>NW_027473336.1:0-1200000 GCF_050947335.1 Megachile rotundata | reverse complement strand
ATCACAATCCTACAATCACAATCATACAATCAATATCATACAATCACAATCATACAATCACAATCATGCAATCACAAACATACAATCGCATTCATACAATCGCAATCATACAATCACAATCATACAATCACAATCATACAATCACAATCATACAATCACAATCATACAATCACAAAAATACAATCATAACCATACAATCACAATGATACAATCGTAATCATACAATTACAATCATACAATCATAATCATACAATCACAATCATACGATCGCAATCATACAATCACAATCATACCATCACAATCATACAATCACAATCATACAATCATAATCATACAATTACAATCATACATCACAATCATACAATCACATTCATACAATCGCAATCATACAACTACAATCTCCCAAATACAATCATACAATCACAATCATACAATCACAATCATACAATCACAATCATACAATCACAATCATACAATCACAATCATACTATCACCATCATACCATCACAATCATACAATCACAATCATACAATCACAATCATACAATCACAGTCATACAATCACAATCTTACAATCACAATCATACAATCACAATCATACAATCACAGTCATACAATCACAGTCATACAATCACAATCATACAATCACACTCATACAATCACAATCATACAATCACAATCATACAATCACAATCATACAATCACAATCATACAATCACAATCATACAATCACAATCATACAATCACAATCATACAATCGCAATCCTACAATTACAATCTCCAAAATACAATCTCCCAAATACAATCATACAATCACAGTCATACAATCACAATCATACAATCACAATCATACAATCACAATCATACAATCACAATCATACATTCAAAATCATGCAATCACAATCACACAGTCACAATCATGCAATCACAATCATTCAATCATAATCATACAATCACAATCCTACAATCACAATCGTACAATCACAATCGTACAATCACAATCGCACAATCACAATCATACAATCACAGTCATACAATCACAATCTTACAATCACAATCATACTATCCCAATCATACAATCACAATCATACAATCACAATCATACAATCACAATCATGCTATCACAATCATACAATCACAATCATACAATCACAATCATACAATCGCAATCATACAATCACAATCATACAATCATAATCATACCCTCACAATTATACGATCGCAATCATACAATCACAATCATACCATCACAATCATACAATCACAATCATACAATCATAATCATACAATTACAATCATACATCACAATCATACAATCACAATCATACAATCGAAATCATAAAACTACAATCTCCCAAACACAATCATACAATCACAATCATACAATCACAATCATACAATCACAATCATACAATCGCAATCATACAATCACAATCATACCATCACAATCATACAATCAGAATCATACAATCATAATCATACAATTACAATCATACATCACAATCATACAATCACAATCATACAATCGAAATCATACAACTACAATCTCCCAAATACAATCATACAATCACAATCATACAATCACAATCATACAATCACAATCATACAATCACAATCATACAATCACAATCATACAATCACAATCATACAATCACAATCATACAATCACAATCATACAATCACAATCATACAATCACAATCATACAATCACAATCATACTATCACAATCATACAATCACAATCATACAATCACAATCATACAATCACATTCATACAATCGCAGTCATACAATCACAATCTTACAATCACAATCATACAATCACAATCATACAATCACAGACATACAATCACAGTCATACAATCACAATCATACTATCACAATCATACAATCACAATCATACGATCAGAATCATACAATCGCAATCATACAATCGCAATCATACAATCGCAATCATACAATCGCAATCACACAATCACAATCATACAATCACAATCATACAATCGCAATCATACAATCACAATCATACAATCGCATTCATACAATCGCAATCATACAATCACAATCATACAATCACAACCATACAATCACAATCATACAATCACAATCATACAATCACAAAAATACAATCATAATCATACAATCACAATGATACAATCGCAATCATACAATCACAATCATACAATCATAATCATACAATCACAATCATACGATCGCAATCATACAATCACAATCATACCATCACAATCATACAATCACAATCATACAATCATAATCATACAATTACAATCATACATCACAATCATACAATCACATTCATACAATCGCAATCATACAACTACAATCTCCCAAATACAATCATACAATCACAATCATACAATCGCAATCCTACAATTACAATCTCCAAAATACAATCTCCCAAATACAATCATACAATCACAATCATACAATCATAATCATACAATCACAATCATACAATCACAATCATACAATCACAGTCATACAATCACAATCTTACAATCACAATCATACTATCACAATCATACAATCACAATCATACAATCACAATCATACAATCACAATCATACATTCAAAGTCATGCAATCACAATCACACAGTCACAATCATGCAATCACAATCATTCAATCATAATCATACAATCACAATCCTACAATCACAATCGTACAATCACAATCGTACAATCACAATCGCACAATCACAATCATACAATCACAGTCATACAATCACAATCTTACAATCACAATCATACTATCACAATCATACAATCACAATCATACAATCACAATCATACAATCACAATCATGCTATCACAATCATACAATCACAATCATACAATCACAATCATACAATCGCAATCATACAATCACAATCATACAATCATAATCATACCCTCACAATCATACGATCGCAATCATACAATCACAATCATACCATCACAATCATACAATCACAATCATACAATCATAATCATACAATTACAATCATACATCACAATCATACAATCACAATCATACAATCGAAATCATAAAACTACAATCTCCCAAACACAATCATACAATCACAATCATACAATCACAATCATACAATCACAATCATACAATCACAATCATACAATCGCAATCATACAATCACAATCATACAATCAGAATCATACAATCATAATCATACAATTACAATCATACATCACAATCATACAATCACAATCATACAATCGAAATCATACAACTACAATCTCCCAAATACAATCATACAATCACAATCATACAATCACAATCATACAATCACAATCATACAATCACAATCATACAATCACAATCATACAATCACAATCATACAATCACAATCATACAATCACAATCATACAATCACAATCATACTATCACAATCATACAATCACAATCATACAATCACAATCATACAATCACATTCATACAATCGCAGTCATACAATCACAATCTTACAATCACAATCATACAATCACAATCATACAATCACAGACATACAATCACAGTCATACAATCACAATCATACTATCACAATCATACAATCACAATCATACAATCAGAATCATACAATCGCAATCATACAATCGCAATCATACAATCGCAATCATACAATCGCAATCACACAATCACAATCATACAATCACAATCATACAATCGCAATCATACAATCACAATCATACAATCGCATTCATACAATCGCAATCATACAATCACAATCATACAATCACAACCATACAATCACAATCATACAATCACAATCATACAATCACAAAAATACAATCATAATCATACAATCACAATGATACAATCGCAATCATACAATCACAATCATACAATCATAATCATACAATCACAATCATACGATCGCAATCATACAATCACAATCATACCATCACAATCATACAATCACAATCATACAATCATAATCATACAATTACAATCATACATCACAATCATACAATCACATTCATACAATCGCAATCATACAACTACAATCTCCCAAATACAATCATACAATCACAATCATACAATCGCAATCCTACAATTACAATCTCCAAAATACAATCTCCCAAATACAATCATACAATCACAATCATACAATCATAATCATACAATCACAATCATACAATCACAATCATACAATCACAGTCATACAATCACAATCTTACAATCACAATCATACTATCACAATCATACAATCACAATCATACAATCACAATCATACAATCACAATCATACAATTACAATCATACAATCGCAATCATACAATCACAATCATACAATCACAACCATACTATCACAATCATACAATCACAATAATACAATCGCAATCGTACAATCACAATCATACAATCACAAAAATAGAATCATAATCATACAATCACAATCACACAATCGCAATCATACAATCACAATCATACAATCATAATCATACAATCACAGTCATACAATCACAATCATACAATCACAATCATACAATCACAATCATACAATCATAATCATACAATCACAATCATACAATCGCAATCATACAATCACCATCATACAATCATAATCATACAATCACAATCATACGATCGCAATCATACAATCACAATCATACTATCACAATCATACAATCACAATCATACAATCACAATCATACAATCACATTCATACAATCACAGTCATACAATCACAATCTTACTATCACAATCATACAATCACAATCATACAGTCACAATCATACAATCACAATTTTACAATCACAACAATACAATCACAATCATACAATCACAGTCATACAATCACAATCATACAATCACAATAATACAGTCACCAGCATACAATCGCAATCATAAAATCGCAATCATACAATTACAATCTCCCAAATACAATCACACAATCACAATCATACAATCACAATCATACAATCACAATCATACAATCACAATCATACAATCACAATCATACAATCACAATCATACTATCGCAATCATACAATCGCAATCATACAATCACAATCATACCATCACAATCATACAATCAGAATCATACAATCATAATCATACAATTACAAACATACATCACAATCATACAATCACAATCATACAATCGAAATCATACAACTACAATCTCCCAAATACAATCATACAATCACAATCATACAATCACATTCATACAATCACAGTCATACAATCACAATCTTACAATCACAATCATACAATCACAATCATACAATCACAGACATACAATCACAGTCATACAATCACAATCATACTATCACAATCATACAATCACAATCATACAATCGCAATCATACAATCGCAATCATACAATCGCAATCATACAATCGCAATCATACAATCACAATCATACAATCGCAATCATACAATCACAATCATACAATCGCATTCATACAATCGCAATCATACAATCACAATCATACAATCACAATCATACAATCACAATCATACAATGACAATCATACAATCACAATCATACAATCACAAAAATACAATCATAATCATACAATCACAATGATACAATCGCAATCATACAATCACAATCATACAATCATAATCATACAATCACAATCATACGATCGAAATCATACAATCACAATCATACCATCACAATCATACAATCACAATCATACAATCATAATCATACAATTACAATCATACATCACAATCATACAATCACATTCATACAATCGCAATCATACAACTACAATCTCTCAAATACAATCATACAATCACAATCATACAATCACAATCATACAATCACAATCATACTATCACAATCATACAATCACAATCATACAGTCACAATCATAAAATCACAATTTTACAATCACAACAATACAATCACAATCATACAATCACAGTCATACAATCACAGTCATACAATCACAGTCATACAATCACAATCATACTATCACAATCATACAATCACACTCATACAATCAAAATCGTACAATCGCAATCATACAATCGCAATCACACAATCACAATCATACAATCACAATCATACAATCGCAATCATACAATTACAATCACCCAAATACAATCGTACAATCACAATCATACAATCACAATCATACAATCACAATAATACAGCCACCAGCATACAATCGCAATCATAAAATCGCAATCATACAATTACAATCTCCCAAATACAATCACACAATCACAATCATACAATCACAATCATACAATCACAATCATACAGTCACAATCATACAATCACAATTTTACAATCACAACAATACAATCACAATCATACAATCACAGTCATACAATCACAGTCATACAATCACAGTCATACAATCACAGTCATACAATCACAATCATACTATCACAATCATACAATCACACTCATACAATCAAAATCGTACAATCGCAATCATACAATCGCAATCACACAATCACAATCATACAATCATAATCATACAATCACAATCATACAATCACAATCATACAATCACAATCATACAATCACAATCATACAATCACAATCATACAATCATAATCATACAATCACAATCATACAATCGCAATCATACAATCACAATCATACAATCATAATCATACAATCACAATCATACGATCGCAATCATACAATCACAATCATACCATCACAATCATACAATCAGAATCATACAATCATAATAATACAATTACAATCATACATCACAATCATACAATCACAATCATACAATCGAAATCATACAACTACAATCTCCCAAATACAATCATACAATCACAATCATACAATCACAATCATACAATCACAATCATACAATCACAATCATACAATCACAATCATACAATCACAATCATACTATCACAATCATACAATCACAATCATACAATCACAATCATACAATCACATTCATACAATCACAGTCATACAATCACAATCTTACAATCACAATCATACAATCACAATCATACAATCACAATCATACAATTACAATCACCCAAATACAATCGTACAATCACAATCATACAATCACAATCATACAATCACAATAATACAGCCACCAGCATACAATCACAATCATACAATCACAATCATACAATCACAATCATACAATCACAATCATACAATCACAATCATACAATCACAATCATACTATCGCAATCATACAATCGCAATCATACAATCACAATCATACCATCACAATCATACAATCAGAATCATACAATCATAATCATACAATTACAAACATACATCACAATCATACAATCACAATCATACAATCGAAATCATACAACTACAATCTCCCAAATACAATCATACAATCACAATCATACAATCACATTCATACAATCACAGTCATACAATCACAATCTTACAATCACAATCATACAATCACAATCATACAATCACAGACATACAATCACAGTCATACAATCACAATCATACTATCACAATCATACAATCACAATCATACGATCGCAATCATACAATCACAATCATACCATCACAATCATACAATCACAATCATACAATCATAATCATACAATTACAATCATACATCACAATCATACAATCACATTCATACAATCGCAATCATACAACTACAATCTCCCAAATACAATCATACAATCACAATCATACAATCGCAATCCTACAATTACAATCTCCAAAATACAATCTCCCAAATACAATCATACAATCACAATCATACAATCATAATCATACAATCACAATCATACAATCACAATCATACAATCACAGTCATACAATCACAATCTTACAATCACAATCATACTATCACAATCATACAATCACAATCATACAATCACAATCATACAATCACAATCATACATTCAAAGTCATGCAATCACAATCACACAGTCACAATCATGCAATCACAATCATTCAATCATAATCATACAATCACAATCCTACAATCACAATCGTACAACCACAATCGTACAATCACAATCGCACAATCACAATCATACAATCACAGTCATACAATCACAATCTTACAATCACAATCATACTATCACAATCATACAATCAGAATCATACAATCACAATCATACAATCACAATCATACTTTCACAATCATACAATCACAATCATACAATTACAATCATACAATCGCAATCATACAATCACAATCATACAATCATAATCATACCCTCACAATCATACGATCGCAATCATACAATCACAATCATACCATCACAATCATACAATCAGAATCATACAGTCATAATCATACAATTACAATCATACATCACAATCATACAATCACAATCATACAATCGAAATCATACAACTACAATCTCCCAAATACAATCATACAATCACAATCATACAATCGCAATCCTACAATTACAATCTCCAAAATACAATCTCCCAAATACAATCATACAATCACAATCATACAATCATAATCATACAATCACAATCATACAATCACAATCATACAATCACAGTCATACAATCACAATCTTACAATCACAATCATACTATCACAATCATACAATCACAATCATACAATCACAATCATACAATCACAATCATACAATTACAATCATACAATCGCAATCATACAATCACAATCATACAATCACAACCATACTATCACAATCATACAATCACAATAATACAATCGCAATCGTACAATCACAATCATACAATCACAAAAATAGAATCATAATCATACAATCACAATCACACAATCGCAATCATACAATCACAATCATACAATCATAATCATACAATCACAATCATACAATCACAATCATACAATCACAATCATACAATCACAATCATACAATCATAATCATACAATCACAATCATACAATCGCAATCATACAATCACAATCATACAATCATAATCATACAATCACAATCATACGATCGCAATCATACAATCACAATCATACTATCACAATCATACAATCACAATCATACAATCACAATCATACAATCACATTCATACAATCACAGTCATACAATCACAATCTTACTATCACAATCATACAATCACAATCATACAGTCACAATCATACAATCACAATTTTACAATCACAACAATACAATCACAATCATACAATCACAGTCATACAATCACAATCATACAATCACAATAATACAGTCACCAGCATACAATCGCAATCATAAAATCGCAATCATACAATTACAATCTCCCAAATACAATCACACAATCACAATCATACAATCACAATCATACAATCACAATCATACAATCACAATCATACAATCACAATCATACAATCACAATCATACTATCGCAATCATACAATCGCAATCATACAATCACAATCATACCATCACAATCATACAATCAGAATCATACAATCATAATCATACAATTACAAACATACATCACAATCATACAATCACAATCATACAATCGAAATCATACAACTACAATCTCCCAAATACAATCATACAATCACAATCATACAATCACATTCATACAATCACAGTCATACAATCACAATCTTACAATCACAATCATACAATCACAATCATACAATCACAGACATACAATCACAGTCATACAATCACAATCATACTATCACAATCATACAATCACAATCATACAATCGCAATCATACAATCGCAATCATACAATCGCAATCATACAATCGCAATCATACAATCACAATCATACAATCGCAATCATACAATCACAATCATACAATCGCATTCATACAATCGCAATCATACAATCACAATCATACAATCACAATCATACAATCACAATCATACAATCACAATCATACAATCACAAAAATACAATCATAATCATTCAATCACAATGATACAATCGCAATCATACAATCACAATCATACAATCATAATCATACAATCACAATCATACGATCGAAATCATACAATCACAATCATACCATCACAATCATACAATCACAATCATACAATCATAATCATACAATTACAATCATACATCACAATCATACAATCACATTCATACAATCGCAATCATACAACTACAATCTCTCAAATACAATCATACAATCACAATCATACAATCACAATCATACAATCACAATCATACTATCACAATCATACAATCACAATCATACAGTCACAATCATAAAATCACAATTTTACAATCACAACAATACAAACACAATCATACAATCACAGTCATACAATCACAGTCATACAATCACAGTCATACAATCACAATCATACTATCACAATCATACAATCACACTCATACAATCAAAATCGTACAATCGCAATCATACAATCGCAATCACACAATCACAATCATACAATCACAATCATACAATCGCAATCATACAATTACAATCACCCAAATACAATCGTACAATCACAATCATACAATCACAATCATACAATCACAATCATACAATCACAGACATACAATCACAGTCATACAATCATAATCATACAATTACAATCATACATCACAATCATACAATCACATTCATACAATCGCAATCATACAACTACAATCTCTCAAATACAATCATACAATCACAATCATACAATCAAAATCATACAATCACAATCATACTATCACAATCATACAATCACAATCATACAGTCACAATCATAAAATCACAATTTTACAATCACAACAATACAATCACAATCATACAATCACAGTCATACAATCACAGTCATACAATCACAGTCATACAATCACAATCATACTATCACAATCATACAATCACACTCATACAATCAAAATCGTACAATCGCAATCATACAATCGCAATCACACAATCACAATCATACAATCACAATCATACAATCGCAATCATACAATCACAATCATACAATCGCATTCATACAATCGCAATCATACAATCACAATCATACAATCACAATCATACAATCACAATCATACAATCACAATCATACAATCACAAAAATACAATCATAATCATTCAATCACAATGATACAATCGCAATCATACAATCACAATCATACAATCATAATCATACAATCACAATCATACGATCGAAATCATACAATCACAATCATACCATCACAATCATACAATCACAATCATACAATCATAATCATACAATTACAATCATACATCACAATCATACAATCACATTCATACAATCGCAATCATACAACTACAATCTCTCAAATACAATCATACAATCACAATCATACAATCACAATCATACAATCACAATCATACTATCACAATCATACAATCACAATCATACAGTCACAATCATAAAATCACAATTTTACAATCACAACAATACAATCACAATCATACAATCACAGTCATACAATCACAGTCATACAATCACAGTCATACAATCACAATCATACTATCACAATCATACAATCACACTCATACAATCAAAATCGTACAATCGCAATCATACAATCGCAATCACACAATCACAATCATACAATCACAATCATACAATCGCAATCATACAATTACAATCACCCAAATACAATCGTACAATCACAATCATACAATCACAATCATACAATCACAATCATACAATCACAGACATACAATCACAGTCATACAATCATAATCATACAATTACAATCATACATCACAATCATACAATCACATTCATACAATCGCAATCATACAACTACAATCTCTCAAATACAATCATACAATCACAATCATACAATCAAAATCATACAATCACAATCATACTATCACAATCATACAATCACAATCATACAGTCACAATCATAAAATCACAATTTTACAATCACAACAATACAATCACAATCAT
This sequence comes from Megachile rotundata, assembly GCF_050947335.1. NCBI lineage: Eukaryota > Metazoa > Arthropoda > Insecta > Hymenoptera > Megachilidae > Megachile > Megachile rotundata. Next base: position 1,188,219 of record NW_027473336.1, on the reverse strand, counting down.
ACAATCACAGTCATACAATCACAGTCATACAATCACAGTCATACAATCACAATCATACTATCACAATCATACAATCACACTCATACAATCAAAATCGTACAATCGCAATCATACAATCGCAATCACACAATCACAATCATACAATCACAATCATACAATCGCAATCATACAATTACAATCACCCAAATACAATCGTACAATCACAATCATACAATCACAATCATACAATCACAATAATACAGCCACCAGCATACAATCGCAATCATAAAATCGCAATCATACAATTACAATCTCCCAAATACAATCACACAATCACAATCATACAATCACAATCATACAATCACAATCATACAGTCACAATCATACAATCACAATTTTACAATCACAACAATACAATCACAATCATACAATCACAGTCATACAATCACAGTCATACAATCACAGTCATACAATCACAATCATACTATCACAATCATACAATCACACTCATACAATCAAAATCGTACAATCGCAATCATACAATCGCAATCACACAATCACAATCATACAATCATAATCATACAATCACAATCATACAATCACAATCATACAATCACAATCATACAATCACAATCATACAATCATAATCATACAATCACAATCATACAATCGCAATCATACAATCACAATCATACAATCATAATCATACAATCACAATCATACGATCGCAATCATACAATCACAATCATACCATCACAATCATACAATCAGAATCATACAATCATAATAATACAATTACAATCATACATCACAATCATACAATCACAATCATACAATCGAAATCATACAACTACAATCTCCCAAATACAATCATACAATCACAATCATACAATCACAATCATACAATCACAATCATACAATCACAATCATACAATCACAATCATACAATCACAATCATACAATCACAATCATACAATCACAATCATACAATCACAATCATACAATCACATTCATACAATCACAGTCATACAATCACAATCTTACAATCACAATCATACAATCACAATCATACAATCACAATCATACAATCACAGACATACAATCACAGTCATACAATCACAATCATACTATCACAATCATACAATCACAATCATACAATCGCAATCATACAATCGCAATCATACAATCGCAATCATACAATCACAATCATACAATCGCAATCATACAATCACAATCATACAATCGCATTCATACAATCGCAATCATACAATCACAATCATACAATCACAATCATACAATCACAATCATACAATCACAATCATACAATCACAATCATACAATCACAATCATACTATCACAATCATACAATCACAATCATACAGTCACAATCATACAATCACAATTTTACAATCACAACAATACAATCACAATCATACAATCACAGTCATACAATCACAATCATACAATCACAATAATACAGTCACCAGCATACAATCGCAATCATAAAATCGCAATCATACAATTACAATCTCCCAAATACAATCACACAATCACAATCATACAATCACAATCATACAATCACAATCATACGATCAGAATCATACAATCGCAATCATACAATCGCAATCATACAATCGCAATCATACAATCGCAATCACACAATCACAATCATACAATCACAATCATACAATCGCAATCATACAATCACAATCATACAATCGCATTCATACAATCGCAATCATACAATCACAATCATACAATCACAACCATACAATCACAATCATACAATCACAATCATACAATCACAAAAATACAATCATAATCATACAATCACAATGATACAATCGCAATCATACAATCACAATCATACAATCATAATCATACAATCACAATCATACGATCGCAATCATACAATCACAATCATACCATCACAATCATACAATCACAATCATACAATCATAATCATACAATTACAATCATACATCACAATCATACAATCACATTCATACAATCGCAATCATACAACTACAATCTCCCAAATACAATCATACAATCACAATCATACAATCGCAATCCTACAATTACAATCTCCAAAATACAATCTCCCAAATACAATCATACAATCACAATCATACAATCATAATCATACAATCACAATCATACAATCACAATCATACAATCACAGTCATACAATCACAATCTTACAATCACAATCATACTATCACAATCATACAATCACAATCATACAATCACAATCATACAATCACAATCATACATTCAAAGTCATGCAATCACAATCACACAGTCACAATCATGCAATCACAATCATTCAATCATAATCATACAATCACAATCCTACAATCACAATCGTACAACCACAATCGTACAATCACAATCGCACAATCACAATCATACAATCACAGTCATACAATCACAATCTTACAATCACAATCATACTATCACAATCATACAATCAGAATCATACAATCACAATCATACAATCACAATCATACTTTCACAATCATACAATCACAATCATACAATCACAATCATACAATCGCAATCATACAATCACAATCATACAATCATAATCATACCCTCACAATCATACGATCGCAATCATACAATCACAATCATACCATCACAATCATACAATCAGAATCATACAGTCATAATCATACAATTACAATCATACATCACAATCATACAATCACAATCATACAATCGAAATCATACAACTACAATCTCCCAAATACAATCATACAATCACAATCATACAATCGCAATCCTACAATTACAATCTCCAAAATACAATCTCCCAAATACAATCATACAATCACAATCATACAATCATAATCATACAATCACAATCATACAATCACAATCATACAATCACAGTCATACAATCACAATCTTACAATCACAATCATACTATCACAATCATACAATCACAATCATACAATCACAATCATACAATCACAATCATACAATTACAATCATACAATCGCAATCATACAATCACAATCATACAATCACAACCATACTATCACAATCATACAATCACAATAATACAATCGCAATCGTACAATCACAATCATACAATCACAAAAATAGAATCATAATCATACAATCACAATCACACAATCGCAATCATACAATCACAATCATACAATCATAATCATACAATCACAATCATACAATCACAATCATACAATCACAATCATACAATCACAATCATACAATCATAATCATACAATCACAATCATACAATCGCAATCATACAATCACAATCATACAATCATAATCATACAATCACAATCATACGATCGCAATCATACATTCACAATCATACTATCACAATCATACAATCACAATCATACAATCACAATCATACAATCACATTCATACAATCACAGTCATACAATCACAATCTTACTATCACAATCATACAATCACAATCATACAGTCACAATCATACAATCACAATTTTACAATCACAACAATACAATCACAATCATACAATCACAGTCATACAATCACAATCATACAATCACAATAATACAGTCACCAGCATACAATCGCAATCATAAAATCGCAATCATACAATTACAATCTCCCAAATACAATCACACAATCACAATCATACAATCACAATCATACAATCACAATCATACAATCACAATCATACAATCACAATCATACAATCACAATCATACTATCGCAATCATACAATCGCAATCATACAATCACAATCATACCATCACAATCATACAATCAGAATCATACAATCATAATCATACAATTACAAACATACATCACAATCATACAATCACAATCATACAATCGAAATCATACAACTACAATCTCCCAAATACAATCATACAATCACAATCATACAATCACGTTCATACAATCACAGTCATACAATCACAATCTTACAATCACAATCATACAATCACAATCATACAATCACAGACATACAATCACAGTCATACAATCACAATCATACTATCACAATCATACAATCACAATCATACAATCGCAATCATACAATCGCAATCATACAATCGCAATCATACAATCGCAATCATACAATCACAATCATACAATCGCAATCATACAATCACAATCATACAATCGCATTCATACAATCGCAATCATACAATCACAATCATACAATCACAATCATACAATCACAATCATACAATCACAATCATACAATCACAAAAATACAATCATAATCATACAATCACAATGATCCAATCGCAATCATACAATCACAATCATACAATCATAATCATACAATCACAATCATACGATCGAAATCATACAATCACAATCATACCATCACAATCATACAATCACAATCATACAATCATAATCATACAATTACAATCATACATCACAATCATACAATCACATTCATACAATCGCAATCATACAACTACAATCTCTCAAATACAATCATACAATCACAATCATACAATCACAATCATACAATCACAATCATACTATCACAATCATACAATCACAATCATACAGTCACAATCATAAAATCACAATTTTACAATCACAACAATACAAACACAATCATACAATCACAGTCATACAATCACAGTCATACAATCACAGTCATACAATCACAATCATACTATCACAATCATACAATCACACTCATACAATCAAAATCGTACAATCGCAATCATACAATCGCAATCACACAATCACAATCATACAATCACAATCATACAATCGCAATCATACAATTACAATCACCCAAATACAATCGTACAATCACAATCATACAATCACAATCATACAATCACAATCATACAATCACAGACATACAATCACAGTCATACAATCATAATCATACAATTACAATCATACATCACAATCATACAATCACATTCATACAATCGCAATCATACAACTACAATCTCTCAAATACAATCATACAATCACAATCATACAATCAAAATCATACAATCACAATCATACTATCACAATCATACAATCACAATCATACAGTCACAATCATAAAATCACAATTTTACAATCACAACAATACAATCACAATCATACAATCACAGTCATACAATCACAGTCATACAATCACAGTCATACAATCACAATCATACTATCACAATCATACAATCACACTCATACAATCAAAATCGTACAATCGCAATCATACAATCGCAATCACACAATCACAATCATACAATCACAATCATACAATCGCAATCATACAATTACAATCACCCAAATACAATCGTACAATCACAATCATACAATCACAATCATACAATCACAATAATACAGCCACCAGCATACAATCGCAATCATAAAATCGCAATCATACAATTACAATCTCCCAAATACAATCACACAATCACAATCATACAATCACAATCATACAATCACAATCATACAGTCACAATCATACAATCACAATTTTACAATCACAACAATACAATCACAATCATACAATCACAGTCATACAATCACAGTCATACAATCACAGTCATACAATCACAATCATACTATCACAATCATACAATCACACTCATACAATCAAAATCGTACAATCGCAATCATACAATCGCAATCACACAATCACAATCATACAATCATAATCATACAATCACAATCATACAATCACAATCATACAATCACAATCATACAATCACAATCATACAATCATAATCATACAATCACAATCATACAATCGCAATCATACAATCACAATCATACAATCATAATCATACAATCACAATCATACGATCGCAATCATACAATCACAATCATACCATCACAATCATACAATCAGAATCATACAATCATAATAATACAATTACAATCATACATCACAATCATACAATCACAATCATACAATCGAAATCATACAACTACAATCTCCCAAATACAATCATACAATCACAATCATACAATCACAATCATACAATCACAATCATACAATCACAATCATACAATCACAATCATACAATCACAATCATACTATCACAATCATACAATCACAATCATACAATCACAATCATACAATCACATTCATACAATCACAGTCATACAATCACAATCTTACAATCACAATCATACAATCACAATCATACAATCACAATCATACAATCACAGACATACAATCACAGTCATACAATCACAATCATACTATCACAATCATACAATCACAATCATACAATCGCAATCATACAATCGCAATCATACAATCGCAATCATACAATCACAATCATACAATCGCAATCATACAATCACAATCATACAATCGCATTCATACAATCGCAATCATACAATCACAATCATACAATCACAATCATACAATCACAATCATACAATCACAATCATACAATCACAATCATACAATCACAATCATACTATCACAATCATACAATCACAATCATACAGTCACAATCATACAATCACAATTTTACAATCACAACAATACAATCACAATCATACAATCACAGTCATACAATCACAATCATACAATCACAATAATACAGTCACCAGCATACAATCGCAATCATAAAATCGCAATCATACAATTACAATCTCCCAAATACAATCACACAATCACAATCATACAATCACAATCATACAATCACAACCATACTATCGCAATCATACAATCACAATCATACAATCACAATCATACATTCACAATCATACAATCACAATCATAATATCACAATCATACAATCACAATCATGCAATCACAATCATGCAATCACAATCATACTATCACAATCATACAAGCACAATCATACAATCACAATCATACAATCATAATCAGACAATGACAATCATACAATCACAATCATACAATCACAATCATACAATCACAATCATACAATCACAATCATACAATCACAATCATACTATCGCAATCATACTATCACAATCATACAATCACAATCATACAGTCACAATCATACAATCACAATTTTACAATCACAACAATACAATCACAATCATACAATCACAGTCATACAATCACAGTCATACAATCACAGTCATACAATCACAATCATACTATCACAATCATACAATCACACTCATACAATCAAAATCGTACAATCGCAATCATACAATCGCAATCACACAATCACAATCATACAATCACAATCATACAATCGCAATCATACAATTACAATCACCCAAATACAATCGTACAATCACAATCATACAATCACAATCATACAATCACAATAATACAGCCACCAGCATACAATCGCAATCATAAAATCGCAATCATACAATTACAATCTCCCAAATACAATCACACAATCACAATCATACAATCACAATCATACAATCGGAATCATACAATCACAATCATACAATCACAACAATACAATCACGATCATACAATCACAATCATACAATCACAACCATACTATCACAATCATACAATCACAATCATACAATCACAATCATACATTCACAATCATACAATCACAATCATACTATCACAATCATACAATCACAATCATGCAATCACAATCATGCAATCACAATCATACTATCACAATCATACAAGCACAATCATACAATCACAATCATACAATCATAATCAGACAATGACAATCATACAATCACAATCATACAATCACAATCATACAATCACAATCATACTATCGCAATCATACAATCGCAATCATACCATCCCAATCATACAAACACAACCGTACAATCATAATCATACAATCACAATCATACAATCATAATTATACAATCACAATCATACAATCACAATCATACAATCACAGTCATACAATCACAATCTTACAATCACAATCATACAATCACAATCATACAATCACAATCATACAATCACAATCATACAATTACAATCATACAATCGCAATCATACAATCATAATCATACAATCACAACCATACTATCACAATCATACAATCACAATAATACAATCGCAATAATACAATCACAATCATACAATCACAAAAATAGAATCATAATCATACAATCACAATCATACAACGAAATCATACAACTACAATCTCCCAAATACAATCATACAATCACAATCATACAATCACATTCATACAATCACAGTCATACAATCACAATCTTACAATCACAATCATACAATCACAATCATACAATCACAGACATACAATCACAGTCATACAATCACAATCATACTATCACAATCATACAATCACAATCATACAATCGCAATCATACAATCGCAATCATACATTCGCAATCATACAATCGCAATCATACAATCACAATCATACAATCGCAATCATACAATCACAATCATACAATCGCATTCATACAATCGCAATCATACAATCGGAATCATACAATCACAATCATACAATCACAATCATACTATCGCAATCATACAATCGCAATCATACCATCCCAATCATACAAACACAACCGTACAATCATAATCATACAATCACAATCATACAATCATAATTATACAATCACAATCATACAATCACAATCATACAATCACAACAATACAATCACGATCATACAATCACAATCATACAATCACAACCATACTATCACAATCATACAATCACAATCATACAATCACAATCATACATTCACAATCATACAATCACAATCATACTATCACAATCATACAATCACAATCATGCAATCACAATCATGCAATCACAATCATACTATCACAATCATACAAGCACAATCATACAATCACAATCATACAATCATAATCAGACAATGACAATCATACAATCACAATCATACAATCGCAATCATACCATCCCAATCATACAAACACAACCGTACAATCATAATCATACAATCACAATCATACAATCATAATTATACAATCACAATCATACAATCACAATCATACAATCACAATCATGCAATCACAATCATACTATCACAATCATACAATCAAAATCATACAATCACAATCATACAATCACAATCATACAATCGCAATCATACAATTACAATCTCCCAAATACAATCTCCCAAATACAATCATACAATCACAATCATACAATCGCAATCATACAATCACAATCATACACTCACAATCATACAATCACAATCATACAATCACAATCATACATTCACAATCATACAATCACAATCATACTATCACAATCATACAATCACAATCATGCAATCACAATCATGCAATCACAATCATACAATAATAATCAGACAATGACAATCATACAATCACAATCATGCAATCACAATCATACAATCACAATCATACAATCACAATCATACTATCGCAATCATACAATCGCAATCATACAATCACAATCATACAATCACAATCATACTATCGCAATCATACAATCGCAATCATACCATCACAATCATACAAACACAACCGTACAATCATAATCATACAATCACAATCATACAATCATAATTATCCAATCACAATCATACAATCACAATCATACAATCACAATCATACAATCACAGTCATACAATCACAATCTTACAATCACAATCATACTATCACAATCATACAATCACAATCATACAATCACAATCATACAATCACAATCATACAATCACAATCATACAATCACAATCATACAATCACAATCATACAATCACAATCATACTATCACAATCATACAATCATAATCCTACAATTACAATCTCCAAAATACAATCTCCCAAATACAATCATACAATCACAATCATACAATCACAATCATACAATCACAATCATACAATCACAATCATACAATCACAATCATACATTCAAAATCATGCAATCACAATCACACAGTCACAATCATGCAATCACAATCATTCAATCATAATCATACAATCACAATCGTACAATCACAATCGTACAATCACAATCGTACAATCACAATCGCACAATCACAATCATACAATCACAGTCATACAATCACAATCTTACAATCACAATCATACTATCACAATCATACAATCACAATCATACAATCACAATCATACAATCACAATCATGCTATCACAATCATACAATCACAATCATACAATCACAATAATACAGCCACCAGCATACAATCGCAATCATAAAATCGCAATCATACAATTACAATCTCCCAAATACAATCACACAATCACAATCATACAATCACAATCATACAATCGGAATCATACAATCACAATCATACAATCACAACAATACAATCACGATCATACAATCACAATCATACAATCACAACCATACTATCACAATCATACAATCACAATCATACAATCACAATCATACATTCACAATCATACAATCACAATCATACTATCACAATCATACAATCACAATCATGCAATCACAATCATGCAATCACAATCATACTATCACAATCATACAAGCACAATCATACAATCACAATCATACAATCATAATCAGACAATGACAATCATACAATCACAATCATACAATCACAATCATACAATCACAATCATACTATCGCAATCATACAATCGCAATCATACCATCCCAATCATACAAACACAACCGTACAATCATAATCATACAATCACAATCATACAATCATAATTATACAATCACAATCATACAATCACAATCATACAATCACAGTCATACAATCACAATCTTACAATCACAATCATACAATCACAATCATACAATCACAATCATACAATCACAATCATACAATTACAATCATACAATCGCAATCATACAATCATAATCATACAATCACAACCATACTATCACAATCATACAATCACAATAATACAATCGCAATAATACAATCACAATCATACAATCACAAAAATAGAATCATAATCATACAATCACAATCATACAACGAAATCATACAACTACAATCTCCCAAATACAATCATACAATCACAATCATACAATCACATTCATACAATCACAGTCATACAATCACAATCTTACAATCACAATCATACAATCACAATCATACAATCACAGACATACAATCACAGTCATACAATCACAATCATACTATCACAATCATACAATCACAATCATACAATCGCAATCATACAATCGCAATCATACATTCGCAATCATACAATCGCAATCATACAATCACAATCATACAATCGCAATCATACAATCACAATCATACAATCGCATTCATACAATCGCAATCATACAATCGGAATCATACAATCACAATCATACAATCACAATCATACTATCGCAATCATACAATCGCAATCATACCATCCCAATCATACAAACACAACCGTACAATCATAATCATACAATCACAATCATACAATCATAATTATACAATCACAATCATACAATCACAATCATACAATCACAACAATACAATCACGATCATACAATCACAATCATACAATCACAACCATACTATCACAATCATACAATCACAATCATACAATCACAATCATACATTCACAATCATACAATCACAATCATACTATCACAATCATACAATCACAATCATGCAATCACAATCATGCAATCACAATCATACTATCACAATCATACAAGCACAATCATACAATCACAATCATACAATCATAATCAGACAATGACAATCATACAATCACAATCATACAATCGCAATCATACCATCCCAATCATACAAACACAACCGTACAATCATAATCATACAATCACAATCATACAATCATAATTATACAATCACAATCATACAATCACAATCATACAATCACAATCATGCAATCACAATCATACTATCACAATCATACAATCAAAATCATACAATCACAATCATACAATCACAATCATACAATCGCAATCATACAATTACAATCTCCCAAATACAATCTCCCAAATACAATCATACAATCACAATCATACAATCGCAATCATACAATCACAATCATACACTCACAATCATACAATCACAATCATACAATCACAATCATACATTCACAATCATACAATCACAATCATACTATCACAATCATACAATCACAATCATGCAATCACAATCATGCAATCACAATCATACAATAATAATCAGACAATGACAATCATACAATCACAATCATGCAATCACAATCATACAATCACAATCATACAATCACAATCATACTATCGCAATCATACAATCGCAATCATACAATCACAATCATACAATCACAATCATACTATCGCAATCATACAATCGCAATCATACCATCACAATCATACAAACACAACCGTACAATCATAATCATACAATCACAATCATACAATCATAATTATCCAATCACAATCATACAATCACAATCATACAATCACAATCATACAATCACAGTCATACAATCACAATCTTACAATCACAATCATACTATCACAATCATACAATCACAATCATACAATCACAATCATACAATCACAATCATACAATCACAATCATACAATCACAATCATACAATCACAATCATACAATCACAATCATACTATCACAATCATACAATCATAATCCTACAATTACAATCTCCAAAATACAATCTCCCAAATACAATCATACAATCACAATCATACAATCACAATCATACAATCACAATCATACAATCACAATCATACAATCACAATCATACATTCAAAATCATGCAATCACAATCACACAGTCACAATCATGCAATCACAATCATTCAATCATAATCATACAATCACAATCGTACAATCACAATCGTACAATCACAATCGTACAATCACAATCGCACAATCACAATCATACAATCACAGTCATACAATCACAATCTTACAATCACAATCATACTATCACAATCATACAATCACAATCATACAATCACAATCATACAATCACAATCATGCTATCACAATCATACAATCACAATCATACAATCACAATCATACAATCGCAATCATACAATCACAATCATACAATCATAATCATACCCTCACAATCATACGATCGCAATCATACAATCACAATCATACCATCACAATCATACAATCACAATCATACAATCATAATCATTCAATTACAATCATACATCACAATCATACAATCACAATCATACAATCGAAATCATAAAACTACAATCTCCCAAATACAATCATACAATCACAATCATACAATCACAATCATACAATCACAATCATACCATCACAATCATACAATCACAATCATACAATCACAATCATACAATCACAATCATACACTCACAATCATACAATCACAATCATACAATCACAATCATACATTCACAATCATACAATCACAATCATACTATCACAATCATACAATCACAATCATGCAATCACAATCATGCAATCACAATCATACAATAATAATCAGACAATGACAATCATACAATCACAATCATGCAATCACAATCATACAATCACAATCATACAATCACAATCATACTATCGCAATCATACAATCGCAATCATACAATCACAATCATACAATCACAATCATACTATCGCAATCATACAATCGCAATCATACCATCACAATCATACAAACACAACCGTACAATCATAATCATACAATCACAATCATACAATCATAATTATCCAATCACAATCATACAATCACAATCATACAATCACAATCATACAATCACAGTCATACAATCACAATCTTACAATCACAATCATACTATCACAATCATACAATCACAATCATACAATCACAATCATACAATCATAATTATACAATCACAATCATACAATCGCAATCATACAATCGGAATCATACAATCACAATCATACAATCACAATCATACTATCGCAATCATACAATCGCAATCATACCATCCCAATCATACAAACACAACCGTACAATCATAATCATACAATCACAATCATACAATCATAATTATACAATCACAATCATACAATCACAATCATACAATCACAACAATACAATCACGATCATACAATCACAATCATACAATCACAACCATACTATCACAATCATACAATCACAATCATACAATCACAATCATACATTCACAATCATACAATCACAATCATACTATCACAATCATACAATCACAATCATGCAATCACAATCATGCAATCACAATCATACTATCACAATCATACAAGCACAATCATACAATCACAATCATACAATCATAATCAGACAATGACAATCATACAATCACAATCATACAATCGCAATCATACCATCCCAATCATACAAACACAACCGTACAATCATAATCATACAATCACAATCATACAATCATAATTATACAATCACAATCATACAATCACAATCATACAATCACAATCATGCAATCACAATCATACTATCACAATCATACAATCAAAATCATACAATCACAATCATACAATCACAATCATACAATCGCAATCATACAATTACAATCTCCCAAATACAATCTCCCAAATACAATCATACAATCACAATCATACAATCGCAATCATACAATCACAATCATACACTCACAATCATACAATCACAATCATACAATCACAATCATACATTCACAATCATACAATCACAATCATACTATCACAATCATACAATCACAATCATGCAATCACAATCATGCAATCACAATCATACAATAATAATCAGACAATGACAATCATACAATCACAATCATGCAATCACAATCATACAATCACAATCATACAATCACAATCATACTATCGCAATCATACAATCGCAATCATACAATCACAATCATACAATCACAATCATACTATCGCAATCATACAATCGCAATCATACCATCACAATCATACAAACACAACCGTACAATCATAATCATACAATCACAATCATACAATCATAATTATCCAATCACAATCATACAATCACAATCATACAATCACAATCATACAATCACAGTCATACAATCACAATCTTACAATCACAATCATACTATCACAATCATACAATCACAATCATACAATCACAATCATACAATCACAATCATACAATCACAATCATACAATCACAATCATACAATCACAATCATACAATCACAATCATACTATCACAATCATACAATCATAATCCTACAATTACAATCTCCAAAATACAATCTCCCAAATACAATCATACAATCACAATCATACAATCACAATCATACAATCACAATCATACAATCACAATCATACAATCACAATCATACATTCAAAATCATGCAATCACAATCACACAGTCACAATCATGCAATCACAATCATTCAATCATAATCATACAATCACAATCGTACAATCACAATCGTACAATCACAATCGTACAATCACAATCGCACAATCACAATCATACAATCACAGTCATACAATCACAATCTTACAATCACAATCATACTATCACAATCATACAATCACAATCATACAATCACAATCATACAATCACAATCATGCTATCACAATCATACAATCACAATCATACAATCACAATCATACAATCGCAATCATACAATCACAATCATACAATCATAATCATACCCTCACAATCATACGATCGCAATCATACAATCACAATCATACCATCACAATCATACAATCACAATCATACAATCATAATCATTCAATTACAATCATACATCACAATCATACAATCACAATCATACAATCGAAATCATAAAACTACAATCTCCCAAATACAATCATACAATCACAATCATACAATCACAATCATACAATCACAATCATACCATCACAATCATACAATCACAATCATACAATCACAATCATACAATCGCAATCGCACAATCACAATCATACAATCACAGTCATACAATCACAATCTTACAATCACAATCATACTATCACAATCATACAATCACAATCATACAATCACAATCATACAATCACAATCATGCTATCACAATCATACAATCACAATCATACAATCACAATCATACAATCGCAATCATACAATCACAATCATACAATCATAATCATACCCTCACAATCATACGATCGCAATCATACAATCACAATCATACCATCACAATCATACAATCACAATCATACAATCATAATCATTCAATTACAATCATACATCACAATCATACAATCACAATCATACAATCGAAATCATAAAACTACAATATCCCAAATACAATCATACAATCACAATCATACAATCACAATCATACAATCACAATCATACCATCACAATCATACAATCACAATCATACAATCACAATCATACAATCGCAATCATACAATCACAATCATACAATCACAATCATACAATCACAATCATACAATCACAATCATACAATCACAATCATACAATCACAATCATACAATCACAATCATACAATCACAATCATACAATCACAAAAATACAATCATAATCATACAATCACAATCATACAACCGCAATCATACAATCACAATCATACAATCATAATCATACAATCACAATCATACGATCGCAATCATACAATCACAATCATACCATCACAATCATACAATCATAATTATACAATCACAATCATATAATCACAATCATACAATCACAATCATACAATCACAGTCATACAATCACAATCATACAATCACAATCATACAATCACAATCTCCCAAATACAATCTCCCAAATACAATCATACAATCACAATCATACAATGGCAATCATACAATCACAATCATACAATCACAATCATACAATCACAATCATACAATCACAATCATACAATCACAATCATACAATCACAATCATACAATCACAATCATACATTCACAATCATACAATCACAATCATACTATCACAATCATACTATCACAATCATACAATCACAATCATGCAATCACAATCATGCAATCACAATCATACAATCATAATCAGACAATGACAATCATACAATCACAATCATACATTCACAATCATACAATCACAATCATACTATCACAATCATACAATCACAATCATGCAATCACAATCATGCAATCACAATCATACTATCGCAATCATACCATCCCAATCATACAAACACAACCGTACAATCATAATCATACAATCACAATCATACAATCACAATCTCCCAAATACAATCTCCCAAATACAATCATACAATCACAATCATACAATGGCAATCATACAATCACAATCATACAATCACAATCATACAATCACAATCATACAATCACAATCATACAATCACAATCATACAATCACAATCATACAATCACAATCATACATTCACAATCATACAATCACAATCATACTATCGCAATCATACAATCGCAATCATACCATCCCAATCATACAAACACAACCGTACAATCATAATCATACAATCACAATCATACAATCATAATTATACAATCACAATCATACAATCACAATCATACAATCACAACAATACAATCACGATCATACAATCACAATCATACAATCACAACCATACTATCACAATCATACAATCACAATCATACAATCACAATCATACATTCACAATCATACAATCACAATCATACTATCACAATCATACAATCACAATCATGCAATCACAATCATGCAATCACAATCATACTATCACAATCATACAAGCACAATCATACAATCACAATCATACAATCATAATCAGACAATGACAATCATACAATCACAATCATACAATCGCAATCATACCATCCCAATCATACAAACACAACCGTACAATCATAATCATACAATCACAATCATACAATCATAATTATACAATCACAATCATACAATCACAATCATACAATCACAATCATGCAATCACAATCATACTATCACAATCATACAATCAAAATCATACAATCACAATCATACAATCACAATCATACAATCGCAATCATACAATTACAATCTCCCAAATACAATCTCCCAAATACAATCATACAATCACAATCATACAATCGCAATCATACAATCACAATCATACACTCACAATCATACAATCACAATCATACAATCACAATCATACATTCACAATCATACAATCACAATCATACTATCACAATCATACAATCACAATCATGCAATCACAATCATGCAATCACAATCATACAATAATAATCAGACAATGACAATCATACAATCACAATCATGCAATCACAATCATACAATCACAATCATACAATCACAATCATACTATCGCAATCATACAATCGCAATCATACAATCACAATCATACAATCACAATCATACTATCGCAATCATACAATCGCAATCATACCATCACAATCATACAAACACAACCGTACAATCATAATCATACAATCACAATCATACAATCATAATTATCCAATCACAATCATACAATCACAATCATACAATCACAATCATACAATCACAGTCATACAATCACAATCTTACAATCACAATCATACTATCACAATCATACAATCACAATCATACAATCACAATCATACAATCACAATCATACAATCACAATCATACAATCACAATCATACAATCACAATCATACAATCACAATCATACTATCACAATCATACAATCATAATCCTACAATTACAATCTCCAAAATACAATCTCCCAAATACAATCATACAATCACAATCATACAATCACAATCATACAATCACAATCATACAATCACAATCATACAATCACAATCATACATTCAAAATCATGCAATCACAATCACACAGTCACAATCATGCAATCACAATCATTCAATCATAATCATACAATCACAATCGTACAATCACAATCGTACAATCACAATCGTACAATCACAATCGCACAATCACAATCATACAATCACAGTCATACAATCACAATCTTACAATCACAATCATACTATCACAATCATACAATCACAATCATACAATCACAATCATACAATCACAATCATGCTATCACAATCATACAATCACAATCATACAATCACAATCATACAATCGCAATCATACAATCACAATCATACAATCATAATCATACCCTCACAATCATACGATCGCAATCATACAATCACAATCATACCATCACAATCATACAATCACAATCATACAATCATAATCATTCAATTACAATCATACATCACAATCATACAATCACAATCATACAATCGAAATCATAAAACTACAATCTCCCAAATACAATCATACAATCACAATCATACAATCACAATCATACAATCACAATCATACCATCACAATCATACAATCACAATCATACAATCACAATCATACAATCGCAATCGCACAATCACAATCATACAATCACAGTCATACAATCACAATCTTACAATCACAATCATACTATCACAATCATACAATCACAATCATACAATCACAATCATACAATCACAATCATGCTATCACAATCATACAATCACAATCATACAATCACAATCATACAATCGCAATCATACAATCACAATCATACAATCATAATCATACCCTCACAATCATACGATCGCAATCATACAATCACAATCATACCATCACAATCATACAATCACAATCATACAATCATAATCATTCAATTACAATCATACATCACAATCATACAATCACAATCATACAATCGAAATCATAAAACTACAATATCCCAAATACAATCATACAATCACAATCATACAATCACAATCATACAATCACAATCATACCATCACAATCATACAATCACAATCATACAATCACAATCATACAATCGCAATCATACAATCACAATCATACAATCACAATCATACAATCACAATCATACAATCACAATCATACAATCACAATCATACAATCACAATCATACAATCACAATCATACAATCACAATCATACAATCACAAAAATACAATCATAATCATACAATCACAATCATACAACCGCAATCATACAATCACAATCATACAATCATAATCATACAATCACAATCATACGATCGCAATCATACAATCACAATCATACCATCACAATCATACAATCATAATTATACAATCACAATCATATAATCACAATCATACAATCACAATCATACAATCACAGTCATACAATCACAATCATACAATCACAATCATACAATCACAATCTCCCAAATACAATCTCCCAAATACAATCATACAATCACAATCATACAATGGCAATCATACAATCACAATCATACAATCACAATCATACAATCACAATCATACAATCACAATCATACAATCACAATCATACAATCACAATCATACAATCACAATCATACATTCACAATCATACAATCACAATCATACTATCACAATCATACTATCACAATCATACAATCACAATCATGCAATCACAATCATGCAATCACAATCATACAATCATAATCAGACAATGACAATCATACAATCACAATCATACAATTACAATCATACAATCACAATCATACAATCACAATCATACAATCACAATCATACTATCGCAATCATACAATCGCAATCATACCATCACAATCATACAAACACAACCGTACAATCATAATCATACAATCACAATCATACAATCATAATTATACAATCACAATCATATAATCACAATCATACAATCACAATCATACAATCACAGTCATACAATCACAATCTTACAATCACAATCATACTATCACAATCATAAAATCACAATCATACAATCACAATCATACAATCACAATCATACAATCACAATCATACAATCACAATCATACAATCACAATCATACAATCACAATCATACAATCACAATCATACTATCACAATCATACAATCACAATCATGCAATCACAATCATGCAATCACAATCATACAATCATAATCAGACAACGACAATCATACAATCACAATCATACAATCGCAATCATACAATTACAATCTCCCAAATACAATCTCCCAAATACAATCATACAATCACAATCATACAATCACAATCATACAATCACAATCATAAATTCACAATCATACTATCACAATCATACAATCACAATCATTCAATCACAATCATACATTCAAAATAATGCAATCACAATCATACAATCACAATCATGCAATCACAATCATACAATCACAATCATACTATTACAATCATACAATCACAATCCTACAATCACAATCATACAATCAATATCATACAATCACAATCATACAATCACAATCATGCAATCACAATCATACAATCGCAATCATACAATCACAATCATACAATCATAATCATACAATCACAATCATACGATCGCAATCGTACAATCACAATCATACCATCACAATCATACAATCACAATCATATAATCATAAACATACAATTACAATCATACATCACAATCATACAATCACATTCATACAATCACAATCATGCAATCACTATCATGCAATCACAATCATACTATCACAATCATACAATCAAAATCATACAATCACAATCATACAATCACAATCATACAATCGCAATCATACAATTACAATCTCCCAAATACAATCTCCCAAATACAATCTCCCAAATACAATCATACAATCACAATCATACAATCGCAATCATACAATCACAATCATACAATCACAATCATACAATCACAATCATACAATCACAATCATACAATCACAATCATACATTCACAATCATACAATCACAATCATACTATCACAATCATACAATCACAATCATGCAATCACAATCATGCAATCACAATCATACAATCATAATCAGACAATGACAATCATACAATCACAATCATACAATCACAATCATACAATCACAATCATACAATCACAATCATACTATTGCAATCATACAATCGCAATCATACCATCACAATCAAACAAACACAACCGTACAATCATAATCATACAATCACAATCATACAATCACAATGATACAATCACAATCATACAATGACAATCATACAATCAAAATCATACGATCGCAATCATACGATCACAATCATACGATCACAATCATACAATCACAATCATACAATCACAATCATACAATCGAAATCATACAACTACAATCTCCCAAATACAATCATACAATCACAATCATACAATCACAATCATACAATCACAATCATACAATCACAATCATACAATCGCAATCATACAACTACAATCTCCCAAATACAATCATACAATCACAATCATACAATCACAATCATACAATCACAATCATACAATCACAATCATACTATCACCATCATACAATCACAATCATGCAATCACAATCATACAATCACAATCATACAATCACAGTCATACAATCACAATCTTACAATCACAATCATACAATCACAATCATACAATCACAGTCATACAATCACAATCATACAATCACAATCATACCATCACAATCATACAATCACAATCATACAATCATAATCATTCAATTACAATCATACTATCACAATCATACAATCAAAATCATACAATCACAATCATACAATCACAATCATACAATCGCAATCATACAATTACAAACTCCCAAATACAATCTCCCAAATACAATCATACAATCACAATCATACAATCGCAATCATACAATCACAATCATACAATCACAATCATACAATCACAATCATGCAATCACAATCATACAATCACAATCATACAATCACAATCATACAATCACAACCATACAATCACAATCATACATTCACAATCGTACAATCACAGTCATACTATCACAATCATACAATCACTATCATGCAATCACAATCATGCAATCACAATCATACTATCACAATCATACAATCACAATCATACAATCACAATCATACAATCATAATCTTACAATCACAATCATACTATCACAATCATACAATCACAATCATACAATCACAATCATACAATCACAATCATACAATCACAATCATACAATCACAATCATACAATCACAATCATACAATCACAATCATACAATCACAATCATACAATCGCAATCATACAATCGCAATCCTACAATTACAATCTCCAAAATACAATCTCCCAAATACAATCATACAATCACAATCATAAAATCATAATCATACAATAACAATCATACAATCACAATCATACAATCACAATCATACTATCACAACCATACAATCACAATCATACAATCACAATCATACAATCACAATCATACAATCACAATCATACAATCACAATCATACAATCACAATCATACATTCAAAATCATGCAATCACAATCACACAGTCACAATCATACAATCACAATCATACAATCACAATCATACAATCACAATCATACAATCACAATCATACAATCACAATCATACGATCACAATCATACAATCACAATCATACAATCACAATCATACTATCACAATCATACAATCACAATCATGCAATCACAATCATGCAATCACAATCATACTATCACAATCATACAATCAAAATCATACAATCACAATCATACAATCACAATCATACAATCGCAATCATACAATTACAATCTCCCAAATACAATCTCCCAAATACAATCATACAATCACAATCATACAATCGCAATCATACAATCACAATCATACAATCACAATCATACAATCACAATCATACAATCACAATCATACAATCACAATCATACAATCACAATCATACTATCGCAATCATACAATCGCAATCATACCATCACAATCAAACGAACACAACCGTACAATCATAATCATACAATCACAATCATGCAATCACAATGATACAATCACAATCATACAATGACAATCATACAATCAAAATCATACGATCGCAATCATACGATCACAATCATACGATCACAATCATACAATCACAATCATACAATCGCAATCATACAATTACAATCTCCCAAATACAATCTCCCAAATACAATCATACAATCACAATCATACAATCGCAATCATACAATCACAATCATACAATCACAATCATACAATCACAATCATACAATCACAATCATACAATCACAATCATACAATCACAATCATACATTCACAATCATACAATCACAATCATACTATCACAATCATACAATCACAATCATGCAATCACAATCATGCAATCACAATCATACAATCATAATCAGACAATGACAATCATACAATCACAATCATACAATTAAAATCATACAATCACAATCATACAATCACAATCATACAATCACAATCATACAATCACAATCATACAATCACAATCATACTATCGCAATCATACAATCGCAATCATACCATCACAATCAAACAAACACAACCGTACAATCATAATCATACAATCACAATCATACAATCACAATGATACAATCACAATCATACAATGACAATCATACAATCAAAATCATACGATCGCAATCATACGATCACAATCATACGATCACAATCATACAATCACAATCATACAATCACAATCATACAATCGAAATCATACAACTACAATCTCCCAAATACAATCATACAATCACAATCATACAATCACAATCATACAATCACAATCATACAATCACAATCATACAATCGCAATCATACAACTACAATCTCCCAAATACAATCATACAATCACAATCATACAATCACAATCATACAATCACAATCATACAATCACAATCATACTATCACCATCATACAATCACAATCATGCAATCACAATCATACAATCACAATCATACAATCACAGTCATACAATCACAATCTTACAATCACAATCATACAATCACAATCATACAATCACAGTCATACAATCACAATCATACAATCGCAATCATACAATCACAATCATACAATCACAATCATACAATCACGATCATACTATCGCAATCATACAATCACAATCATACCATCACAATCATACAATCACAATCATACAATCATAATCATTCAATTACAATCATACTATCACAATCATACAATCAAAATCATACAATCACAATCATACAATCACAATCATACAATCGCAATCATACAATTACAAACTCCCAAATACAATCTCCCAAATACAATCATACAATCACAATCATACAATCGCAATCATACAATCACAATCATACAATCACAATCATACAATCACAATCATGCAATCACAATCATACAATCACAATCATACAATCACAATCATACAATCACAACCATACAATCACAATCATACATTCAAAATCATGCAATCACAATCACACAGTCACAATCATACAATCACAATCATACAATCACAATCATACAATCACAATCATACAATCACAATCATACAATCACAATCATACAATCACAATCATACAATCACAATCATACAATCACAATCATACAATCACAATCATACTATCACAATCATACAATCACAATCATGCAATCACAATCATGCAATCACAATCATACTATCACAATCATACAATCAAAATCATACAATCACAATCATACAATCACAATCATACAATCGCAATCATACAATTACAATCTCCCAAATACAATCTCCCAAATACAATCATACAATCACAATCATACAATCGCAATCATACAATCACAATCATACAATCACAATCATACAATCACAATCATACAATCACAATCATACATTCACAATCATACAATCACAATCATACTATCACAATCATACAATCACAATCATGCAATCACAATCATGCAATCACAATCATACAATAATAATCAGACAATGACAATCATACAATCACAATCATGCAATCACAATCATACAATCACAATCATACAATCACAATCATACTATCGCAATCATACAATCGCAATCATACCATCACAATCAAACGAACACAACCGTACAATCATAATCATACAATCACAATCATGCAATCACAATGATACAATCACAATCATACAATGACAATCATACAATCAAAATCATACGATCGCAATCATACGATCACAATCATACGATCACAATCATACAATCACAATCATACAATCGCAATCATACAATTACAATCTCCCAAATACAATCTCCCAAATACAATCTCCCAAATACAATCATACAATCACAATCATACAATCGCAATCATACAATCACAATCATACAATCACAATCATACAATCACAATCATACAATCACAATCATACAATCACAATCATACAATCACAATCATACATTCACAATCATACAATCACAATCATACTATCACAATCATACAATCACAATCATGCAATCACAATGATGCAATCACAATCATACAATCATAATCAGACAATGACAATCATACAATCACAATCATACAATTAAAATCATACAATCACAATCATACAATCACAATCATACAATCACAATCATACAATCACAATCATACTATCACAATCATACAATCACAATCATGCAATCACAATCATGCAATCACAATCATACAATCATAATCAGACAATGACAATCATACAATCACAATCATACAATCACAATCGTACAATTACAATCTCCCAAATACAATCTCCCAAATACAATCATACAATCACAATCATACAATCACAATCACACAATCACAATCATACAATCACAATCATACTATCACAATCATACAATCACAATCATACAATCACAATCATACAATCACAATCATACAATCACAATCATACTATCACAATCATACAATCACAATCATGCAATCACAATCATACAATCACAATCATACAATCCCAATCATACAATCACAATCATACAATCGCAATCATACTATCGCAATCATACAATCGCAATCATACCATCACAATCATACAAACACAACCGTACAATCATAATCATACAATCACAATCATACAATCATAATTATCCAATCACAATCATACAATCACAATCATACAATCACAGTCATACAATCACAGTCATACAATCACAATCTTACAATCACAATCATACTATCACAATCATACAATCACAATCATACAATCACAATCATACAATCACAATCATACAATCACAATCATACAATCACAATCATACAATCACAATCATACAATCACAATCATACAATCACAATCATACAATCACAATCATACAATCACAAAAATACAATCATAACCATACAATCACAATGATACAATCGCAATCATACAATTACAATCATACAATCATAATCATACAATCACAATCATACGATCGCAATCATACAATCACAATCATACCATCACAATCATACAATCACAATCATACAATCACAATCATACAATCACAATGATACAATCGCAATCATACAATCACAATCATACAACCATAATCATACAATCACAATCATACGATCGCAATCATACAATCACAATCATACCATCACAATCATACAATCACAATCATACAATCATAATCATACAATTACAATCATACATCACAATCATACAATCACATTCATACAATCACAATCATGCAATCACAATCATGCAATCACAATCATACTATCACAATCATACTATCACAATCATACAATCAAAATCATACAATCACAATCATACAATCACAATCATACAATCGCAATCATACAATTACAATCTCCCAAATACAATCTCCCAAATACAATCATACAATCACAATCATACAATCGCAATCATACAATCACAATCATACAATCACAATCATACAATCACAATCATACATTCACAATCATACAATCACAATCATACTATCACAATCATACAATCACAATCATGCAATCACAATCATGCAATCACAATCATACAATCATAATCAGACAATGACAATCATACAATCACAATCATACAATCACAATCATACAAACACAATCATACAATCACAATCATACTATCGCAATCATACAATCGCAATCATACCATCACAATCAAACAAACACAACCGTACAATCATAATCATAAAATCACAATCATACAATCACAATGATACAATCACCATCATACAATGACAATCATACAATCAAAATCATACGATCGCAATCATACGATCACAATCATACGATCACAATCATACAATCACAATCATACAATCGCAATCATACAATTACAATCTCCCAAATACAATCTCCCAAATACAATCATACAATCACAATCATACAATCGCAATCATACAATCACAATCATACAATCACAATCATACAATCACAATCATACAATCACAATCATACAATCACAATTATACAATCACAATCATACATTCACAATCATACAATCACAATCATACTATCACAATCATACAATCACAATCATGCAATCGCAATCATACAATTACAATCTCCCAAATACAATCTCCCAAATACAATCTCCCAAATACAATCATACAATCACAATCATACAATCGCAATCATACAATCACAATCATACAATCACAATCATACAATCACAATCATACAATCACAATCATACAATCACAATCATACATTCACAATCATACAATCACAATCATACTATCACAATCATACAATCACAATCATGCAATCACAATCATGCAATCACAATCATACAATCATAATCAGACAATGACAATCATACAATCACAATCATACAATCACAATCATACAATCACAATCATACAATCACAATCATACTATTGCAATCATACAATCGCAATCATACCATCACAATCAAACAAACACAACCGTACAATCATAATCATACAATCACAATCATACAATCACAATGATACAATCACAATCATACAATGACAATCATACAATCAAAATCATACGATCGCAATCATACGATCACAATCATACGATCACAATCATACAATCACAATCATACAATCACAATCATACAATCGAAATCATACAACTACAATCTCCCAAATACAATCATACAATCACAATCATACAATCACAATCATACAATCACAATCATACAATCACAATCATACAATCGCAATCATACAACTACAATCTCCCAAATACAATCATACAATCACAATCATACAATCACAATCATACAATCACAATCATACAATCACAATCATACTATCACCATCATACAATCACAATCATGCAATCACAATCATACAATCACAATCATACAATCACAGTCATACAATCACAATCTTACAATCACAATCATACAATCACAATCATACAATCACAGTCATACAATCACAATCATACAATCACAATCATACCATCACAATCATACAATCACAATCATACAATCATAATCATTCAATTACAATCATACTATCACAATCATACAATCAAAATCATACAATCACAATCATACAATCACAATCATACAATCGCAATCATACAATTACAAACTCCCAAATACAATCTCCCAAATACAATCATACAATCACAATCATACAATCGCAATCATACAATCACAATCATACAATCACAATCATACAATCACAATCATGCAATCACAATCATACAATCACAATCATACAATCACAATCATACAATCACAACCATACAATCACAATCATACATTCACAATCGTACAATCACAGTCATACTATCACAATCATACAATCACTATCATGCAATCACAATCATGCAATCACAATCATACTATCACAATCATACAATCACAATCATACAATCACAATCATACAATCATAATCTTACAATCACAATCATACTATCACAATCATACAATCACAATCATACAATCACAATCATACAATCACAATCATACAATCACAATCATACAATCACAATCATACAATCACAATCATACAATCACAATCATACAATCACAATCATACAATCACAATCATACAATCGCAATCCTACAATTACAATCTCCAAAATACAATCTCCCAAATACAATCATACAATCACAATCATAAAATCATAATCATACAATAACAATCATACAATCACAATCATACAATCACAATCATACTATCACAACCATACAATCACAATCATACAATCACAATCATACAATCACAATCATACAATCACAATCATACAATCACAATCATACAATCACAATCATACATTCAAAATCATGCAATCACAATCACACAGTCACAATCATACAATCACAATCATACAATCACAATCATACAATCACAATCATACAATCACAATCATACAATCACAATCATACGATCACAATCATACAATCACAATCATACAATCACAATCATACTATCACAATCATACAATCAAAATCATACAATCACAATCATACAATCACAATCATACAATCGCAATCATACAATTACAATCTCCCAAATACAATCTCCCAAATACAATCATACAATCACAATCATACAATCGCAATCATACAATCACAATCATACAATCACAATCATACAATCACAATCATACAATCACAATCATACATTCACAATCATACAATCACAATCATACTATCACAATCATACAATCACAATCATGCAATCACAATCATGCAATCACAATCATACAATAATAATCAGACAATGACAATCATACAATCACAATCATGCAATCACAATCATACAATCACAATCATACAATCACAATCATACTATCGCAATCATACAATCGCAATCATACCATCACAATCAAACGAACACAACCGTACAATCATAATCATACAATCACAATCATGCAATCACAATGATACAATCACAATCATACAATGACAATCATACAATCAAAATCATACGATCGCAATCATACGATCACAATCATACGATCACAATCATACAATCACAATCATACAATCGCAATCATACAATTACAATCTCCCAAATACAATCTCCCAAATACAATCTCCCAAATACAATCATACAATCACAATCATACAATCGCAATCATACAATCACAATCATACAATCACAATCATACAATCACAATCATACAATCACAATCATACAATCACAATCATACAATCACAATCATACATTCACAATCATACAATCACAATCATACTATCACAATCATACAATCACAATCATGCAATCACAATGATGCAATCACAATCATACAATCATAATCAGACAATGACAATCATACAATCACAATCATACAATTAAAATCATACAATCACAATCATACAATCACAATCATACAATCACAATCATACAATCACAATCATACTATCACAATCATACAATCACAATCATGCAATCACAATCATGCAATCACAATCATACAATCATAATCAGACAATGACAATCATACAATCACAATCATACAATCACAATCGTACAATTACAATCTCCCAAATACAATCTCCCAAATACAATCATACAATCACAATCATACAATCACAATCACACAATCACAATCATACAATCACAATCATACTATCACAATCATACAATCACAATCATACAATCACAATCATACAATCACAATCATACAATCACAATCATACTATCACAATCATACAATCACAATCATGCAATCACAATCATACAATCACAATCATACAATCCCAATCATACAATCACAATCATACAATCGCAATCATACTATCGCAATCATACAATCGCAATCATACCATCACAATCATACAAACACAACCGTACAATCATAATCATACAATCACAATCATACAATCATAATTATCCAATCACAATCATACAATCACAATCATACAATCACAGTCATACAATCACAGTCATACAATCACAATCTTACAATCACAATCATACTATCACAATCATACAATCACAATCATACAATCACAATCATACAATCACAATCATACAATCACAATCATACAATCACAATCATACAATCACAATCATACAATCACAATCATACAATCACAATCATACAATCACAATCATACAATCACAATCATACAATCACAAAAATACAATCATAACCATACAATCACAATGATACAATCGCAATCATACAATTACAATCATACAATCATAATCATACAATCACAATCATACGATCGCAATCATACAATCACAATCATACCATCACAATCATACAATCACAATCATACAATCACAATCATACAATCACAATGATACAATCGCAATCATACAATCACAATCATACAACCATAATCATACAATCACAATCATACGATCGCAATCATACAATCACAATCATACCATCACAATCATACAATCACAATCATACAATCATAATCATACAATTACAATCATACATCACAATCATACAATCACATTCATACAATCACAATCATGCAATCACAATCATGCAATCACAATCATACTATCACAATCATACTATCACAATCATACAATCAAAATCATACAATCACAATCATACAATCACAATCATACAATCGCAATCATACAATTACAATCTCCCAAATACAATCTCCCAAATACAATCATACAATCACAATCATACAATCGCAATCATACAATCACAATCATACAATCACAATCATACAATCACAATCATACATTCACAATCATACAATCACAATCATACTATCACAATCATACAATCACAATCATGCAATCACAATCATGCAATCACAATCATACAATCATAATCAGACAATGACAATCATACAATCACAATCATACAATCACAATCATACAAACACAATCATACAATCACAATCATACTATCGCAATCATACAATCGCAATCATACCATCACAATCAAACAAACACAACCGTACAATCATAATCATAAAATCACAATCATACAATCACAATGATACAATCACCATCATACAATGACAATCATACAATCAAAATCATACGATCGCAATCATACGATCACAATCATACGATCACAATCATACAATCACAATCATACAATCGCAATCATACAATTACAATCTCCCAAATACAATCTCCCAAATACAATCATACAATCACAATCATACAATCGCAATCATACAATCACAATCATACAATCACAATCATACAATCACAATCATACAATCACAATCATACAATCACAATTATACAATCACAATCATACATTCACAATCATACAATCACAATCATACTATCACAATCATACAATCACAATCATGCAATCACAATCATGCAATCACAATCATACAATCATAATCAGACAATGACAATCATACAATCACAATCATACAATTACAATCATACAATCACAATCATACAATCACAATCATACAATCATAATCATACAATCACAATCATACTATCACAATCATACAATCACACTCATACAATCAAAATCGTACAATCGCAATCATACAATCGCAATCACACAATCACAATCATACAATCATAATCATACAATCACAATCATACAATCACAATCATACAATCACAATCATACAATCACAATCATACAATCATAATCATACAATCACAATCATACAATCGCAATCATACAATCACAATCATACAATCATAATCATACAATCACAATCATACGATCGCAATCATACAATCACAATCATACCATCACAATCATACAATCAGAATCATACAATCATAATAATACAATTACAATCATACATCACAATCATACAATCACAATCATACAATCGAAATCATACAACTACAATCTCCCAAATACAATCATACAATCACAATCATACAATCACAATCATACAATCACAATCATACAATCACAATCATACAATCACAATCATACAATCACAATCATACTATCACAATCATACAATCACAATCATACAATCACAATCATACAATCACATTCATACAATCACAGTCATACAATCACAATCTTACAATCACAATCATACAATCACAATCATACAATCACAATCATACAATCACAGACATACAATCACAGTCATACAATCACAATCATACTATCACAATCATACAATCACAATCATACAATCGCAATCATACAATCGCAATCATACAATCGCAATCATACAATCACAATCATACAATCGCAATCATACAATCACAATCATACAATCGCATTCATACAATCGCAATCATACAATCACAATCATACAATCACAATCATACAATCACAATCATACAATCACAATCATACAATCACAATCATACAATCACAATCATACTATCACAATCATACAATCACAATCATACAGTCACAATCATACAATCACAATTTTACAATCACAACAATAAAATCACAATCATACAATCACAGTCATACAATCACAATCATACAATCACAATAATACAGTCACCAGCATACAATCGCAATCATAAAATCGCAATCATACAATTACAATCTCCCAAATACAATCACACAATCACAATCATACAATCACAATCATACAATCACAACCATACTATCGCAATCATACAATCACAATCATACAATCACAATCATACATTCACAATCATACAATCACAATCATAATATCACAATCATACAATCACAATCATGCAATCACAATCATGCAATCACAATCATACTATCACAATCATACAAGCACAATCATACAATCACAATCATACAATCATAATCAGACAATGACAATCATACAATCACAATCATACAATCACAATCATACAATCACAATCATACAATCACAATCATACAATCACAATCATACTATCGCAATCATACTATCACAATCATACAATCACAATCATACAGTCACAATCATACAATCACAATTTTACAATCACAACAATACAATCACAATCATACAATCACAGTCATACAATCACAGTCATACAATCACAGTCATACAATCACAATCATACTATCACAATCATACAATCACACTCATACAATCAAAATCGTACAATCGCAATCATACAATCGCAATCACACAATCACAATCATACAATCACAATCATACAATCGCAATCATACAATTACAATCACCCAAATACAATCGTACAATCACAATCATACAATCACAATCATAGAATCACAATAATACAGCCACCAGCATACAATCGCAATCATAAAATCGCAATCATACAATTACAATCTCCCAAATACAATCACACAATCACAATCATACAATCACAATCATACAATCGGAATCATACAATCACAATCATACAATCACAACAATACAATCACGATCATACAATCACAATCATACAATCACAACCATACTATCACAATCATACAATCACAATCATACAATCACAATCATACATTCACAATCATACAATCACAATCATACTATCACAATCATACAATCACAATCATGCAATCACAATCATGCAATCACAATCATACTATCACAATCATACAAGCACAATCATACAATCACAATCATACAATCATAATCAGACAATGACAATCATACAATCACAATCATACAATCACAATCATACAATCACAATCATACTATCGCAATCATACAATCGCAATCATACCATCCCAATCATACAAACACAACCGTACAATCATAATCATACAATCACAATCATACAATCATAATTATACAATCACAATCATACAATCACAATCATACAATCACAGTCATACAATCACAATCTTACAATCACAATCATACAATCACAATCATACAATCACAATCATACAATCACAATCATACAATTACAATCATACAATCGCAATCATACAATCATAATCATACAATCACAACCATACTATCACAATCATACAATCACAATAATACAATCGCAATCATACAATCACAATCATACAATCACAAAAATAGAATCATAATCATACAATCACAATCATACAACGAAATCATACAACTACAATCTCCCAAATACAATCATACAATCACAATCATACAATCACATTCATACAATCACAGTCATACAATCACAATCTTACAATCACAATCATACAATCACAATCATACAATCACAGACATACAATCACAGTCATACAATCACAATCATACTATCACAATCATACAATCACAATCATACAATCGCAATCATACAATCGCAATCATACATTCGCAATCATACAATCGCAATCATACAATCACAATCATACAATCGCAATCATACAATCACAATCATACAATCGCATTCATACAATCGCAATCATACAATCGGAATCATACAATCACAATCATACAATCACAATCATACTATCGCAATCATACAATCGCAATCATACCATCCCAATCATACAAACACAACCGTACAATCATAATCATACAATCACAATCATACAATCATAATTATACAATCACAATCATACAATCACAATCATACAATCACAACAATACAATCACGATCATACAATCACAATCATACAATCACAACCATACTATCACAATCATACAATCACAATCATACAATCACAATCATACATTCACAATCATACAATCACAATCATACTATCACAATCATACAATCACAATCATGCAATCACAATCATGCAATCACAATCATACTATCACAATCATACAAGCACAATCATACAATCACAATCATACAATCATAATCAGACAATGACAATCATACAATCACAATCATACAATCGCAATCATACCATCCCAATCATACAAACACAACCGTACAATCATAATCATACAATCACAATCATACAATCATAATTATACAATCACAATCATACAATCACAATCATACAATCACAATCATGCAATCACAATCATACTATCACAATCATACAATCAAAATCATACAATCACAATCATACAATCACAATCATACAATCGCAATCATACAATTACAATCTCCCAAATACAATCTCCCAAATACAATCATACAATCACAATCATACAATCGCAATCATACAATCACAATCATACACTCACAATCATACAATCACAATCATACAATCACAATCATACATTCACAATCATACAATCACAATCATACTATCACAATCATACAATCACAATCATGCAATCACAATCATGCAATCACAATCATACAATAATAATCAGACAATGACAATCATACAATCACAATCATGCAATCACAATCATACAATCACAATCATACAATCACAATCATACTATCGCAATCATACAATCGCAATCATACAATCACAATCATACAATCACAATCATACTATCGCAATCATACAATCGCAATCATACCATCACAATCATACAAACACAACCGTACAATCATAATCATACAATCACAATCATACAATCATAATTATCCAATCACAATCATACAATCACAATCATACAATCACAATCATACAATCACAGTCATACAATCACAATCTTACAATCACAATCATACTATCACAATCATACAATCACAATCATACAATCACAATCATACAATCACAATCATACAATCACAATCATACAATCACAATCATACAATCACAATCATACAATCACAATCATACTATCACAATCATACAATCATAATCCTACAATTACAATCTCCAAAATACAATCTCCCAAATACAATCATACAATCACAATCATACAATCACAATCATACAATCACAATCATACAATCACAATCATACAATCACAATCATACATTCAAAATCATGCAATCACAATCACACAGTCACAATCATGCAATCACAATCATTCAATCATAATCATACAATCACAATCGTACAATCACAATCGTACAATCACAATCGTACAATCACAATCGCACAATCACAATCATACAATCACAGTCATACAATCACAATCTTACAATCACAATCATACTATCACAATCATACAATCACAATCATACAATCACAATCATACAATCACAATCATGCTATCACAATCATACAATCACAATCATACAATCACAATCATACAATCGCAATCATACAATCACAATCATACAATCATAATCATACCCTCACAATCATACGATCGCAATCATACAATCACAATCATACCATCACAATCATACAATCACAATCATACAATCATAATCATTCAATTACAATCATACATCACAATCATACAATCACAATCATACAATCGAAATCATAAAACTACAATCTCCCAAATACAATCATACAATCACAATCATACAATCACAATCATACAATCACAATCATACCATCACAATCATACAATCACAATCATACAATCACAATCATACAATCGCAATCGCACAATCACAATCATACAATCACAGTCATACAATCACAATCTTACAATCACAATCATACTATCACAATCATACAATCACAATCATACAATCACAATCATACAATCACAATCATGCTATCACAATCATACAATCACAATCATACAATCACAATCATACAATCGCAATCATACAATCACAATCATACAATCATAATCATACCCTCACAATCATACGATCGCAATCATACAATCACAATCATACCATCACAATCATACAATCACAATCATACAATCATAATCATTCAATTACAATCATACATCACAATCATACAATCACAATCATACAATCGAAATCATAAAACTACAATATCCCAAATACAATCATACAATCACAATCATACAATCACAATCATACAATCACAATCATACCATCACAATCATACAATCACAATCATACAATCACAATCATACAATCGCAATCATACAATCACAATCATACAATCACAATCATACAATCACAATCATACAATCACAATCATACAATCACAATCATACAATCACAATCATACAATCACAATCATACAATCACAATCATACAATCACAAAAATACAATCATAATCATACAATCACAATCATACAACCGCAATCATACAATCACAATCATACAATCATAATCATACAATCACAATCATACGATCGCAATCATACAATCACAATCATACCATCACAATCATACAATCATAATTATACAATCACAATCATATAATCACAATCATACAATCACAATCATACAATCACAGTCATACAATCACAATCATACAATCACAATCATACAATCACAATCTCCCAAATACAATCTCCCAAATACAATCATACAATCACAATCATACAATGGCAATCATACAATCACAATCATACAATCACAATCATACAATCACAATCATACAATCACAATCATACAATCACAATCATACAATCACAATCATACAATCACAATCATACATTCACAATCATACAATCACAATCATACTATCACAATCATACTATCACAATCATACAATCACAATCATGCAATCACAATCATGCAATCACAATCATACAATCATAATCAGACAATGACAATCATACAATCACAATCATACAATTACAATCATACAATCACAATCATACAATCACAATCATACAATCACAATCATACTATCGCAATCATACAATCGCAATCATACCATCACAATCATACAAACACAACCGTACAATCATAATCATACAATCACAATCATACAATCATAATTATACAATCACAATCATATAATCACAATCATACAATCACAATCATACAATCACAGTCATACAATCACAATCTTACAATCACAATCATACTATCACAATCATACAATCACAATCATACAATCACAATCATACAATCACAATCATACAATCACAATCATACAATCACAATCATACAATCACAATCATACAATCACAATCATACAATCACAATCATACTATCACAATCATACAATCACAATCATGCAATCACAATCATGCAATCACAATCATACAATCATAATCAGACAACGACAATCATACAATCACAATCATACAATCGCAATCATACAATTACAATCTCCCAAATACAATCTCCCAAATACAATCATACAATCACAATCATACAATCACAATCATACAATCACAATCATAAATTCACAATCATACTATCACAATCATACAATCACAATCATTCAATCACAATCATACATTCAAAATAATGCAATCACAATCATACAATCACAATCATGCAATCACAATCATACAATCACAATCATACTATTACAATCATACAATCACAATCCTACAATCACAATCATACAATCAATATCATACAATCACAATCATACAATCACAATCATGCAATCACAATCATACAATCGCAATCATACAATCACAATCATACAATCATAATCATACAATCACAATCATACGATCGCAATCATACAATCACAATCATACCATCACAATCATACAATCACAATCATATAATCATAAACATACAATTACAATCATACATCACAATCATACAATCACATTCATACAATCACAATCATGCAATCACTATCATGCAATCACAATCATACTATCACAATCATACAATCAAAATCATACAATCACAATCATACAATCACAATCATACAATCGCAATCATACAATTACAATCTCCCAAATACAATCTCCCAAATACAATCTCCCAAATACAATCATACAATCACAATCATACAATCGCAATCATACAATCACAATCATACAATCACAATCATACAATCACAATCATACAATCACAATCATACAATCACAATCATACATTCACAATCATACAATCACAATCATACTATCACAATCATACAATCACAATCATGCAATCACAATCATGCAATCACAATCATACAATCATAATCAGACAATGACAATCATACAATCACAATCATACAATCACAATCATACAATCACAATCATACAATCACAATCATACTATTGCAATCATACAATCGCAATCATACCATCACAATCAAACAAACACAACCGTACAATCATAATCATACAATCACAATCATACAATCACAATGATACAATCACAATCATACAATGACAATCATACAATCAAAATCATACGATCGCAATCATACGATCACAATCATACGATCACAATCATACAATCACAATCATACAATCACAATCATACAATCGAAATCATACAACTACAATCTCCCAAATACAATCATACAATCACAATCATACAATCACAATCATACAATCACAATCATACAATCACAATCATACAATCGCAATCATACAACTACAATCTCCCAAATACAATCATACAATCACAATCATACAATCACAATCATACAATCACAATCATACAATCACAATCATACTATCACCATCATACAATCACAATCATGCAATCACAATCATACAATCACAATCATACAATCACAGTCATACAATCACAATCTTACAATCACAATCATACAATCACAATCATACAATCACAGTCATACAATCACAATCATACAATCGCAATCATACAATCACAATCATACAATCACAATCATACAATCACAATCATACTATCGCAATCATACAATCACAATCATACCATCACAATCATACAATCACAATCATACAATCATAATCATTCAATTACAATCATACTATCACAATCATACAATCAAAATCATACAATCACAATCATACAATCACAATCATACAATCGCAATCATACAATTACAAACTCCCAAATACAATCTCCCAAATACAATCATACAATCACAATCATACAATCGCAATCATACAATCACAATCATACAATCACAATCATACAATCACAATCATGCAATCACAATCATACAATCACAATCATACAATCACAATCATACAATCACAACCATACAATCACAATCATACATTCACAATCGTACAATCACAGTCATACTATCACAATCATACAATCACTATCATGCAATCACAATCATGCAATCACAATCATACTATCACAATCATACAATCACAATCATACAATCACAATCATACAATCATAATCTTACAATCACAATCATACTATCACAATCATACAATCACAATCATACAATCACAATCATACAATCACAATCATACAATCACAATCATACAATCACAATCATACAATCACAATCATACAATCACAATCATACAATCACAATCATACAATCACAATCATACAATCACAATCATACAATCGCAATCCTACAATTACAATCTCCAAAATACAATCTCCCAAATACAATCATACAATCACAATCATAAAATCATAATCATACAATAACAATCATACAATCACAATCATACAATCACAATCATACTATCACAACCATACAATCACAATCATACAATCACAATCATACAATCACAATCATACAATCACAATCATACAATCACAATCATACAATCACAATCATACATTCAAAATCATGCAATCACAATCACACAGTCACAATCATACAATCACAATCATACAATCACAATCATACAATCACAATCATACAATCACAATCATACAATCACAATCATACAATCACAATCATACAATCACAATCATACAATCACAATCATACTATCACAATCATACAATCACAATCATGCAATCACAATCATGCAATCACAATCATACTATCACAATCATACAATCAAAATCATACAATCACAATCATACAATCACAATCATACAATCGCAATCATACAATTACAATCTCCCAAATACAATCTCCCAAATACAATCATACAATCACAATCATACAATCGCAATCATACAATCACAATCATACAATCACAATCATACAATCACAATCATACAATCACAATCATACAATCACAATCATACAATCACAATCATACTATCGCAATCATACAATCGCAATCATACCATCACAATCAAACGAACACAACCGTACAATCATAATCATACAATCACAATCATGCAATCACAATGATACAATCACAATCATACAATGACAATCATACAATCAAAATCATACGATCGCAATCATACGATCACAATCATACGATCACAATCATACAATCACAATCATACAATCGCAATCATACAATTACAATCTCCCAAATACAATCTCCCAAATACAATCATACAATCACAATCATACAATCGCAATCATACAATCACAATCATACAATCACAATCATACAATCACAATCATACAATCACAATCATACAATCACAATCATACAATCACAATCATACATTCACAATCATACAATCACAATCATACTATCACAATCATACAATCACAATCATGCAATCACAATCATGCAATCACAATCATACAATCATAATCAGACAATGACAATCATACAATCACAATCATACAATTAAAATCATACAATCACAATCATACAATCACAATCATACAATCACAATCATACAATCACAATCATACAATGACAATCATACAATCAAAATCATACGATCGCAATCATACGATCACAATCATACAATCGCAATCATACAATTACAATCTCCCAAATACAATCTCCCAAATACAATCATACAATCACAATCATACAATCGCAATCATACAATCACAATCATACACTCACAATCATACAATCACAATCATACAATCACAATCATACATTCACAATCATACAATCACAATCATACTATCACAATCATACAATCACAATCATGCAATCACAATCATGCAATCACAATCATACAATAATAATCAGACAATGACAATCATACAATCAC
This sequence comes from Megachile rotundata, assembly GCF_050947335.1. NCBI lineage: Eukaryota > Metazoa > Arthropoda > Insecta > Hymenoptera > Megachilidae > Megachile > Megachile rotundata. Next base: position 1,145,239 of record NW_027473336.1, on the reverse strand, counting down.
AATCATGCAATCACAATCATACAATCACAATCATACAATCACAATCATACTATCGCAATCATACAATCGCAATCATACAATCACAATCATACAATCACAATCATACTATCGCAATCATACAATCGCAATCATACCATCACAATCATACAAACACAACCGTACAATCATAATCATACAATCACAATCATACAATCATAATTATCCAATCACAATCATACAATCACAATCATACAATCACAATCATACAATCACAGTCATACAATCACAATCTTACAATCACAATCATACTATCACAATCATACAATCACAATCATACAATCACAATCATACAATCACAATCATACAATCACAATCATACAATCACAATCATACAATCACAATCATACAATCACAATCATACTATCACAATCATACAATCATAATCCTACAATTACAATCTCCAAAATACAATCTCCCAAATACAATCATACAATCACAATCATACAATCACAATCATACAATCACAATCATACAATCACAATCATACAATCACAATCATACATTCAAAATCATGCAATCACAATCACACAGTCACAATCATGCAATCACAATCATTCAATCATAATCATACAATCACAATCGTACAATCACAATCGTACAATCACAATCGTACAATCACAATCGCACAATCACAATCATACAATCACAGTCATACAATCACAATCTTACAATCACAATCATACTATCACAATCATACAATCACAATCATACAATCACAATCATACAATCACAATCATGCTATCACAATCATACAATCACAATCATACAATCACAATCATACAATCGCAATCATACAATCACAATCATACAATCATAATCATACCCTCACAATCATACGATCGCAATCATACAATCACAATCATACCATCACAATCATACAATCACAATCATACAATCATAATCATTCAATTACAATCATACATCACAATCATACAATCACAATCATACAATCGAAATCATAAAACTACAATCTCCCAAATACAATCATACAATCACAATCATACAATCACAATCATACAATCACAATCATACCATCACAATCATACAATCACAATCATACAATCACAATCATACAATCGCAATCGCACAATCACAATCATACAATCACAGTCATACAATCACAATCTTACAATCACAATCATACTATCACAATCATACAATCACAATCATACAATCACAATCATACAATCACAATCATGCTATCACAATCATACAATCACAATCATACAATCACAATCATACAATCGCAATCATACAATCACAATCATACAATCATAATCATACCCTCACAATCATACGATCGCAATCATACAATCACAATCATACCATCACAATCATACAATCACAATCATACAATCATAATCATTCAATTACAATCATACATCACAATCATACAATCACAATCATACAATCGAAATCATAAAACTACAATATCCCAAATACAATCATACAATCACAATCATACAATCACAATCATACAATCACAATCATACCATCACAATCATACAATCACAATCATACAATCACAATCATACAATCGCAATCATACAATCACAATCATACAATCACAATCATACAATCACAATCATACAATCACAATCATACAATCACAATCATACAATCACAATCATACAATCACAATCATACAATCACAATCATACAATCACAAAAATACAATCATAATCATACAATCACAATCATACAACCGCAATCATACAATCACAATCATACAATCATAATCATACAATCACAATCATACGATCGCAATCATACAATCACAATCATACCATCACAATCATACAATCATAATTATACAATCACAATCATATAATCACAATCATACAATCACAATCATACAATCACAGTCATACAATCACAATCATACAATCACAATCATACAATCACAATCTCCCAAATACAATCTCCCAAATACAATCATACAATCACAATCATACAATGGCAATCATACAATCACAATCATACAATCACAATCATACAATCACAATCATACAATCACAATCATACAATCACAATCATACAATCACAATCATACAATCACAATCATACATTCACAATCATACAATCACAATCATACTATCACAATCATACTATCACAATCATACAATCACAATCATGCAATCACAATCATGCAATCACAATCATACAATCATAATCAGACAATGACAATCATACAATCACAATCATACAATTACAATCATACAATCACAATCATACAATCACAATCATACAATCACAATCATACTATCGCAATCATACAATCGCAATCATACCATCACAATCATACAAACACAACCGTACAATCATAATCATACAATCACAATCATACAATCATAATTATACAATCACAATCATATAATCACAATCATACAATCACAATCATACAATCACAGTCATACAATCACAATCTTACAATCACAATCATACTATCACAATCATACAATCACAATCATACAATCACAATCATACAATCACAATCATACAATCACAATCATACAATCACAATCATACAATCACAATCATACAATCACAATCATACAATCACAATCATACTATCACAATCATACAATCACAATCATGCAATCACAATCATGCAATCACAATCATACAATCATAATCAGACAACGACAATCATACAATCACAATCATACAATCGCAATCATACAATTACAATCTCCCAAATACAATCTCCCAAATACAATCATACAATCACAATCATACAATCACAATCATACAATCACAATCATAAATTCACAATCATACTATCACAATCATACAATCACAATCATTCAATCACAATCATACATTCAAAATAATGCAATCACAATCATACAATCACAATCATGCAATCACAATCATACAATCACAATCATACTATTACAATCATACAATCACAATCCTACAATCACAATCATACAATCAATATCATACAATCACAATCATACAATCACAATCATGCAATCACAATCATACAATCGCAATCATACAATCACAATCATACAATCATAATCATACAATCACAATCATACGATCGCAATCATACAATCACAATCATACCATCACAATCATACAATCACAATCATATAATCATAAACATACAATTACAATCATACATCACAATCATACAATCACATTCATACAATCACAATCATGCAATCACTATCATGCAATCACAATCATACTATCACAATCATACAATCAAAATCATACAATCACAATCATACAATCACAATCATACAATCGCAATCATACAATTACAATCTCCCAAATACAATCTCCCAAATACAATCTCCCAAATACAATCATACAATCACAATCATACAATCGCAATCATACAATCACAATCATACAATCACAATCATACAATCACAATCATACAATCACAATCATACAATCACAATCATACATTCACAATCATACAATCACAATCATACTATCACAATCATACAATCACAATCATGCAATCACAATCATGCAATCACAATCATACAATCATAATCAGACAATGACAATCATACAATCACAATCATACAATCACAATCATACAATCACAATCATACAATCACAATCATACTATTGCAATCATACAATCGCAATCATACCATCACAATCAAACAAACACAACCGTACAATCATAATCATACAATCACAATCATACAATCACAATGATACAATCACAATCATACAATGACAATCATACAATCAAAATCATACGATCGCAATCATACGATCACAATCATACGATCACAATCATACAATCACAATCATACAATCACAATCATACAATCGAAATCATACAACTACAATCTCCCAAATACAATCATACAATCACAATCATACAATCACAATCATACAATCACAATCATACAATCACAATCATACAATCGCAATCATACAACTACAATCTCCCAAATACAATCATACAATCACAATCATACAATCACAATCATACAATCACAATCATACAATCACAATCATACTATCACCATCATACAATCACAATCATGCAATCACAATCATACAATCACAATCATACAATCACAGTCATACAATCACAATCTTACAATCACAATCATACAATCACAATCATACAATCACAGTCATACAATCACAATCATACAATCGCAATCATACAATCACAATCATACAATCACAATCATACAATCACAATCATACTATCGCAATCATACAATCACAATCATACCATCACAATCATACAATCACAATCATACAATCATAATCATTCAATTACAATCATACTATCACAATCATACAATCAAAATCATACAATCACAATCATACAATCACAATCATACAATCGCAATCATACAATTACAAACTCCCAAATACAATCTCCCAAATACAATCATACAATCACAATCATACAATCGCAATCATACAATCACAATCATACAATCACAATCATACAATCACAATCATGCAATCACAATCATACAATCACAATCATACAATCACAATCATACAATCACAACCATACAATCACAATCATACATTCACAATCGTACAATCACAGTCATACTATCACAATCATACAATCACTATCATGCAATCACAATCATGCAATCACAATCATACTATCACAATCATACAATCACAATCATACAATCACAATCATACAATCATAATCTTACAATCACAATCATACTATCACAATCATACAATCACAATCATACAATCACAATCATACAATCACAATCATACAATCACAATCATACAATCACAATCATACAATCACAATCATACAATCACAATCATACAATCACAATCATACAATCACAATCATACAATCACAATCATACAATCGCAATCCTACAATTACAATCTCCAAAATACAATCTCCCAAATACAATCATACAATCACAATCATAAAATCATAATCATACAATAACAATCATACAATCACAATCATACAATCACAATCATACTATCACAACCATACAATCACAATCATACAATCACAATCATACAATCACAATCATACAATCACAATCATACAATCACAATCATACAATCACAATCATACATTCAAAATCATGCAATCACAATCACACAGTCACAATCATACAATCACAATCATACAATCACAATCATACAATCACAATCATACAATCACAATCATACAATCACAATCATACAATCACAATCATACAATCACAATCATACAATCACAATCATACTATCACAATCATACAATCACAATCATGCAATCACAATCATGCAATCACAATCATACTATCACAATCATACAATCAAAATCATACAATCACAATCATACAATCACAATCATACAATCGCAATCATACAATTACAATCTCCCAAATACAATCTCCCAAATACAATCATACAATCACAATCATACAATCGCAATCATACAATCACAATCATACAATCACAATCATACAATCACAATCATACAATCACAATCATACAATCACAATCATACAATCACAATCATACTATCGCAATCATACAATCGCAATCATACCATCACAATCAAACGAACACAACCGTACAATCATAATCATACAATCACAATCATGCAATCACAATGATACAATCACAATCATACAATGACAATCATACAATCAAAATCATACGATCGCAATCATACGATCACAATCATACGATCACAATCATACAATCACAATCATACAATCGCAATCATACAATTACAATCTCCCAAATACAATCTCCCAAATACAATCATACAATCACAATCATACAATCGCAATCATACAATCACAATCATACAATCACAATCATACAATCACAATCATACAATCACAATCATACAATCACAATCATACAATCACAATCATACATTCACAATCATACAATCACAATCATACTATCACAATCATACAATCACAATCATGCAATCACAATCATGCAATCACAATCATACAATCATAATCAGACAATGACAATCATACAATCACAATCATACAATTAAAATCATACAATCACAATCATACAATCACAATCATACAATCACAATCATACAATCACAATCATACAATCACAATCATACTATCGCAATCATACAATCGCAATCATACCATCACAATCAAACAAACACAACCGTACAATCATAATCATACAATCACAATCATACAATCACAATGATACAATCACAATCATACAATGACAATCATACAATCAAAATCATACGATCGCAATCATACGATCACAATCATACGATCACAATCATACAATCACAATCATACAATCACAATCATACAATCGAAATCATACAACTACAATCTCCCAAATACAATCATACAATCACAATCATACAATCACAATCATACAATCACAATCATACAATCACAATCATACAATCGCAATCATACAACTACAATCTCCCAAATACAATCATACAATCACAATCATACAATCACAATCATACAATCACAATCATACAATCACAATCATACTATCACCATCATACAATCACAATCATGCAATCACAATCATACAATCACAATCATACAATCACAGTCATACAATCACAATCTTACAATCACAATCATACAATCACAATCATACAATCACAGTCATACAATCACAATCATACAATCGCAATCATACAATCACAATCATACAATCACAATCATACAATCACGATCATACTATCGCAATCATACAATCACAATCATACCATCACAATCATACAATCACAATCATACAATCATAATCATTCAATTACAATCATACTATCACAATCATACAATCAAAATCATACAATCACAATCATACAATCACAATCATACAATCGCAATCATACAATTACAAACTCCCAAATACAATCTCCCAAATACAATCATACAATCACAATCATACAATCGCAATCATACAATCACAATCATACAATCACAATCATACAATCACAATCATGCAATCACAATCATACAATCACAATCATACAATCACAATCATACAATCACAACCATACAATCACAATCATACATTCACAATCGTACAATCACAGTCATACTATCACAATCATACAATCACTATCATGCAATCACAATCATGCAATCACAATCATACTATCACAATCATACAATCACAATCATACAATCACAATCATACAATCATAATCTTACAATCACAATCATACTATCACAATCATACAATCACAATCATACAATCACAATCATACAATCACAATCATACAATCACAATCATACAATCACAATCATACAATCACAATCATACAATCGCAATCCTACAATTACAATCTCCAAAATACAATCTCCCAAATACAATCATACAATCACAATCATAAAATCATAATCATACAATCACAATCATACAATCACAATCATACTATCACAATCATACAATCACAATCATACAATCACAATCATACAATCACAATCATACAATCACAATCATACAATCACAATCATACATTCAAAATCATGCAATCACAATCACACAGTCACAATCATACAATCACAATCATACAATCACAATCATACAATCACAATCATACAATCACAATCATACAATCACAATCATACAATCACAATCATACAATCACAATCATACAATCACAATCATACAATCACAATCATACTATCACAATCATACAATCACAATCATGCAATCACAATCATGCAATCACAATCATACTATCACAATCATACAATCAAAATCATACAATCACAACCATACAATCACAATCATACAATCGCAATCATACAATTACAATCTCCCAAATACAATCTCCCAAATACAATCATACAATCACAATCATACAATCGCAATCATACAATCACAATCATACAATCACAATCATACAATCACAATCATACAATCACAATCATACATTCACAATCATACAATCACAATCATACTATCACAATCATACAATCACAATCATGCAATCACAATCATGCAATCACAATCATACAATAATAATCAGACAATGACAATCATACAATCACAATCATGCAATCACAATCATACAATCACAATCATACAATCACAATCATACTATCGCAATCATACAATCGCAATCATACCATCACAATCAAACGAACACAACCGTACAATCATAATCATACAATCACAATCATGCAATCACAATGATACAATCACAATCATACAATGACAATCATACAATCAAAATCATACGATCGCAATCATACGATCACAATCATACGATCACAATCATACAATCACAATCATACAATCGCAATCATACAATTACAATCTCCCAAATACAATCTCCCAAATACAATCTCCCAAATACAATCATACAATCACAATCATACAATCGCAATCATACAATCACAATCATACAATCACAATCATACAATCACAATCATACAATCACAATCATACAATCACAATCATACAATCACAATCATACATTCACAATCATACAATCACAATCATACTATCACAATCATACAATCACAATCATGCAATCACAATCATGCAATCACAATCATACAATCATAATCAGACAATGACAATCATACAATCACAATCATACAATTAAAATCATACAATCACAATCATACAATCACAATCATACAATCACAATCATACAATCACAATCATACTATCACAATCATACAATCACAATCATGCAATCACAATCATGCAATCACAATCATACAATCATAATCAGACAATGACAATCATACAATCACAATCATACAATCACAATCGTACAATTACAATCTCCCAAATACAATCTCCCAAATACAATCATACAATCACAATCATACAATCACAATCACACAATCACAATCATACTATCACAATCATACAATCACAATCATGCAATCACAATCATACAATCACAATCATACAATCCCAATCATACAATCACAATCATACAATCGCAATCATACTATCGCAATCATACAATCGCAATCATACCATCACAATCATACAAACACAACCGTACAATCATAATCATACAATCACAATCATACAATCATAATTATCCAATCACAATCATACAATCACAATCATACAATCACAGTCATACAATCACAGTCATACAATCACAATCTTACAATCACAATCATACTATCACAATCATACAATCACAATCATACAATCACAATCATACAATCACAATCATACAATCACAATCATACAATCACAATCATACAATCACAATCATACAATCACAATCATACAATCACAATCATACAATCACAATCATACAATCACAAAAATACAATCATAACCATACAATCACAATGATACAATCGCAATCATACAATTACAATCATACAATCATAATCATACAATCACAATCATACGATCGCAATCATACAATCACAATCATACCATCACAATCATACAATCACAATCATACAATCACAATCATACAATCACAATGATACAATCGCAATCATACAATCACAATCATACAACCATAATCATACAATCACAATCATACGATCGCAATCATACAATCACAATCATACCATCACAATCATACAATCACAATCATACAATCATAATCATACAATTACAATCATACATCACAATCATACAATCACATACATACAATCACAATCATGCAATCACAATCATGCAATCACAATCATACTATCACAATCATACTATCACAATCATACAATCAAAATCATACAATCACAATCATACAATCACAATCATACAATCGCAATCATACAATTACAATCTCCCAAATACAATCTCCCAAATACAATCATACAATCACAATCATACAATCGCAATCATACAATCACAATCATACAATCACAATCATACAATCACAATCATACATTCACAATCATACAATCACAATCATACTATCACAATCATACAATCACAATCATGCAATCACAATCATGCAATCACAATCATACAATCATAATCAGACAATGACAATCATGCAATCACAATCATACAATCGCAATCATACAATCACAATCATACAATCACAATCATACAATCACAATCATACAATCACAATCATACAATCACAATTATACAATCACAATCATACATTCACAATCATACAATCACAATCATACTATCACAATCATACAATCACAATCATGCAATCACAATCATGCAATCACAATCATACAATCATAATCAGACAATGACAATCATACAATCACAATCATACAATTACAATCATACAATCACAATCATACAATCACAATCATACAATCACAATCATACTATCGCAATCATACAATCGCAATCATACCATCACAATCATACAAACACAACCGTACAATCATAATCATACAATCACAATCATACAATCATAATTATACAATCACAATCATACAATCACAATCATACTATCACAATCATACAATCACAATCATGCAATCACAATCATGCAATCACAATCATACAATCATAATCAGACAATGACAATCATACAATCACAATCATACTATCACAATCATACAATCACAATCATGCAATCACAATCATGCAATCACAATCATACAATCATAATCAGACAATGACAATCATACAATCACAATCATACAATCACAATCGTACAATTACAATCTCCCAAATACAATCTCCCAAATACAATCATACAATCACAATCATACAATCACAATCATACAATCACAATCATACAATCACAATCATACTATCACAATCATACAATCACAATCATACAATCACAATCATACAATCACAATCATACAATCACAATCATACTATCACAATCATACAATCACAATCATACAATCACAATCATACTATCACAATCATACAATCACAATCATGCAATCACAATCATACAATCACAATCATACAATCCCAATCATACAATCACAATCATACAATCACAATCATACTATCGCAATCATACAATCGCAATCATACCATCACAATCATACAAACACAACCCTACAATCATAATCATACAATCACAATCATACAATCATAATTATCCAATCACAATCATACAATCACAATCATACAATCACAATCATACAATCACAGTCATACAATCACAATCTTACAATCACAATCATACTATCACAATCATACAATCACAATCATACAATCACAATCATACAATCACAATCATACAATCACAATCATACAATCACAATCCTACAATCACAATCATACAATCACAATCATACAATCACAAAAATACAATCATAACCATACAATCACAATGATACAATCGCAATCATACAATTACAATCATACAATCATAATCATACAATCACAATCATACGATCGCAATCATACAATCACAATCATACCATCACAATCATACAATCACAATCATACAATCACAATCATACAATCACAATGATACAATCGCAATCATACAATCACAATCATACAATCATAATCATACAATCACAATCATACGATCGCAATCATACAATCACAATCATACCATCACAATCATACAATCACAATCATACAATCATAATCATACAATTACAATCATACATCACAATCATACAATCACATTCATACAATCACAATCATGCAATCACAATCATGCAATCACAATCATACTATCACAATCATACTATCACAATCATACAATCAAAATCATACAATCACAATCATACAATCACAATCATACAATCGCAATCATACAATTACAATCTCCCAAATACAATCTCCCAAATACAATCATACAATCACAATCATACAATCGCAATCATACAATCACAATCATACAATCACAATCATACAATCACAATCATACATTCACAATCATACAATCACAATCATACTATCACAATCATACAATCACAATCATGCAATCACAATCATGCAATCACAATCATACAATCATAATCAGACAATGACAATCATACAATCACAATCATACAATCACAATCATACAAACACAATCATACAATCACAATCATACTATCGCAATCATACAATCGCAATCATACCATCACAATCAAACAAACACAACCGTACAATCATAATCATACAATCACAATCATACAATCACAATGATACAATCACCATCATACAATGACAATCATACTATCACAATCATACAATCACAATCATGCAATCACAATCATACAATCACAATCATACAATCGCAATCATACAATCACAATCATACAATCATAATCATACCCTCACAATCATACGATCGCAATCATACAATCACAATCATACCATCACAATCATACAATCACAATCATACAATCACAATCATACAATCACAATCATACTATCGCAATCATACAATCGCAATCATACCATCACAATCATACAAACACAACCGTACAATCATAATCATACAATCACAATCATACAATCATAATTATACAATCACAATCATACAATCACAATCATACTATCACAATCATACAATCACAATCATGCAATCACAATCATGCAATCACAATCATACAATCATAATCAGACAATGACAATCATACAATCACAATCATACAATCGCAATCATACAATTACAATCTACCAAATACAATCTCCCGAATACAATCATACAATCACAATCATACAATCACAATCATACAATCACAATCATACAATCACAATCATACTATCACAATCATACAATCACAATCATGCAATCACAATCATACAATCACAATCATACAATCCCAATCATACAATCACAATCATACTATTACAATCATACAATCACAATCCTACAATCACAATCATACAATCAATATCATACAATCACAATCATACAATCACAATCATGCAATCACAAACATACAATCGCATTCATACAATCGCAATCATACAATCACAATCATACGATCACAATCATACAATCACAATCATACAATCACAATCATACAATCACAAAAATACAATCATAACCATGCAATCACAATGATACAATCGCAATCATACAATTACAATCATACAATCATAATCATACAATCACAATCATACGATCGCAATCATACAATCACAATCATACCATCACAATCATACAATCACAATCATACAATCATAATCATACAATTACAATCATACATCACAATCATACAATCACATTCATACAATCGCAATCATACAACTACAATCTCCCAAATACAATCATACAATCACAATCATACAATCACAATCATACAATCACAATCATACAATCACAATCATACAATCACAATCATACTATCACCATCATACCATCACAATCATACAATCACAATCATACAATCACAATCATACAATCACAGTCATACAATCACAATCTTACAATCACAATCATACAATCACAATCATACAATCACAGTCATACAATCACAGTCATACAATCACAATCATACAATCACACTCATACAATCACAATCATACATTCAAAATCATGCAATCACAATCACACAGTCACAATCATGCAATCACAATCATTCAATCATAATCATAGAATCACAATCCTACAATCACAATCGTACAATCACAATCATACAATCACAATCGCACAATCACAATCATACAATCACAGTCATACAATCACAATCTTACAATCACAATCATACTATCACAATCATACAATCACAATCATACAATCACAATCATACAATCACAATCATGCTATCACAATCATACAATCACAATCATACAATCACAATCATACAATCGCAATCATACAATCACAATCATACAATCATAATCATACCCTCACAATCATACGATCGCAATCATACAATCACAATCATACCATCACAATCATACAATCACAATCATACAATCATAATCATACAATTACAATCATACATCACAATCATACAATCACAATCATACAATCGAAATCATAAAACTACAATCTCCCAAACACAATCATACAATCACAATCATACAATCACAATCATACAATCACAATCATACAATCACAATCATACAATCGCAATCATACAATCACAATCATACCATCACAATCATACAATCAGAATCATACAATCATAATCATACAATTACAATCATACATCACAATCATACAATCACAATCATACAATCGAAATCATACAACTACAATCTCCCAAATACAATCATACAATCACAATCATACAATCACAATCATACAATCACAATCATACAATCACAATCATACAATCACAATCATACAATCACAATCATACAATCACAATCATACAATCACAATCATACAATCACAATCATACAATCACAATCATACAATCACAATCATACTATCACAATCATACAATCACAATCATACAATCACAATCATACAATCACATTCATACAATCGCAGTCATACAATCACAATCTCACAATCACAATCATACAATCACAATCATACAATCACAGACATACAATCACAGTCATACAATCACAATCATACTATCACAATCATACAATCACAATCATACGATCAGAATCATACAATCGCAATCATACAATCGCAATCATACAATCGCAATCATACAATCGCAATCACACAATCACAATCATACAATCACAATCATACAATCGCAATCATACAATCACAATCATACAATCGCATTCATACAATCGCAATCATACAATCACAATCATACAATCACAACCATACAATCACAATCATACAATCACAATCATACAATCACAAAAATACAATCATAATCATACAATCACAATGATACAATCGCAATCATACAATCACAATCATACAATCATAATCATACAATCACAATCATACGATCGCAATCATACAATCACAATCATACCATCACAATCATACAATCACAATCATACAATCATAATCATACAATTACAATCATACATCACAATCATACAATCGCATTCATACAATCGCAATCATACAACTACAATCTCCCAAATACAATCATACAATCACAATCATACAATCGCAATCCTACAATTACAATCTCCAAAATACAATCTCCCAAATACAATCATACAATCACAATCATACAATCATAATCATACAATCACAATCATACAATCACAATCATACAATCACAGTCTTACAATCACAATCTTACAATCACAATCATACTATCACAATCATACAATCACAATCATACAATCACAATCATACAATCACAATCATACAATCACAATCATACATTCAAAGTCATGCAATCACAATCACACAGTCACAATCATGCAATCACAATCATTCAATCATAATCATACAATCACAATCCTACAATCACAATCGTACAATCACAATCGTACAATCACAATCGCACAATCACAATCATACAATCACAGTCATACAATCACAATCTTACAATCACAATCATACTATCACAATCATACAATCACAATCATACAATCACAATCATACAATCACAATCATGCTATCACAATCATACAATCACAATCATACAATCACAATCATACAATCGCAATCATACAATCACAATCATACAATCATAATCATACCCTCACAATCATACGATCGCAATCATACAATCACAATCATACCATCACAATCATACAATCACAATCATACAATCATAATCATACAATTACAATCATACATCACAATCATACAATCACAATCATACAATCGAAATCATAAAACTACAATCTCCCAAACACAATCATACAATCACAATCATACAATCACAATCATACAATCACAATCATACAATCACAATCATACAATCACAATCATACAATCGCAATCATACAATCACAATCATACAATCAGAATCATACAATCATAATCATACAATTACAATCATACATCACAATCATACAATCACAATCATACAATCGAAATCATACAACTACAATCTCCCAAATACAATCATACAATCACAATCATACAATCACAATCATACAATCACGATCATACAATCACAATCATACAATCACAATCATACAATCACAATCATACAATCACAATCATACAATCACAATCATACAATCACAATCATACTATCACAATCATACAATCACAATCATACAATCACAATCATACAATCACATTCATACAATCGCAGTCATACAATCACAATCTTACAATCACAATCATACAATCACAATCATACAATCACAGACATACAATCACAGTCATACAATCACAATCATACTATCACAATCATACAATCACAATCATACGATCAGAATCATACAATCGCAATCATACAATCGCAATCATACAATCGCAATCATACAATCGCAATCACACAATCACAATCATACAATCACAATCATACAATCGCAATCATACAATCACAATCATACAATCGCATTCATACAATCGCAATCATACAATCACAATCATACAATCACAACCATACAATCACAATCATACAATCACAATCATACAATCACAAAAATACAATCATAATCATACAATCTCAATGATACAATCGCAATCATACAATCACAATCATACAATCATAATCATACAATCACAATCATACGATCGCAATCATACAATCACAATCATACCATCACAATCATACAATCACAATCATACAATCATAATCATACAATTACAATCATACATCACTATCATACAATCACATTCATACAATCGCAATCATACAACTACAATCTCCCAAATACAATCATACAATCACAATCATACAATCGCAATCCTACAATTACAATCTCCAAAATACAATCTCCCAAATACAATCATACAATCACAATCATACAATCATAATCATACAATCACAATCATACAATCACAATCATACAATCACAGTCATACAATCACAATCTTTCAATCACAATCATACTATCACAATCATACAATCACAATCATACAATCACAATCATACAATCACAATCATACATTCAAAGTCATGCAATCACAATCACACAGTCACAATCATGCAATCACAATCATTCAATCATAATCATACAATCACAATCCTACAATCACAATCGTACAACCACAATCGTACAATCACAATCGCACAATCACAATCATACAATCACAGTCATACAATCACAATCTTACAATCACAATCGTACTATCACAATCATACAATCAGAATCATACAATCACAATCATACAATCACAATCATACTTTCACAATCATACAATTACAATCATACAATCACAATCATACAATCGCAATCATACAATCACAATCATACAATCATAATCATACCCTCACAATCATACGATCGCAATCATACAATCACAATCATACCATCACAATCATACAATCACAATCATACAATCACAATCATACAATCACAATCATACAATCACAATCATACAATCACAATCATACAATCACAATCATACTATCACAATCATACAATCACAATCATACAATCACAATCATACAATCACATTCATACAATCACAGTCATACAATCACAATCTTACTATCACAATCATACAATCACAATCATACAGTCACAATCATACAATCACAATTTTACAATCACAACAATACAATCACAATCATACAATCACAGTCATACAATCACAATCATACAATCACAATAATACAGTCACCAGCATACAATCGCAATCATAAAATCGCAATCATACAATTACAATCTCCCAAATACAATCACACAATCACAATCATACAATCGCAATCATACAATCGCAATCATACAATCGCAATCATACAATCGCAATCATACAATCACAATCATACAATCGCAATCATACAATCACAATCATACAATCGCATTCATACAATCGCAATCATACAATCACAATCATACAATCACAATCATACAATCACAATCATACAATCACAATCATACAATCACAATCATACAATCACAATCATACAATCACAAAAATACAATCATAATCATACAATCACAATGATACAATCGCAATCATACAATCACAATCATACAATCATAATCATACAATCACAATCATACGATCGAAATCATACAATCACAATCATACAATCACAATCATACAATCACAATCATACAATCATAATTATACAATCACAATCATACAATCACAATCATACAATCACAGTCATACAATCACAATCTTACAATCACAATCATACAATCACAATCATACAATCACAATCATACAATCACAATCATACAATTACAATCATACAATCGCAATCATACAATCATAATCATACAATCACAACCATACTATCACAATCATACAATCACAATAATACAATCGCAATCATACAATCGCAATCATACAATCACAAAAATAGAATCATAATCATACAATCACAATCATACAATCGAAATCATACAACTACAATCTCCCAAATACAATCATACAATCACAATCATACAATCGCAATCATACAATCACAATCATACAATCACAATCATACAATCACAATCATACAATCACAATCATACTATCGCAATCATACAATCGCAATCATACCATCCCAATCATACAAACACAACCGTACAATCATAATCATACAATCACAATCATACAATCATAATTATACAATCACAATCATACAATCACAATCATACAATCACAGTCATACAATCACAATCTTACAATCACAATCATACAATCACAATCATACAATCACAATCATACAATCACAATCATACAATTACAATCATACAATCGCAATCATACAATCATAATCATACAATCACAACCATACTATCACAATCATACAATCACAATAATACAATCGCAATCATACAATCGCAATCATACAATCACAAAAATAGAATCATAATCATACAATCACAATCATACAATCGAAATCATACAACTACAATCTCCCAAATACAATCATACAATCACAATCATACAATCACATTCATACAATCACAGTCATACAATCACAATCTTACAATCACAATCATACAATCACAATCATACAATCACAGACATACAATCACAGTCATACAATCACAATCATACTATCACAATCATACAATCACAATCATACAATCGCAATCATACAATCGCAATCATACATTCGCAATCATACAATCGCAATCATACAATCACAATCATACAATCGCAATCATACAATCACAATCATACAATCGCATTCAGACAATCGCAATCATACAATCACAATCATACAATCACAATCATACAATCACAATCATACAATCACAATCATACAATCACAATCATACAATCACAAAAATACAATCATAATCATACAATCACAATGATACAATCGCAATCATACAATCACAATCATACAATCATAATCATACAATCACAATCATACGATCGCAATCATACAATCACAATCATACCATCACAATCATACAATCACAATCATACAATCATAATCATACAATGACAATCATACAATCACAATCATACAATCGCAATCATACAATTACAATCTCCCAAATACAATCTCCCGAATACAATCATACAATCACAATCATACAATCACAATCATACAATCACAATCATACAATCACAATCATACTATCACAATCATACAATCACAATCATGCAATCACAATCATACAATCACAATCATACAATCACAATCATACAATCCCAATCATACAATCACAATCATACTATTACAATCATACAATCACAATCCTACAATCACAATCATACAATCAATATCATACAATCACAATCATACAATCACAATCATGCAATCACAAACATACAATCGCATTCATACAATCGCAATCATACAATCACA
Source organism: Megachile rotundata (assembly GCF_050947335.1). Taxonomy (NCBI): domain Eukaryota; kingdom Metazoa; phylum Arthropoda; class Insecta; order Hymenoptera; family Megachilidae; genus Megachile; species Megachile rotundata. Next base: position 1,125,608 of record NW_027473336.1, on the reverse strand, counting down.
ATCATACAATCACAATCATACAATCACAATCATACAATCACAATCATACAATCACAAAAATACAATCATAACCATGCAATCACAATGATACAATCGCAATCATACAATTACAATCATACAATCATAATCATACAATCACAATCATACGATCGCAATCATACAATCACAATCATACCATCACAATCATACAATCACAATCATACAATCATAATCATACAATTACAATCATACATCACAATCATACAATCACATTCATACAATCGCAATCATACAACTACAATCTCCCAAATACAATCATACAATCACAATCATACAATCACAATCATACAATCACAATCATACAATCACAATCATACAATCACAATCATACTATCACCATCATACCATCACAATCATACAATCACAATCATACAATCACAATCATACAATCACAGTCATACAATCACAATCTTACAATCACAATCATACAATCACAATCATACAATCACAGTCATACAATCACAGTCATACAATCACAATCATACAATCACACTCATACAATCACAATCATACATTCAAAATCATGCAATCACAATCACACAGTCACAATCATGCAATCACAATCATTCAATCATAATCATAGAATCACAATCCTACAATCACAATCGTACAATCACAATCATACAATCACAATCGCACAATCACAATCATACAATCACAGTCATACAATCACAATCTTACAATCACAATCATACTATCACAATCATACAATCACAATCATACAATCACAATCATACAATCACAATCATGCTATCACAATCATACAATCACAATCATACAATCACAATCATACAATCGCAATCATACAATCACAATCATACAATCATAATCATACCCTCACAATCATACGATCGCAATCATACAATCACAATCATACCATCACAATCATACAATCACAATCATACAATCATAATCATACAATTACAATCATACATCACAATCATACAATCATAATCATACAATTACAATCATACATCACAATCATACAATCACATTCATACAATCGCAATCATACAACTACAATCTCTCAAACACAATCATACAATCACAATCATACAATCACAATCATACAATCACAATCATACCATCACAATCATACAATCAGAATCATACAATCATAATCATACAATTACAATCATACATCACAATCATACAATCACAATCATACAATCGAAATCATACAACTACAATCTCCCAAATACAATCATACAATCACAATCATACAATCACAATCATACAATCACAATCATACAATCACAATCATACAATCACAATCATACAATCACAATCATACAATCACAATCATACAATCACAATCATACAATCACAATCATACAATCACAATCATACAATCACAATCATACTATCACAATCATACAATCACAATCATACAATCACAATCATACAATCACATTCATACAATCGCAGTCATACAATCACAATCTTACAATCACAATCATACAATCACAATCATACAATCACAGACATACAATCACAGTCATACAATCACAATCATACTATCACAATCATACAATCACAATCATACGATCAGAATCATACAATCGCAATCATACAATCGCAATCATACAATCGCAATCATACAATCGCAATCACACAATCACAATCATACAATCACAATCATACAATCGCAATCATACAATCACAATCATACAATCGCATTCATACAATCGCAATCATACAATCACAATCATACAATCACAACCATACAATCACAATCATACAATCACAATCATACAATCACAAAAATACAATCATAATCATACAATCTCAATGATACAATCGCAATCATACAATCACAATCATACAATCATAATCATACAATCACAATCATACGATCGCAATCATACAATCACAATCATACCATCACAATCATACAATCACAATCATACAATCATAATCATACAATTACAATCATACATCACAATCATACAATCACATTCATACAATCGCAATCATACAACTACAATCTCCCAAATACAATCATACAATCACAATCATACAATCGCAATCCTACAATTACAATCTCCAAAATACAATCTCCCAAATACAATCATACAATCACAATCATACAATCATAATCATACAATCACAATCATACAATCACAATCATACAATCACAGTCATACAATCACAATCTTTCAATCACAATCATACTATCACAATCATACAATCACAATCATACAATCACAATCATACAATCACAATCATACATTCAAAGTCATGCAATCACAATCACACAGTCACAATCATGCAATCACAATCATTCAATCATAATCATACAATCACAATCCTACAATCACAATCGTACAACCACAATCGTACAATCACAATCGCACAATCACAATCATACAATCACAGTCATACAATCACAATCTTACAATCACAATCGTACTATCACAATCATACAATCAGAATCATACAATCACAATCATACAATCACAATCATACTTTCACAATCATACAATTACAATCATACAATCACAATCATACAATCGCAATCATACAATCACAATCATACAATCATAATCATACCCTCACAATCATACGATCGCAATCATACAATCACAATCATACCATCACAATCATACAATCACAATCATACAATCACAATCATACAATCACAATCATACAATCACAATCATACAATCACAATCATACAATCACAATCATACAATCACAATCATACTATCACAATCATACAATCACAATCATACAATCACAATCATACAATCACATTCATACAATCACAGTCATACAATCACAATCTTACTATCACAATCATACAATCACAATCATACAGTCACAATCATACAATCACAATTTTACAATCACAACAATACAATCACAATCATACAATCACAGTCATACAATCACAATCATACAATCACAATAATACAGTCACCAGCATACAATCGCAATCATAAAATCGCAATCATACAATTACAATCTCCCAAATACAATCACACAATCACAATCATACAATCACAATCATACAATCACAATCATACAATCACAATCATACAATCACAATCATACAATCACAATCATACTATCGCAATCATACAATCGCAATCATACAATCACAATCATACCATCACAATCATACAATCAGAATCATACAATCATAATCATACAATTACAAACATACATCACAATCATACAATCACAATCATACAATCGAAATCATACAACTACAATCTCCCAAATACAATCATACAATCACAATCATACAATCACATTCATACAATCACAGTCATACAATCACAATCTTACAATCACAATCATACAATCACAATCATACAATCACAGACATACAACCACAGTCATACAATCACAATCATACTATCACAATCATACAATCACAATCATACAATCGCAATCATACAATCGCAATCATACAATCGCAATCATACAATCGCAATCATACAATCACAATCATACAATCGCAATCATACAATCACAATCATACAATCGCATTCATACAATCGCAATCATACAATCACAATCATACAATCACAATCATACAATCACAATCATACAATCACAATCATACAATCACAATCATACAATCACAATCATACAATCACAAAAATACAATCATAATCATACAATCACAATGATACAATCGCAATCATACAATCACAATCATACAATCATAATCATACAATCACAATCATACGATCGAAATCATACAATCACAATCATACCATCACAATCATACAATCACAATCATACAATCATAATCATACAATTACAATCATACATCACAATCATACAATCACATTCATACAATCGCAATCATACAACTACAATCTCTCAAACACAATCATACAATCACAATCATACAATCACAATCATACAATCACAATCATACTATCACAATCATACAATCACAATCATACAGTCACAATCATACAATCACAATTTTACAATCACAACAATACAATCACAATCATACAATCACAGTCATACAATCACAGTCATACAATCACAGACATACAATCACAGTCATACAATCACAATCATACTATCACAATCATACAATCACAATCATACAATCGCAATCATACAATCGCAATCATACAATCGCAATCATACAATCACAATCATACAATCGCAATCATACAATCACAATCATACAATCGCATTCATACAATCGCAATCATACAATCACAATCATACAATCACAATCATACAATCACAATCATACAATCACAATCATACAATCACAATCATACATTCACAATCATACAATCACAATCATACAATTCCAAAAATACAATCATAATCATACAATCACAATGATACAATCGCAATCATACAATCACAATCATACAATCATAATCATACAATCACAATCATACGATCGCAATCATACAATCACAATCATACCATCACAATCATACAATCACAATCATACAATCATAATCATACAATTACAATCATACATCACAATCATACAATCACATTCATACAATCGCAATCATACAACTACAATCTCTCAAATACAATCATACAATCACAATCATACAATCACAATCATACAATCACAATCATACAATCACAATCATACAATCACAATCACACTATCACAATCATACAATCACAATCATACAGTCACAATCATACAATCACAATTTTACAATCACAACAATACAATCACAATCATACAATCACAGTCATACAATCACAATCATACAATCACAATAATACAGTCACCAGCATACAATCGCAATCATAAAATCGCAATCATACAATTACAATCTCCCAAATACAATCACACAATCACAATCATACAATCACAATCATACAATCACAACCATACTATCACAATCATACAATCACAATCATACAATCACAATCATACATTCACAATCATACAATCACAATCATAATATCACAATCATACAATCACAATCATGCAATCACAATCATGCAATCACAATCATACTATCACAATCATACAAGCACAATCATACAATCACAATCATACAATCATAATCAGACAATGACAATCATACAATCACAATCATACAATCACAATCATACAATCACAATCATACAATCACAATCATACAATCACAATCATACTATCGCAATCATACAATCGCAATCATACAATCACAATCATACCATCACAATCATACAATCAGAATCATACAATCATAATCATACAATTACAAACATACATCACAATCATACAATCGCAATCATACAATCACAATCATACCATCACAATCATACAATCAGAATCATACAATCATAATCATACAATTACAAACATACATCACAATCATACAATCACAATCATACAATCGAAATCATACAACTACAATCTCCCAAATACAATCATACAATCCCAATCATACAATCACATTCATACAATCACAGTCATACAATCACAATCATACAGTCACAATCATACAATCACAATTTTACAATCACAACAATACAATCACAATCATACAATCACAGTCATACAATCACAGTCATACAATCACAGTCATACAATCACAATCATACTATCACAATCATACAATCACACTCATACAATCAAAATCGTACAATCGCAATCATACAATCGCAATCACACAATCACAATCATACAATCACAATCATACAATCGCAATCATACAATTACAATCACCCAAATACAATCGTACAATCACAATCATACAATCACAATCATACAATCACAATAATACAGCCACCAGCATACAATCGCAATCATAAAATCGCAATCATACAATTACAATCTCCCAAATACAATCACACAATCACAATCATACAATCACAATCATACAATCGGAATCATACAATCACAATCATACAATCACAACAATACAATCACGATCATACAATCACAATCATACAATCACAACCATACTATCACAATCATACAATCACAATCATACAATCACAATCATACATTCACAATCATACAATCACAATCATACTATCACAATCATACAATCACAATCATGCAATCACAATCATGCAATCACAATCATACTATCACAATCATACAAGCACAATCATACAATCACAATCATACAATCATAATCAGACAATGACAATCATACAATCACAATCATACAATCGCAATCATACAATCACAATCATACAATCACAATCATACAATCACAATCATACAATCACAATCATACTATCGCAATCATACAATCGCAATCATACCATCCCAATCATACAAACACAACCGTACAATCATAATCATACAATCACAATCATACAATCATAATTATACAATCACAATCATACAATCACAATCATACAATCACAGTCATACAATCACAATCTTACAATCACAATCATACAATCACAATCATACAATCACAATCATACAATCACAATCATACAATTACAATCATACAATCGCAATCATACAATCATAATCATACAATCACAACCATACTATCACAATCATACAATCACAATAATACAATCGCAATCATACAATCGCAATCATACAATCACAAAAATAGAATCATAATCATACAATCACAATCATACAATCGAAATCATACAACTACAATCTCCCAAATACAATCATACAATCACAATCATACAATCACATTCATACAATCACAGTCATACAATCACAATCTTACAATCACAATCATACAATCACAATCATACAATCACAGACATACAATCACAGTCATACAATCACAATCATACTATCACAATCATACAATCACAATCATACAATCGCAATCATACAATCGCAATCATACATTCGCAATCATACAATCGCAATCATACAATCACAATCATACAATCGCAATCATACAATCACAATCATACAATCGCATTCAGACAATCGCAATCATACAATCACAATCATACAATCACAATCATACAATCACAATCATACAATCACAATCATACAATCACAATCATACAATCACAAAAATACAATCATAATCATACAATCACAATGATACAATCGCAATCATACAATCACAATCATACAATCATAATCATACAATCACAATCATACGATCGCAATCATACAATCACAATCATACCATCACAATCATACAATCACAATCATACAATCACAATCATACAATCATAATCATACAATTACAATCATACATCACAATCATACAATCACATTCATACAATCGCAATCATACAACTACAATCTCTCAAATACAATCATACAATCACAATCATACAATCACAATCATACAATCACAATCATACAATCACAATCATACTATCCCAATCATACAATCACAATCATACAGTCACAATCATACAATCACAATTTTACAATCACAACAATACAATCACAATCATACAATCTCAGTCATACAATCACAGTCATACAATCACAGTCATACAATCACAATCATACTATCACAATCATACAATCACACTCATACAATCAAAATCGTACAATCGCAATCATACAATCGCAATCACACAATCACAATCATACAATCACAATCATACAATCGCAATCATACAATTACAATCACCCAAATACAATCGTACAATCACAATCATACAATCACAATCATACAATCACAATAATACAGTCACCAGCATACAATCGCAATCATAAAATCGCAATCATACAATTACAATCTCCCAAATACAATCACACAATCACAATCATACAATCACAATCATACAATCGGAATCATACAATCACAATCATACAATCACAACAATACAATCACGATCATACAATCACAATCATACAATCACAACCATACTATCACAATCATACAATCACAATCATACAATCACAATCATACATTCACAATCATACAATCACAATCATACTATCACAATCATACAATCACAATCATGCATTCACAATCATGCAATCACAATCATACTATCACAATCATACAAGCACAATCATACAATCACAATCATACAATCATAATCAGACAATGACAATCATACAATCACAATCATACAATCACAATCATACAATCACAATCATACAATCACAATCATACAATCACAATCATACAATCACAATCATACTATCGCAATCATACAATCGCAATCATACCATCCCAATCATACAAACACAACCGTACAATCATAATCATACAATCACAATCATACAATCATAATTATACAATCACAATCATACAATCACAATCATACAATCACAGTCATACAATCACAATCTTACAATCACAATCATACAATCACAATCATACAATCACAATCATACAATCACAATCATACAATTACAATCATACAATCGCAATCATACAATCACAATCATACAATCACAACCATACTACCACAATCATACAATCACAATAATACAATCACAATCATACAATCATAATCATACAATTACAATCATACATCACAATCATACAATCACATTCATACAATCGCAATCATACAACTACAATCTCCCAAATACAATCATACAATCACAATCATACAATCACAATCATACAATCACAATCATACAATCACAATCATACAATCACCATCATACAATCACAATCATACAATCACAATCATACAATCACAATCATACAATCACAGTCATACAATCACAATCTTACAATCACAATCATACAATCACAATCATACAATCACAGTCATACAATCACAGTCATACAATCACAATCATACAATCACACTCATACAATCACAATCATACAATCACAATCATACAATCACAATCATACAATCACAATCATACAATCACAATCATACAATCGCAATCCTACAATTACAATCTCCAAAATACAATCTCCCAAATACAATCATACAATCACAATCATACAATCACAATCATACAATCACAATCATACAATCACAATCATACATTCAAAATCATGCAATCACAATCACACAGTCACAATCATGCAATCACAATCATTCAATCATAATCATACAATCACAATCCTACAATCACAATCGTACAATCACAATCGTACAATCACAATCGCACAATCACAATCATACAATCACAGTCATACAATCACAATCTTACAATCACAATCATACTATCACAATCATACAATCACAATCATACAATCACAATCATACAATCACAATCATGCTATCACAATCATACAATCACAATCATACAATCACAATCATACAATCGCAATCATACAATCACAATCATACAATCATAATCATACCCTCACAATCATACGATCGCAATCATACAATCACAATCATACCATCACAATCATACAATCACAATCATACAATCATAATCATACAATTACAATCATACATCACAATCATACAATCACAATCATACAATCGAAATCATAAAACTACAATCTCCCAAATACAATCATACAATCACAATCATACAATCACAATCATACAATCACAATCATACAATCACAATCATACAATCGCAATCATACAATCACAATCATACCATCACAATCATACAATCAGAATCATACAATCATAATCATACAATTACAATCATACATCACAATCATACAATCACAATCATACAATCGAAATCATACAACTACAATCTCCCAAATACAATCATACAATCACAATCATACAATCACAATCATACAATCACAATCATACAATCACAATCATACAATCACAATCATACTATCACAATCATACAATCACAATCATACAATCACAATCATACAATCACATTCATACAATCGCAGTCATACAATCACAATCTTACAATCACAATCATACAATCACAATCATACAATCACAGACATACAATCACAGTCATACAACCACAATCATGCTATCACAATCATACAATCACAATCATACAATCAGAATCATACAATCGCAATCATACAATCGCAATCATACAATCGCAATCACACAATCACAATCATACAATCACAATCATACAATCGCAATCATACAATCACAATCATACAATCGCATTCATACAATCGCAATCATACAATCACAATCATACAATCACAACCATACAATAACAATCATACAATCACAATCATACAATCACAAAAATACAATCATAATCATACAATCACAATGATACAATCGCAATCATACAATCACAATCATACAATCATAATCATACAATCACAATCATACGATCGCAATCATACAATCACAATCATACCATCACAATCATACTATCACAATCATACAATCATAATCATACAATTACAATCATACATCACAATCATACAATCACATTCATACAATCGCAATCATACAACTACAATCTCCCAAATACAATCATACAATCACAATCATACAATCGCAATCCTACAATTACAATCTCCAAAATACAATCTCCCAAATACAATCATACAATCACAATCATACAATCATAATCATACAATCACAATCATACAATCACAATCATACAATCACAGTCATACAATCACAATCTTACAATCACAATCATACTATCACAATCATACAATCACAATCATACAATCATAATCATACAATTACAATCATACATCACAATCATACAATCACATTCATACAATCGCAATCATACAACTACAATCTCTCAAATACAATCATACAATCACAATCATACAATCACAATCATACAATCACAATCATACAATCACAATCATACTATCACAATCATACAATCACAATCATACAGTCACAATCATACAATCACAATTTTACAATCACAACAATACAATCACAATCATACAATCTCAGTCATACAATCACAGTCATACAATCACAGTCATACAATCACAATCATACTATCACAATCATACAATCACACTCATACAATCAAAATCGTACAATCGCAATCATACAATCGCAATCACACAATCACAATCATACAATCACAATCATACAATCGCAATCATACAATTACAATCACCCAAATACAATCGTACAATCACAATCATACAATCACAATCATACAATCACAATAATACAGTCACCAGCATACAATCGCAATCATAAAATCGCAATCATACAATTACAATCTCCCAAATACAATCACACAATCACAATCATACAATCACAATCATACAATCGGAATCATACAATCACAATCATACAATCACAACAATACAATCACGATCATACAATCACAATCATACAATCACAACCATACTATCACAATCATACAATCACAATCATACAATCACAATCATACATTCACAATCATACAATCACAATCATACTATCACAATCATACAATCACAATCATGCAATCACAATCATGCAATCACAATCATACTATCACAATCATACAAGCACAATCATACAATCACAATCATACAATCATAATCAGACAATGACAATCATACAATCACAATCATACAATCACAATCATACAATCACAATCATACAATCACAATCATACAATCACAATCATACAATCACAATCATACAATCACAATCATACAATCACAATCATACTATCGCAATCATACAATCGCAATCATACCATCCCAATCATACAAACACAACCGTACAATCATAATCATACAATCACAATCATACAATCATAATTATACAATCACAATCATACAATCACAATCATACAATCACAGTCATACAATCACAATCTTACAATCACAATCATACAATCACAATCATACAATCACAATCATACAATCACAATCATACAATTACAATCATACAATCGCAATCATACAATCACAATCATACAATCACAACCATACTACCACAATCATACAATCACAATAATACAATCACAATCATACAATCATAATCATACAATTACAATCATACATCACAATCATACAATCACATTCATACAATCGCAATCATACAACTACAATCTCCCAAATACAATCATACAATCACAATCATACAATCACAATCATACAATCACAATCATACAATCACAATCATACAATCACAATCATACAATCACCATCATACAATCACAATCATACAATCACAATCATACAATCACAATCATACAATCACAGTCATACAATCACAATCTTACAATCACAATCATACAATCACAATCATACAATCACAGTCATACAATCACAGTCATACAATCACAATCATACAATCACACTCATACAATCACAATCATACAATCACAATCATACAATCACAATCATACAATCACAATCATACAATCACAATCATACAATCGCAATCCTACAATTACAATCTCCAAAATACAATCTCCCAAATACAATCATACAATCACAATCATACAATCACAATCATACAATCACAATCATACAATCACAATCATACATTCAAAATCATGCAATCACAATCACACAGTCACAATCATGCAATCACAATCATTCAATCATAATCATACAATCACAATCCTACAATCACAATCGTACAATCACAATCGTACAATCACAATCGCACAATCACAATCATACAATCACAGTCATACAATCACAATCTTACAATCACAATCATACTATCACAATCATACAATCACAATCATACAATCACAATCATACAATCACAATCATGCTATCACAATCATACAATCACAATCATACAATCACAATCATACAATCGCAATCATACAATCACAATCATACAATCATAATCATACCCTCACAATCATACGATCGCAATCATACAATCACAATCATACCATCACAATCATACAATCACAATCATACAATCATAATCATACAATTACAATCATACATCACAATCATACAATCACAATCATACAATCGAAATCATAAAACTACAATCTCCCAAATACAATCATACAATCACAATCATACAATCACAATCATACAATCACAATCATACAATCACAATCATACAATCGCAATCATACAATCACAATCATACCATCACAATCATACAATCAGAATCATACAATCATAATCATACAATTACAATCATACATCACAATCATACAATCACAATCATACAATCGAAATCATACAACTACAATCTCCCAAATACAATCATACAATCACAATCATACAATCACAATCATACAATCACAATCATACAATCACAATCATACAATCACAATCATACTATCACAATCATACAATCACAATCATACAATCACAATCATACAATCACATTCATACAATCGCAGTCATACAATCACAATCTTACAATCACAATCATACAATCACAATCATACAATCACAGACATACAATCACAGTCATACAATCACAATCATGCTATCACAATCATACAATCACAATCATACAATCAGAATCATACAATCGCAATCATACAATCGCAATCATACAATCGCAATCACACAATCACAATCATACAATCACAATCATACAGTCGCAATCATACAATCACAATCATACAATCGCATTCATACAATCGCAATCATACAATCACAATCATACAATCACAACCATACAATAACAATCATACAATCACAATCATACAATCACAAAAATACAATCATAATCATACACTCACAATGATACAATCGCAATCATACAATCACAATCATACAATCATAATCATACAATCACAATCATACGATCGCAATCATACAATCACAATCATACCATCACAATCATACAATCACAATCATACAATCATAATCATACAATTACAATCATACATCACAATCATACAATCACATTCATACAATCGCAATCATACAACTACAATCTCCCAAATACAATCATACAATCACAATCATACAATCGCAATCCTACAATTACAATCTCCAAAATACAATCTCCCAAATACAATCATACAATCACAATCATACAATCATAATCATACAATCACAATCATACAATCACAATCATACAATCACAGTCATACAATCACAATCTTACAATCACAATCATACTATCACAATCATACAATCACAATCATACAATCACAATCATACAATCACAATCATACATTCAAAATCATGCAATCACAATCACACAGTCACAATCATGCAATCACAATCATTCAATCACAGTCATACAATCACAATCTTACAATCACAATCATACTATCACAATCATACAATCACAATCATACATCACAATCATACAATCACATTCATACAATCGCAATCATACAACTACAATCTCCCAAATACAATCATACATCACAATCATACAATCACAATCATACAATCGAAATCATACAACTACAATCTCCCAAATACAATCATACAATCACAATCATACAATCACAATCATACAATCACAATCATACAATCACAATCATACAATCACAATCATACTATCACAATCATACAATCACAATCATACAATCACAATCATACAATCACATTCATACAATCGCAGTCATACAATCACAATCTTACAATCACAATCATACAATCACAATCATACAATCACAGACATACAATCACAGTCATACAATCACAATCATGCTATCACAATCATACAATCACAATCATACAATCAGAATCATACAATCGCAATCATACAATCGCAATCATACAATCGCAATCACACAATCACAATCATACAATCACAATCATACAGTCGCAATCATACAATCACAATCATACAATCGCATTCATACAATCGCAATCATACAATCACAATCATACAATCACAACCATACAATAACAATCATACAATCACAATCATACAATCACAAAAATACAATCATAATCATACACTCACAATGATACAATCGCAATCATACAATCACAATCATACAATCATAATCATACAATCACAATCATACGATCGCAATCATACAATCACAATCATACCATCACAATCATACAATCACAATCATACAATCATAATCATACAATTACAATCATACATCACAATCATACAATCACATTCATACAATCGCAATCATACAACTACAATCTCCCAAATACAATCATACAATCACAATCATACAATCGCAATCCTACAATTACAATCTCCAAAATACAATCTCCCAAATACAATCATACAATCACAATCATACAATCATAATCATACAATCACAATCATACAATCACAATCATACAATCACAGTCATACAATCACAATCTTACAATCACAATCATACTATCACAATCATACAATCACAATCATACAATCACAATCATACAATCACAATCATACATTCAAAATCATGCAATCACAATCACACAGTCACAATCATGCAATCACAATCATTCAATCACAGTCATACAATCACAATCTTACAATCACAATCATACTATCACAATCATACAATCACAATCATACATCACAATCATACAATCACATTCATACAATCGCAATCATACAACTACAATCTCCCAAATACAATCATACAATCACAATCATACAATCGCAATCCTACAATTACAATCTCCAAAATACAATCTCCCAAATACAATCATACAATCACAATCATACAATCATAATCATACAATGACAATCATACAATCACAATCATACAATCACAGTCATACAATCACAATCTTACAATCACAATCATACTATCACAATCATACAATCACAATCATACAATCACAATCATACAATCACAATCATACATTCAAAATCATGCAATCACAATCACACAGTCACAATCATGCAATCACAATCATTCAATCATAATCATACAATCACAATCCTACAATCACAATCGTACAACCACAATCGTACAATCACAATCGCACAATCACAATCATACAATCACAGTCATACAATCACAATCTTACAATCACAATCATACTATCACAATCATACAATCGGAATCATACAATCACAATCATACAATCACAATCATACAATCACAATCATACAATCGCAATCACACAATCACAATCATACAATCATAATCATACCCTCACAATCATACGATCGCAATCATACAATCACAATCATACCATCACAATCATACAATCACAATCATACAATCACATTCATACAATCACAGTCATACAATCACAATCTTACAATCACAATCATACAATCACAATCATACAATCACAGACATACAATCACAGTCATACAATCACAATCATACATTCAAAATCATGCAATCACAATCACAGAGTCACAATCATGCAATCACAATCATTCAATCATAATCATACAATCACAATCCTACAATCACAATCGTACAATCACAATCGTACAATCACAATCGCACAATCACAATCATACAATCACAGTCATACAATCACAATCTTACAATCACAATCATACTATCACAATCATACAATCACAACCATACAATCACAATCATACAATCACAATCATACAATCACAATCATACAATCACAATCATACAATCACAATCATACAATCGAAATCATACAACTACAATCTCCCAAATACAATCATACAATCACAATCATACAATCACTATCATACAATCACAATCATACAATCACAATCATACAATCACAATCATACAATCACAATCATACTATCACAATCATGCAATCACAATCATACAATCACAATCATACAATCACATTCATACAATCACAGTCATACAATCACAATCTTACAATCACAATCATACAATCACAATCATACAATCACAATCGTACAATCACAATCGCACAATCACAATCATACAATCATAATCATACAATTACAATCATGCAATCACAATCATTCAATCATAATCATACAATCGCAATCATACAATCACAATCGTACAATCACAAACGCACAATCACAATCATACCATCACAATCATACAATCAGAATCATACAATCATAATCAGACAATTACAATCATATATCACAATCATACAATCACAATCATACAATCGAAATCATACAACTACAATCTCCCAAATACAATCATACAATCACAATCATACAATCACAATCATACAATCACAATCATACAATCACAATCATACAATCACAATCATACAATCACAATCATACAATCACAATCATACAATCACAATCATACTATCACAATCATACAATCACAATCATACAATCACAATCATACAATCACAATCATACAATCACATTCATACAATCACAGTCATACAATCACAATCTTACAATCACAATCATACAATCACAATAATACAATCACAGACATACAATCACAGTCATACAATCACAATCATACTATCACAATCATACAATCACAATCATACAATCACAATCATACAATCACAGTCATACAATCACAATTTTACAATCACAATCATACAATCACAATTATACAATCACAGTCATACAATCACAGTCATACAATCACGATCATACAATCACACTCATACAATCAAAATCATACAGTCGCTATCATACAATCGCCATCACACAATCACAATCATACAACCACAATCATACAATCGCAATCATACAATTACAATCACCCAAATACAATCGTACAATCACAATCATACAATCACAATCATACAATCACAATAATACAGTCACCAGCATACAATCGCAATCATAAAATCGCAATCATACAATTACAATCTCCCAAATACAATCACACAATCACAATCATACAATCACAATCATACAATCGGAATCATACAATCACAATCATACAATCACAACAATACAATCACGATCATACAATCACAATCATACAATCGCAACCATACTATCACAATCATACAATCACAATCATACAATCACAATCATACATTCACAATCATACAATCACAATCATACTATCACAATCATACAATCACAATCATGCAATCACAATCATGCAATCACAATCATACTATCACAATCATACAAGCACAATCATACAATCACAATCATACAATCATAATCATACAATCACAATCATACAATCATAATTATACAATCACAATCATACAATCACAATCATACAATCACAGTCATACAATCACAATCTTACTATCACAATCATACTATCACAATCATACAATCACAATCATACAATCACAATCATACAATCACAATCATACAATTACAATCATACAATCGCAATCATACAATCACAATCATACAATCACAACCATACTATCACAATCATACAAGCACAATAATACAATCGCAATCATACAATCACAATCATACAATCACAAAAATAGAATCATAATCATACAATCACAATCATACAATCGCAATCATACAATCACAATCATACAATCATAATCATACAATCACAATCATACAATCACAATCATACAATCACAATCATACAATCACAATCATACAATCATAATCATACAATCACATTCATACAATCACAATCATACCGTCACAATCATACAATCAGAATCATACAATCATAATAATACAATTACAATCATACATCACAATCATACAATCACAATCATACAATCGAAATCATACAACTACAATCTCCCAAATACAATCATACAATCACAATCATACAATCACAGTCATACAATCACAATCATACAATCACAATCATACAATCACAATCATACAATCACAATCATACTATCACAATCATACAATCACAATCATACAATCACAATCATACAATCACAATCATACAATCACATTCATACAATCACAGTCATACAATCACAATCTTACAATCACAATCATACAATCACAATCATACAATCACAATCATACAATCACAGACATACAATCACAGTCATACAATCACAATCATACTATCACAATCATACAATCACAATCATACAATCGCAATCATACAATCGCAATCATACAATCGCAATCATACAATCGCAATCATACAATCACAATCATACAATCGCAATCATACAATCACAATCATACAATCGCATTCATACAATCGCAATCATACAATCACAATCATACAATCACAATCATACAATCACAATCACACAATCACAATCATACAATCACATTCATACAATTACAAAAATACAATCATAATCATACAATCACAATGATACAATCGCAATCATACAATCACAATCATACAATCATAATCATACAATCACAATCATACGATCGCAATCATACAATCACAATCATACCATCACAATCATACAATCACAATCATACAATCATAATCATACAATTACAATCATACATCACAATCATACAATCACATTCATACAATCGCAATCATACAACTACAATCTCTCAAATACAATCATACAATCACAATCATACAATCACAATCATACAATCACAATCATACAATCACAATCATACTATCACAATCATACAATCACAATCATACAGTCACAATCATACAATCACAATTTTACAATCACAATAATACAATCACAATCATACAATCACAGTCATACAATCACAGTCATACAATCACAATCATACTATCACAATCATACAATCACACTCATACAATCAAAATCATACAATCGCAATCATACAATCGCAATCACACAATCACAATCATACAATCACTATCATACAATCGCAATCATACAATTACAATCACCCAAATATAATCGTACAATCACAATCATACAATCACAATCATACAATCACAATAATACAGTCACCAGCATACAATCGCAATCATAAAATCGCAATCATACAATTACAATCTCCCAAATACAATCACACAATCACAATCATACAATCTCAATCATACAATCGGAATCATACAATCACAATCATACAATCACAACAATACAATCACGATCATACAATCACAATCATACAATCACAACCATACTATCACAATCATACAATCACAATCATACAATCACAATCATACATTCACAATCATACAATCACAATCATACTATCACAATCATACAATCACAATCATGCAATCACAATCATGCAATCACAATCATACTATCACAATCATACAAGCACAATCATACAATCACAATCACACAATCATAATCAGACAATGACAATCATACAATCACAATCATACAATCACAATCATACAATCACAATCATACAATCACAATCATACAATCACAATCATACTATCGCAATCATACAATCGCAATCATACAATCACAATCATACCATCACAATCATACAATCAGAATCATACAATCATAATCATACAATTACAAACATACATCACAATCATACAATCACAATCATACAATCGAAATCATACAACTACAATCTCCCAAATACAATCATACAATCACAATCATACAATCACATTCATACAATCACAGTCATACAATCACAATCTTACAATCACAATCATACAATCACAATCATACAATCACAGACATACAATCACAGTCATACAATCACAATCATACTATCACAATCATACAATCACAATCATACAATCGCAATCATACAATCGCAATCATACAATCGCAATCATACAATCGCAATCATACAATCACAATCATACACTCGCAATCATACAATCACAATCATACAATCGCATTCATACAATCGCAATCATACAATCATAATCATACAATTACAATCATACATCACAATCATACAATCACATTCATACAATCGCAATCATACAACTACTATCTCTCAAATACAATCATACAATCACAGTCATACAATCACAATCATACAATCACAATCATACAATCACAATCATACTATCACAATCATACAATCACAATCATACTATCACAATCATACAATCACAATCATACAATCACAATCATACATTCACAATCATACAATCACAATCATACTATCACAATCATACAATCACAATCATGCAATCACAATCATGCAATCACAATCATACTATCACAATCATACAAGCACAATCATACAATCACAATCATACAATCATAATCAGACAATGACAATCATACAATCACAATCATACAATCACAATCATACAATCACAATCATACAATCACAATCATACAATCACAATCATACAATCACAATCATACAATCACAATCATACAATCACAATCATACTATCGCAATCATACAATCGCAATCATACCATCCCAATCATACAAACACAACCGTACAATCATAATCATACAATCACAATCATACAATCATAATTATACAATCACAATCATACAATCACAATCATACAATCACAGTCATACAATCACAATCTTACAATCACAATCATACAATCACAATCATACAATCACAATCATACAATCACAATCATACAATTACAATCATACAATCGCAATCCTACAATCACAATCATACAATCACAACCATACTATCACAATCATACATTCACAATAATACAATCGCAATCATACAATCACAATCATACAATCACAAAAATAGAATCATAATCATACAATCGCAATCATACAATCGCAATCATACAATCGCAATCATACAATCACAATCATACAATCGCAATCATACAATCACAATCATACAATCGCATTCATACAATCGCAATCATACAATCACAATCATACAATCACAATCATACAATCACAATCATACAATCACAATCATACAATCACAAAAATACAATCATAATCATACAATCACAATGATACAATCGCAATCATACAATCACAATCATACAATCATAATCATACAATCACAATCATACGATCGCAATCATACAATCACAATCATACCATCACAATCATACAATCACAATCATACAATCATAATCATACAATTACAATCATACATCACAATCATACAATCACATTCATACAATCGTTATCATACCATCACAATCATACAATCACAATCATACAATCACATTCATACAATCACAGTCATACAATCACAATCTTACAATCACAATCATACAATCACAATCATACAATCACAGACATACAATCACAGTCATACAATCACAATCATACATTCAAAATCATGCAATCACAATCACAGAGTCACAATCATGCAATCACAATCATTCAATCATAATCATACAATCACAATCCTACAATCACAATCGTACAATCACAATCGTACAATCACAATCGCACAATCACAATCATACAATCACAGTCATACAATCACAATCTTACAATCACAATCATACTATCACAATCATACAATCACAATCATACAATCACAATCATACAATCACAATCATACAATCACAATCATACAATCACAATCATACAATCACAATCATACAATCACAATCATACAATCACAATCATACAATCGAAATCATACAACTACAATCTCCCAAATACAATCATACAATCACAATCATACAATCACAATCATACAATCACTATCATACAATCACAATCATACAATCACAATCATACAATCACAATCATACAATCACAATCATACTATCACAATCATGCAATCACAATCATACAATCACAATCATACAATCACATTCATACAATCACAGTCATACAATCACAATCTTACAATCACAATCATACAATCACAATCATACAATCACAATCGTACAATCACAGTCGCACAATCACAATCATACAATCATAATCATACAATTACAATCATGCAATCACAATCATTCAATCATAATCATACAATCGCAATCATACAATCACAATCGTACAATCACAATCGCACAATCACAATCATACCATCACAATCATACAATCAGAATCATATAATCATAATCAGACAATTACAATCATATATCACAATCATACAATCACAATCATACAATCGAAATCATACAACTACAATCTCCCAAATACAATCATACAATCACAATCATACAATCACAATCATACAATCACAATCATACAATCACAATCATACAATCACAATCATACAATCACAATCATACAATCACAATCATACAATCACAATCATACTATCACAATCATACAATCACAATCATACAATCACAATCATACAATCACATTCATACAATCACAGTCATACAATCACAATCTTACAATCACAATCATACAATCACAATCATACAATCACAGACATACAATCACAGTCATACAATCACAATCATACTATCACAATCATACAATCACAATCATACAATCACAATCATACAATCGCAATCATACAATCACAATCATACAATCACAACAATACAATCACGATCATACAATCACAATCATACAATCACAACCATACTATCACAATCATACAATCACAATCATACAATCACAATCATACATTCACAATCATACAATCACAATCATACTATCACAATCATACAATCACAATCATGCAATCACAATCATGCAATCACAATCATACTATCACAATCATACAAGCACAATCATACAATCACAATCATACAATCATAATCAGACAATGACAATCATACAATCACAATCATACAATCACAATCATACAATCACAATCATACAATCACAATCATACAATCACAATCATACAATCACAACCATACTATCACAATCATACAATCACAATAATACAATCGCAATCATACAATCACAATCATACAATCACAAAAATAGAATCATAATCATACAATCACAATCATACAATCGAAATCATACAACTACAATCTCCCAAATACAATCATACAATCACAATCATACAATCACATTCATACAATCACAGTCATACAATCACAATCTTACAATCACAATCATACAATCACAATCATACAATCACAGACATACAATCACAGTGATACAATCACAATCATACTATCACAATCATACAATCACAATCATACAATCGCAATCATACAATCGCAATCATACAATCGCAATCATACAATCGCAATCATACAATCGCAATCATACAATCGCAATCATACAATCACAATCATACAATCGCAATCATACAATCACAATCATACAATCGCATTCATACAATCGCAATCATACAATCACAATCATACAATCACAATCATACAATCACAATCATACAATCACAATCATACAATCACAATCATACAATCACAAAAATACAATCATAATCATACAATCACAATGATACAATCGCAATCATACAATCACAATCATACAATCATAATCATACAATCACAATCATACGATCGCAATCATACAATCACAATCATACCATCACAATCATACAATCACAATCATACAATCATAATCATACAATTACAATCATACATCACAATCATACAATCACATTCATACAATCGCAATCATACCATCACAATCATACAATCACAATCATACAATCACATTCATACAATCACAGTCATACAATCACAATCTTACAATCACAATCATACAGTCACAATCATACAATCACAGACATACAATCACAGTCATACAATCACAATCATACATTCAAAATCATGCAATCACAATCACAGAGTCACAATCATGCAATCACAATCATTCAATCATAATCATACAATCACAATCCTACAATCACAATCGTACAATCACAATCGTACAATCACAATCGCACAATCACAATCATACAATCACAATCATACAATCACAATCATACAATCACAATCATACAATCACAATCATACAATCACAATCATACTATCACAATCATACAATCACAATCATACAATCACAATCATACAATCACATTCATACAATCACAGTCATACAATCACAATCTTACAATCACAATCATACAATCACAATCATACAATCACAGACATACAATCACAGTCATACAATCACAATCATACTATCACAATCATACAATCACAATCATACAATCACAATCATACAATCGCAATCATACAATCGCAATCATAAAATCGCAATCATACAATCGCAATCACACAATCACAATCATACAGTCACAATCATACAGTCGCAATCATACAATCACATTCATACAATCACAGTCATACAATCACAATTTTACAATCACAATCATTCAATCACAATTATACAATCACAGTCATACAATCACAGTCATACAATCACGATCATACAATCACACTCATACAATCAAAATCATACAATCGCAATCATACAATCGCCATCACACAATCACAATCATACAATCACAATCATACAATCGCAATCATACAATTACAATCACCCAAATACAATCGTACAATCACAATCATACAATCACAATCATACAATCACAATAATACAGTCACCAGCATACAATCGCAATCATAAAATCGCAATCATACAATTACAATCTCCCAAATACAATCACACAATCACAATCATACAATCACAATCATACAATCGGAATCATACAATCACAATCATACAATCACAACAATACAATCACGATCATACAATCACAATCATACAATCACAACCATACTATCACAATCATACAATCACAATCATACAATCACAATCATACATTCACAATCATACAATCACAATCATACTATCACAATCATACAATCACAATCATGCAATCACAATCATGCAATCACAATCATACTATCACAATCATACAAGCACAATCATACAATCACAATCATACAATCATAATCATACAATCACAATCATACAATCATAATTATACAATCGCAATCATACAATCACAATCATACAATCACAGTCATACAATCACAATCTTACAATCACAATCATACTATCACAATCATACAATCATAATCATACAATCACAATCATACGATCGCAATCATACAATCACAATCATACCATCACAATCATACAATCACAATCATACAATCATAATCATACAATTACAATCATACATCACAATCATACAATCACATTCATACAATCGCAATCATACAACTACAATCTCTCAAATACAATCATACAATCACAATCATACAATCACAATCATACAATCACAATCATACAATCACAATCATACATTCACAATCATACAATCACAATCATACAGTCACAATCATACAATCACAATTTTACAATCACAATAATACAATCACAATCATACAATCACAGTCATACAATCACAGTCATACAATCACAATCATACTATCACAATCATACAATCACACTCATACAATCAAAATCATACAATCGCAATCATACAATCACAATCATACAATCACAATCATACAATCACAATCATACAATCACAAAAATACAATCATAATCATACAATCACAATGATACAATCACAATCATACAATCACAATCATACAATCATAATCATACAATGACAATCATACGATCGCAATCATACAATCAAAATCATACCATCACAATCATACAATCACAATCATACAATCACAATCATACAATTACAATCATACATCACAATCATACAATCACATTCATACAATCGCAATCATACAACTACTATCTCTCAAATACAATCATACAATCACAGTCATACAATCACAATCATACAATCACAATCATACAATCACAATCATACTATCACAATCATACAATCACAATCATACAGTCACAATCATACTATCACAATTTTACAATCACAACAATACAATCACAATCATACAATCACAGTCATACAATCACAGTCATACAATCACAGTCATACAATCACAATCATACTATCACAATCATACAATCACACTCATACAATCAAAATCGTACAATCGCAATCATACAATCGCAATCACACAATCACAATCATACAATCACAATCATACAATCGCAATCATACAATTACAATCACCCAAATACAATCGTACAATCACAATCATACAATCACAATCATACAATCACAATAATACAGTCACCAGCATACAATCGCAATCATAAAATCGCAATCATACAATTACAATCTCCCAAATAAAATCACACAATCACAATCATACAATCACAATCATACAATCGGAATCATACAATCACAATCATACAATCACAACAATACAATCACGATCATACAATCACAATCATACAATCACAACCATACTATCACAATCATACAATCACAATCATACAATCACAATCATACATTCACAATCATACAATCACAATCATACTATCACAATCATACAATCACAATCATGCAATCACAATCATGCAATCACAATCATACTATCACAATCATACAAGCACAATCATACAATCACAATCATACAATCATAATCAGACAATGACAATCATACAATCACAATCATACAATCACAATCATACAATCACAATCATACAATCACAATCATACAATCACAATCATACAATCACAATCATACAATCACAATCATACACTCACAATCATACTATCGCAATCATACAATCGCAATCATACCATCCCAATCATACAAACACAACCGTACAATCATAATCATACAATCACAATCATACAATCATAATTATACAATCACAATCATACAATCACAATCATACAATCACAGTCATACAATCACAATCTTACAATCACAATCATACAATCACAATCATGCAATCACAATCATACAATCACAATCATACAATTACAATCATACAATCGCAATCCTACAATCACAATCATACAATCACAACCATACTATCACAATCATACATTCACAATAATACAATCGCAATCATACAATCACAATCATACAATCACAAAAATAGAATCATAATCATACAATCACAATCATACAATCGAAATCATACAACTACAATCTCCCAAATACAATCATACAATCACAATCATACAATCACATTCATACAATCACAGTCATACAATCACAATCTTACAATCACAATCATACAATCACAATCATACAATCACAGACATACAATCACAGTCATACAATCACAATCATACTATCACAATCATACAATCACAATCATAAAATCGCAATCATACAATCGCAATCATACAATCGCAATCATACAATCGCAATCATACAATCGCAATCATACAATCACAATCATACAATCGCAATCATACAATCACAATCATACAATCGCATTCATACAATCGCAATCATACAATCACAATCATACAATCACAATCATACAATCACAATCATACAATCACAATCATACAATCACAAAAATACAATCATAATCATACAATCACAATGATACAATCGCAATCATACAATCACAATCATACAATCATAATCATACAATCACAATCATACGATCGCAATCATACAATCACAATCATACCATCACAATCATACAATCACAATCATACAATCATAATCATACAATTACAATCATACATCACAATCATACAATCACATTCATACAATCGTTATCATACCATCACAATCATACAATCACAATCATACAATCACATTCATACAATCACAGTCATACAATCACAATCTTACAATCACAATCATACAATCACAATCATACAATCACAGACATACAATCACAGTCATACAATCACAATCATACATTCAAAATCATGCAATCACAATCACAGAGTCACAATCATGCAATCACAATCATTCAATCATAATCATACAATCACAATCCTACAATCACAATCGTACAATCACAATCGTACAATCACAATCGTACAATCACAATCATACAATCACAGTCATACAATCACAATCTTACAATCACAATCATACTATCACAATCATACAATCACAATCATACAATCACAATCATACAATCACAATCATACAATCACAATCATACAATCACAATCATACAATCACAATCATACAATCACAATCATACAATCACAATCATACAATCGAAATCATACAACTACAATCTCCCAAATACAATCATACAATCACAATCATACAATCACTATCATACAATCACAATCATACAATCACTATCATACAATCACAATCATACAATCACAATCATACTATCACAATCATGCAATCACAATCATACAATCACAATCATACAATCACATTCATACAATCACAGTCATACAATCACAATCTTACAATCACAATCATACAATCACAATCATACAATCACAATCGTACAATCACAGTCGCACAATCACAATCATACAATCATAATCATACAATTACAATCATGCAATCACAATCATTCAATCATAATCATACAATCGCAATCATACAATCACAATCGTACAATCACAATCGCACAATCACAATCATACCATCACAATCATACAATCAGAATCATACAATCATAATCAGACAATTACAATCATATATCACAATCATACAATCACAATCATACAATCGAAATCATACAACTACAATCTCCCAAATACAATCATACAATCACAATCATACAATCACAACAATACAATCACGATCATACAATCACAATCATACAATCACAACCATACTATCACAATCATACAATCACAATCATACAATCACAATCATACATTCACAATCATACAATCACAATCATACTATCACAATCATACAATCACAATCATGCAATCACAATCATGCAATCACAATCATACTATCACAATCATACAAGCACAATCATACAATCACAATCATACAATCATAATCAGACAATGACAATCATACAATCACAATCATACAATCACAATCATACAATCACAATCATACAATCACAATCATACAATCACAATCATACAATCGCAATCATACAATCACAATCATACAATCACAACCATACTATCACAATCATACAGTCACAATAATACAATCGCAATCATACAATCACAATCATACAATCACAAAAATAGAATCATAATCATACAATCACAATCATACAATCGAAATCATACAACTACAATCTCCCAAATACAATCATACAATCACAATCATACAATCACATTCATACAATCACAGTCATACAATCACAATCTTACAATCACAATCATACAATCACAATCATACAATCACAGACATACAATCACAGTGATACAATCACAATCATACTATCACAATCATACAATCACAATCATACAATCGCAATCATACAATCGCAATCATACAATCGCAATCATACAATCGCAATCATACAATCACAATCATACAATCGCAATCATACAATCACAATCATACAATCGCATTCATACAATCGCAATCATACAATCACAATCATACAATCACAATCATACAATCACAATCATACAATCACAATCATACAATCACAATCATACAATCACAAAAATACAATCATAATCATACAATCACAATGATACAATCGCAATCATACAATCACAATCATACAATCATAATCATACAATCACAATCATACGATCGCAATCATACAATCACAATCATACCATCACAATCATACAATCACAATCATACAATCATAATCATACAATTACAATCATACATTCAAAATCATGCAATCACAATCACAGAGTCACAATCATGCAATCACAATCATTCAATCATAATCATACAATCACAATCCTACAATCACAATCGTACAATCACAATCGTACAATCACAATCGCACAATCACAATCATACAATCACAATCATACAATCACAATCATACAATCACAATCATACAATCACAATCATACAATCACAATCATACTATCACAATCATACAATCACAATCATACAATCACAATCATACAATCACATTCATACAATCACAGTCATACAATCACAATCTTACAATCACAATCATACAATCACAATCATACAATCACAGACATACAATCACAGTCATACAATCACAATCATACTATCACAATCATACAATCACAATCATACAATCACAATCATACAATCGCAATCATACAATCGCAATCATAAAATCGCAATCATACAATCGCAATCACACAATCACAATCATACAGTCACAATCATACAGTCGCAATCATACAATCACATTCATACAATCACAGTCATACAATCACAATTTTACAATCACAATCATACAATCACAATTATACAATCACAGTCATACAATCACAGTCATACAATCACGATCATACAATCACACTCATACAATCAAAATCATACAATCGCAATCATACAATCGCCATCACACAATCACAATCATACAATCACAATCATACAATCGCAATCATACAATTACAATCACCCAAATACAATCGTACAATCACAATCATACAATCACAATCATACAATCACAATAATACAGTCACCAGCATACAATCGCAATCATAAAATCGCAATCATACAATTACAATCTCCCAAATACAATCACACAATCACAATCATACAATCACAATCATACAATCGGAATCATACAATCACAATCATACAATCACAACAATACAATCACGATCATACAATCACAATCATACAATCACAACCATACTATCACAATCATACAATCACAATCATACAATCACAATCATACATTCACAATCATACAATCACAATCATACTATCACAATCATACAATCACAATCATGCAATTACAATCATGCAATCACAATCATACTATCACAATCATACAAGCACAATCATACAATCACAATCATACAATCATAATCATACAATCACAATCATACAATCATAATTATACAATCGCAATCATACAATCACAATCATACAATCACAGTCATACAATCACAATCTTACAATCACAATCATACTATCACAATCATACAATCACAATCATACAATCGCAATCATACAATCACAATCATACAATCACAATCATACAATTACAATCATACAATCGCAATCATACAATCACAATCATACAATCACAACCATACTATCACAATCATACAATCACAATAATACAATCGCAATCATACAATCACAATCATACAATCACAAAAATAGAATCATAATCATACAATCACAATCATACAATCGCAATCATACAATCACAATCATACAATCATAATCATACAATCACAATCATACAATCACAATCATACAATCACAATCATACAATCACAATCATACAATCATAATCATACAATCACAATCATACAATCGCAATCATACAATCACAATCATACAATCATAATCATACAATCACAATCATACGATCGCAATCATACAATCACAATCATACCGTCACAATCATACAATCAGAATCATACAATCATAATAATACAATTACAATCATACATCACAATCATACAATCACAATCATACAATCGAAATCATACAATCATAATCATACAATCACAATCATACGATCGCAATCATACAATCACAATCATACCATCACAATCATACAATCACAATCATACAATCATAATCATACAATTACAATCATACATCACAATCATACAATCACATTCATACAATCGCAATCATACAACTACAATCTCTCAAATACAATCATACAATCACAATCATACAATCACAACCATACAATCACAATCATACAATCACAATCATACTATCACAATCATACAATCACAATCATACAGTCACAATAATACAATCACAATTTTACAATCACAACAATACAATCACAATCATACAATCACAGTTATACAATCACAGTCATACAATCACAATCATACTATCACAATCATACAATCACACTCATACAATCAAAATCATACAATCGCAATCATACAATCGCAATCACACAATCACAATCATACAATCACAATCATACAATCACAATCATACAATCACAATCATGCAATTACAATCATGCAATCACAATCATACTATCACAATCATACAAGCACAATCATACAATCACAATCATACAATCATAATCATACAATCACAATCATACAATCATAATTATACAATCGCAATCATACAATCACAATCATACAATCACAGTCATACAATCACAATCTTACAATCACAATCATACTATCACAATCATACAATCACAATCATACAATCGCAATCATACAATCACAATCATACAATCACAATCATACAATCACAATCATACAATCACAATCATACAATCACAATCATACTATCACTATCATACAATCACAATCATACAATCACAATCATACAATCACATTCATACAATCACAGTCATACAATCACAATCTTACAATCACAATCATACAATCACAATCATACAATCACAATCATACAATCACAGACATACAATCACAGTCATACAATCACAATCATACTATCACAATCATACAATCACAATCATACAATCGCAATCATACAATCGCAATCATACAATCGCAATCATACAATCGCAATCATACAATCACAATCATACAATCGCAATCATACAATCACAATCATACAATCGCATTCATACAATCGCAATCATACAATCACAATCATACAATCACAATCATACAATCACAATCATACAATCACAATCATACAATCACAATCATACAATTACAAAAATACAATCATAATCATACAATCACAATGATACAATCGCAATCATACAATCACAATCATACAATCATAATCATACAATCACAATCATACGATCGCAATCATACAATCACAATCATACCATCACAATCATACAATCACAATCATACAATCATAATCATACAATTACAATCATACATCACAATCATACAATCACATTCATACAATCGCAATCATACAACTACAATCTCTCAAATACAATCATACAATCACAATCATACAATCACAACCATACAATCACAATCATACAATCACAATCATACTATCACAATCATACAATCACAATCATACAGTCACAATAATACAATCACAATTTTACAATCACAACAATACAATCACAATCATACAATCACAGTTATACAATCACAGTCATACAATCACAATCATACTATCACAATCATACAATCACACTCATACAATCAAAATCATACAATCGCAATCATACAATCGCAATCACACAATCACAATCATACAATCACTATCATACAATCGCAATCATACAATTACAATCACCCAAATACAATCGTACAATCACAATCATACAATCACAATAATACAGTCACCAGCATACAATCGCAATCATAAAATCGCAATCATACAATTACAATCTCCCAAATACAATCACACAATCACAATCATACAATCACAATCATACAATCGGAATCATACAATCACAATCATACAATCACAACAATACAATCACGATCATACAATCACAATCATACAATCACAACCATACTATCACAATCATACAATCACAATCATACAATCACAATCATACATTCACAATCATACAATCACAATCATACTATCACAATCATACAATCACAATCATGCAATCACAATCATGCAATCACAATCATACTATCACAATCATACAAGCACAATCATACAATCACAATCATACAATCATAATCAGACAATGACAATCATACAATCACAATCATACAATCACAATCATACAATCACAATCATACAATCACAATCATACAATCACAATCATACTATCGCAATCATACAATCGCAATCATACAATCCCAATCATACCATCACAATCATACAATCAGAATCATACAATCATAATCATACAATTACAAACATACATCACAATCATACAATCACAATCATACAATCGAAATCATACAACTACAATCTCCCAAATACAATCATACAATCACAATCATACAATCACATTCATACAATCACAGTCATACAATCACAATCTTACAATCACAATCATACAATCACAATCATACAATCACAGACATACAATCACAGTCATACAATCACAATCATACTATCACAATCATACAATCACAATCATACAATCGCAATCATACAATCGCAATCATACAATCGCAATCATACAATCGCAATCATACAATCACAATCATACAATCGCAATCATACAATCACAATCATACAATCGCATTCATACAATCACAATCATACCATCACAATCATACAATCACAATCATACAATCATAATCATACAATTACAATCATACATCACAATCATACAATCACATTCATACAATCGTAATCATACAACTACAATCTCTCAAATACAATCATACAATCACAATCATACAATCACAATCATACAATCACAATCATACAATCACAATCATACTATCACAATCATACAATCACAATCATACAGTCACAATCATACAATCACAATTTTACAATCACAACAATACAATCACAATCATACAATCACAGTCATACAATCACAGTCATACAATCACAGTCATACAATCACAATCATACTATCACCATCATACAATCACACTCATACAATCAAAATCGTACAATCGCAATCATACAATCGCAATCACACAATCACAATCATACAATCACAATCATACAATCGCAATCATACAATTACAATCACCCAAATACAATCGTACAATCACAATCATACAATCACAATAATAGAGTCACCAGCATACAATCGCAATCATAAAATCGCAATCATACAATTACAATCTCCCAAATACAATCACACAATCACAATCATACAATCACAATCATACAATCGGAATCATACAATCACAATCATACAATCACAACAATACAATCACGATCATACAATCACAATCATACAATCACAACCATACTATCACAATCATACAATCACAATCATACAATCACAATCATACATTCACAATCATACAATCACAATCATACTATCACAATCATACAATCACAATCATGCAATCACAATCATGCAATCACAATCATACTATCACAATCATACAAGCACAATCATACAATCACAATCGTACAATCATAATCAGACAATGACAATCATACAATCACAATCATACAATCACAATCATACAATCACAATCATACAATCACAATCATACAATCACAATCATACAATCGCAATCATACAATCACAATCATACAATCACAAAAATAGAATCATAATCATACAATCACAATCATACAATCGAAATCATACAACTACAATCTCCCAAATACAATCATACAATCACAATCATACAATCACATTCATACAATCACAGTCATACAATCACAATCTTACAATCACAATCATACAATCACAATCATACAATCACAGACATACAATCACAGTCATACAATCACAATCATACTATCACAATCATACAATCACAATCATACAATCGCAATCATACAATCGCAATCATACAATCGCAATCATACAATCGCAATCATACAATCACAATCATACAATCGCAATCATACAATCACAATCATACAATCGCATTCATACAATCGCAATCATAGAATCACAATCATACAATCACAATCATACAATCACAATCATACAATCACAATCATACAATCACAAAAATACAATCATAATCATACAATCACAATGATACAATCGCAATCATACAATCACAATCATACAATCATAATCATACAATCACAATCATACGATCGCAATCATACAATCACAATCATACCATCACAATCATACAATCACAATCATACGATCATAATCATACAATTACAATCATACATCACAATCATACAATCACATTCATACAATCGCAATCATACAACTACAATCTCTCAAATACAATCATACAATCACAATCATACAATCACAATCATACAATCACAATCATACAATCACAATCATACTATCACAATCATACAATCACAATCATACAGTCACAATCATACAATCACAATTTTACAATCACAACAATACAATCACAATCATACAATCACAGTCATACAATCACAGTCATACAATCACAGTCATACAATCACAATCATACTATCACAATCATACAATCACACTCATACAATCAAAATCGTACAATCGCAATCATACAATCGCAATCACACAATCACAATCATACAATCACAATCATACAATCGCAATCATACAATTACAATCACCCAAATACAATCGTACAATCACAATCATACAATCACAATCATACAATCACAATAATAGAGTCACCAGCATACAATCGCAATCATAAAATCGCAATCATACAATTACAATCTCCCAAATACAATCACACAATCACAATCATACAATCACAATCATACAATCGGAATCATACAATCACAATCATACAATCACAACAATACAATCACGATCATACAATCACAATCATACAATCACATTCATACAATCACAGTCATACAATCACAATTTTACAATCACAATCATACAATCACAATTATACAATCACAGTCATACAATCACAGTCATACAATCACGATCATACAATCACACTCATACAATCAAAATCATACAATCGCAATCATACAATCGCCATCACACAATCACAATCATACAATCACAATCATACAATCGCAATCATACAATTACAATCACCCAAATACAATCGTACAATCACAATCATACAATCACAATCATACAATCACAATAATACAGTCACCAGCATACAATCGCAATCATAAAATCGCAATCATACAATTACAATCTCCCAAATACAATCACACAATCACAATCATACAATCACAATCATACAATCGGAATCATACAATCACAATCATACAATCACAACAATACAATCACGATCATACAATCACAATCATACAATCATAATCATACAATCACAATCATACAATCACAATCATACAATCACAATCATACAATCACAATCATACAATCATAATCATACAATCACAATCATACAATCGCTATCATACAATCACAATCATACAATCACAAAAATAGAATCATAATCATACAATCACAATCATACAATCGAAATCATACAACTACAATCTCCCAAATACAATCATACAATCACAATCATACAATCACATTCATACAATCACAGTCATACAATCACAATCTTACAATCACAATCATACATTCACAATCATACAATCACAATCATACTATCACAATCATACAATCACAATCATGCAATCACAATCATGCAATCACAATCATACTATCACAATCATACAAGCACAATCATACAATCACAATCGTACAATCATAATCAGACAATGACAATCATACAATCACAATCATACAATCACAATCATACAATCACAATCATACAATCACAATCATACAATCACAATCATACAATCGCAATCATACAATCACAATCATACAATCACAAAAATAGAATCATAATCATACAATCACAATCATACAATCGAAATCATACAACTACAATCTCCCAAATACAATCATACAATCACAATCATACAATCACATTCATACAATCACAGTCATACAATCACAATCTTACAATCACAATCATACAATCACAATCATACAATCACAGACATACAATCACAGTCATACAATCACAATCATACTATCACAATCATACAATCACAATCATACAATCGCAATCATACAATCGCAATCATACAATCGCAATCATACAATCGCAATCATACAATCACAATCATACAATCGCAATCATACAATCACAATCATACAATCGCATTCATACAATCGCAATCATAGAATCACAATCATACAATCACAATCATACAATCACAATCATACAATCACAATCATACAATCACAAAAATACAATCATAATCATACAATCACAATGATACAATCGCAATCATACAATCACAATCATACAATCATAATCATACAATCACAATCATACGATCGCAATCATACAATCACAATCATACCATCACAATCATACAATCACAATCATACGATCATAATCATACAATTACAATCATACATCACAATCATACAATCACATTCATACAATCGCAATCATACAACTACAATCTCTCAAATACAATCATACAATCACAATCATACAATCACAATCATACAATCACAATCATACAATCACAATCATACTATCACAATCATACAATCACAATCATACAGTCACAATCATACAATCACAATTTTACAATCACAACAATACAATCACAATCATACAATCACAGTCATACAATCACAGTCATACAATCACAGTCATACAATCACAATCATACTATCACAATCATACAATCACACTCATACAATCAAAATCGTACAATCGCAATCATACAATCGCAATCACACAATCACAATCATACAATCACAATCATACAATCGCAATCATACAATTACAATCACCCAAATACAATCGTACAATCACAATCATACAATCACAATCATACAATCACAATAATAGAGTCACCAGCATACAATCGCAATCATAAAATCGCAATCATACAATTACAATCTCCCAAATACAATCACACAATCACAATCATACAATCACAATCATACAATCGGAATCATACAATCACAATCATACAATCACAACAATACAATCACGATCATACAATCACAATCATACAATCACATTCATACAATCACAGTCATACAATCACAATTTTACAATCACAATCATACAATCACAATTATACAATCACAGTCATACAATCACAGTCATACAATCACGATCATACAATCACACTCATACAATCAAAATCATACAATCGCAATCATACAATCGCCATCACACAATCACAATCATACAATCACAATCATACAATCGCAATCATACAATTACAATCACCCAAATACAATCGTACAATCACAATCATACAATCACAATCATACAATCACAATAATACAGTCACCAGCATACAATCGCAATCATAAAATCGCAATCATACAATTACAATCTCCCAAATACAATCACACAATCACAATCATACAATCACAATCATACAATCGGAATCATACAATCACAATCATACAATCACAACAATACAATCACGATCATACAATCACAATCATACAATCATAATCATACAATCACAATCATACAATCACAATCATACAATCACAATCATACAATCACAATCATACAATCATAATCATACAATCACAATCATACAATCGCTATCATACAATCACAATCATACAATCACAAAAATAGAATCATAATCATACAATCACAATCATACAATCGAAATCATACAACTACAATCTCCCAAATACAATCATACAATCACAATCATACAATCACATTCATACAATCACAGTCATACAATCACAATCTTACAATCACAATCATACAATCACAATCATACAATCACAGACATACAATCACAGTCATACAATCACAATCATACTATCACAATCATACAATCACAATCATACAATCGCAATCATACAATCGCAATCATACAATCGCAATCATACAATCGCAATCATACAATCACAATCATACAATCGCAATCATACAATCACAATCATACAATCGCATTCATACAATCGCAATCATACAATCACAATCATACAATCACAATCATACAATCACAATCATACAATCACAATCATACAATCACAAAAATACAATCATAATCATACAATCACAATGATACAATCGCAATCATACAATCACAATCATACAATCATAATCATACAATCACAATCATACGATCGCAATCATACAATCACAATCATACCATCACAATCATACAATCACAATCATACGATCATAATCATACAATTACAATCATACATCACAATCATACAATCACATTCATACAATCGCAATCATACAACTACAATCTCTCAAATACAATCATACAATCACAATCATACAATCACAATCATACAATCACAATCATACAATCACAATCATACTATCACAATCATACAATCACAATCATACAGTCACAATCATACAATCACAATTTTACAATCACAACAATACAATCACAATCATACAATCACAGTCATACAATCACAGTCATACAATCACAGTCATACAATCACAATCATACTATCACAATCATACAATCACACTCATACAATCAAAATCGTACAATCGCAATCATACAATCGCAATCACACAATCACAATCATACAATCACAATCATACAATCGCAATCATACAATTACAATCACCCAAATACAATCGTACAATCACAATCATACAATCACAATCATACAATCACAATAATAGAGTCACCAGCATACAATCGCAATCATAAAATCGCAATCATACAATTACAATCTCCCAAATACAATCACACAATCACAATCATACAATCACAATCATACAATCGGAATCATACAATCACAGTCATACAATCACAACAATACAATCACGATCATACAATCACAATCATACAATCACATTCATACAATCACAGTCATACAATCACAATTTTACAATCACAATCATACAATCACAATTATACAATCACAGTCATACAATCACAGTCATACAATCACGATCATACAATCACACTCATACAATCAAAATCATACAATCGCAATCATACAATCGCCATCACACAATCACAATCATACAATCACAATCATACAATCGCAATCATACAATTACAATCACCCAAAT
This sequence comes from Megachile rotundata, assembly GCF_050947335.1. NCBI lineage: Eukaryota > Metazoa > Arthropoda > Insecta > Hymenoptera > Megachilidae > Megachile > Megachile rotundata. The sequence goes on along the minus strand of NW_027473336.1, from coordinate 1,084,859 downwards.
ACAATCGTACAATCACAATCATACAATCACAATCATACAATCACAATAATACAGTCACCAGCATACAATCGCAATCATAAAATCGCAATCATACAATTACAATCTCCCAAATACAATCACACAATCACAATCATACAATCACAATCATACAATCGGAATCATACAATCACAATCATACAATCACAACAATACAATCACGATCATACAATCACAATCATACAATCACAACCATACTATCACAATCATACAATCACAATCATACAATCACAATCATACATTCACAATCATACAATCACAATCATACTATCACAATCATACAATCACAATCATGCAATCACAATCATGCAATCACAATCATACTATCACAATCATACAAGCACAATCATACAATCACAATCATACAATCATAATCATACAATCACAATCATACAATCATAATTATACAATCGCAATCATACAATCACAATCATACAATCACAGTCATACAATCACAATCTTACAATCACAATCATACTATCACAATCATACAATCACAATCATACAATCACAATCATACAATCACAATCATACAATCACAATCATACAATTACAATCATACAATCGCAATCATACAATCACAATCATACAATCACAACCATACTATCACAATCATACAATCACAATAATACAATCGCAATCATACAATCACAATCATACAATCACAAAAATAGAATCATAATCATACAATCACAATCATACAATCGCAATCATACAATCACAATCATACAATCATAATCATACAATCACAATCATACAATCACAATCATACAATCACAATCATACAATCACAATCATACAATCATAATCATACAATCACAATCATACAATCGCAATCATACAATCACAATCATACAATCATAATCATACAATCACAATCATACGATCGCAATCATACAATCACAATCATACCGTCACAATCATACAATCAGAATCATACAATCATAATAATACAATTACAATCATACATCACAATCATACAATCACAATCATACAATCGAAATCATACAACTACAATCTCCCAAATACAATCATACAATCACAATCATACAATCACAATCATACAATCACAATCATACAATCACAATCATACAATCACAATCATACAATCACAATCATACAATCACAATCATACTATCACAATCATACAATCACAATCATACAATCACAATCATACAATCACATTCATACAATCACAGTCATACAATCACAATCTTACAATCACAATCATACAATCACAATCATACAATTACAATCATACAATCACAGACATACAATCACAGTCATACAATCACAATCATACTATCACAATCATACAATCACAATCATACAATCGCAATCATACAATCGCAATCATACAATCGCAATCATACAATCGCAATCATACAATCACAATCATACAATCGCAATCATACAATCACAATCATACAATCGCATTCATACAATCGCAATCATACAATCACAATCATACAATCACAATCATACAATCACAATCATACAATCACAATCATACAATCACAAAAATACAATCATAATCATACAATCACAATGATACAATCGCAATCATACAATCACAATCATACAATCATAATCATACAATCACAATCATACGATCGCAATCATACAATCACAATCATACCATCACAATCATACAATCACAATCATACAATCATAATCATACAATTACAATCATACATCACAATCATACAATCACATTCATACAATCGCAATCATACAACTACAATCTCTCAAATACAATCATACAATCACAATCATACAATCACAATCATACAATCACAATCATACAATCACAATCATACTATCACAATCATACAATCACAATCATACAGTCACAATCATACAATCACAATTTTACAATCACAACAATACAATCACAATCATACAATCACAGTCATACAATCACAGTCATACAATCACAGTCATACAATCACAATCATACTATCACAATCATACAATCACACTCATACAATCAAAATCGTACAATCGCAATCATACAATCGCAATCACACAATCACAATCATACAATCACAATCATACAATCGCAATCATACAATTACAATCACCCAAATACAATCGTACAATCACAATCATACAATCACAATCATACAATCACAATAATAGAGTCACCAGCATACAATCGCAATCACAAAATCGCAATCATACAATTACAATCTCCCAAATACAATCACACAATCACAATCATACAATCACAATCATACAATCGGAATCATACAATCACAATCATACAATCACAACAATACAATCACGATCATACAATCACAATCATACAATCACATTCATACAATCACAGTCATACAATCACAATTTTACAATCACAATCATACAATCACAATTATACAATCACAGTCATACAATCAGAGTCATACAATCACGATCATACAATCACAATCATACAATCGGAATCATACAATCACAATCATACAATCACAACAATACAATCACGATCATACAATCACAATCATACAATCACAACCATACTATCACAATCATACAATCACAATCATACAATCACAATCATACAATCACAACCATACTATCACAATCATACAATCACAATAATACAATCGCAATCATACAATCACAATCATACAATCACAAAAATAGAATCATAATCATACAATCACAATCATACAATCGCAATCATACAATCACAATCATACAATCATAATCATACAATCACAATCATACAATCACAATCATACAATCACAATCATACAATCACAATCATACAATCATAATCATACAATCACAATCATACAATCGCAATCATACAATCACAATCATACAATCATAATCATACAATCACAATCATACGATCGCAATCATACAATCACAATCATACCGTCACAATCATACAATCAGAATCATACAATCATAATAATACAATTACAATCATACATCACAATCATACAATCACAATCATACAATCATAATAATACAATTACAATCATACATCACAATCATACAATCACAATCATACAATCGAAATCATACAACTACAATCTCCCAAATACAATCATACAATCACAATCATACAATCACAATCATACAATCACAATCATACAATCACAATCATACAATCACAATCATACAATCACAATCATACAATCACAATCATACTATCACAATCATACAATCACAATCATACAATCACAATCATACAATCACATTCATACAATCACAGTCATACAATTACAATCATACATCACAATCATACAATCACATTCATACAATCGCAATCATACAACTACAATCTCTCAAATACAATCATACAATCACAATCATACAATCACAACCATACAATCACAATCATACAATCACAATCATACTATCACAATCATACAATCACAATCATACAGTCACAATAATACAATCACAATTTTACAATCACAACAATACAATCACAATCATACAATCACAGTTATACAATCACAGTCATACAATCACAATCATACTATCACAATCATACAATCACACTCATACAATCAAAATCATACAATCGCAATCATACAATCGCAATCACACAATCACAATCATACAATCACTATCATACAATCGCAATCATACAATTACAATCACCCAAATACAATCGTACAATCACAATCATACAATCACAATAATACAGTCACCAGCATACAATCGCAATCATAAAATCGCAATCATACAATTACAATCTCCCAAATACAATCACACAATCACAATCATACAATCACAATCATACAATCGGAATCATACAATCACAATCATACAATCACAACAATACAATCACGATCATACAATCACAATCATACAATCACAACCATACTATCACAATCATACAATCACAATCATACAATCACAATCATACATTCACAATCATACAATCACAATCATACTATCACAATCATACAATCACAATCATGCAATCACAATCATGCAATCACAATCATACTATCACAATCATACAAGCACAATCATACAATCACAATCATACAATCATAATCAGACAATGACAATCATACAATCACAATCATACAATCACAATCATACAATCACAATCATACAATCACAATCATACAATCACAATCATACTATCGCAATCATACAATCGCAATCATACAATCCCAATCATACCATCACAATCATACAATCAGAATCATACAATCATAATCATACAATTACAAACATACATCACAATCATACAATCACAATCATACAATCGAAATCATACAACTACAATCTCCCAAATACAATCATACAATCACAATCATACAATCACATTCATACAATCACAGTCATACAATCACAATCTTACAATCACAATCATACAATCACAATCATACAATCACAGACATACAATCACAGTCATACAATCACAATCATACTATCACAATCATACAATCACAATCATACAATCGCAATCATACAATCGCAATCATACAATCACAATCATACAATCGCAATCATACAATCACAATCATACAATCGCATTCATACAATCGCAATCATACAATCACAATCATACAATCACAATCATACAATCACAATCATACAATCACAATCATACAATCACAAAAATACAATCATAATCATACAATCACAATGATACAATCGCAATCATACAATCACAATCATACAATCATAATCATACAATCACAATCATACGATCGCAATCATACAATCACAATCATACCATCACAATCATACAATCACAATCATACAATCATAATCATACAATTACAATCATACATCACAATCATACAATCACATTCATACAATCGCAATCATACAACTACAATCTCTCAAATACAATCATACAATCACAATCATACAATCACAATCATACAATCACAATCATACAATCACAATCATACTATCACAATCATACAATCACAATCATACAGTCACAATCATACAATCACAATTTTACAATCACAACAATACAATCACAATCATACAATCACAGTCATACAATCACAGTCATACAATCACAGTCATACAATCACAATCATACTATCACAATCATACTATCACAATCATACAATCACACTCATACAATCAAAATCGTACAATCGCAATCATACAATCGCAATCACACAATCACAATCATACAATCACAATCATACAATCGCAATCATACAATTACAATCACCCAAATACAATCGTACAATCACAATCATACAATCACAATCATACAATCACAATAATAGAGTCACCAGCATACAATCGCAATCATAAAATCGCAATCATACAATTACAATCTCCCAAATACAATCACACAATCACAATCATACAATCACAATCATACAATCGGAATCATACAATCACAATCATACAATCACAACAATACAATCACGATCATACAATCACAATCATACAATCACATTCATACAATCACAGTCATACAATCACAATTTTACAATCACAATCATACAATCACAATTATACAATCACAGTCATACAATCACAACAATACAATCACGATCATACAATCACAATCATACAATCACAACCATACTATCACAATCATACAATCACAATCATACAATCACAATCATACAATCACAACCATACTATCACAATCATACAATCACAATAATACAATCGCAATCATACAATCACAATCATACAATCACAAAAATAGAATCATAATCATACAATCACAATCATACAATCGCAATCATACAATCACAATCATACAATCATAATCATACAATCACAATCATACAATCACAATCATACAATCACAATCATACAATCACAATCATACAATCATAATCATACAATCACAATCATACAATCGCAATCATACAATCACAATCATACAATCATAATCATACAATCACAATCATACGATCGCAATCATACAATCACAATCATACCGTCACAATCATACAATCAGAATCATACAATCATAATAATACAATTACAATCATACATCACAATCATACAATCACAATCATACAATCGAAATCATACAACTACAATCTCCCAAATACAATCATACAATCACAATCATACAATCACAATCATACAATCACAATCATACAATCACAATCATACAATCACAATCATACAATCACAATCATACAATCACAATCATACTATCACAATCATACAATCACAATCATACAATCACAATCATACAATCACATTCATACAATCACAGTCATACAATCACAATCTTACAATCACAATCGTACAATCACAATCATACAATCACAATCATACAATCACAGACATACAATCACAGTCATACAATCACAATCATACTATCACAATCATACAATCACAATCATACAATCGCAATCATACAATCGCAATCATACAATCGCAATCATACAATCGCAATCATACAATCACAATCATACAATCGCAATCATACAATCACAATCATACAATCGCATTCATACAATCGCAATCATACAATCACAATCATACAATCACAATCATACAATCACAATCATACAATCACAATCATACAATCACAATCATACAATTACAAAAATACAATCATAATCATACAATCACAATGATACAATCGCAATCATACAATCACAATCATACAATCATAATCATACAATCACAATCATACGATCGCAATCATACAATCACAATCATACCATCACAATCATACAATCACAATCATGCAATCATAATCATACAATTACAATCATACATCACAATCATACAATCACATTCATACAATCGCAATCATACAACTACAATCTCTCAAATACAATCATACAATCACAACCATACAATCACAACCATACAATCACAATCATACAATCACAATCATACTATCACAATCATACAATCACAATCATACAGTCACAATAATACAATCACAATTTTACAATCACAACAATACAATCACAATCATACAATCACAGTTATACAATCACAGTCATACAATCACAATCATACTATCACAATCATACAATCACACTCATACAATCAAAATCATACAATCGCAATCATACAATCGCAATCACACAATCACAATCATACAATCACTATCATACAATCGCAATCATACAATTACAATCACCCAAATACAATCGTACAATCACAATCATACAATCACAATAATACAGTCACCAGCATACAATCGCAATCATAAAATCGCAATCATACAATTACAATCTCCCAAATACAATCACACAATCACAATCATACAATCACAATCATACAATCGGAATCATACAATCACAATCATACAATCACAACAATACAATCACGATCATACAATCACAATCATACAATCACAACCATACTATCACAATCATACAATCACAATCATGCAATCACAATCATGCAATCACAATCATACTATCACAATCATACAAGCACAATCATACAATCACAATCATACAATCATAATCAGACAATGACAATCATACAATCACAATCATACAATCACAATCATACAATCACAATCATACAATCACAATCATACAATCACAATCATACTATCGCAATCATACAATCGCAATCATACAATCCCAATCATACCATCACAATCATACAATCAGAATCATACAATCATAATCATACAATTACAAACATACATCACAATCATACAATCACAATCATACAATCGAAATCATACAACTACAATCTCCCAAATACAATCATACAATCACAATCATACAATCACATTCATACAATCACAGTCATACAATCACAATCTTACAATCACAATCATACAATCACAATCATACAATCACAGACATACAATCACAGTCATACAATCACAATCATACTATCACAATCATACAATCACAATCATACAATCGCAATCATACAATCGCAATCATACAATCGCAATCATACAATCGCAATCATACAATCACAATCATACAATCGCAATCATACAATCACAATCATACAATCGCATTCATACAATCGCAATCATACAATCACAATCATACAATCACAATCATACAATCACAATCATACAATCACAATCATACAATCACAAAAATACAATCATAATCATACAATCACAATGATACAATCGCAATCATACAATCACAATCATACAATCATAATCATACAATCACAATCATACGATCGCAATCATACAATCACAATCATACCATCACAATCATACAATCACAATCATACAATCATAATCATACAATTACAATCATACATCACAATCATACAATCACATTCATACAATCGCAATCATACAACTACAATCTCTCAAATACAATCATACAATCACAATCATACAATCACAATCATACAATCACAATCATACAATCACAATCATACTATCACAATCATACAATCACAATCATACAGTCACAATCATACAATCACAATTTTACAATCACAACAATACAATCACAATCATACAATCACAGTCATACAATCACAGTCATACAATCACAGTCATACAATCACAATCATACTATCACAATCATACAATCACACTCATACAATCAAAATCGTACAATCGCAATCATACAATCGCAATCACACAATCACAATCATACAATCACAATCATACAATCGCAATCATACAATTACAATCACCCAAATACAATCGTACAATCACAATCATACAATCACAATAATAGAGTCACCAGCATACAATCGCAATCATAAAATCGCAATCATACAATTACAATCTCCCAAATACAATCACACAATCACAATCATACAATCACAATCATACAATCGGAATCATACAATCACAATCATACAATCACAACTATACAATCACGATCATACAATCACAATCATACAATCACATTCATACAATCACAGTCATACAATCACAATTTTACAATCACAATCATACAATCACAATTATACAATCACAGTCATACAATCACAGTCATACAATCACGATCATACAATCACACTCATACAATCAAAATCATACAATCGCAATCATACAATCGCCATCACACAATCACAATCATACAATCACAATCATACAATCGCAATCATACAATTACAATCACCCAAATACAATCGTACAATCACAATCATACAATCACAATCATACAATCACAATAATACAGTCACCAGCATACAATCGCAATCACAAAATCGCAATCATACAATTACAATCTCCCAAATACAATCACACAATCACAATCATACAATCACAATCATACAATCGGAATCATACAATCACAATCATACAATCACAACAATACAATCACGATCATACAATCACAATCATACAATCACAACCATACCATCACAATCATACAATCACAATCATACAATCATAATCATACAATCACAATCATACAATCGCAATCATACAATCACAATCATACAATCATAATCATACAATCACAATCATACGATCGCAATCATACAATCACAATCATACCGTCACAATCATACAATCAGAATCATACAATCATAATAATACAATTACAATCATACATCACAATCATACAATCACAGTCATACAATCACAATCTTACAATCACAATCATACAATCACAATCATACAATCACAGACATACAATCACAGTCATACAATCACAATCATACTATCACAATCATACAATCACAATCATACAATCGCAATCATACAATCGCAATCATACAATCGCAATCATACAATCGCAATCATACAATCACAATCATACAATCGCAATCATACAATCACAATCATACAATCGCATTCATACAATCGCAATCATACAATCACAATCATACAATCACAATCATACAATCACAATCATACAATCACAATCATACAATCACAAAAATACAATCATAATCATACAATCACAATGATACAATCGCAATCATACAATCACAATCATACAATCATAATCATACAATCACCATCATACGATCGCAATCATACAATCACAATCATACCGTCACAATCATACAATCAGAATCATACAATCATAATAATACAATTACAATCATACATCACAATCATACAATCACAATCATACAATCACAATCATACAATCACAATCATACAATCACAATCATACAATCACAGACATACAATCACAGTCATACAATCACAATCATACTATCACAATCATACAATCACAATCATACAATCGCAATCATACAATCGCAATCATACAATCGCAATCATACAATCGCAATCATACAATCACAATCATACAATCGCAATCATACAATCACAATCATACAATCGCATTCATACAATCGCAATCATACAATCACAATCATACAATCACAATCATACAATCAGAATCATACAATCATAATAATACAATTACAATCATACATCACAATCATACAATCACAATCATACAATCGAAATCATACAACTACAATCTCCCAAATACAATCATACAATCACAATCATACAATCACAATCATACAATCACAATCATACAATCACAATCATACAATCACAATCATACAATCACAATCATACAATCACAATCATACTATCACAATCATACAATCACAATCATACAATCACAATCATACAATCACATTCATACAATCACAGTCATACAATCACATTCATACAATCACAGTCATACAATCACAATCTTACAATCACAATCATACAATCACAATCATACAATCACAGACATACAATCACAGTCATACAATCACAATCATACTATCACAATCATACAATCACAATCATACAATCGCAATCATACAATCGCAATCATACAATCGCAATCATACAATCGCAATCATACAATCACAATCATACAATCGCAATCATACAATCACAATCATACAATCGCATTCATACAATCGCAATCATACAATCGCAATCATACAATCACAATCATACAATCACAATCATACAATCACAATCATACAATCACAAAAATACAATCATAATCATACAATCACAATGATACAATCGCAATCATACAATCACAATCATACAATCACAATCATACAATCACAATCATACGATCGCAATCATACAATCACAATCATACCATCACAATCATACAATCACAATCATACAATCATAATCATACAATTACAATCATACATCACAATCATACAATCACATTCATACAATCGCAATCATACAACTACAATCTCTCAAATACAATCATACAATCACAATCATACAATCGCAATCATACAATCACAATCATACAATCACAATCATACTATCACAATCATACAATCACAATCATACAGTCACAATCATACAATCACAATTTTACAATCACAACAATACAATCACAATCATACAATCACAGTCATACAATCACAGTCATACAATCACAGTCATACAATCACAATCATACTATCACAATCATACAATCACACTCATACAATCAAAATCGTACAATCGCAATCATACAATCGCAATCACACAATCACAATCATACAATCACAATCATACAATCGCAATCATACAATTACAATCACCCAAATACAATCGTACAATCACAATCATACAATCACAATAATAGAGTCACCAGCATACAATCGCAATCATAAAATCGCAATCATACAATTACAATCTCCCAAATACAATCACACAATCACAATCATACAATCACAATCATACAATCGGAATCATACAATCACAATCATACAATCACAACAATACAATCACGATCATACAATCACAATCATACAATCACAACCATACTATCACAATCATACAATCACAATCATACAATCACAATCATACATTCACAATCATACAATCACAATCATACTATCACAATCATACAATCACAATCATGCAATCACAATCATGCAATCACAATCATACTATCACAATCATACAAGCACAATCATACAATCACAATCGTACAATCATAATCAGACAATGACAATCATACAATCACAATCATACAATCACAATCATACAATCACAATCATACAATCACAATCATACAATCACAATCATACAATCACAATCATACTATCGCAATCATACAATCGCAATCATACCATCCCAATCATACAAACACAACCGTACAATCATAATCATACAATCACAATCATACAATCATAATTATACAATCACAATCATACAATCACAATCATACAATCACAGTCATACAATCACAATCTTACAATCACAATCATACAATCACAATCATACAATCACAATCATACAATCACAATCATACAATTACAATCATACAATCGCAATCATACAATCACAATCATACAATCACAACCATACTATCACAATCATACAATCACAATAATACAATCGCAATCATACAATCACAATCATACAATCACAAAAATAGAATCATAATCATACAATCACAATCATACAATCGAAATCATACAACTACAATCTCCCAAATACAATCATACAATCACAATCATACAATCACATTCATACAATCACAGTCATACAATCACAATCTTACAATCACAATCATACAATCACAATCATACAATCACAGACATACAATCACAGTCATACAATCACAATCATACTATCACAATCATACAATCACAATCATACAATCGCAATCATACAATCGCAATCATACAATCGCAATCATACAATCGCAATCATACAATCACAATCATACAATCGCAATCATACAATCACAATCATACAATCGCATTCATACAATCGCAATCATACAATCACAATCATACAATCACAATCATACAATCACAATCATACAATCACAATCATACAATCACAAAAATACAATCATAATCATACAATCACAATGATACAATCGCAATCATACAATCACAATCATACAATCATAATCATACAATCACAATCATACGATCGCAATCATAAAATCGCAATCATACAATTACAATCTCCCAAATACAATCACACAATCACAATCATACAATCACAATCATACAATCGGAATCATACAATCACAATCATACAATCACAACAATACAATCACGATCATACAATCACAATCATACAATCACAACCATACTATCACAATCATACAATCACAATCATACAATCACAATCATACATTCACAATCATACAATCACAATCATACTATCACAATCATACAATCACAATCATGCAATCACAATCATGCATTCACAATCATACTATCACAATCATACAAGCACAATCATACAATCACAATCATACAATCATAATCAGACAATGACAATCATACAATCACAATCATACAATCACAATCATACAATCACAATCATACAATCATAATCAGACAATGACAATCAGACAATGACAATCATACAATCACAATCATACAATCACAATCATACAATCACAATCATGCAATCACAATCATACTATCGCAATCATACAATCGCAATCATACCATCCCAATCATACAAACACAACCGTACAATCATAATCATACAATCACAATCATACAATCATAATTATACAATCACAATCATACAATCACAATCATACAATCACAACCATACTACCACAATCATACAACCACAATAATACAATCGCAATCATACAATCACAATCATACAATCACAAAAATAGAATCATAATCATACAATCACAATCATACAATCGCAATCATACAATCACAATCATACAATCATAATCATACAATCACAATCATACAATCACAATCATACAATCATAATCATACAATCACAATCATACAATCGCAATCATACAATCACAATCATACAGTCATAATTATACAATCACAATCATACAATCACAGTCATACAATCACAATCATACTATCACAATCATACAATCACACTCATACAATCAAAATCGTACAATCACAATCATACAATCACAATCATACTATCACAATCATACAATCACAATCATACAGTCACAATCATACAATCACAATTTTACAATCACAACAATACAATCACAATCATACAATCACAGTCATACAATCACAGTCATACAATCACAGTCATACAATCACAATCATACTATCACAATCATACAATCACACTCATACAATCAAAATCGTACAATCGCAATCATACAATCGCAATCACACAATCACAATCATACAATCACAATCATAAAATCGCAATCATACAATTACAATCTCCCAAATACAATCACACAATCACAGTCATACAATCACAATCATACAATCGGAATCATACAATCACAATCATACAATCACAACAATACAATCACGATCATACAATCACAATCATAAAATCGCAATCATACAATTACAATCTCCCAAATACAATCACACAATCACAGTCATACAATCACAATCATACAATCGGAATCATACAATCACAATCATACAATCACAACAATACAATCACGATCATACAATCACAATCATACAATCACAACCATACTATCACAATCATACAATCACAATCATACAATCACAATCATACATTCACAATCATACAATCACAATCATACTATCACAATCATACAATCACAATCATGCAATCACAATCATACTATCACAATCATACAAGCACAATCATACAATCACAATCATACAATCATAATCAGACAATGACAATCAGACAATGACAATCATACAATCACAATCATACAATCACAATCATACAATCACAATCATACAATCACAATCATACTATCGCAATCATACAATCGCAATCATACCATCCCAATCATACAAACACAACCGTACAATCATAATCATACAATCACAATCATACAATCATAATTATACAATCACAATCATACAATCACAATCATACAATCACAGTCATACAATCACAATCTTACAATCACAATCATACAATCACAATCATACAATCACAATCATACAATCACAATCATACAATTACAATCATACAATCGCAATCATACAATCACAATCATACAATCACAACCATACTACCACAATCATACAATCACAATAATACAATCGCAATCATACAATCACAAAAATAGAATCATAATCATACAATCACAATCATACAATCGCAATCATACAATCACAATCATACAATCATAATCATACAATCACAATCATACAATCACAATCATACAATCATAATCATACAATCACAATCATACAATCGCAATCATACAATCACAATCATACAGTCATAATCATACAATCACAATCATACAATTACAATCATACAATCGCAATCATACAATCGCAATCATACAATCGCAATCATACAACTACAATCTCTCAAATACAATCATACAATCACAATCATACAATCACAATCATACAATCGCAATCATACAATCGCAATCATACAATAGCAATCATACAATCGCAATCATACAATCACAATCATACAATCGCAATCATACAATCACAATCATACAATCGCATTCATACAATCGCAATCATACAATCACAATCATACAATCACAATCATACAATCACAATCATACAATCACAATCATACAATCACAATCATACAATCACAAAAATACAATCATAATCATACAATCACAATGATACAATCGCAATCATACAATCACAATCATACAATCATAATCATACAATCACAATCATACGATCGCAATCATACAATCACAATCATACCATCACAATCATACAATCACAATCATACAATCATAATCATACAATTACAATCATACATCACAATCATACAATCACATTCATACAATCGCAATCATACAACTACAATCTCTCAAATACAATCATACAATCACAATCATACAATCACAATCATACAATCACAATCATACAATCACAATCATACTATCACAATCATACTATCACAATCATACAATCACAATCATACAGTCACAATCATACAACCACAATTTTACAATCACAACAATACAATCACAATCATACAATCACAGTCATACAATCACAGTCATACAATCACAATCATACTATCACAATCATACAATCACACTCATACAATCAAAATCGTACAATCGCAATCATACAATCGCAATCACACAATCACAATCATACAATCGCAATCATACAATTACAATCACCCAAATACAATCGTACAATCACAATCATACAATCACAATCATACAATCACAATAATACAGTCGCCAGCATACAATCGCAATCATAAAATCGCAATCATACAATCACAGTCATACAATCACAGTCATACAATCACAATCATACTATCACAATCATACAATCACACTCATACAATCAAAATCGTACAATCGCAATCATACAATAGCAAACACACAATCACAATCATACAATCACAATCATACAATCACAATCATACAATCACAAAAATACAATCACAATCATACAATCACAATGATACAATCGCAATCATACAATCACAATCATACAATCATAATCATACAATCACAATCATACGATCGCAATCATACAATCACAATCATACCATCACAATCATACAATCACAATCATACAATCATAATCATACAATTACAATCATACATCACAATCATACAATCACATTCATACAATCGCAATCATACAACTACAATCTCTCAAATACAATCATACAATCACAATCATACAATCACAATCATACAATCACAATCATACAATCACAATCATACTATCACAATCATACAATCACAATCATACAGTCACAATCATACAATCGCAATTTTACAATCACAACAATACAATCACAATCATACAATCACAGTCATACAATCACAGTCATACAATCACAGTCATACAATCACAATCATACTATCACAATCATACAATCACACTCATACAATCAAAATCGTACAATCGCAATCATACAATCGCAATCACACAATCACAATCATACAATCACAATCATAAAATCGCAATCATACAATTACAATCTCCCAAATACAATCACACAATCACAGTCATACAATCACAATCATACAACTACAATCTCTCAAATACAATCATACAATCACAATCATACAATCACAATCATACAATCACAATCATACAATCGCAATCATACAATCACAATCATACAATCGCATTCATACAATCGCAATCATACAATCACAATCATACAATCACAATCATACAATCACAATCATACAATCACAATCATACAATCACAATCATACAATCACAAAAATACAATCATAATCATACAATCACAATGATACAATCGCAATCATACAATCACAATCATACAATCATAATCATACAATCACAATCATACGATCGCAATCATACAATCACAATCATACCATCACAATCATACAATCACAATCATACAATCATAATCATACAATTACAATCATACATCACAATCATACAATCACATTCATACAATCGCAATCATACAACTACAATCTCTCAAATACAATCATACAATCACAATCATACAATCACAATCATACAATCACAATCATACAATCACAATCATACTATCACAATCATACAATCACAATCATACAGTCACAATCATACAACCACAATTTTACAATCACAACAATACAATCACAATCATACAATCACAGTCATACAATCACAGTCATACAATCACAATCATACTATCACAATCATACAATCACACTCATACAATCAAAATCGTACAATCGCAATCATACAATCGCAATCACACAATCACAATCATACAATCGCAATCATACAATTACAATCACCCAAATACAATCGTACAATCACAATCATACAATCACAATCATACAATCACAATAATACAGTCGCCAGCATACAATCGCAATCATAAAATCGCAATCATACAATCACAGTCATACAATCACAGTCATACAATCACAATCATACTATCACAATCATACAATCACACTCATACAATCAAAATCGTACAATCGCAATCATACAATAGCAAACACACAATCACAATCATACAATCACAATCATACAATCACAATCATACAATCACAAAAATACAATCACAATCATACAATCACAATGATACAATCGCAATCATACAATCACAATCATACAATCATAATCATACAATCACAATCATACGATCGCAATCATACAATCACAATCATACCATCACAATCATACAATCACAATCATACAATCATAATCATACAATTACAATCATACATCACAATCATACAATCACATTCATACAATCGCAATCATACAACTACAATCTCTCAAATACAATCATACAATCACAATCATACAATCACAATCATACAATCACAATCATACAATCACAATCATACTATCACAATCATACAATCACAATCATACAGTCACAATCATACAATCGCAATTTTACAATCACAACAATACAATCACAATCATACAATCACAGTCATACAATCACAGTCATACAATCACAGTCATACAATCACAATCATACTATCACAATCATACAATCACACTCATACAATCAAAATCGTACAATCGCAATCATACAATCGCAATCACACAATCACAATCATACAATCACAATCATAAAATCGCAATCATACAATTACAATCTCCCAAATACAATCACACAATCACAGTCATACAATCACAATCATACAATCGGAATCATACAATCACAATCATACAATCACAACAATACAATCACGATCATACAATCACAATCATACAATCACAACCATACTATCACAATCATACAATCACAATCATACAATCACAATCATACATTCACAATCATACAATCACAATCATACTATCACAATCATACAATCACAATCATGCAATCACAATCATACTATCACAATCATACAAGCACAATCATACAATCACAATCATACAATCATAATCAGACAATGACAATCAGACAATGACAATCATACAATCACAATCATACAATCACAATCATACAATCACAATCATACAATCACAATCATACTATCGCAATCATACAATCGCAATCATACCATCCCAATCATACAAACACAACCGTACAATCATAATCATACAATCACAATCATACAATCATAATTATACAATCACAATCATACAATCACAATCATACAATCACAGTCATACAATCACAATCTTACAATCACAATCATACAATCACAATCATACAATCACAATCATACAATCACAATCATACAATCACAATTATACAATTACAATCATACAATCGCAATCATACAATCGCAATCATACCATCCCAATCATACAAACACAACCGTACAATCATAATCATACAATCACAATCATACAATCATAATTATACAATCACAATCATACAATCACAATCATACAATCACAGTCATACAATCACAATCTTACAATCACAATCATACAATCACAATCATACAATCACAATCATACAATCACAATCATACAATTACAATCATACAATCGCAATCATACAATCACAATCATACAATCACAACCATACTATCACAATCATACAATCACAATAATACAATCGCAATCATACAATCACAATCATACAATCACAAAAATAGAATCATAATCATACAATCACAATCATACAATCGAAATCATACAACTACAATCTCCCAAATACAATCATACAATCACAATCATACAATCACATTCATACAATCACAGTCATACAATCACAATCTTACAATCACAATCATACAATCACAATCATACAATCACAGACATACAATCACAGTCATACAATCACAATCATACTATCACAATCATACAATCACAATCATACAATCGCAATCATACAATCGCAATCATACAATCGCAATCATACAATCGCAATCATACAATCACAATCATACAATCGCAATCATACAATCACAATCATACAATCGCATTCATACAATCGCAATCATACAATCACAATCATACAATCACAATCATACAATCACAATCATACAATCACAATCATACAATCACAAAAATACAATCATAATCATACAATCACAATGATACAATCGCAATCATACAATCACAATCATACAATCATAATCATACAATCACAATCATACGATCGCAATCATAAAATCGCAATCATACAATTACAATCTCCCAAATACAATCACACAATCACAATCATACAATCACAATCATACAATCGGAATCATACAATCACAATCATACAATCACAACAATACAATCACGATCATACAATCACAATCATACAATCACAACCATACTATCACAATCATACAATCACAATCATACAATCACAATCATACATTCACAATCATACAATCACAATCATACTATCACAATCATACAATCACAATCATGCAATCACAATCATGCATTCACAATCATACTATCACAATCATACAAGCACAATCATACAATCACAATCATACAATCATAATCAGACAATGACAATCATACAATCACAATCATACAATCACAATCATACAATCACAATCATACAATCATAATCAGACAATGACAATCAGACAATGACAATCATACAATCACAATCATACAATCACAATCATACAATCACAATCATGCAATCACAATCATACTATCGCA
This sequence comes from Megachile rotundata, assembly GCF_050947335.1. NCBI lineage: Eukaryota > Metazoa > Arthropoda > Insecta > Hymenoptera > Megachilidae > Megachile > Megachile rotundata. The sequence continues at coordinate 1,064,519 of NW_027473336.1, read as the reverse complement.
ATCATACAATCGCAATCATACCATCCCAATCATACAAAAACAACCGTACAATCATAATCATACAATCACAATCATACAATCATAATTATACAATCACAATCATACAATCACAATCATACAATCACAACCATACTACCACAATCATACAACCACAATAATACAATCGCAATCATACAATCACAATCATACAATCACAAAAATAGAATCATAATCATACAATCACAATCATACAATCGCAATCATACAATCACAATCATACAATCATAATCATACAATCACAATCATACAATCACAATCATACAATCATAATCATACAATCACAATCATACAATCGCAATCATACAATCACAATCATACAGTCATAATTATACAATCACAATCATACAATCACAGTCATACAATCACAATCATACTATCACAATCATACAATCACACTCATACAATCAAAATCGTACAATCACAATCATACAATCACAATCATACTATCACAATCATACAATCACAATCATACAGTCACAATCATACAATCACAATTTTACAATCACAACAATACAATCACAATCATACAATCACAGTCATACAATCACAGTCATACAATCACAGTCATACAATCACAATCATACTATCACAATCATACAATCACACTCATACAATCAAAATCGTACAATCGCAATCATACAATCGCAATCACACAATCACAATCATACAATCACAATCATAAAATCGCAATCATACAATTACAATCTCCCAAATACAATCACACAATCACAGTCATACAATCACAATCATACAATCGGAATCATACAATCACAATCATACAATCACAACAATACAATCACGATCATACAATCACAATCATAAAATCGCAATCATACAATTACAATCTCCCAAATACAATCACACAATCACAGTCATACAATCACAATCATACAATCGGAATCATACAATCACAATCATACAATCACAACAATACAATCACGATCATACAATCACAATCATACAATCACAACCATACTATCACAATCATACAATCACAATCATACAATCACAATCATACATTCACAATCATACAATCACAATCATACTATCACAATCATACAATCACAATCATGCAATCACAATCATACTATCACAATCACACAAGCACAATCATACAATCACAATCATACAATCATAATCAGACAATGACAATCAGACAATGACAATCATACAATCACAATCATACAATCACAATCATACAATCACAATCATACAATCACAATCATACTATCGCAATCATACAATCGCAATCATACCATCCCAATCATACAAACACAACCGTACAATCATAATCATACAATCACAATCATACAATCATAATTATACAATCACAATCATACAATCACAATCATACAATCACAGTCATACAATCACAATCTTACAATCACAATCATACAATCACAATCATACAATCACAATCATACAATCACAATCATACAATTACAATCATACAATCGCAATCATACAATCACAATCATACAATCACAACCATACTACCACAATCATACAATCACAATAATACAATCGCAATCATACAATCACAAAAATAGAATCATAATCATACAATCACAATCATACAATCGCAATCATACAATCACAATCATACAATCATAATCATACAATCACAATCATACAATCACAATCATACAATCATAATCATACAATCACAATCATACAATCGCAATCATACAATCACAATCATACAGTCATAATCATACAATCACAATCATACAATTACAATCATACAATCGCAATCATACAATCGCAATCATACAATCGCAATCATACAACTACAATCTCTCAAATACAATCATACAATCACAATCATACAATCACAATCATACAATCGCAATCATACAATCGCAATCATACAATAGCAATCATACAATCGCAATCATACAATCACAATCATACAATCGCAATCATACAATCACAATCATACAATCGCATTCATACAATCGCAATCATACAATCACAATCATACAATCACAATCATACAATCACAATCATACAATCACAATCATACAATCACAATCATACAATCACAAAAATACAATCATAATCATACAATCACAATGATACAATCGCAATCATACAATCACAATCATACAATCATAATCATACAATCACAATCATACGATCGCAATCATACAATCACAATCATACCATCACAATCATACAATCACAATCATACAATCATAATCATACAATTACAATCATACATCACAATCATACAATCACATTCATACAATCGCAATCATACAACTACAATCTCTCAAATACAATCATACAATCACAATCATACAATCACAATCATACAATCACAATCATACAATCACAATCATACTATCACAATCATACAATCACAATCATACAGTCACAATCATACAACCACAATTTTACAATCACAACAATACAATCACAATCATACAATCACAGTCATACAATCACAGTCATACAATCACAATCATACTATCACAATCATACAATCACACTCATACAATCAAAATCGTACAATCGCAATCATACAATCGCAATCACACAATCACAATCATACAATCGCAATCATACAATTACAATCACCCAAATACAATCGTACAATCACAATCATACAATCACAATCATACAATCACAATAATACAGTCGCCAGCATACAATCGCAATCATAAAATCGCAATCATACAATCACAGTCATACAATCACAGTCATACAATCACAATCATACTATCACAATCATACAATCACACTCATACAATCAAAATCGTACAATCGCAATCATACAATAGCAAACACACAATCACAATCATACAATCACAATCATACAATCACAATCATACAATCACAAAAATACAATCACAATCATACAATCACAATGATACAATCGCAATCATACAATCACAATCATACAATCATAATCATACAATCACAATCATACGATCGCAATCATACAATCACAATCATACCATCACAATCATACAATCACAATCATACAATCATAATCATACAATTACAATCATACATCACAATCATACAATCACATTCATACAATCGCAATCATACAACTACAATCTCTCAAATACAATCATACAATCACAATCATACAATCACAATCATACAATCACAATCATACAATCACAATCATACTATCACAATCATACAATCACAATCATACAGTCACAATCATACAATCACAATTTTACAATCACAACAATACAATCACAATCATACAATCACAGTCATACAATCACAGTCATACAATCACAGTCATACAATCACAATCATACTATCACAATCATACAATCACACTCATACAATCAAAATCGTACAATCGCAATCATACAATCGCAATCACACAATCACAATCATACAATCACAATCATAAAATCGCAATCATACAATTACAATCTCCCAAATACAATCACACAATCACAGTCATACAATCACAATCATACAATCGGAATCATACAATCACAATCATACAATCACAACAATACAATCACGATCATACAATCACAATCATACAATCACAACCATACTATCACAATCATACAATCACAATCATACAATCACAATCATACATTCACAATCATACAATCACAATCATACTATCACAATCATACAATCACAATCATGCAATCACAATCATACTATCACAATCATACAAGCACAATCATACAATCACAATCATACAATCATAATCAGACAATGACAATCAGACAATGACAATCATACAATCACAATCATACAATCACAATCATACAATCACAATCATACAATCACAATCATACTATCGCAATCATACAATCGCAATCATACCATCCCAATCATACAATTACAATCATACAATCGCAATCATACAATCACAATCATACAATCACAACCATACTACCACAATCATACAATCACAATAATACAATGGCAATCATACAATCACAATCATACAATCACAAAAATAGAATCATAATCATACAATCACAATCATACAATCACAATCATACAATCACAATCATACAATTACAAGCATACAATCGCAATCATACAATCACAATCATACAATCACAACCATACTACCACAATCATACAATCGCAATAATACAATCGCAATCATACAATCACAATCATACAATCACAAAAATAGAATCATAATCATACAATCACAATCATACAATCGCAATCATACAATCACAATCATACAATCATAATCATACAATCACAATCATACAATCACAATCATACAATCATAATCATACAATCACAATCATACAATCGCAATCATACAATCACAATCATACAGTCATAATCATACAATCACAATCATACAATCATAATCATACAATCACAATCATACAATCACAATCATACAATCACAAAAATACAATCATAATCATACAATCACAATGATACAATCGCAATCATACAATCACAATCATACAATCATAATCATACAATCACAATCATACGATCGCAATCATACAATCACAATCATACCATCACAATCATACAATCACAATCGTACAATCATAATCATACAATTACAATCATACATCACAATCATACAATCACATTCATACAATCGCAATCATACAACTACAATCTCTCAAATACAATCATACAATCACAATCATGCAATCACAATCATACAATCACAATCATACAATCACAATCATACTATCACAATCATACAATCACAATCATACAGTCACAATCATACAATCACAATTTTACAATCACAACAATACAATCACAATCATACAATCACAGTCATACAATCACAGTCATACAATCACAATCATACTATCACAATCATACAATCACACTCATACAATCAAAATCGTACAATCGCAATCATACAATCGCAATCACACAATCACAATCATACAACTACAATCTCTCAAATACAATCATACAATCACAATCATGCAATCACAATCATACAATCACAATCATACAATCGCAATCATACAATTACAATCACCCAAATACAATCGTACAATCACAATCATACAATCACAATCATACAATCACAATAATACAGTCGCCAGCATACAATCGCAATCATAAAATCGCAATCATAGAATTACAATCTCCCAAATACAATCACACAATCACAATCATACAATCACAATCATACAATCGGAATCATACAATCACAATCATACAATCACAACAATACAATCACGATCATACAATCACAATCATACAATCACAACCATACTATCACAATCATACAATCACAATCATACAATCACAATCATACATTCACAATCATACAATCACAATCATACTATCACAATCATACAATCACAATCATGCAATCACAATCATGCAATCACAATCATACTATCACAATCATACAAGCACAATCATACAATCACAATCATACAATCATAATCAGACAATGACAATCATACAATCACAATCATACAATCACAATCATACAATCACAATCATACTATCACAATCATACAATCACACTCATACAATCAAAATCGTACAATCGCAATCATACAATCGCAATCACACAATCACAATCATACAATCACAATCATAAAATCGCAATCATACAATTACAATCTCCCAAATACAATCACACAATCACAGTCATACAATCACAATCATACAATCGGAATCATACAATCACAATCATACAATCACAACAATACAATCACGATCATACAATCACAATCATACAATCACAACCATACTATCACAATCATACACACAATCATACAATCACAATCATACATTCACAATCATACAATCACAATCATACTATCACAATCATACAATCACAATCATGCAATCACAATCATACTATCACAATCATACAAGCACAATCATACAATCACAATCATACAATCATAATCAGACAATGACAATCAGACAATGACAATCGTACAATCACAATCATACAATCACAATCATACAATCACAATCATACAATCACAATCATACTATCGCAATCATACAATCGCAATCATACCATCCCAATCATACAAACACAACCGTACAATCATAATCATACAATCACAATCATACAATCATAATTATACAATCACAATCATACAATCACAATCATACAATCACAGTCATACAATCACAATCTTACAATCACAATCATACAATCACAATCATACAATCACAATCATACAATCACAATCATACAATTACAATCATACAATCGCAATCATACAATCACAATCATACAATCACAACCATACTACCACAATCATACAATCACAATAATACAATGGCAATCATACAATCACAATCATACAATCACAAAAATAGAATCATAATCATACAATCACAATCATACAATCGCAATCATACAATCACAATCATACAATCATAATCATACAATCACAATCATACAATCACAATCATGCAATCACAATCATACAATCACAATCATACAATCACAATCATACTATCACAATCATACAATCACAATCATACAGTCACAATCATACAATCACAATTTTACAATCACAACAATACAATCACAATCAAACAATCACAGTCATACAATCACAGTCATACAATCACAATCATACTATCACAATCATACAATCACACTCATACAATCAAAATCGTACAATCGCAATCATACAATCGCAATCACACAATCACAATCATACAACTACAATCTCTCAAATACAATCATACAATCACAATCATGCAATCACAATCATACAATCACAATCATACAATCGCAATCATACAATTACAATCACCCAAATACAATCGTACAATCACAATCATACAATCATAATCATACAATCACAATAATACAGTCGCCAGCATACAATCGCAATCATAAAATCGCAATCATACAATTACAATCTCCCAAATACAATCACACAATCACAATCATACAATCACAATCATACAATCGGAATCATACAATCACAATCATACAATCACAACAATACAATCACGATCATACAATCACAATCATACAATCACAACCATACTATCACAATCATACAATCACAATCATACAATCACAATCATACATTCACAATCATACAATCACAATCATACTATCACAATCATACAATCACAATCATGCAATCACAATCATGCAATCACAATCATACTATCACAATCATACAAGCACAATCATACAATCACAATCATACAATCATAATCAGACAATGACAATCATACAATCACAATCATACAATCACAATCATACAATCACAATCATACAATCACAATCATACAATCACAATCATACAATCACAATCATACTATCGCAATCATACAATCGCAATCATACCATCCCAATCATACAAACACAACCGTACAATCATAATCATACAATCACAATCATACAATCATAATTATACAATCACAATCATACAATCACAATCATACAATCACAGTCATACAATCACAATCTTACAATCACAATCATACAATCACAATCATACAATCACAATCATACAATCACAATCATACAATTACAATCATACAATCGCAATCATACAATCACAATCATACAATCACAACCATACTACCACAATCATACAATCACAATAATACAATCGCAATCATACAATCACAATCATACAATCACAAAAATAGAATCATAATCATACAATCACAATCATACAATCGCAATCATACAATCACAATCATACAATCATAATCATACAATCACAATCATACAATCACAATCATACAATCATAATCATACAATCACAATCATACAATCGCAATCATACAATCACAATCATACAGTCATAATCATACAATCACAATCATACAATTACAATCATACAATCGCAATCATACAATCGCAATCATACAATCGCAATCATACAACTACAATCTCTCAAATACAATCATACAATCACAATCATACAATCACAATCATACAATCACAATCATACAATCACAATCATACAATCACAATCATACAATCACAATCATACAATCACAATCATACAATCACAATCATACAATCACAATCATACTATCACAAACATACAATCACAATCATACAATCACAATCATACAATCACAATCATACAATCACAATCATACAATCACAGTCATACAATCACAATCTTACAATCACAATCATACAATCACAATCATACAATCACAATCATACAATCACAATCATACAATCGCAATCATACAATTACTATCTCCCAAATACAATCTCCCAAATACAATCATACAATCACAATCATACAATCAAAATCATACAATCAAAGTCATACAATCACAATCATACAATCACAACCGTACAATCATAATCATACAATCACAATAATACAATCATAATCATACAATCACAATCATACAATCGCAATCATACAATCACAATCATACAATCACAATCATACAATCGCAATCATACAATCGCAATCACACAATCGCAGTCATACAATCACAATCATACAGTGACAATCATACAATCACAATCACACAATCGCAATCATACAATCACAATCATACAATCATAATCATACAATCACAATCATACGATCGCAATCATACAATCACAATCATACCATCACAATCATACAATCAGAATCATACAATCACAATCATACGATCGCAATCATACAATCACAATCATACCATCACAATCATACAATCAGAATCATACAATCATAATCATACAATCATAATCATACAATTACAATCATACATCACAATAATACAATCACAATCATACAATCACATTCATACAATCACAGTCATAAAATCACAATCTTACAATCACAATCATACAAACACAATCATACAATCACAGACATACAATCGCAGTCATACAATCACAATCATACTATCACAATCATACAATCACAATCATACAATCACAATCATACAATCGCAATCATACAATCACAATCATACAATCACAATCATACAATCGCAATCATACAATCATAATCATACAATCACAATCATACGATCGCAATCATACAATCACAATCATACCATCACAATCATACAATCACAATCATACAATCATAATCATACAATTACAATCATACATCACAATCATACAATCACATTCATACAATCGCAATCATACAACTACAATCTCTCAAATACAATCATACAATCACAATCTTACAATCACAATCATACAATCACAATCATACAATCGCAATCATACAACTACAATCTCTCAAATACAATCATACAATCACAATCTTACAATCACAATCATACAATCACAATCATACAATCACAGACATACAATCACAGTCATACAATCGCAATCATACAATCACAATCATACAATCGCAATCATACAATCACAATCATACAATCGCATTCATACAATCGCAATCATACAATCACAATCATACAATCACAATCATACAATCACAATCATACAATCACAATCATACAGTCACAATCATACAATCACAAAAATACAATCATAATCATACAATCACAATGATACAATCGCAATCATACAATCACAATCATACAATCACAATCATACAATCGGAATCATACAATCACAATCATACAATCACAACAATACAATCACAATCATACAATCACAGTCATACAATCACAGTCATACAATCACAGTCATACAATCACAATCATACTATCACAACCATACAATCACACTCATACAATCAAAATCGTACAATCGCAATCATACAATCGCAATCACACAATCGATGTCATACAATCACAATCATACAGTGACAATCATACAATCACAATCACACAATCGCAATCATACAATCACAATCATACAATCATAATCATACAATCACAATCATACGATCGCAATCATACAATCACAATCATACCATCACAATCATACAATCAGAATCATACAATCACAATCATACGATCGCAATCATACAATCACAATCATACCATCACAATCATACAATCAGAATCATACAATCATAATCATACAATCATAATCATACAATTACAATCATACATCACAATAATACAATCACAATCATACAATCACATTCATACAATCACAGTCATAAAATCACAATCTTACAATCACAATCATACAATCACAATCATACAATCACAGACATACAATCGCAGTCATACAATCACAATCATACTATCACAATCATACAATCACAATCATACAATCACAATCATACAATCGCAATCATACAATCACAATCATACAATCACAATCATACAATCACAATCATACAATCACAGTCATACAATCACAATCTTACAATCACAATCATACAATCACAATCATACAATCACAGTCATACAATCACAGTCATACAATCACAATCATACTATCACAATCATACAATCGCAATCATACAATCACAATCATACAATCGCATTCATACAATCGCAATCATACAATCACAATCATACAATCACAATCATACAATCACAATCATACAATCACAATCATACAATCACAATCATACAATCACAAAAATACAATCATAATCATACAATCACAATGATACAATCGCAATCATACAATCACAATCATACAATCATAATCATACAATCACAATCATACGATCGCAATCATACAATCACAATCATACCATCACAATCATACAATCACAATCATACAATCATAATCATACAATTACAATCATACATCACAATCATACAATCACATTCATACAATCGCAATCATACAACTACAATCTCTCAAATACAATCATACAATCACAATCATACAATCACAATCATACAATCACAATCATACTATCACAATCATACAATCACAATCATACAGTCACAATCATACAATCACAATTTTACAATCACAACAATACAATCACAATCATACAATCACAGTCATACAATCACAGTCATACAATCACAGTCATACAATCACAATCATACTATCACAATCATACAATCACACTCATACAATCAAAATCGTACAATCGCAATCATACAATCGCAATCACACAATCACAATCATACAATCACAATCATACAATCGGAATCATACAATCACAATCATACAATCACAACAATACAATCACGATCATACAATCACAATCATACAATCACAACCATACTATCACAATCATACAATCACAATCATACAATCACAATCATACATTCACAATCATACAATCACAATCATACTATCACAATCATACAATCACAATCATGCAATCACAATCATGCAATCACAATCATACTATCACAATCATACAAGCACAATCATACAATCACAATAATACAATCATAATCAGACAATGACAATCATACAATCACAATCATACAATCACAATCATACAATCACAATCATACAATCACAATCATACAATCACAATCATACAATCACAATCATACAATCACAATCATACTATCGCAATCATACAATCGCAGTCATACCATCCCAATCATACAAACACAACCGTACAATCATAATCATACAATCACAATCATACAATCATAATTATACAATCACAATCATACAATCACAATCGTACAAACACAGTCATACAATCACAATCTTACAATCACAATCATACAATCACAATCATACTACCACAATCATACAATCACAATAATACAATCGCAATCATACAATCACAATCATACAATCACAAAAATAGAATCATAATCATACAATCACAATCATACAATCGCAATCATACAATCACAATCATACAATCATAATCATACAATCACAATCATACAATCACAATCATACAATCATAATCATACAATCACAATCATACAATCGCAATCATACAATCACAATCATACAGTCATAATCATACAATCACAATCATACAATCGAAATCATACAACTACAATCTCCCAAATACAATCATACAATCACAATCATACAATCACAATCATACAATCACAATCATACAATCACAATCATACAATCACAATCATACTATCACAATCATACAATCACAATCATACAATCACAATCATACAATCACATTCATACAATCACAGTCATACAATCACAATCTTACAATCACAATCATACAATCACAATCATACAATCACAGACATACAATCACAGTCATACAATCACAATCATACTATCACAATCATACAATTACAATCATACAATCGCAATCATACAATCGCAATCATACAATCGTAATCATACAACTACAATCTCTCAAATACAATCATACAATCACAATCATACAATCACAATCATACAATCACAATCATACAATCACAATCATACAATCACAATCATACAATCACAATCATACAATCACAATCATACTATCACAATCATACAATCACAATCATACAATCACAATCATACAATCACAATCATACAATCACAGTCATACAATCACAATCTTACAATCACAATCATACAATCACAATCATACAATCGCAATCATACAATCACAATCATACAATCGCAATCATACAATCACAATCATACAATCGCATTCATACAATCGCAATCATGCAATCACAATCATACAATCACAATCATACAATCACAATCATACAATCACAATCATACAATCACAATCATACAATCACAATCATACAATCACAATCATACAATCACAAAAATACAATCAGAATCATACAATCACAATGATACAATCGCAATCATACAATCACAATCATACAATCATAATCATACAATCACAATCATACGATCGCAATCATACAATCACAATCATACCATCACAATCATACAATCACAATCATACAATCATAATCATACAATTACAATCATACATCACAATCATACAATCACATTCATACAATCGCAATCATACAACTACAATCTCTCAAATACAATCATACAATCACAATCATACAATCACAATCATACAATCACAATCATACAATCACAATCATACTATCACAATCATACAATCACAATCATACAGTCACAATCATACAATCACAATTTTACAATCACAACAATACAATCACAATTATACAATCACAGTCATACAATCACAGTCATACAATCACAGTCATACAATCACAATCATACTATCACAATCATACAATCACACTCATACAATCAAAATCGTACAATCGCAATCATACAATCGCAATCACACAATCACAATCATACAATCACAATCATACAATCGCAATCATACAATTACAATCACCCAAATACAATCGTACAATCACAATCATACAATCACAATCATACAATCACAATAATACAGTCACCAGCATACAATCGCAATCATAAAATCGCAATCATACAATTACAATCTCCCAAATACAATCACACAATCACAATCATACAATCACAATCATACAATCGGAATCATACAATCACAATCATACAATCACAACAATACAATCACGATCATACAATCACAATCATACAATCACAACCATACTATCACAATCATACAATCACAATCATACAATCACAATCATACATTCACAATCATACAATCACAATCATACTATCACAATCATACAATCACAATCATGCAATCACAATCATGCAATCACAATCATACTATCACAATCATACAAGCACAATCATACAATCACAATCATACAATCATAATCAGACAATGACAATCATACAATCACAATCATACAATCACAATCATACAATCACAATCATACAATCACAATCATACAATCACAATCATACAATCACAATCATACTATCGCAATCATACAATCGCAATCATACCATCCCAATCATACAAACACAACCGTACAATCATAATCATACAATCACAATCATACAATCATAATTATACAATCACAATCATACAATCACAATCATACAATCACAGTCATACAATCACAATCTTACAATCACAATCATACAATCACAATCATACAATCACAATCATACAATCACAATCATACAATTACAATCATACAATCGCAATCATACAATCACAATCATACAATCACAACCATACTATCACAATCATACAATCACAATAATACAATCGCAATCATACAATCACAATCATACAATCACAAAAATAGAATCATAATCATACAATCACAACCATACAATCGAAATCATACAACTACAATCTCCCAAATACAATCATACAATCACAATCATACAATCACATTCATACAATCACAGTCATACAATCACAATCTTACAATCACAATCATACAATCACAATCATACAATCACAGACATACAATCACAGTCATACAATCACAATCATACTATCACAATCATACAATCACAATCATACAATCGCAATCATACAATCGCAATCATACAATCGCAATCATACAATCGCAATCATACAATCACAATCATACAATCGCAATCATACAATCACAATCATACAATCGCATTCATACAATCGCAATCATACAATCACAATCATACAATCACAATCATACAATCACAATCATACAATCACAATCATACAATCACAAAAATACAATCATAATCATACAATCACAATGATACAATCGCAATCATACAATCACAATCATACAATCATAATCATACAATCACAATCATACGATCGCAATCATACAATCACAATCATACCATCACAATCATACAATCACAATCATACAATCATAATCATACAATTACAATCATACATCACAATCATACAATCACATTCATACAATCGCAATCATACAACTACAATCTCTCAAATACAATCATACAATCACAATCATACAATCACAATCATACAATCACAATCATACAATCACAATCATACTATCACAATCATACAATCACAATCATACAGTCACAATCATACAATCACAATTTTACAATCACAACAATACAATCACAATCATACAATCACAGTCATACAATCACAGTCATACAATCACAGTCATACAATCACAATCATACTATCACAATCATACAATCACACTCATACAATCAAAATCGTACAATTGCAATCATACAATCGCAATCACACAATCACAATCATACAATCACAATCATAAAATCGCAATCATACAATTACAATCTCCCAAATACAATCACACAATCACAGTCATACAATCACAATCATACAATCGGAATCATACAATCACAATCATACAATCACAACAATACAATCACGATCATACAATCACAATCATACAATCACAACCATACTATCACAATCATACAATCACAATCATACAATCACAATCATACATTCACAATCATACAATCACAATCATACTATCACAATCATACAATCACAATCATGCAATCACAATCATGCAATCACAATCATACTATCACAATCATACAAGCACAATCATACAATCACAATCATACAATCATAATCAGACAATGACAATCATACAATCACAATCATACAATCACAATCGTACAATCACAATCATACAATCACAATCATACAATCACAATCATACTATCGCAATCATACAATCGCAATCATACCATCCCAATCATACAAACACAACCATACAATCATAATCATACAATCACAATCATACAATCATAATTATACAATCACAATCATACAATCACAATCATACAATCACAGTCATACAATCACAATCTTACAATCACAATCATACAATCACAATCATACAATCACAATCATACAATCACAATCATACAATTACAATCATACAATCGCAATCATACAATCACAATCATACAATCACAACCATACTACCACAATCATACAATCACAATAATACAATCGCAATCATACAATCACAATCATACAATCACAAAAATAGAATCATAATCATACAATCACAATCATACAATCGCAATCATACAATCACAATCATACAATCATAATCATACAATCACAATCATACAATCACAATCATACAATCATAATCATACAATCACAATCATACAATCGCAATCATACAATCACAATCATACAGTCATAATCATACAATCACAATCATACAATCGAAATCATACAACTACAATCTCCCAAATACAATCATACAATCACAATCATACAATCACAATCATACAATCACAATCATACAATCACAATCATACAATCACAATCATACAATCACAATCATACTATCACAATCATACAATCACAATCATACAATCACAATCATACAATCACATTCATACAATCACAGTCATACAAACACAATCTTACAATCACAATCATACAATCACAATCATACAATCACAGACATACAATCACAGTCATACAATCACAATCATACTATCACAATCATACAATTACAATCATACAATCGCAATCATACAATCGCAATCATACAATCGCAATCATACAACTACAATCTCTCAAATACAATCATACAATCACAATCATACAATCACAATCATACAATCACAATCATACAATCGCAATCATACAATCACAATCATACAATCATAATCATACAATCACAATCATACAATCACAATCATACAATCATAATCATACAATCACAATCATACAATCGCAATCATACAATCACAATCATACAGTCATAATCATACAATCACAATCATACAATTACAATCATACAATCGCAATCATACAATCGCAATCATACAATCGCAATCATACAACTACAATCTCTCAAATACAATCATACAATCACAATCATACAATCACAATCATACAATCGCAATCATACAATCGCAATCATACAATCGCAATCATACAATCGCAATCATACAATCACAATCATACAATCGCAATCATACAATCACAATCATACAATCGCATTCATACAATCGCAATCATACAATCACAATCATACAATCACAATCATACAATCGCAATCATACAATCACAATCATACAATCACAATCATACAATCACAAAAATACAATCATAATCATACAATCACAATGATACAATCGCAATCATACAATCACAATCATACAATCATAATCATACAATCACAATCATACGATCGCAATCATACAATCACAATCATACTATCAGAATCATACAATCACAATCATACAATCACAATCATACTATCACAATCATACAATCACAATCATACAATCACAATCATACAATCACATTCATACAATCACAGTCATACAATCACAATCTTACAATCACAATCATACAATCACAATCATACAATCACAGACATACAATCACAGTCATACAATCACAATCATACTATCACAATCATACAATTACAATCATACAATCGCAATCATACTATCGCAATCATACAATCGCAATCATACAACTACAATCTCTCAAATACAATCATACAATCACAATCATACAATCGCAATCATACAATCGCAATCATACAATCGCAATCATACAATCGCAATCATACAATCACAATCATACAATCGCAATCATACAATCACAATCATACAATCGCATTCATACAATCACAATCATACAATCACAATCATACAATCACAATCATACAATCATAATCATACAATTACAATCATACATCACAATCATACAATCACATTCATACAATCGCAATCATACTATCACAATCATACAATCACAATCATACAGTCACAATCATACAATCACAATTTTACAATCACAACAATACAATCACAATCATACAATCACAGTCTTACAATCACAGTCATACAATCACAGTCATACAATCACAATCATACTATCAGAATCATACAATCACACTCATACAATCAAAATCGTACAATCGCAATCATACAATCGCAATCACACAATCACAATCATACAATCACAATCATACAATCGCAATCATACAATTACAATCACCCAAATACAATCGTACAATCACAATCATACAATCACAATCATACAATCACAATAATACAGTCACCAGCATACAATCGCAATCATAAAATCGCAATCATACAATTACAATCTCCCAAATACAATCACACAATCACAATCATACAATCACAATCATACAATCGGAATCATACAATCACAATCATACAATCACAACAATACAATCACGATCATACAATCACAATCATACAATCACAACCATACTATCACAATCATACAATCACAATCATACAATCACAATCATACATTCACAATCATACAATCACAATCATACTATCACAATCATACAATCACAATCATGCAATCACAATCATGCAATCACAATCATACTATCACAATCATACAAGCTCAATCATACAATCACAATCATACAATCATAATCAGACAATGACAATCATACAATCACAATCATACAATCACAATCATACAATCACAATCATACAATCACAATCATACAATCACAATCATACAATCACAATCATACTATCGCAATCATACAATCGCAATCATACCATCCCAATCATACAAACACAACCGTACAATCATAATCATACAATCACAATCATACAATCATAATTATACAATCACAATCATACAATCACAATCATACAATCACAGTCATACAATCACAATCTTACAATCACAATCATACAATCACAATCATACAATCACAATCATACAATCACAATCATACAATTACAATCATACAATCGCAATCATACAATCACAATCATACAATCACAACCATACTACCACAATCATACAATCACAATAATACAATCGCAATCATACAATCACAATCATACAATCACAAAAATAGAATCATAATCATACAATCACAATCATACAATCGCAATCATACAATCACAATCATACAATCATAATCATACAATCACAATCATACAATCATAATCATACAATCACAATCATACAATCGCAATCATACAATCACAATCATACAGTCATAATCATACAATCACAATCATACAATTACAATCATACAATCGCAATCATACAATCGCAATCATACAATCGCAATCATACAATAACAATCATACAATCACAATCATACAATCACAATCATACAATCACAATCATACAATCACAATCATACAATCACAATCATACAATCACAATCATACAATCACAATCATACTATCACGAACATACAATCACAATCATACAATCACAATCATACAATCACAATCATACGATCGCAATCATACAATCACAATCATACCATCACAATCATACAATCACAATCATACAATCATAATCATACAATTACAATCATACATCACAATCATACAATCACATTCATACAATCGCAATCATACAACTACAATCTCTCAAATACAATCATACAATCACAATCTTACAATCACAATCATACAATCACAATCATACAATCACAGACATACAATCACAGTCATACAATCACAATCATACTATCACAATCATACAATCACAATCATACAATCGCAATCATACAATCGCAATCATACAATCGCAATCATACAATCGCAATCATACAATCACAATCATACAATCGCAATCATACAATCACAATCATACAATCGCATTCATACAATCGCAATCATACAATCACAATCATACAATCACAATCATACAATCACAATCATACAATCGCAATCATACAACTACAATCTCTCAAATACAATCATACAATCACAATCATACAATCACAATCATACAATCACAATCATACAATCACAATCATACAATCACAATCATACTATCACAATCATACAATCACAATCATACAGTCACAATCATACAATCACAATTTTACAATCACAACAATACAATCACAATCATACAATCACAGTCATACAATCACAGTCATACAATCGCAATCATACAATTACAATGACCCAAATACAATCGTACAATCACAATCATACAATCATAATCATACAATCACAATAATACAGTCACCAGCATACAATCGCAATCATAAAATCGCAATCATACAATTACAATCTCCCAAATACAATCACACAATCACAATCGTACAATCACAATCATACAATCGGAATCATACAATCACAATCATACAATCACAACAATACAATCACGATCATACAATCACAATCATACAATCACAACCATACTATCACAATCATACAATCACAATCATACAATCACAATCACACATTCACAATCATACAATCACAATCATACTATCACAATCATACAATCACAATCATGCAATCGCAATCATGCAATCACAATCATACTATCACAATCATACAAGCACAATCATACAATCACAATCATACAATCATAATCAGACAATGACAATCATACAATCACAATCATACAATCACAATCATACAATCACAATCATACAATCACAATCATACAATCACAATCATACAATCACAATCATACAATCACAATCATACTATCGCAATCATACAATCGCAATCATACCATCCCAATCATACAACCACAACCGTACAATCATAATCATACAATCACAATCATACAATCATAATTTTACAATCACAATCATACAATCACAATCATACAATCACAGTCATACAATCACAATCTTACAATCACAATCATACAATCACAATCATACTACCACAATCATACAATCACAATAATACAATCGCAATCATACAATCACAATCATACAATCACAAAAATAGAATCATAATCATACAATCACAATCATACAATCGCAATCATACAATCACAATCATACAATCATAATCATACAATCACAATCATACAATCACAATCATACAATCATAATCATACAATCACAATCATACAATCGCAATCATACAATCACAATCATACAGTCATAATCATACAATCACAATCATACAATCGAAATCATACAACTACAATCTCCCAAATACAATCATACAATCACAATCATACAATCACAATCATACAATCACAATCATACAATCACAATCATACAATCACAATCATACAATCACAATCATACTATCACAATCATACAATCACAATCATACAATCACAATCATACAATCACATTCATACAATCACAGTCATACAATCACAATCTTACAATCACAATCATACAATCACAATCATACAATCACAGACATACAATCACAGTCATACAATCACAATCATACAATCACAGTCATACAATCACAGTCATACAATCACAATCATACAATCGCAATCATACAATCACAATAATACTATCGCAATCATACAATCACAATCATACCATCACAATCATACAATCACAATCATACAATCACAATCATACAATCACAATCATACAATCACAATCATACAATCGCAATCATACAATTACTATCTCCCAAATACAATCTCCCAAATACAATCATACAATCACAATCATACAATCAAAATCATACAATCAAAGTCATACAATCACAATCATACAATCACAACCGTACAATCATAATCATACAATCACAATAATACAATCATAATCATACAATCACAATCATACAATCGCAATCATACAATCACAATCATACAATCACAATCATACTATCGCAATCATACTATCGCAATCATACAATCACAATCATATCATCGCAATCATACAATCACAATCATACAATCATAATCATACAATTACAATCATACAATCACAATCATACAATCACAATCATACAATCACAATCATACAATCGGAATCATACAATCACAATCATACAATCACAACAATACAATCACGATCATACAATCACAATCATACAATCACAACCATACTATCACAATCATACAATCACAATCATACAATCACAATCATACATTCACAATCATACAATCACAATCATACTATCACAATCATACAATCACAATCATGCAATCACAATCATGCAATCACAATCATACTATCACAATCATACAAGCACAATCATACAATCACAATCATACAATCATAATCAGACAATGACAATCATACAATCACAATCATACAATCACAATCGTACAATCACAATCATACAATCACAATCATACAATCACAATCATACTATCGCAATCATACAATCGCAATCATACCATCCCAATCATACAAACACAACCATACAATCATAATCATACAATCACAATCATACAATCATAATTATACAATCACAATCATACAATCAAAATCATACAATCGCAATCATACAATCGCAATCACACAATCACAGTCACACAATCACAATCATACAGTGACAATCATACAATCACAATCATACAATCACAATCATACTATCGCAATCATACAATCGCAATCATACAATCGCAATCATACCATCACAATCATACAGTCACAACCATACAATCATAATCATACAATCACAATCATACAATCATAATCATACAATCGCAATCATACAATCGCAATCATACAATCACAATCATACAATCACAATCATACAATCAATATCATACAATCACAATCATACAATCACAATCATGCAATCACAATCATACAATCACAATCGTACTATCACAATCATACATACAAAATCATGCAATCTCAATCATACAATCACAATCATACAATCACAATCATACAATCACAATCATACAGTCACAATCATACAATCACAATCATGCAATCACAATCAATCAATCCTAATCATACAATCACAATCATACAATCACAATCGTACAATCACAATTGCACGATCACAATCATACAATCACAGTCATACAATCACAATCATACAATCACAATCATACTATCACAATCATACAATCACAGTCATACAATCACAATCATACAATCACAATCATACAATCACAATCATACATACAAAATCATGCAATCTCAATCATACAATCACAATCATGCAATCACAATCATACAATCATAATCATACAATTACAATCATACAATCACAATCATACAATCACAATCATACAATCACAATCATACAATAACAATCATACAATCACAATCATACAATCACAATCATACAATCACAATCATACAATCACAATCATACAATCACAATCATACAATTACAATCATACAATCGCAATCATACAATCACAATCATACAATCACAACCATACTATCACAATCATACAATCACAATAATACAATCGCAATCATACAATCACAATCATACAATCACAAAAATAGAATCATAATCATACAATCACAATCATACAATCGCAATCATACAATCACAATCATACAATCATAATCATACAATCACAATCATACGATCGCAAACATACAATCACAATCATACAATCACAATCATACAATCACAATCATACATTCAAAATCATGCAATCACAATCATACAATCACAAAAATACAATCATAATCATACAATCACAATCATACAATCGCAATCATACAATCGCAATCATACAATCACAATCATACAATCACAATCATACAATCACAATCATACAATCACAATCATACAATCACACTCATACAATCAAAATCATACAATCGCAATCATACAATCACAATCATACTATCACAATCATACGATCGCAATCATACAATCACAATCATACCATCACAATCATACAATCACAATCATACAATCATAATCATACAATTACAATCATACATCACAATCATACAATCACATTCATACAATCGCAATCATACAACTACAATCTCTCAAATACAATCATACAATCACAATCATACAATCACAATCATACAATCACAATCATACAATCACAATCATACTATCACAATCATACAATCACAATCATACAGTCACAATCATACAATCACAATTTTACAATCACAACAATACAATCACAATCATACAATCACAGTCATACAATCACAGTCATACAATCACAGTCATACAATCACAATCATACTATCACAATCATACAATCACACTCATACAATCAAAATCATACAATCGCAATCATACAATCGCAATCACACAATCACAATCATACAATCACAATCATACAATCGCAATCATACAATTACAATCACCCAAATACAATCGTACAATCACAATCATACAATCACAATCATACAATCATAATCATACAATCACAATCATACGATCGCAATCATACAATCACAATCATACCATCACAATCATACAATCAGAATCATACAATCATAATCATACAATTACAATCATACATCACAATCATACAATCACAATCATACAATCGAAATCATACAGTCACAATCATACAATCACAATCATACAATCATAATCATACAATTACAATCATACATCACAATCATACAATCACATTCATACAATCGCAATCATACAACTACAATCTCTCAAATACAATCATACAATCACAATCATACAATCACAATCATACAATCACAATCATACAATCACAATCATACTATCACAATCATACAATCACAATCATACAGTCACAATCATACAATCACAATTTTACAATCACAACAATACAATCACAATCATACAATCACAGTCATACAATCACAGTCATACAATCACAGTCATACAATCACAATCATACTATCACAATCATACAATCACACTCATACAATCAAAATCATACAATCGCAATCATACAATCGCAATCACACAATCACAATCATACAATCACAATCATACAATCGCAATCATACAATTACAATCACCCAAATACAATCGTACAATCACAATCATACAATCACAATCATACAATCACAATAATACAGTCACCAGCATACAATCGCAATCATAAAATCGCAATCATACAATTACAATCTCCCAAATACAATCACACAATCACAATCATACAATCACAATCATACAATCGGAATCATACAATCACAATCATACAATCACAACAATACAATCACGATCATACAATCACAATCATACAATCACAACCATACTATCACAATCATACAATCACAGTCATACAATCACAATCATACATTCACAATCATACAATTGCAATCATACAATCACAATCATACAATCACAATCATACAATCACAATCATACAATCACAATCCTACTATCGCAATCATACAATCGCAATCATACCATCCCAATCATACAAACACAACCGTACAATCATAATCATACAATCACAATCATACAATCATAATTATACAATCACAATCATACAATCACAATCATACAATCACAGTCATACAATCACAATCTTACAATCACAATCATACAATCACAATCATACAATCACAATCATACAATCACAATCATACAATTACAATCATACAATCGCAACCATACAATCACAATCATACAATCACAACCATACTATCACAATCATACAATCACAATCATACAATTACAATCATACAATCGCAATCATACAATCACAATCATACAATCACAACCATACTATCACAATCATACAATCACAATAATACAATCGCAATCATACAATCACAATCATACAATCACAAAAATAGAATCATAATCATACAATCACAATCATACAATCGCTATCATACAATCACAATCATACAATCATAATCATACAATCACAATCATACGATCGCAAACATACAATCACAATCATACCATCACAATCATACAATCACAATCATACAATCATAATCATACAATCACAATCATACAATCACAATCATACAATGACAGTCATACAATCACAATCTTACAATCACAATCATACTGTCACAATCATACAATCACAATCATACAATCACAATCATACAATCACAATCATACAATCACAATCATACATTCAAAATCATGCAATCACAATCATACAATCACAAAAATACAATCATAATCATACAATCACAATCATACAATCGCAATCATACAATCGCAATCATACAATCACAATCATACAATCACAATCATACAATCAAAATCATACAATCGCAATCATACAATCGCAATCACACAATCACAGTCACACAATCACAATCATACAGTGACAATCATACAATCACAATCATACAATCACAATCATACTATCGCAATCATACAATCGCAATCATACAATCGCAATCATACCATCACAATCATACAGTCACAACCATACAATCATAATCATACAATCACAATCATACAATCATAATCATACAATCGCAATCATACAATCGCAATCATACAATCACAATCATACAATCACAATCATACAATCAATATCATACAATCACAATCATACAATCACAATCATGCAATCACAATCATACAATCACAATCGTACTATCACAATCATACATACAAAATCATGCAATCTCAATCATACAATCACAATCATACAATCACAATCATACAATCACAATCATACAGTCACAATCATACAATCACAATCATGCAATCACAATCAATCAATCCTAATCATACAATCACAATCATACAATCACAATCGTACAATCACAATTGCACGATCACAATCATACAATCACAGTCATACAATCACAATCATACAATCACAATCATACTATCACAATCATACAATCACAGTCATACAATCACAATCATACAATCACAATCATACAATCACAATCATACATACAAAATCATGCAATCTCAATCATACAATCACAATCATGCAATCACAATCATACAATCATAATCATACAATTACAATCATACAATCACAATCATACAATCACAATCATACAATCACAATCATACAATAACAATCATACAATCACAATCATACAATCACAATCATACAATCACAATCATACAATCACAATCATACAATCACAATCATACAATTACAATCATACAATCGCAATCATACAATCACAATCATACAATCACAACCATACTATCACAATCATACAATCACAATAATACAATCGCAATCATACAATCACAATCATACAATCACAAAAATAGAATCATAATCATACAATCACAATCATACAATCGCAATCATACAATCA
Source organism: Megachile rotundata (assembly GCF_050947335.1). Lineage (NCBI taxonomy): Eukaryota > Metazoa > Arthropoda > Insecta > Hymenoptera > Megachilidae > Megachile > Megachile rotundata. The sequence continues at coordinate 1,037,951 of NW_027473336.1, read as the reverse complement.
CAATCATACAATCATAATCATACAATCACAATCATACGATCGCAAACATACAATCACAATCATACAATCACAATGATACAATCACAATCATACATTCAAAATCATGCAATCACAATCATACAATCACAAAAATACAATCATAATCATACAATCACAATCATACAATCGCAATCATACAATCGCAATCATACAATCACAATCATACAATCACAATCATACAATCACAATCATACAATCACAATCATACAATCACACTCATACAATCAAAATCATACAATCGCAATCATACAATCACAATCATACTATCACAATCATACGATCGCAATCATACAATCACAATCATACCATCACAATCATACAATCACAATCATACAATCATAATCATACAATTACAATCATACATCACAATCATACAATCACATTCATACAATCGCAATCATACAACTACAATCTCTCAAATACAATCATACAATCACAATCATACAATCACAATCATACAATCACAATCATACAATCACAATCATACTATCACAATCATACAATCACAATCATACAGTCACAATCATACAATCACAATTTTACAATCACAACAATACAATCACAATCATACAATCACAGTCATACAATCACAGTCATACAATCACAGTCATACAATCACAATCATACTATCACAATCATACAATCACACTCATACAATCAAAATCATACAATCGCAATCATACAATCGCAATCACACAATCACAATCATACAATCACAATCATACAATCGCAATCATACAATTACAATCACCCAAATACAATCGTACAATCACAATCATACAATCACAATCATACAATCACAATAATACAGTCACCAGCATACAATCGCAATCATAAAATCGCAATCATACAATTACAATCTCCCAAATACAATCACACAATCACAATCATACAATTACAATCATACAATCACAATCATACAATCACAATCATACAATCACAATCTTACAATCACAATCATACAACCACAATCAGACATTCGCAGTCATACAATCACAATCATACAATCACAACCATACTATCACAATCATACAATCACAATCATACAATCACAATCATACAATCACAATCATACAATAACAATCATACAATCACAATCATACAATCACAATCATACAATCACAATCATATAATCACAATCATACAATCACAATCATACAATTACAATCATACAATCGCAATCATACAATCACAATCATACAATCACAACCATACTATCACAATCATACAATCACAATAATACAATCGCAATCATACAATCACAATCATACAATCACAAAAATAGAATCATAATCATACAATCACAATCATACAATCGCAATCATACAATCACAATCATACAATCATAATCATACAATCACAATCATACGATCGCAAACATACAATCACAATCATACAATCACAATCATACAATCACAATCATACATTCAAAATCATGCAATCACAATCATACAATCACAAAAATACAATCATAATCATACAATCACAATCATACAATCGCAATCATACAATCGCAATCATACAATCACAATCATACAATCACAATCATACAATCACAATCATACAATCACAATCATACAATCACAATCATACAATCACAATCATACAATCACAATCATACAATCACAATCATACAATCACAATCATACAATCACAATCATACAATCACAAAAATACAATCATAATCATACAATCACAATCATACAATCGCAATCATACAATCACAATCATACAATCATAATCATACAATCACAATCATACGATCGCAATCATACAATCACAATCATACCATCACAATCATACAATCAGAATCATACAATCATAATCATACAATTACAATCATACATCACAATCATACAATCACAATCATACAATCGAAATCATACAACTACAGTCTCCCAAATACAATCATACAATCACAATCATACAATCACACTCATACAATCACAATCATACAATCACAATCATACAGTCACAATCATACAATCACAATTTTACAATCACAACAATACAATCACAATCATACAATCACAGTCATACAATCACAGTCATACAATCACAGTCATACAATCACAATCATACTATCACAATCATACAATCACACTCATACAATCAAAATCATACAATCGCAATCATACAATCACAATCATACTATCACAATCATACGATCGCAATCATACAATCACAATCATACCATCACAATCATACAATCACAATCATACAATCATAATCATACAATTACAATCATACATCACAATCATACAATCACATTCATACAATCGCAATCATACAACTACAATCTCTCAAATACAATCATACAATCACAATCATACAATCACAATCATACAATCACAATCATACAATCACAATCATACTATCACAATCATACAATCACAATCATACAGTCACAATCATACAATCACAATTTTACAATCACAACAATACAATCACAATCATACAATCACAGTCATACAATCACAGTCATACAATCACAGTCATACAATCACAATCATACTATCACAATCATACAATCACACTCATACAATCAAAATCATACAATCGCAATCATACAATCGCAATCACACAATCACAATCATACAATCACAATCATACAATCGCAATCATACAATTACAATCACCCAAATACAATCGTACAATCACAATCATACAATCACAATCATACAATCACAATAATACAGTCACCAGCATACAATCGCAATCATAAAATCGCAATCATACAATTACAATCTCCCAAATACAATCACACAATCACAATCATACAATCACAATCATACAATCGGAATCATACAATCACAATCATACAATCACAACAATACAATCACGATCATACAATCACAATCATACAATCACAACCATACTATCACAATCATACAATCACAATCATACAATCACAATCATACATTCACAATCATACAATTGCAATCATACAATCACAATCATACAATCACAATCATACAATCACAATCATACAATCACAATCCTACTATCGCAATCATACAATCGCAATCATACCATCCCAATCATACAAACACAACCGTACAATCATAATCATACAATCACAATCATACAATCATAATTATACAATCACAATCATACAATCACAATCATACAATCACAGTCATACAATCACAATCTTACAATCACAATCATACAATCACAATCATACAATCACAATCATACAATCACAATCATACAATTACAATCATACAATCGCAATCATACAATCACAATCATACAATCACAACCATACTATCACAATCATACAATCACAATCATACAATCACAATCATACAATTACAATCATACAATCGCAATCATACAATCACAATCATACAATCACAACCATACTATCACAATCATACGATCACAATAATACAATCGCAATCATACAATCACAATCATACAATCACAAAAATAGAATCATAATCATACAATCACAATCATACAATCGCAATCATACAATCACAATCATACAATCATAATCATACAATCACAATCATACGATCGCAAACATACAATCACAATCATACCATCACAATCATACAATCACAATCATACAATCATAATCATACAATCACAATCATACAATCACAATCATACAATGACAGTCATACAATCACAATCTTACAATCACAATCATACTGTCACAATCATACAATCACAATCATACAATCACAATCATACAATCACAATCATACAATCACAATCATACATTCAAAATCATGCAATCACAATCATACAATCACAAAAATACAATCATAATCATACAATCACAATCATACAATCGCAATCATACAATCGCAATCATACAATCACAATCATACAATCACAATCATACAATCAAAATCATACAATCGCAATCATACAATCGCAATCACACAATCACAGTCATACAATCACAATCATACAGTGACAATCATACAATCACAATCATACAATCACAATCATACTATCGCAATCATACAATCGCAATCATACAATCGCAATCATACCATCACAATCATACAGTCACAACCATACAATCATAATCATACAATCACAATCATACAATCATAATCATACAATCGCAATCATACAATCGCAATCATACAATCACAATCATACAATCACAATCATACAATCAATATCATACAATCACAATCATACAATCACAATCATGCAATCGCAATCATACAATCACAATCATACTATCACAATCATACATACAAAATCATGCAATCTCAATCATACAATCACAATCATACAATCACAATAATACAATCGCAATCATACAATCACAATCATACAATCACAAAAATAGAATCATAATCATACAATCACAATCATACAATCGCAATCATACAATCACAATCATACAATCATAATCATACAATCACAATCATACGATCGCAAACATACAATCACAATCATACCATCACAATCATACAATCACAATCATACAATCATAATCATACAATCACAATCATACACTCACAATCATACAATGACAGTCATACAATCACAATCTTACAATCACAATCATACTATCACAATCATACAATAACAATCATACAATCACAATCATACAATCACAATCATACAATCACAATCATACAATCACAATCATACATTCAAAATCGTGCAATCACAATCATACAATCACAAAAATACAATCATAATCATACAATCACAATCATACAATCGCAATCATACAATCGCAATCATACAATCACAATCATACAATCACAATCATACAATCACAATCATACAATCACAATCATACAATCACAATCATACAATCACAATCATACAATCACAATCATACAATCACAAAAATACAATCATAATCATACAATCACAATCATACAATCGCAATCATACAATCACAATCATACAATCATAATCATACAATCACAATAATACGATCGCAATCATACAATCACAATCATACCATCACAATCATACAATCAGAATCATACAATCATAATCATACAATTACAATCATACATCACAATCATACAATCACAATCATACAATCGAAATCATACAACTACAATCTCCCAAATACAATCATACAATCACAATCATACAATCACACTCATACAATCACAATCATACAATCGCAATCATACAATCGCAATCACACAATCACAATCATACAATTACAATCATACAGTCACAATCATACAATCACAATCATACAATCACAATCATACAATCACAATCATACTATCGCAATCATACAATCGCAATCATACCATCACAATCATACAATCACAATCATACAATCACAATCATACAATCACAATCATACAATCACAATCATACAATCACAATCATACAATCACAATCATACAATCACAATCATACAATCACAATCATACAATCACAATCATACAATCACAGTCATACAATCACAATCATACAATCACAATCATACAATCACAATCATACTATCGCAATCATACAATCGCAATCATACAATCGCAATCATACAATCGCAATCATACAATCGCAATCATACCATCACAATCATACAGTCACAACCATACAATCATAATCATACAATCACAATCATACAATCATAATCATACAATCGCAATCATACAATCGCAATCATACAATCACAATCATACAATCACAATCATACAATCAATATCATACAATCACAATCATACAATCACAATCATGCAATCACAATCATACAATCACAATCATACTATCACAATCATACATACAAAATCATGCAATCTCAATCATACAATCACAATCATACAATCACAATCATACAATCACAATCATACAATCGCAATCATACAATCACAATCATACAATCACAAAAATAGAATCATAATCATACAATCACAATCATACAATCGCAATCATACAATCACAATCATACAATCATAATCATACAATCACAATCATACGATCGCAAACATACAATCACAATCATACAATCACAATCATACAATCACAATCATACATTCAAAATCATGCAATCACAATCATACAATCACAAAAATACAATCATAATCATACAATCACAATCATACAATCGCAATCATACAATCGCAATCATACAATCACAATCATACAATCACAATCATACAATCACAATCATACAATCACAATCATACAATCACAATCATACAATCACAATCATACAATCACAATCATACAATCACAATCATACAATCACAAAAATACAATCATAATCATACAATCACAATCATACAATCGCAATCATACAATCACAATCATACAATCATAATCATACAATCACAATCATACGATCGCAATCATACAATCACAATCATACCATCACAATCATACAATCAGAATCATACAATCATAATCATACAATTACAATCATACATCACAATCATACAATCACAATCATACAATCGAAATCATACAACTACAATCTCCCAAATACAATCATACAATCACAATCATACAATCACACTCATACAATCACAATCATACAATCACAATCATACAGTCACAATCATACAATCACAATTTTACAATCACAACAATACAATCACAATCATACAATCACAGTCATACAATCACAGTCATACAATCACAGTCATACAATCACAATCATACTATCACAATCATACAATCACACTCATACAATCAAAATCATACAATCGCAATCATACAATCACAATCATACTATCACAATCATACGATCGCAATCATACAATCACAATCATACCATCACAATCATACATTCACAATCATACAATCATAATCATACAATTACAATCATACATCACAATCATACAATCACATTCATACAATCGCAATCATACAACTACAATCTCTCAAATACAATCATACAATCACAATCATACAATCACAATCATACAATCACAATCATACAATCACAATCATACAATCACAATCATACAGTCACAATCATACAATCACAATTTTACAATCACAACAATACAATCACAATCATACAATCACAGTCATACAATCACAGTCATACAATCACAGTCATACAATCACAATCATACTATCACAATCATACAATCACACTCATACAATCAAAATCATACAATCGCAATCATACAATCGCAATCACACAATCACAATCATACAATCACAATCATACAATCGCAATCATACAATTACAATCACCCAAATACAATCGTACAATCACAATCATACAATCACAATAATACAGTCACCAGCATACAATCGCAATCATAAAATCGCAATCATACAATTACAATCTCCCAAATACAATCACACAATCACAATCATACAATTACAATCATACAATCACAATCATACAATCACAATCATACAATCACAATCTTACAATCACAATCATACAACCACAATCAGACATTCGCAGTCATACAATCACAATCATACAATCACAACCATACTATCACAATCATACAATCACAATCATACAATCACAATCATACAATCACAATCATACAATAACAATCATACAATCACAATCATACAATCACAATCATACAATCACAATCATACAATCACAATCATACAATCACAATCATACAATTACAATCATACAATCGCAATCATACAATCACAATCATACAATCACAACCATACTATCACAATCATACAATCACAATAATACAATCGCAATCATACAATCACAATCATACAATCACAAAAATAGAATCATAATCATACAACCACAATCATACAATCGCAATCATACAATCACAATCATACAATCATAATCATACAATCACAATCATACGATCGCAAACATACAATCACAATCATACAATCACAATCATACAATCACAATCATACATTCAAAATCATGCAATCACAATCATACAATCACAAAAATACAATCATAATCATACAATCACAATCATACAATCGCAATCATACAATCGCAATCATACAATCACAATCATACAATCACAATCATACAATCACAATCATACAATCACAATCATACAATCACAATCATACATTCAAAATCATGCAATCACAATCATACAATCACAAAAATACAATCATAATCATACAATCACAATCATACAATCGCAATCATACAATCGCAATCATACAATCACAATCATACAATCACAATCATACAATCACAATCATACAATCACAATCATACAATCACAATCATACAATCACAATCATACAATCACAATCATACAATCACAATCATACAATCACAAAAATACAATCATAATCATACAATCACAATCATACAATCGCAATCATACAATCACAATCATACAATCATAATCATACAATCACAATCATACGATCGCAATCATACAATCACAATCATACCATCACAATCATACAATCAGAATCATACAATCATAATCATACAATTACAATCATACATCACAATCATACAATCACAATCATACAATCGAAATCATACAACTACAATCTCCCAAATACAATCATACAATCACAATCATACAATCACACTCATACAATCACAATCATACAATCACAATCATACAGTCACAATCATACAATCACAATTTTACAATCACAACAATACAATCACAATCATACAATCACAGTCATACAATCAGAGTCATACAATCACAGTCATACAATCACAATCATACTATCACAATCATACAATCACACTCATACAATCAAAATCATACAATCGCAATCATACAATCACAATCATACTATCACAATCATACGATCGCAATCATACAATCACAATCATACCATCACAATCATACATTCACAATCATACAATCATAATCATACAATTACAATCATACATCACAATCATACAATCACATTCATACAATCGCAATCATACAACTACAATCTCTCAAATACAATCATACAATCACAATCATACAATCACAATCATACAATCACAATCATACAATCACAATCATACTATCACAATCATACAATCACAATCATACAGTCACAATCATACAATCACAATTTTACAATCACAACAATACAATCACAATCATACAATCACAGTCATACAATCACAGTCATACAATCACAGTCATACAATCACAATCATACTATCACAATCATACAATCACACTCATACAATCAAAATCATACAATCGCAATCATACAATCGCAATCACACAATCACAATCATACAATCACAATCATACAATCGCAATCATACAATTACAATCACCCAAATACAATCGTACAATCACAATCATACAATCACAATAATACAGTCACCAGCATACAATCGCAATCATAAAATCGCAATCATACAATTACAATCTCCCAAATACAATCACACAATCACAATCATACAATTACAATCATACAATCACAATCATACAATCACAATCATACAATCACAATCTTACAATCACAATCATACAACCACAATCAGACATTCGCAGTCATACAATCACAATCATACAATCACAACCATACTATCACAATCATACAATCACAATCATACAATCACAATCATACAATCACAATCATACAATAACAATCATACAATCACAATCATACAATCACAATCATACAATCACAATCATACAATCACAATCATACAATCACAATCATACAATTACAATCATACAATCGCAATCATACAATCACAATCATACAATCACAACCATACTATCACAATCATACAATCACAATAATACAATCGCAATCATACAATCACAATCATACAATCACAAAAATAGAATCATAATCATACAACCACAATCATACAATCGCAATCATACAATCACAATCATACAATCATAATCATACAATCACAATCATACGATCGCAAACATACAATCACAATCATACAATCACAATCATACAATCACAATCATACATTCAAAATCATGCAATCACAATCATACAATCACAAAAATACAATCATAATCATACAATCACAATCATACAATCGCAATCATACAATCGCAATCATACAATCACAATCATACAATCACAATCATACAATCACAATCATACAATCACAATCATACAATCACAATCATACAATCACAATCATACAATCACAATCATACAATCACAATCATACAATCACAATCATACAATCACAATCATACAATCACAATCATACAATCACAAAAATACAATCATAATCATACAATCACAATCATACAATCGCAATCATACAATCACAATCATACAATCATAATCATACAATCACAATCATACGATCGCAATCATACAATCACAATCATACCATCACAATCATACAATCAGAATCATACAATCATAATCATACAATTACAATCATACATCACAATCATACAATCACAATCATACAATCGAAATCATACAACTACAATCTCCCAAATACAATCATACAATCACAATCATACAATCACACTCATACAATCACAATCATACAATCACAATCATACAGTCACAATCATACAATCACAATTTTACAATCACAACAATACAATCACAATCATACAATCACAGTCATACAATCACAGTCATACAATCACAGTCATACAATCACAATCATACTATCACAATCATACAATCACACTCATACAATCAAAATCATACAATCGCAATCATACAATCACAATCATACTATCACAATCATACGATCGCAATCATACAATCACAATCATACCATCACAATCATACAATCACAATCATACAATCATAATCATACAATTACAATCATACATCACAATCATACAATCACATTCATACAATCGCAATCATACAACTACAATCTCTCAAATACAATCATACAATCACAATCATACAATCACAATCATACAATCACAATCATACAATCACAATCATACTATCACAATCATACTATCACAATCATACAATCACAATCATACAGTCACAATCATACAATCACAATTTTACAATCACAACAATACAATCACAATCATACAATCACAGTCATACAATCACAGTCATACAATCACTGTCATACAATCACAATCATACTATCACAATCATACAATCACACTCATACAATCAAAATCATACAATCGCAATCATGCAATCGCAATCACACAATCACAATCATACAATCACAATCATACAATCGCAATCATACAATTACAATCACCCAAATACAATCGTACAATCACAATCATACAATCACAATCATACAATCACAATAATACAGTCACCAGCATACAATCGCAATCATACAATCACAACCATACTATCACAATCATACAATCACAATAATACAATCGCAATCATACAATCACAATCATACAATCACAAAAATAGAATCATAATCATACAATCACAATCATACAATCGCAATCATACAATCACAATCATACAATCATAATCATACAATCACAATCATACGATCGCAATCATACAATCACACTCATACAATCAAAATCATACAATCACAATCATACGATCGCAATCATACAATCACAATCATACCATCACAATCATACAATCACAATCATACAATCATAATCATACAATTACAATCATACATCACAATCATACTATCACAATCATACAATCACAATCATACAGTCACAATCATACAATCACAATTTTACAATCACAACAATACAATCACAATCATACAATCACAGTCATACAATCACAGTCATACAATCACTGTCATACAATCACAATCATACTATCACAATCATACAATCACACTCATACAATCAAAATCATACAATCACAATCATACGATCGCAATCATACAATCACAATCATACCATCACAATCATACAATCACAATCATACAATCATAATCATACAATTACAATCATACATCACAATCATACAATCACAATAATACAATCATAATCATACAATCACAATCATACAATCGCAATCATACAATCACAACCATACTATCACAATCATACAATCACAATAATACAATCGCAATCATACAATCACAATCATACAATCACAAAAATAGAATCATAATCATACAATCACAATCATACAATCGCAATCATACAATCACAATCATACAATCATAATCATACAATCACAATCATACGATCGCAAACATACAATCACAATCATACCATCACAATCATACAATCACAATCATACAATCATAATCATACAATCACAATCATACAATCACAATCATACAATGACAGTCATACAATCACAATCTTACAATCACAGTCATACTGTCACAATCATACAATCACAATCATACAATCACAATCATACAATCACAATCATACAATCACAATCATACATTCAAAATCATGCAATCACAATCATACAATCACAAAAATACAATCATAATCATACAATCACAATCATACAATCGCAATCATACAATCGCAATCATACAATCACAATCATACAATCACAATCATACAATCAAAATCATACAATCGCAATCATACAATCGCAATCACACAATCACAGTCATACAATCACAATCATACAGTGACAATCATACAATCACAACCATACAATCACAATCATACTATCGCAATCATACAATCGCAATCATACAATCGCAATCATACCATCACAATCATACAGTCACAACCATACAATCATAATCATACAATCACAATCATACAATCATAATCATACAATCGCAATCATACAATCGCAATCATACAATCACAATCATACAATCACAATCATACAATCAATATCATACAATCACAATCATACAATCACAATCATGCAATCGCAATCATACAATCACAATCATACTATCACAATCATACATACAAAATCATGCAATCTCAATCATACAATCACAATCATGCAATCACAATCATACAATCATAATCATACAATTACAATCATACAATCACAATCATACAATCACAATCATACAATCACAATCTTACAATCACAATCATACGACCACAATCAGACATTCGCAGTCATACAATCACAATCATACAATCACAACCATACTATCACAATCATACAATCACAATCATACAATCACAATCATACAATCACAATCATACAATAACAATCATACAATCACAATCATACAATCACAATCATACAATCACAATCATACAATCACAATCATACAATCACAATCATACAATCACAATCATACAATTACAATCATACAATCGCAATCATACAATCACAATCATACAATCACAACCATACTATCACAATCATACAATCACAATAATACAATCGCAATCATACAATCACAATCATACAATCACAAAAATAGAATCATAATCATACAATCACAATCATACAATCGCAATCATACAATCACAATCATACAATCATAATCATACAATCACAATCATACGATCGCAAACATACAATCACAATCATACCATCACAATCATACAATCACAATCATACAATCATAATCATACAATCACAATCATACAATCACAATCATACAATGACAGTCATACAATCACAATCTTACAATCACAATCATACTATCACAATCATACAATCACAATCATACAATCACAATCATACAATCACAATCATACAATCACAATCATACAATCACAATCATACAATCACAATCATACATTCAAAATCGTGCAATCACAATCATACAATCACAAAAATACAATCATAATCATACAATCACAATCATACAATCGCAATCATACAATCGCAATCATACAATCACAATCATACAATCACAATCATACAATCACAATCATACAATCACAATCATACAATCACAATCATACAATCACAATCATACAATCACAATCATACAATCACAAAAATACAATCATAATCATACAATCACAATCATACAATCGCAATCATACAATCACAATCATACAATCATAATCATACAATCACAATAATACGATCGCAATCATACAATCACAATCATACCATCACAATCATACAATCAGAATCATACAATCATAATCATACAATTACAATCATACATCACAATCATACAATCACAATCATACAATCGAAATCATACAACTACAATCTCCCAAATACAATCATACAATCACAATCATACAATCACACTCATACAATCACAATCATACAATCGCAATCATACAATCGCAATCACACAATCACAATCATACAATTACAATCATACAGTCACAATCATACAATCACAATCATACAATCACAATCATACAATCACAATCATACTATCGCAATCATACAATCGCAATCATACCATCACAATCATAGAATCACAATCATACAATCACAATCATACAATCACAATCATACAATCACAATCATACAATCACAATCATACAATCACAATCATACAATCACAATCATACAATCACAATCATACAATCACAATCATACAATCACAATCATACAATCACAATCATACAATCACAATCATACTATCGCAATCATACAATCGCAATCATACAATCGCAATCATACCATCACAATCATACAGTCACAACCATACAATCATAATCATACAATCACAATCATACAATCATAATCATACAATCGCAATCATACAATCGCAATCATACAATCACAATCATACAATCACAATCATACAATCAATATCATACAATCACAATCGTACAATCACAATCATGCAATCACAATCATACAATCACAATCATACTATCACAATCATACATACAAAATCATGCAATCTCAATCATACAATCACAATCATACAATCACAATCATACAATCACAATCATACAGTCACAATCATACAATCACAATCATGCAATCACAATCAATCAATCATAATCATACAATCACAATCATACAATCACAATCGTACAATCACAATTGCACTATCACAATCATACAATCACAGTCATACAATCACAATCATACAATCACAACCATACTATCACAATCATACAATCACAATAATACAATCGCAATCATACAATCACAATCATACAATCACAAAAATAGAATCATAATCATACAATCACAATCATACAATCGCAATCATACAATCACAATCATACAATCATAATCATACAATCACAATCATACGATCGCAAACATACAATCACAATCATACCATCACAATCATACAATCACAATCATACAATCATAATCATACAATCACAATCATACAATCACAATCATACAATGACAGTCATACAATCACAATCTTACAATCACAATCATACTGTCACAATCATACAATCACAATCATACAATCACAATCATACAATCACAATCATACAATCACAATCATACATTCAAAATCATGCAATCACAATCATACAATCACAAAAATACAATCATAATCATACAATCACAATCATACAATCGCAATCATACAATCGCAATCATACAATCACAATCATACAATCACAATCATACAATCAAAATCATACAATCGCAATCATACAATCGCAATCACACAATCACAGTCATACAATCACAATCATACAGTGACAATCATACAATCACAATCATACAATCACAATCATACTATCGCAATCATACAATCGCAATCATACAATCGCAATCATACCATCACAATCATACAGTCACAACCATACAATCATAATCATACAATCACAATCATACAATCATAATCATACAATCGCAATCATACAATCGCAATCATACAATCACAATCATACAATCACAATCATACAATCAATATCATACAATCACAATCATACAATCACAATCATGCAATCACAATCATACAATCACAATCATACTATCACAATCATACATACAAAATCATGCAATCTCAATCATACAATCACAATCATACAATCACAATCATACAATCACAATCATACAGTCACAATCATACAATCACAATCATGCAATCACAATCAATCAATCCTAATCATACAATCACAATCATACAATCACAATCGTACAATCACAATTGCACGATCACAATCATACAATCACAGTCATACAATCACAATCATACAATCACAATCATACTATCACAATCATACAATCACAGTCATACAATCACAATCATACAATCACAATCATACAATCACAATCATACATACAAAATCATGCAATCTCAATCATACAATCACAATCATGCAATCACAATCATACAATCATAATCATACAATTACAATCATACAATCACAATCATACAATCACAATCATACAATCACAATCTTACAATCACAATCATACAACCACAATCAGACATTCGCAGTCATACAATCACAATCATACAATCACAACCATACTATCACAATCATACAATCACAATCATACAATCACAATCATACAATCACAATCATACAATAACAATCATACAATCACAATCATACAATCACAATCATACAATCACAATCATACAATCACAATCATACAATCACAATCATACAATTACAATCATACAATCGCAATCATACAATCACAATCATACAATCACAACCATACTATCACAATCATACAATCACAATAATACAATCGCAATCATACAATCACAATCATACAATCACAAAAATAGAATCATAATCATACAATCACAATCATACAATCGCAATCATACAATCACAATCATACAATCATAATCATACAATCACAATCATACGATCGCAAACATACAATCACAATCATACCATCACAATCATACAATCACAATCATACAATCATAATCATACAATCACAATCATACAATCACAATCATACAATCACAATCATACAATGACAGTCATACAATCACAATCTTACAATCACAATCATACTATCACAATCATACAATCACAATCATACAATCACAATCATACAATCGCAATCATACAATCGCAATCATACAATCGCAATCATACAATCACAATCATACAATCACAATCATACAATCACAATCATACAATCACAATCATACAATCACAATCATACAATCACAATCATACAATCACAAAAATACAATCATAATGATACAATCACAATCATACAATCGCAATCATACAATCACAATCATACAATCATAATCATACAATCACAATAATACGATCGCAATCATACAATCACAATCATACCATCACAATCATACAATCAGAATCATACAATCATAATCATACAATTACAATCATACATCACAATCATACAATCACAATCATACAATCACACTCATACAATCACAATCATACAATCGCAATCATACAATCGCAATCACACAATCACAATCATACAATTACAATCATACAGTCACAATCATACAATCACAATCATACAATCACAATCATACAATCACAATCATACTATCGCAATCATACAATCGCAATCATACCATCACAATCATACAATCACAATCATACAATCACAATCATACAATCACAATCATACAATCACAATCATACAATCACAATCATACAATCACAATCATACAATCACAATCATACAATCACAATCATACAATCACAATCATACAATCACAATCATACAATCACAATCATACAATCACAATCATACAATCACAATCATACTATCGCAATCATACAATCGCAATCATACAATCGCAATCATACCATCACAATCATACAGTCACAACCATACAATCATAATCATACAATCACAATCATACAATCATAATCATACAATCGCAATCATACAATCGCAATCATACAATCACAATCATACAATCACAATCATACAATCAATATCATACAATCACAATCATACAATCACAATCATGCAATCACAATCATACAATCACAATCATACTATCACAATCATACATACAAAATCATGCAATCTCAATCATACAATCACAATCATACAATCACAATCATACAATCACAATCATACAGTCACAATCATACAATCACAATCATGCAATCACAATCAATCAATCATAATCATACAATCACAATCATACAATCACAATCGTACAATCACAATTGCACTATCACAATCATACAATCACAGTCATACAATCACAATCATACAATCACAATCATACTATCACAATCATACAATCACAGTCATACAATCACAATCATACAATCACAATCATACAATCACAATCATACAATCACAATCATACATTCAAAATCATGCAATCTCAATCATACAATCACAATCATGCAATCACAATCATACAATCATAATCATACAATTACAATCATACCATCACAATCATACAATCACAATCATACAATCATAATCATACAATCAGAATCATACAATCACAATCATACAATGACAGTCATACAATCACAATCTTACAATCACAATCATACTATCACAATCATACAATCACAATCATACAATCACAATCATACAATCACAATCATACAATCACAATCATACATTCAAAATCATGCAATCACAATCATACAATCACAAAAATACAATCATAATCATACAATCACAATCATACAATCGCAATCATACAATCGCAATCATACAATCACAATCATACAATCACAATCATACAATCACAATCATACAATCACAATCATACAATCACAATCATACAATCACAAAAATACAATCATAATCATACAATCACAATCATACAATCGCAATCATACAATCACAATCATACAATCATAATCATACAATCGCAATCATACGATCGCAATCATACAATCACAATCATACCATCACAATCATACAATCAGAATCATACAATCATAATCATACAATTACAATCATACATCACAATCATACAATCACAATCATACAATCGAAATCATACAACTACAATCTCCCAAATACAATCATACAATCACAATCATACAATCACACTCATACAATCACAATCATACAATCGCAATCATACAATCGCAATCACATAATCACAATCATACAATTACAATCATACAGTCACAATCATACAATCACAATCATACAATCACAATCATACAATCACAATCATACTATCGCAATCATACAATCGCAATCATTCCATCACAATCATACAGTCACAACCATACAATCACAATCATACAATCACAATCATACAATCGTAATCATACAATCGCAATCATACAATCGCAATCATACAATCACAATCATACAATCACAATCATACAATCACAATCATACAATCACAATCATACAATCACAATCATACAATCACAATCATAAAATCACAATCATACAATCACAATCATACAATCACAATCATACAATCACAATCATACAATCACAATCATACAATCACAATCATACAATCGCAATCCTACAATTACAATCTCCAAAATACAATCTCCCAAATACAATCATACAATCACAATCATACAATCACAATCATACAATCACAATCATACAATCACAATCATACTATCACAATCATACAATCACAATCATACAATCACAATCATACAATCACAATCATACAATCACAGTCATACAATCACAATCTTTCAATCACAATCATACAATCACAATCATACAATCACAGTCATACAATCACAGTCATACAATCACAATCATACTATCACAATCATACAATCACACTCATACAATCAAAATCATACAATCGCAATCATGCAATCGCAATCACACAATCACAGTCATACAATCACAATCATACAGTGACAATCATACAATCACAATCATACAATCACAATCATACAATCACAATCATACTATCGCAATCATACAATCGCAATCATACAATCGCAATCATACCATCACAATCATACAGTCACAACCATACAATCATAATCATACAATCACAATCATACAATCATAATCATACAATCGCAATCATACAATCGCAATCATACAATCACAATCATACAATCACAATCATACAATCAATATCATACAATCACAATCATACAATCACAATCATGCAATCACAATCATACAATCACAATCATACTATCACAATCATACATACAAAATCATGCAATCTCAATCATACAATCACAATCATACAATCACAATCATACAATCACAATCATACAGTCACAATCATACAATCACAATCATGCAATCACAATCAATCAATCATAATCATACAATCACAATCATACAATCACAATCGTACAATCACAATTGCACGATCACAATCATACAATCACAGTCATACAATCACAATCATACAATCACAATCATACTATCACAATCATACAATCACAATCATACAATCACAATCATACAATTACAATCATACAATCGCAATCATACAATCACAATCATACAATCACAACCATACTATCACAATCATACAATCACAATAATACAATCGCAATCATACAATCACAATCATACAATCACAAAAATAGAATCATAATCATACAATCACAATCATACAATCGCAATCATACAATCACAATCATACAATCATAATCATACCATCACAATCATACAGTCACAACCATACAATCACAATCATACAATCACAATCATACAATCATAATCATACAATCGCAATCATACAATCACAATCATACAACCACAATCATACAATCACAATCATACAATCCCAATCATACAATCACAATCATACAATCACAATCATACAATCACAATCATACAATCACAATCATACAATCACAATCATACAATCACAATCATACAATCACAATCATACAATCACAATCATACAATCACAATCATACAATCACAATCATACAATCACAATCATACAATCACAATCATACAATCACAATCATACAATCGCAATCCTACAATTACAATCTCCAAAATACAATCTCCCAAATACAATCATACAATCACAATCATACAATCATAATCATACAATCACAATCATACAATCACAATCATACAATCACAGTCATACAATCACAATCTTACAATCACAATCATACTATCACAATCATACAATCACAATCATACAATCACAATCATACAATCACAATCATACATTCAAAATCATGCAATCACAATCACACAGTCACAATCATGCAATCACAATCATTCAATCATAATCATACAATCACAATCCTACAATCACAATCGTACAACAACAATCGTACAATCACAATCGCACAATCACAATCATACAATCACAGTCATACAATCACAATCTTACAATCACAATCATACTATCACAATCATACAATCAGAATCATACAATCACAATCATACAATCACAATCATACTTTCACAATCATACAATCACAATCATACAATCACAATCATACAATCGCAATCATACAATCACAATCATACAATCATAATCATACCCTCACAATCATACGATCGCAATCAAACAATCACAATCATACCATCACAATCATACAATCACAATCGTACAATCATAATCAGACAATTACAATCATACATCACAATCATACAATCACAATCATACAATCGAAATCATATAACTACAATCTCCCAAATACAATCATTCAATCACAATCATACAATCACAATCATACAATCACAATCATACAATCACAATCATACAATCACAATCATACAATCACAATCTTACAATCGCAATCATACAATCACAATCATACAATCGCAATCATACAATCACAATCATACAATCATAATCATACAATCACAATCATACGATCGCAATCATACAATCACAATCATACCATCACAATCATACAATCACAATCACACAATCGCATTCATACAATCGCAATCATACAATCGCAATCATACAATCGCAATCATACAATCACATTCATACAATCACAGTCATACAATCACAATCTTACAATCACAATCATACAATCACAATCATACAATCACAGTCATACAATCACAATCTTACAATCACAATCATACTATCACAATCATACAATCACAATCATACAATTACAATCATACAATCACAATCATACAATTACAATCATACAATCGCATTCATACAATCGCAATCATACAATCACAATCATACAATCACAATCATACAATCACAATCATACAATCACAATCATACAATCACAATCATACAATCACAAAAATACAATCATAATTATACAATCACAATGATACAATCGCAATCATACAATCACAATCATACAATCATAATCATACAATCACAATCATACGATCGCAATCATACAATCACAATCATACCATCACAATCATACAATCACAATCATACAATCATAATCATACAATTACAATCATACATCACAATCATACAATCACATTCATACAATCGCAAGCATACAACTACAATCTCTCAAATACAATCATACAATCACAATCATACAATCACAATCATACAATCACAATCATACAATCACAATCATACAATCACAATCATACAATCACAACAATACAATCACGATCATACAATCACAATCATACAGTCACAACCATACTATCACAATCATACAATCACAATCATACAATCACAATCATACATTCACAATCATACAATCACAATCATACTATCACAATCATACAATCACAATCATGCAATCACAATCATGCAATCACAATCATACTATCACAATCATACAAGCACAATCATACAATCACAATCATACAATCATAATCAGACAATGACAATCATACAATCACAATCATACAATCACAATCATACAATCACAATCATACAATCACAATCATACAATAACAATCATACAATCACAATCATACTATCGCAATCATACAATCGCAATCATACAATCACAATCATACCATCACAATCATACAAGCAGAATCATACAATCATAATCATACAATTACAATCATACATCACAATCATACAATCACAATCATACAATCGAAATCATACAACTACAATCTCCCAAATACAATCATACAATCACAATCATACAATCACATTCATACAATCACAGTCATACAATCACAATCATACAATCACAATCATACAATCACAATCATACAATCACAATCATACAATCACAATCATAAAATCACAATCATACAATCACAATCATACTATCACAATCATACAATCACAATCATACAATCACAATCATACAATCACATTCATACAATCACAGTCATACAATCACAATCTTACAATCACAATCATACAATCACAATCATACAATCACAGACATACAATCACAGTCATACAATCACAATCATACTATCACAATCATACAATCACAATCATACAATCAGAATCATACAATCGCAATCATACAATCGCAATCATACAATCGCAATCATACAATCGCAATCACACAATCACAATCATACAATCACAATCATACAGTCACAATCATACAATCACAATCATACAATCACAATCATACAATCGCAATCATACAATCACAATCATACAATCGCATTCATACAATCGCAATCATACAATCACAATCATACAACCACAATCATACAATCACAATCATACAATCACAATCATACAATCACAAAAATACAATCATAATCATACAATCACAATGATACAATCGCAATCATACAATCACAATCATACAATCATAATCATACAATCACAATCATACGATCGCAATCATACAATCACAATCATACCATCACAATCATACAATCACAATCATACAATCATAATCATACAATTACAATCATACATCACAATCATACAATCACATTCATACAATCACAATCATACAATCACAATCATACAATCACAATCATACAATCACAATCACACAATCACAATCATACAATCGCAATCCTACAATTACAATCTCCAAAATACAATCTCCCAAATACAATCATACAATCACAATCATACAATCATAATCATACAATCACAATCATACAATCACAATCATACAATCACAGTCATACAATCACAATCTTACAATCACAATCATACTATCACAATCATACAATCACAATCATACAATCACAATCATACAATCACAATCATACATTCAAAATCATGCAATCACAATCACAGAGTCACAATCATGCAATCACAATCATTCAATCATAATCATACAATCACAATCCTACAATCACAATCGTACAATCACAATCGTACAGTCACAATCGCACAATCACAATCATACAATCACAGTCATACAATCACAATCTTACAATCACAATCATACTATCACTATCATACAATCACAATCATACAATCACAATCATACAATCACAATCATACAATCACAATCATACAATCACAATCATACAATCACAATCATACAATCACAATCATACAATCACAATCATACAATCACAATCATACAATCGAAATCATACAACTACAATCTCCCAAATACAATCATACAATCACAATCATACAATCACTATCATACAATCACAATCATACAATCACAATCATACAATCACAATCATACAATCATAATCATACAATCACAATCATACAATCGCAATCATACAATCACAATCATACAATCATAATCATACAATCACAATCATACGATCGCAATCATACAATCACAATCATGCCATCACAATCATACAATCAGAATCATACAATCGTAATAATACAATTACAATCATACATCACAATCATACAATCACAATCATACAATCGAAATCATACAACTACAATCTCCCAAATACAATCATACAATCACAATCATACAATCACAATCATACAATCACAATCATACAATCACAATCATACAATCACAATCATACAATCACAATCATACAATCACAATCATACTATCACAATCATACAATCACAATCATACAATCGCAATCATACAATCACATTCATACAATCACAGTCATACAATCACAATCTTACAATCACATTCATACAATCACAGTCATACAATCACAATCATACAATCATAATCATACAATCACAATCATACAATCACAGTCATACAATCACAATCTTACAATCACATTCATACAATCACAGTCATACAATCACAATCATACAATCATAATCATACAATCACAATCATACAATCACAATCATACAATCACAATCATACAATCACAATCATACAATCACAATCATACAATCACAGACATACAATCACAGTCATACAATCACAATCATACTATCACAATCATACAATCACAATCATACAATCGCAATCATACAATCGCAATCATACAATCACAATCATACAATCGCATTCATACAATCGCAATCATACAATCACAATCATACAATCACAATCATACAATCACAATCATACAATCACAATCATACAATCACAATCATACAATCACAATCATACAATCACAATCATACAATTACAAAAATACAATCATAATCATACAATCACTATGATACAATCGCAATCATACAATCACAATCATACAATCATAATCATACAATCACAATCATACGATCGCAATCATACAATCACAATCATACCATCACAATCATACAATCACCATCATACAATCATAATCATACAATTACAATCATACATCACAATCATACAATCACATTCATACAATCGCAATCATACAGCTACAATCTCTCAAATACAATCATACAATCACAATCATACAATCACAATCATACAATCACAATCATACAATCACAATCATACTATCACAATCATACAATCACAATCATACAGTCACAATCATACAATCACAATTTTACAATCACAAAATTACAATCACAATCATACAATCACAGTCATACAATCACAGTCATACAATCACAGTCATACAATCACAATCATACTATCACAATCATACAATCACACTCATACAATCAAAATCATACAATCGCAATCATACAATCGCAATCACACAATCACAATCATACAATCGCAATCATACAATCACAATCATACAATCACAATCATACCATCACAATCATACAATCACAATCATACAATCATAATCATACAATTACAATCATACATCACAATCATACAATCACATTCATACAATCGCAATCATACAACTACAATCTCTCAAATACAATCATACAATCACAATCTTACAATCACAATCATACAATCACAATCATACAATCGCAATCATACAACTACAATCTCTCAAATACAATCATACAATCACAATCTTACAATCACAATCATACAATCACAATCATACAATCACAGACATACAATCACAGTCATACAATCGCAATCATACAATCACAATCATACAATCGCAATCATACAATCACAATCATACAATCGCATTCATACAATCGCAATCATACAATCACAATCATACAATCACAATCATACAATCACAATCATACAATCACAATCATACAATCACAAAAATACAATCATAATCACACAATCACAATGATACAATCGCAATCATACAATCACAATCATACAATCATAATCATACAATCACAATCATACGATCGCAATCATACAATCACAATCATACCATCACAATCATACAATCACAATCATACAATCATAATCATACGATTACAATCATACATCACAATCATACAATCACATTCATACAATCGCAATCATACAACTACAATCTCTCAAATACAATCATACAATCACAATCATACAATCACAATCATACAATCACAATCATACTATCACAATCATACAATCACAATCATACAGACACAATCATACAATCACAATTTTACAATCACAACAATACAATCACAATCATACAATCACAGTCATACAATCACAGTCATACAATCACAGTCATACAATCACAATCATACTATCACAATCATACAATCACACTCATACAATCAAAATCGTACAATCGCAATCATACAATCGCAATCACACAATCACAATCATACAATCACAATCATACAATCGGAATCATACAATCACAATCATACAATCACAACAATACAATCACGATCATACAATCACAATCATACAATCACAACCATACTATCACAATCATACAATCACAATCATACAATCACAATCATACATTCACAATCATACAATCACAATCATACTATCACAATCATACAATCACAATCATGCAATCACAATCATGCAATCACAATCATACTATCACAATCATACAAGCACAATCATACAATCACAATAATACAATCATAATCAGACAATGACAATCATACAATCACAATCATACAATCACAATCATACAATCACAATCATACAATCACAATCATACAATCACAATCATACAATCACAATCATACTATCGCAATCATACAATCGCAGTCATACCATCCCAATCATACAAACACAACCGTACAATCATAATCATACAATCACAATCATACAATCATAATTATACAATCACAATCATACAATCACAATCGTACAATCACAGTCATACAATCACAATCTTACAATCACAATCATACAATCACAATCATACTACCACAATCATACAATCACAATAATACAATCGCAATCATACAATCACAATCATACAATCACAAAAATAGAATCATAATCATACAATCACAATCATACAATCGCAATCATACAATCACAATCATACAATCATAATCATACAATCACAATCATACAATCACAATCATACAATCATAATCATACAATCACAATCATACAATCGCAATCATACAATCACAATCATACAGTCATAATCATACAATCACAATCATACAATCGAAATCATACAACTACAATCTCCCAAATACAATCATACAATCACAATCATACAATCACAATCATACAATCACAATCATACAATCACAATCATACAATCACAATCATACTATCACAATCATACAATCACAATCATACAATCACAATCATACAATCACATTCATACAATCACAGTCATACAATCACAATCTTACAATCACAATCATACAATCACAATCATACAATCACAGACATACAATCACAGTCATACAATCACAATCATACTATCACAATCATACAATTACAATCATACAATCGCAATCATACAATCGCAATCATACAATCGTAATCATACAACTACAATCTCTCAAATACAATCATACAATCACAATCATACAATCACAATCATACAATCACAATCATACAATCACAATCATACAATCACAATCATACAATCACAATCATACAATCACAATCATACTATCACAATCATACAATCACAATCATACAATCACAATCATACAATCACAATCATACAATCACAGTCATACAATCACAATCTTACAATCACAATCATACAATCACAATCATACAATCGCAATCATACAATCACAATCATACAATCGCAATCATACAATCACAATCATACAATCGCATTCATACAATCGCAATCATGCAATCACAATCATACAATCACAATCATACAATCACAATCATACAATCACAATCATACAATCACAATCATACAATCACAAAAATACAATCATAATCATACAATCACAATGATACAATCGCAATCATACAATCACAATCATACAATCATAATCATACAATCACAATCATACGATCGCAATCATACAATCACAATCATACCATCACAATCATACAATCACAATCATACAATCATAATCATACAATTACAATCATACATCACAATCATACAATCACATTCATACAATCGCAATCATACAACTACAATCTCTCAAATACAATCATACAATCACAATCATACAATCACAATCATACAATCACAATCATACAATCACAATCATACTATCACAATCATACAATCACAATCATACAGTCACAATCATACAATCACAATTTTACAATCACAACAATACAATCACAATTATACAATCACAGTCATACAATCACAGTCATACAATCACAGTCATACAATCACAATCATACTATCACAATCATACAATCACACTCATACAATCAAAATCGTACAATCGCAATCATACAATCGCAATCACACAATCACAATCATACAATCACAATCATACAATCGCAATCATACAATTACAATCACCCAAATACAATCGTACAATCACAATCATACAATCACAATCATACAATCACAATAATACAGTCACCAGCATACAATCGCAATCATAAAATCGCAATCATACAATTACAATCTCCCAAATACAATCACACAATCACAATCATACAATCACAATCATACAATCGGAATCATACAATCACAATCATACAATCACAACAATACAATCACGATCATACAATCACAATCATACAATCACAACCATACTATCACAATCATACAATCACAATCATACAATCACAATCATACATTCACAATCATACAATCACAATCATACTATCACAATCATACAATCACAATCATGCAATCACAATCATGCAATCACAATCATACTATCACAATCATACAAGCACAATCATACAATCACAATCATACAATCATAATCAGACAATGACAATCATACAATCACAATCATACAATCACAATCATACAATCACAGACATACAATCACAGTCATACAATCACAATCATACTATCACAATCATACAATCACAATCATACAATCGCAATCATACAATCGCAATCATACAATCGCAATCACACAATCGCAATCATACAATCACAATCATACAATCGCAATCATACAATCACAATCATACAATCGCATTCATACAATCGCAATCATACAATCACAATCATACAATCACAATCATACAATCACAATCATACAATCACAATCATACAATCACAAAAATACAATCATAATCATACAATCACAATGATACAATCGCAATCATACAATCACAATCATACAATCATAATCATACAATCACAATCATACGATCGCAATCATACAATCACAATCATACCATCACAATCATACAATCACAATCATACAATCATAATCATACAATTACAATCATACATCACAATCATACAATCACATTCATACAATCGCAATCATACAACTACAATCTCTCAAATACAATCATACAATCACAATCATACAATCACAATCATACAATCACAATCATACAATCACAATCATACTATCACAATCATACAATCACAATCATGCAGTCACAATCATACAATCACAATTTTACAATCACAACAATACAATCACAATCATACAATCACAGTCATACAATCACAGTCATACAATCACAGTCATACAATCACAATCATACTATCACAATCATACAATCACACTCATACAATCAAAATCGTACAATCGCAATCATACAATCGCAATCACACAATCACAATCATACAATCACAATCATAAAATCGCAATCATACAATTACAATCTCCCAAATACAATCACACAATCACAGTCATACAATCACAATCATACAATCGGAATCATACAATCACAATCATACAATCACAACAATACAATCACGATCATACAATCACAATCATACAATCACAACCATACTATCACAATCATACAATCACAATCATACAATCACAATCATACATTCACAATCATACAATCACAATCATACTATCACAATCATACAATCACAATCATGCAATCACAATCATGCAATCACAATCATACTATCACAATCATACAAGCACAATCATACAATCACAATCATACAATCATAATCAGACAATGACAATCATACAATCACAATCATACAATCACAATCGTACAATCACAATCATACAATCACAATCATACAATCACAATCATACAATCACAATCATACTATCGCAATCATACAATCGCAATCATACCATCCCAATCATACAAACACAACCGTACAATCATAATCATACAATCACAATCATACAATCATAATTATACAATCACAATCATACAATCACAATCATACAATCACAGTCATACAATCACAATCTTACAATCACAATCATACAATAACAATCATACAATCACAATCATACAATCACAATCATACAATTACAATCATACAATCACAATCATACAATCACAATCATACAATCACAACCATACTACCACAATCATACAATCACAATAATACAATCGCAATCATACAATCACAATCATACAATCACAAAAATAGAATCATAATCATACAATCACAATCATACAATCGCAATCATACAATCACAATCATACAATCATAATCATACAATCACAATCATACAATCACAATCATACAATCATAATCATACAATCACAATCATACAATCGCAATCATACAATCACAATCATACAGTCATAATCATACAATCACAATCATACAATCGAAATCATACAACTACAATCTCCCAAATACAATCATACAATCACAATCATACAATCACAATCATACAATCACAATCATACAATCACAATCATACAATCACAATCATACAATCACAATCATACTATCACAATCATACAATCACAATCATACAATCACAATCATACAATCACATTCATACAATCACAGTCATACAATCACAATCTTACAATCACAATCATACAATCACAATCATACAATCACAGACATACAATCACAGTCATACAATCACAATCATACTATCACAATCATACAATTACAATCATACAATCGCAATCATACAATCGCAATCATACAATCGCAATCATACAACTACAATCTCTCAAATACAATCATACAATCACAATCATACAATCACAATCATACAATCACAATCATACAATCGCAATCATACAATCACAATCATACAATCATAATCATACAATCACAATCATACAATCACAATCATACAATCATAATCATACAATCACAATCATACAATCGCAATCATACAATCACAATCATACAGTCATAATCATACAATCACAATCATACAATTACAATCATACAATCGCAATCATACAATCGCAATCATACAATCGCAATCATACAACTACAATCTCTCAAATACAATCATACAATCACAATCATACAATCACAATCATACAATCGCAATCATACAATCGCAATCATACAATCGCAATCATACAATCGCAATCATACAATCACAAACATACAATCGCAATCATACAATCACAATCATACAATCGCATTCATACAATCGCAATCATACAATCACAATCATACAATCACAATCATACAATCGCAATCATACAATCACAATCATACAATCACAATCATACAATCACAAAAATACAATCATAATCATACAATCACAATGATACAATCGCAATCATACAATCACAATCATACAATCATAATCATACAATCACAATCATACGATCGCAATCATACAATCACAATCATACCATCACAATCATACAATCACAATCATACAATCATAATCATACAATTACAATCATACATCACAATCATACAATCACATTCATACAATCGCAATCATACAACTACAATCTCTCAAATACAATCATACAATCACAATCATACAATCACAATCATACAATCACAATCATACAATCACAATCATACTATCACAATCATACAATCACAATCATACAGTCACAATCATACAATCACAATTTTACAATCACAACAATACAATCACAATCATACAATCACAGTCTTACAATCACAGTCATACAATCACAGTCATACAATCACAATCATACTATCAGAATCATACAATCACACTCATACAATCAAAATCGTACAATCGCAATCATACAATCGCAATCACACAATCACAATCATACAATCACAATCATACAATCACAATCATACAATCACAATCATACAATCACAATCATAAAATCACAATCATACAATCACAATCATACTATCACAATCATACAATCACAATCATACAATCACAATCATACAATCACATTCATACAATCACAGTCATACAATCACAATCTTACAATCACAATCATACAATCACAATCATACAATCACAGACATACAATCACAGTCATACAATCACAATCATACTATCACAATCATACAATCACAATCATACAATCAGAATCATACAATCGCAATCATACAATCGCAATCATACAATCGCAATCATACAATCGCAATCACACAATCACAATCATACAATCACAATCATACAGTCACAATCATACAATCACAATCATACAATCACAATCATACAATCGCAATCATACAATCACAATCATACAATCGCATTCATACAATCGCAATCATACAATCACAATCATACAACCACAATCATACAATCACAATCATACAATCACAATCATACAATCACAAAAATACAATCATAATCATACAATCACAATGATACAATCGCAATCATACAATCACAATCATACAATCATAATCATACAATCACAATCATACGATCGCAATCATACAATCACAATCATACCATCACAATCATACAATCACAATCATACAATCATAATCATACAATTACAATCATACATCACAATCATACAATCACATTCATACAATCACAATCATACAATCACAATCATACAATCACAATCATACAATCACAATCACACAATCACAATCATACAATCGCAATCCTACAATTACAATCTCCAAAATACAATCTCCCAAATACAATCATACAATCACAATCATACAATCATAATCATACAATCACAATCATACAATCACAATCATACAATCACAGTCATACAATCACAATCTTACAATCACAATCATACTATCACAATCATACAATCACAATCATACAATCACAATCATACAATCACAATCATACATTCAAAATCATGCAATCACAATCACAGAGTCACAATCATGCAATCACAATCATTCAATCATAATCATACAATCACAATCCTACAATCACAATCGTACAATCACAATCGTACAGTCACAATCGCACAATCACAATCATACAATCACAGTCATACAATCATAATCTTACAATCACAATCATACTATCACTATCATACAATCACAATCATACAATCACAATCATACAATCACAATCATACAATCACAATCATACAATCACAATCATACAATCACAATCATACAATCACAATCATACAATCGCAATCACACAATCACAATCATACAATCGCAATCATACAATCACAATCATACAATCACAATCATACAATCGCAATCATACAATCATAATCATACAATCACAATCATACGATCGCAATCATACAATCACAATCATACCATCACAATCATACAATCACAATCATACAATCATAATCATACAATTACAATCATACATCACAATCATACAATCACATTCATACAATCGCAATCATACAACTACAATCTCTCAAATACAATCATACAATCACAATCTTACAATCACAATCATACAATCACAATCATACAATCGCAATCATACAACTACAATCTCTCAAATACAATCATACAATCACAATCTTACAATCACAATCATACAATCACAATCATACAATCACAGACATACAATCACAGTCATACAATCGCAATCATACAATCACAATCATACAATCGCAATCATACAATCACAATCATACAATCGCATTCATACAATCGCAATCATACAATCACAATCATACAATCACAATCATACAATCACAATCATACAATCACAATCATACAATCACAAAAATACAATCATAATCACACAATCACAATGATACAATCGCAATCATACAATCACAATCATACAATCATAATCATACAATCACAATCATACGATCGCAATCATACAATCACAATCATACCATCACAATCATACAATCACAATCATACAATCATAATCATACGATTACAATCATACATCACAATCATACAATCACATTCATACAATCGCAATCATACAACTACAATCTCTCAAATACAATCATACAATCACAATCATACAATCACAATCATACAATCACAATCATACTATCACAATCATACAATCACAATCATACAGACACAATCATACAATCACAATTTTACAATCACAACAATACAATCACAATCATACAATCACAGTCATACAATCACAGTCATACAATCACAGTCATACAATCACAATCATACTATCACAATCATACAATCACACTCATACAATCAAAATCGTACAATCGCAATCATACAATCGCAATCACACAATCACAATCATACAATCACAATCATACAATCGGAATCATACAATCACAATCATACAATCACAACAATACAATCACGATCATACAATCACAATCATACAATCACAACCATACTATCACAATCATACAATCACAATCATACAATCACAATCATACATTCACAATCATACAATCACAATCATACTATCACAATCATACAATCACAATCATGCAATCACAATCATGCAATCACAATCATACTATCACAATCATACAAGCACAATCATACAATCACAATAATACAATCATAATCAGACAATGACAATCATACAATCACAATCATACAATCACAATCATACAATCACAATCATACAATCACAATCATACAATCACAATCATACTATCGCAATCATACAATCGCAGTCATACCATCCCAATCATACAAACACAACCGTACAATCATAATCATACAATCACAATCATACAATCATAATTATACAATCACAATCATACAATCACAATCGTACAATCACAGTCATACAATCACAATCTTACAATCACAATCATACAATCACAATCATACTACCACAATCATACAATCACAATAATACAATCGCAATCATACAATCACAATCATACAATCACAAAAATAGAATCATAATCATACAATCACAATCATACAATCGCAATCATACAATCACAATCAT
Source organism: Megachile rotundata (assembly GCF_050947335.1). Lineage (NCBI taxonomy): Eukaryota > Metazoa > Arthropoda > Insecta > Hymenoptera > Megachilidae > Megachile > Megachile rotundata. The sequence continues at coordinate 1,002,637 of NW_027473336.1, read as the reverse complement.
ACAATCATAATCATACAATCACAATCATACAATCACAATCATACAATCATAATCATACAATCACAATCATACAATCGCAATCATACAATCACAATCATACAGTCATAATCATACAATCACAATCATACAATCGAAATCATACAACTACAATCTCCCAAATACAATCATACAATCACAATCATACAATCACAATCATACAATCACAATCATACAATCACAATCATACAATCACAATCATACAATCACAATCATACTATCACAATCATACAATCACAATCATACAATCACAATCATACAATCACATTCATACAATCACAGTCATACAATCACAATCTTACAATCACAATCATACAATCACAATCATACTATCGCAATCATACAATCGCAATCATACAATCGCAATCATACCATCACAATCATACAGTCACAACCATACAATCATAATCATACAATCACAATCATACAATCATAATCATACAATCGCAATCATACAATCGCAATCATACAATCACAATCATACAATCACAATCATACAATCAATATCATACAATCACAATCATACAATCACAATCATGCAATCACAATCATACAATCACAATCATACTATCACAATCATACATACAAAATCATGCAATCTCAATCATACAATCACAATCATACAATCACAATCATACAATCACAATCATACAGTCACAATCATACAATCACAATCATGCAATCACAATCAATCAATCCTAATCATACAATCACAATCATACAATCACAATCGTACAATCACAATTGCACGATCACAATCATACAATCACAGTCATACAATGACAATCATACAATCACAATCATACTATCACAATCATACAATCACAGTCATACAATCACAATCATACAATAACAATCATACAATCACAATCATACAATCACAATCATACAATCAGAATCATACAATCATAATCATACAATTACAATCATACATCACAATCATACAGTCACAATCTTACAATCACAATCATACAACCACAATCAGACATTCGCAGTCATACAATCACAATCATACAATCACAACCATACTATCACAATCATACAATCACAATCATACAATCACAATCATACAATCACAATCATACAATAACAATCATACAATCACAATCATACAATCACAATCATACAATCAGAATCATACAATCATAATCATACAATTACAATCATACATCACAATCATACAATCGCAATCATACAATCACAATCATACAATCATAATCATACAATCACAATCATACGATCGCAATCATACAATCACAATCATACCATCACAATCATACAATCAGAATCATACAATCATAATCATACAATTACAATCATACATCACAATCATACAATCACAATCATACAATCGAAATCATACAACTACAATCTCCCAAATACAATCATACAATCACAATCATACAATCACACTCATACAATCACAACAATACAATCACAATCATACAATCACAGTCATACAATCACAGTCATACAATCACAGTCATACAATCACAATCATACTATCACAATCATACAATCACACTCATACAATCAAAATCATACAATCGCAATCATACAATCACAATCATACTATCACAATCATACGATCGTAATCATACAATCACAATCATACCATCACAATCATACAATCACAATCATACAATCATAATCATACAATTACAATCATACATCACAATCATACAATCACATTCATACAATCGCAATCATACAACTACAATCTCTCAAATACAATCATACAATCACAATCATACAATCACAATCATACAATCACAATCATACAATCACAATCATACTATCACAATCATACAATCACAATCATACAGTCACAATCATACAATCACAATTTTACAATCACAACAATACAATCACAATCATACAATCACAGTCATACAATCACAGTCATACAATCACAGTCATACAATCACAATCATACTATCACAATCATACAATCACACTCATACAATCAAAATCATACAATCGCAATCATACAATCGCAATCACACAATCACAATCATACAATCACAATCATACAATCGCAATCATACAATTACAATCACCCAAATACAATCGTACAATCACAATCATACAATCACAATCATACAATCACAATAATACAGTCACCAGCATACAATCGCAATCATAAAATCGCAATCATACAATTACAATCTCCCAAATACAATCACACAATCACAATCATACAATTACAATCATACAATCACAATCATACAATCACAATCATACAATCACAATCTTACAATCACAATCATACAACCACAATCAGACATTCGCAGTCATACAATCACAATCATACAATCACAACCATACTATCACAATCATACAATCACAATCATACAATCACAATCATACAATCACAATCATACAATAACAATCATACAATCACAATCATACAATCACAATCATACAATCACAATCATACAATCACAATCATACAATCACAATCATACAATTACAATCATACAATCGCAATCATACAATCACAATCATACAATCACAACCATACTATCACAATCATACAATCACAATAATACAATCGCAATCATACAATCACAATCATACAATCACAAAAATAGAATCATAATCATACAATCACAATCATACAATCGCAATCATACAATCACAATCATACAATCATAATCATACAATCACAATCATACGATCGCAAACATACAATCACAATCATACAATCACAATCATACAATCACAATCATACATTCAAAATCATGCAATCACAATCATACAATCACAAAAATACAATCATAATCATACAATCACAATCATACAATCGCAATCATACAATCGCAATCATACAATCACAATCATACAATCACAATCATACAATCACAATCATACAATCACAATCATACAATCACAATCATACAATCACAATCATACAATCACAATCATACAATCACAATCATACAATCACAATCATACAATCACAATCATACAATCACAAAAATACAATCATAATCATACAATCACAATCATACAATCGCAATCATACAATCACAATCATACAATCATAATCATACAATCACAATCATACGATCGCAATCATACAATCACAATCATACCATCACAATCATACAATCAGAATCATACAATCATAATCATACAATTACAATCATACATCACAATCATACAATCACAATCATACAATCGAAATCATACAACTACAATCTCCCAAATACAATCATACAATCACAATCATACAATCACACTCATACAATCACAATCATACAATCACAATCATACAGTCACAATCATACAATCACAATTTTACAATCACAACAATACAATCACAATCATACAATCACAGTCATACAATCACAGTCATACAATCACAGTCATACAATCACAATCATACCATCACAATCATACAATCACAATCATACAATCATAATCATACAATTACAATCATACATCACAATCATACAATCACATTCATACAATCGCAATCATACAACTACAATCTCTCAAATACAATCATACAATCACAATCATACAATCACAATCATACAATCACAATCATACAATCACAATCGTACTATCACAATCATACAATCACAATCATACAGTCACAATCATACAATCACAATTTTACAATCACAACAATACAATCACAATCATACAATCACAGTCATACAATCACAGTCATACAATCACAGTCATACAATCACAATCATACTATCACAATCATACAATCACACTCATACAATCAAAATCATACAATCGCAATCATACAATTACAATCACCCAAATACAATCGTACAATCACAATCATACAATCACAATCATACAATCACAATAATACAGTCACCAGCATACAATCGCAATCATAAAATCGCAATCATACAATTACAATCTCCCAAATACAATCACACAATCACAATCATACAATCACAATCATACAATCGGAATCATACAATCACAATCATACAATCACAACAATACAATCACGATCATACAATCACAATCATACAATCACAACCATACTATCACAATCATACAATCACAATCATACAATCACAATCATACATTCACAATCATACAATTGCAATCATACAATCACAATCATACAATCACAATCATACAATCACAATCATACAATCACAATCCTACTATCGCAATCATACAATCGCAATCATACCATCCCAATCATACAAACACAACCGTACAATCATAATCATACAATCACAATCATACAATCATAATTATACAATCACAATCATACAATCACAATCATACAATCACAGTCATACAATCACAATCTTACAATCACAATCATACAATCACAATCATACAATCACAATCATACAATCACAATCATACAATTACAATCATACAATCGCAATCATACAATCACAATCATACAATCACAACCATACTATCACAATCATACAATCACAATCATACAATCACAATCATACAATTACAATCATACAATCGCAATCATACAATCACAATCATACAATCACAACCATACTATCACAATCATACAATCACAATAATACAATCGCAATCATACAATCGCAATCATACAATCACAATCATACAATCACAAAAATAGAATCATAATCATACAATCACAATCATACAATCGCAATCATACAATCACAATCATACAATCATAATCATACAATCACAATCATACGATCGCAAACATAGAATCACAATCATACCATCACAATCATACAATCACAATCATACAATCATAATCATACAATCACAATCATACAATCACAATCATACAATGACAGTCATACAATCACAATCTTACAATCACAATCATACTGTCACAATCATACAATCACAATCATACAATCACAATCATACAATCACAATCATACAATCACAATCATACATTCAAAATCATGCAATCACAATCATACAATCACAAAAATACAATCATAATCATACAATCACAATCATACAATCGCAATCATACAATCGCAATCATACAATCACAATCATACAATCACAATCATACAATCAAAATCATACAATCGCAATCATACAATCGCAATCACACAATCACAGTCATACAATCACAATCATACAGTGACAATCATACAATCACAATCATACAATCACAATCATACTATCGCAATCATACAATCACAATCATGCAATCGCAATCATACAATCACAATCATACTATCACAATCATACATACAAAATAATGCAATCTCAATCATACAATCACAATCATACAATCACAATCATACAATCACAATCATACAGTCACAATCATACAATCACAATCATGCAATCACAATCAATCAATCCTAATCATACAATCACAATCATACAATCACAATCGTACAATCACAATTGCACGATCACAATCATACAATCACAGTCATACAATCACAATCATACAATCACAATCATACTATCACAATCATACAATCACAGTCATACAATCACAATCATACAATCACAATCATACAATCACAATCATACATACAAAATCATGCAATCTCAATCATACAATCACAATCATGCAATCACAATCATACAATCATAATCATACAATTACAATCATACAATCACAATCATACAATCACAATCATACAATCACAATCTTACAATCACAATCATACGACCACAATCAGACATTCGCAGTCATACAATCACAATCATACAATCACAACCATACTATCACAATCATACAATCACAATCATACAATCACAATCATACAATCACAATCATACAATCACAATCATAAAACCACAATCAGACAATCACAATCATACAATCACAATGGTACAATCACAATCATAAAATCACAGTCATACGATCACAGTCATACAATCACAATCATACAATCGCAATCATACAATCACAATCACACAATCACAATCACACAATCACAATCATACAATCACAATCATACAATCACAATCATGCAATCACAGTCATACAATCAAAATCATACAATCAATATCATACAATCACAATCGTACAATCACAATCATGCAATCACAATCATACAATCACAATCATACTATCACAATCATACATACAAAATCATGCAATCTCAATCATACAATCACAATCATACAATCACAATCATACAATCACAATCATACAGTCACAATCATACAATCACAATCATGCAATCACAATCAATCAATCATAATCATACAATCACAATCATACAATCACAATCGTACAATCACAATTGCACTATCACAATCATACAATCACAGTCATACAATCACAATCATACAATCACAACCATACTATCACAATCATACAATCACAATAATACAATCGCAATCATACAATCACAATCATACAATCACAAAAATAGAATCATAATCATACAATCACAATCATACAATCGCAATCATACAATCACAATCATACAATCATAATCATACAATCACAATCATACGATCGCAAACATACAATCACAATCATACCATCACAATCATACAATCACAATCATACAATCATAATCATACAATCACAATCATACAATCACAATCATACAATGACAGTCATACAATCACAATCTTACAATCACAATCATACTGTCACAATCATACAATCACAATCATACAATCATAATCATACAATCACAATCATACAATCACAATCATACATTCAAAATCATGCAATCACAATCATGCAATCACAATCAATCAATCCTAATCATACAATCACAATCATACAATCACAATCGTACAATCACAATTGCACGATCACAATCATACAATCACAGTCATACAATCACAATCATACAATCACAATCATACTATCACAATCATACAATCACAGTCATACAATCACAATCATACAATCACAATCATACAATCACAATCATACATACAAAATCATGCAATCTCAATCATACAATCACAATCATGCAATCACAATCATACAATCATAATCATACAATTACAATCATACAATCACAATCATACAATCACAATCATACAATCACAATCTTACAATCACAATCATACAACCACAATCAGACATTCGCAGTCATACAATCACAATCATACAATCACAACCATACTATCACAATCATACAATCACAATCATACAATCACAATCATACAATCACAATCATACAATAACAATCATACAATCACAATCATACAATCACAATCATACAATCACAATCATACAATCACAATCATACAATCACAATCATACAATTACAATCATACAATCGCAATCATACAATCACAATCATACAATCACGACCATACTATCACAATCATACAATCACAATAATACAATCGCAATCATACAATCACAATCATACAATCACAAAAATAGAATCATAATCATACAATCACAATCATACAATCGCAATCACACAATCACAATCATACAATCACAATCATACAATCGCAATCATACAATTACAATCACCCAAATACAATCGTACAATCACAATCATACAATCACAATCATACAATCACAATAATACAGTCACCAGCATACAATCGCAATCATAAAATCGCAATCATACAATTACAATCTCCCAAATACAATCACACAATCACAATCATACAATCACAATCATACAATCGGAATCATACAATCACAATCATACAATCACAACAATACAATCACGATCATACAATCACAATCATACAATCACAACCATACTATCACAATCATACAATCACAATCATACAATCACAATCATACATTCACAATCATACAATTGCAATCATACAATCACAATCATACAATCACAATCATACAATCACAATCATACAATCACAATCCTACTATCGCAATCATACAATCGCAATCATACCATCCCAATCATACAAACACAACCGTACAATCATAATCATACAATCACAATCATACAATCATAATTATACAATCACAATCATACAATCACAATCATACAATCACAGTCATACAATCACAATCTTACAATCACAATCATACAATCACAATCATACAATCACAATCATACAATCACAATCATACAATTACAATCATACAATCGCAATCATACAATCACAATCATACAATCACAACCATACTATCACAATCATACAATCACAATCATACAATTACAATCATACAATCGCAATCATACAATCACAATCATACAATCACAACCATACTATCACAATCATACAATCACAATAATACAATCGCAATCATACAATCGCAATCATACAATCACAATCATACAATCACAAAAATAGAATCATAATCATACAATCACAATCATACAATCGCAATCATACAATCACAATCATACAATCATAATCATACAATCACAATCATACGATCGCAAACATAGAATCACAATCATACCATCACAATCATACAATCACAATCATACAATCATAATCATACAATCACAATCATACAATCACAATCATACAATGACAGTCATACAATCACAATCTTACAATCACAATCATACTGTCACAATCATACAATCACAATCATACAATCACAATCATACAATCACAATCATACAATCACAATCATACATTCAAAATCATGCAATCACAATCATACAATCACAAAAATACAATCATAATCATACAATCACAATCATACAATCGCAATCATACAATCGCAATCATACAATCACAATCATACAATCACAATCATACAATCAAAATCATACAATCGCAATCATACAATCGCAATCACACAATCACAGTCATACAATCACAATCATACAGTGACAATCATACAATCACAATCATACAATCACAATCATACTATCGCAATCATACAATCACAATCATGCAATCGCAATCATACAATCACAATCATACTATCACAATCATACATACAAAATAATGCAATCTCAATCATACAATCACAATCATACAATCACAATCATACAATCACAATCATACAGTCACAATCATACAATCACAATCATGCAATCACAATCAATCAATCCTAATCATACAATCACAATCATACAATCACAATCGTACAATCACAATTGCACGATCACAATCATACAATCACAGTCATACAATCACAATCATACAATCACAATCATACTATCACAATCATACAATCACAGTCATACAATCACAATCATACAATCACAATCATACAATCACAATCATACATACAAAATCATGCAATCTCAATCATACAATCACAATCATGCAATCACAATCATACAATCATAATCATACAATTACAATCATACAATCACAATCATACAATCACAATCATACAATCACAATCTTACAATCACAATCATACGACCACAATCAGACATTCGCAGTCATACAATCACAATCATACAATCACAACCATACTATCACAATCATACAATCACAATCATACAATCACAATCATACAATCACAATCATACAATCACAATCATAAAACCACAATCAGACAATCACAATCATACAATCACAATGGTACAATCACAATCATAAAATCACAGTCATACGATCACAGTCATACAATCACAATCATACAATCGCAATCATACAATCACAATCACACAATCACAATCACACAATCACAATCATACAATCACAATCATACAATCACAATCATGCAATCACAGTCATACAATCAAAATCATACAATCAATATCATACAATCACAATCGTACAATCACAATCATGCAATCACAATCATACAATCACAATCATACTATCACAATCATACATACAAAATCATGCAATCTCAATCATACAATCACAATCATACAATCACAATCATACAATCACAATCATACAGTCACAATCATACAATCACAATCATGCAATCACAATCAATCAATCATAATCATACAATCACAATCATACAATCACAATCGTACAATCACAATTGCACTATCACAATCATACAATCACAGTCATACAATCACAATCATACAATCACAACCATACTATCACAATCATACAATCACAATAATACAATCGCAATCATACAATCACAATCATACAATCACAAAAATAGAATCATAATCATACAATCACAATCATACAATCGCAATCATACAATCACAATCATACAATCATAATCATACAATCACAATCATACGATCGCAAACATACAATCACAATCATACCATCACAATCATACAATCACAATCATACAATCATAATCATACAATCACAATCATACAATCACAATCATACAATGACAGTCATACAATCACAATCTTACAATCACAATCATACTGTCACAATCATACAATCACAATCATACAATCATAATCATACAATCACAATCATACAATCACAATCATACATTCAAAATCATGCAATCACAATCATGCAATCACAATCAATCAATCCTAATCATACAATCACAATCATACAATCACAATCGTACAATCACAATTGCACGATCACAATCATACAATCACAGTCATACAATCACAATCATACAATCACAATCATACTATCACAATCATACAATCACAGTCATACAATCACAATCATACAATCACAATCATACAATCACAATCATACATACAAAATCATGCAATCTCAATCATACAATCACAATCATGCAATCACAATCATACAATCATAATCATACAATTACAATCATACAATCACAATCATACAATCACAATCATACAATCACAATCTTACAATCACAATCATACAACCACAATCAGACATTCGCAGTCATACAATCACAATCATACAATCACAACCATACTATCACAATCATACAATCACAATCATACAATCACAATCATACAATCACAATCATACAATAACAATCATACAATCACAATCATACAATCACAATCATACAATCACAATCATACAATCACAATCATACAATCACAATCATACAATTACAATCATACAATCGCAATCATACAATCACAATCATACAATCACGACCATACTATCACAATCATACAATCACAATAATACAATCGCAATCATACAATCACAATCATACAATCACAAAAATAGAATCATAATCATACAATCACAATCATACAATCGCAATCATACAATCACAATCATACAATCATAATCATACAATCACAATCATACGATCGCAAACATACAATCACAATCATACCATCACAATCATACAATCACAATCATACAATCATAATCATACAATCACAATCATACAATCACAATCATACAATGACAGTCATACAATCACAATCTTACAATCACAATCATACTATCACAATCATACAATCACAATCATACAATCGCAATCATACAATCGCAATCATACAATCGCAATCATACAATCACAATCATACAATCACAATCATACAATCACAATCATACAATCACAATCATACAATCACAATCATACAATCACAATCATACAATCACAATCATACAATCACAAAAATACAATCATAATCATACAATCACAATCATACAATCGCAATCATACAATCACAATCATACAATCATAATCATACAATCACAATAATACGATAGCAATCATACAATCACAATCATACCATCACAATCATACAATCAGAATCATACAATCATAATCATACAATTACAATCATACATCACAATCATACAATCACAATCATACAATCGAAATCATACAACTACAATCTCCCAAATACAATCATACAATCACAATCATACAATCACACTCATACAATCACAATCATACAATCGCAATCATACAATCGCAATCACACAATCACAATCATACAATTACAATCATACAGTCACAATCATACAATCACAATCATACAATCACAATCATACAATCACAATCATACTATCGCAATCATACAATCGCAATCATACCATCACAATCATACAATCACAATCATACAATCACAATCATACAATCACAATCATACAATCACAATCATACAATCACAATCATACAATCACAATCATACAATCACAATCATACAATCACAATCATACAATCACAATCATACAATCACAATCATACAATCACAATCATACAATCACAATCATACTATCGCAATCATACAATCGCAATCATACAATCGCAATCATACCATCACAATCATACAGTCACAACCATACAATCATAATCATACAATCACAATCATACAATCATAATCATACAATCGCAATCATACAATCGCAATCATACAATCACAATCATACAATCACAATCATACAATCAATATCATACAATCACAATCATACAATCACAATCATGCAATCACAATCATACAATCACAATCATACTATCACAATCATACATACAAAATCATGCAATCTCAATCATACAATCACAATCATACAATCACAATCATACAATCACAATCATACAGTCACAATCATACAATCACAATCATGCAATCACAATCAATCAATCATAATCATACAATCACAATCATACAATCACAATCGTACAATCACAATTGCACTATCACAATCATACAATCACAGTCATACAATCACAATCACACAATCACAATCATACTATCACAATCATACAATCACAATCATACATACAAAATCATGCAATCTCAATCATACAATCACAATCATACAATCACAATCATACAATCACAATGATACAGTCACAATCATACAATCACAATCATGCAATCACAATCAATCAATCATAATCATACAATCACAATCATACAATCACAATCGTACAATCACAATTGCACTATCACAATCATACAATCACAGTCATACAATCACACTCATACAATCAAAATCATACAATCGCAATCATACAATCGCAATCACACAATCACAATCATACAATCACAATCATACAATCGCAATCATACAATTACAATCACCCAAATACAATCGTACAATCACAATCATACAATCACAATCATACAATCACAATAATACAGTCACCAGCATACAATCGCAATCATAAAATCGCAATCATACAATTACAATCTCCCAAATACAATCACACAATCACAATCATACAATCACAATCATACAATCGGAATCATACAATCACAATCATACAATCACAACAATACAATCACGATCATACAATCACAATCATACAATCACAACCATACTATCACAATCATACAATCACAATCATACAATCACAATCATACATTCACAATCATACAATTGCAATCATACAATCACAATCATACAATCACAATCATACAATCACAATCATACAATCACAATCCTACTATCGCAATCATACAATCGCAATCATACCATCCCAATCATACAAACACAACCGTACAATCATAATCATACAATCACAATCATACAATCATAATTATACAATCACAATCATACAATCACAATCATACAATCACAGTCATACAATCACAATCTTACAATCACAATCATACAATCACAATCATACAATCACAATCATACAATCACAATCATACAATTACAATCATACAATCGCAATCATACAATCACAATCATACAATCACAACCATACTATCACAATCATACAATCACAATCATACAATCACAATCATACAATTACAATCATACAATCGCAATCATACAATCACAATCATACAATCACAACCATACTATCACAATCATACAATCACAATAATACAATCGCAATCATACAATCGCAATCATACAATCACAATCATACAATCACAAAAATAGAATCATAATCATACAATCACAATCATACAATCGCAATCATACAATCACAATCATACAATCATAATCATACAATCACAATCATACGATCGCAAACATACAATCACAATCATACCATCACAATCATACAATCACAATCATACAATCATAATCATACAATCACAATCATACAATCACAATCATACAATGACAGTCATACAATCACAATCTTACAATCACAATCATACTGTCACAATCATACAATCACAATCATACAATCACAATCATACAATCACAATCATACAATCACAATCATACATTCAAAATCATGCAATCACAATCATACAATCACAAAAATACAATCATAATCATACAATCACAATCATACAATCGCAATCATACAATCGCAATCATACAATCACAATCATACAATCACAATCATACAATCAAAATCATACAATCGCAATCATACAATCGCAATCACACAATCACAGTCATACAATCACAATCATACAGTGACAATCATACAATCACAATCATACAATCACAATCATACTATCGCAATCATACAATCACAATCATGCAATCGCAATCATACAATCACAATCATACTATCACAATCATACATACAAAATAATGCAATCTCAATCATACAATCACAATCATACAATCACAATCATACAATCACAATCATACAGTCACAATCATACAATCACAATCATGCAATCACAATCAATCAATCCTAATCATACAATCACAATCATACAATCACAATCGTACAATCACAATTGCACGATCACAATCATACAATCACAGTCATACAATCACAATCATACAATCACAATCATACTATCACAATCATACAATCACAGTCATACAATCACAATCATACAATCACAATCATACAATCACAATCATACATACAAAATCATGCAATCTCAATCATACAATCACAATCATGCAATCACAATCATACAATCATAATCATACAATTACAATCATACAATCACAATCATACAATCACAATCATACAATCACAATCTTACAATCACAATCATACGACCACAATCAGACATTCGCAGTCATACAATCACAATCATACAATCACAACCATACTATCACAATCATACAATCACAATCATACAATCACAATCATACAATCACAATCATACAATCACAATCATAAAACCACAATCAGACAATCACAATCATACAATCACAATGGTACAATCACAATCATAAAATCACAGTCATACGATCACAGTCATACAATCACAATCATACAATCGCAATCATACAATCACAATCACACAATCACAATCACACAATCACAATCATACAATCACAATCATACAATCACAATCATGCAATCACAGTCATACAATCAAAATCATAGAATCACAATCATACAATCACAATCGTGCAATCACAATCATACAATCACAATCTTACAATCACAATCATACTATCACAATCATACAATCACAATCATACAATCACAATCATACAATCACAATCATACAATCACAATCATACATTCAAAATCGTGCAATCACAATCATACAATCACAAAAATACAATCATAATCATACAATCACAATCATACAATCGCAATCATACAATCGCCATCATACAATCACAATCATACAATCACAATCATACAATCACAATCATACAATCACAATCATACAATCACAATCATACAATCACAATCATACAATCACAATCATACAATCACAAAAATACAATCATAATCATACAATCACAATCATACAATCGCAATCATACAATCACAGTCATACAATCACACTCATACAATCAAAATCATACAATCGCAATCATACAATCGCAATCACACAATCACAATCATACAATCACAATCATACAATCGCAATCATACAATTACAATCACCCAAATACAATCGTACAATCACAATCATACAATCACAATCATACAATCACAATAATACAGTCACCAGCATACAATCGCAATCATAAAATCGCAATCATACAATTACAATCTCCCAAATACAATCACACAATCACAATCATACAATCACAATCATACAATCGGAATCATACAATCACAATCATACAATCACAACAATACAATCACGATCATACAATCACAATCATACAATCACAACCATACTATCACAATCATACAATCACAATCATACAATCACAATCATACATTCACAATCATACAATTGCAATCATACAATCACAATCATACAATCACAATCATACAATCACAATCATACAATCACAATCCTACTATCGCAATCATACAATCGCAATCATACCATCCCAATCATACAAACACAACCGTACAATCATAATCATACAATCACAATCATACAATCATAATTATACAATCACAATCATACAATCACAATCATACAATCACAGTCATACAATCACAATCTTACAATCACAATCATACAATCACAATCATACAATCACAATCATACAATCACAATCATACAATTACAATCATACAATCGCAATCATACAATCACAATCATACAATCACAACCATACTATCACAATCATACAATCACAATCATACAATCACAATCATACAATTACAATCATACAATCGCAATCATACAATCACAATCATACAATCACAACCATACTATCACAATCATACAATCACAATAATACAATCGCAATCATACAATCGCAATCATACAATCACAATCATACAATCACAAAAATAGAATCATAATCATACAATCACAATCATACAATCGCAATCATACAATCACAATCATACAATCATAATCATACAATCACAATCATACGATCGCAAACATACAATCACAATCATACCATCACAATCATACAATCACAATCATACAATCATAATCATACAATCACAATCATACAATCACAATCATACAATGACAGTCATACAATCACAATCTTACAATCACAATCATACTGTCACAATCATACAATCACAATCATACAATCACAATCATACAATCACAATCATACAATCACAATCATACATTCAAAATCATGCAATCACAATCATACAATCACAAAAATACAATCATAATCATACAATCACAATCATACAATCGCAATCATACAATCGCAATCATACAATCACAATCATACAATCACAATCATACAATCAAAATCATACAATCGCAATCATACAATCGCAATCACACAATCACAGTCATACAATCACAATCATACAGTGACAATCATACAATCACAATCATACAATCACAATCATACTATCGCAATCATACAATCACAATCATGCAATCGCAATCATACAATCACAATCATACTATCACAATCATACATACAAAATAATGCAATCTCAATCATACAATCACAATCATACAATCACAATCATACAATCACAATCATACAGTCACAATCATACAATCACAATCATGCAATCACAATCAATCAATCCTAATCATACAATCACAATCATACAATCACAATCGTACAATCACAATTGCACGATCACAATCATACAATCACAGTCATACAATCACAATCATACAATCACAATCATACTATCACAATCATACAATCACAGTCATACAATCACAATCATACAATCACAATCATACAATCACAATCATACATACAAAATCATGCAATCTCAATCATACAATCACAATCATGCAATCACAATCATACAATCATAATCATACAATTACAATCATACAATCACAATCATACAATCACAATCATACAATCACAATCTTACAATCACAATCATACGACCACAATCAGACATTCGCAGTCATACAATCACAATCATACAATCACAACCATACTATCACAATCATACAATCACAATCATACAATCACAATCATACAATCACAATCATACAATCACAATCATAAAACCACAATCAGACAATCACAATCATACAATCACAATGGTACAATCACAATCATAAAATCACAGTCATACGATCACAGTCATACAATCACAATCATACAATCGCAATCATACAATCACAATCACACAATCACAATCACACAATCACAATCATACAATCACAATCATACAATCACAATCATGCAATCACAGTCATACAATCAAAATCATAGAATCACAATCATACAATCACAATCGTGCAATCACAATCATACAATCACAATCTTACAATCACAATCATACTATCACAATCATACAATCACAATCATACAATCACAATCATACAATCACAATCATACAATCACAATCATACATTCAAAATCGTGCAATCACAATCATACAATCACAAAAATACAATCATAATCATACAATCACAATCATACAATCGCAATCATACAATCGCCATCATACAATCACAATCATACAATCACAATCATACAATCACAATCATACAATCACAATCATACAATCACAATCATACAATCACAATCATACAATCACAATCATACAATCACAAAAATACAATCATAATCATACAATCACAATCATACAATCGCAATCATACAATCACAATCATACAATCATAATCATACAATCACAATAATACGATCGCAATCATACAATCACAATCATACCATCACAATCATACAATCAGAATCATACAATCATAATCATACAATTACAATCATACATCACAATCATACAATCACAATCATACAATCGAAATCATACAACTACAATCTCCCAAATACAATCATACAATCACAATCATACAATCACACTCATACAATCACAATCATACAATCGCAATCATACAATCGCAATCACACAATCACAATCATACAATTACAATCATACAGTCACAATCATACAATCACAATCATACAATCACAATCATACAATCACAATCATACTATCGCAATCATACAATCGCAATCATACCATCACAATCATACAATCACAATCATACAATCACAATCATACAATCACAATCATACAATCACAATCATACAATCACAATCATACAATCACAATCATACAATCACAATCATACAATCACAATCATACAATCACAATCATACAATCACAATCATACAATCACAATCATACAATCACAATCATACAATCACACTCATACAATCGCAATCATACTATCGCAATCATACAATCGCAATCATACAATCGCAATCATACCATCACAATCATACAGTCACAACCATACAATCATAATCATACAATCACAATCATACAATCATAATCATACAATCGCAATCATACAATCGCAATCATACAATCACAATCATACAATCACAATCATACAATCAATATCATACAATCACAATCGTACAATCACAATCATGCAATCACAATCATACAATCACAATCATACTATCACAATCATACATACAAAATCATGCAATCTCAATCATACAATCACAATCATACAATCACAATCATACAATCACAATCATACAGTCACAATCATACAATCACAATCATGCAATCACAATCAATCAATCATAATCATACAATCACAATCATACAATCACAATCGTACAATCACAATTGCACTATCACAATCATACAATCACAGTCATACAATCACAATCATACAATCACAACCATACTATCACAATCATACAATCACAATAATACAATCGCAATCATACAATCACAATCATACAATCACAAAAATAGAATCATAATCATACAATCACAATCATACAATCGCAATCATACAATCACAATCATACAATCATAATCATACAATCACAATCATACGATCGCAAACATACAATCACAATCATACCATCACAATCATACAATCACAATCATACAATCATAATCATACAATCACAATCATACAATCACAATCATACAATGACAGTCATACAATCACAATCTTACAATCACAATCATACTGTCACAATCATACAATCACAATCATACAATCATAATCATACAATCACAATCATACAATCACAATCATACATTCAAAATCATGCAATCACAATCATACAATCACAAAAATACAATCATAATCATACAATCACAATCATACAATCGCAATCATACAATCGCAATCATACAATCACAATCATACAATCAAAATCATACAATCGCAATCATACAATCGCAATCACACAATCACAGTCATACAATCACAATCATACAGTGACAATCATACAATCACAATCATACAATCACAATCATACTATCGCAATCATACAATCGCAATCATACAATCGCAATCATACCATCACAATCATACAGTCACAACCATACAATCATAATCATACAATCACAATCATACAATCATAATCATACAATCGCAATCATACAATCGCAATCATACAATCACAATCATACAATCACAATCATACAATCAATATCATACAATCACAATCATACAATCACAATCATGCAATCACAATCATACAATCACAATCATACTATCACAATCATACATACAAAATCATGCAATCTCAATCATACAATCACAATCATACAATCACAATCATACAATCACAATCATACAGTCACAATCATACAATCACAATCATGCAATCACAATCAATCAATCCTAATCATACAATCACAATCATACAATCACAATCGTACAATCACAATTGCACGATCACAATCATACAATCACAGTCATACAATCACAATCATACAATCACAATCATACTATCACAATCATACAATCACAGTCATACAATCACAATCATACAATCACAATCATACAATCACAATCATACATACAAAATCATGCAATCTCAATCATACAATCACAATCATGCAATCACAATCATACAATCACAATCATACAATCACAATCATACAATCACAATCATACAATTGCAATCATACAATCGCAATCATACAATCACAATCATACAATCACGACCATACTATCACAATCATACAATCACAATAATACAATCGCAATCATACAATCACAATCATACAATCACAAAAATAGAATCATAATCATACAATCACAATCATACAATCGCAATCATACAATCACAATCATACAATCATAATCATACAATCACAATCATACGATCGCAAACATACAATCACAATCATACCATCACAATCATACAATCACAATCATACAATCATAATCATACAATCACAATCATACAATCACAATCATACAATGACAGTCATACAATCACAATCTTACAATCACAATCATACTATCACAATCATACAATCACAATCATACAATCACAATCATACAATCGCAATCATACAATCGCAATCATACAATCACAATCATACAATCACAATCATACAATCACAATCATACAATCACAATCATACAATCACAATCATACAATCACAATCATACAATCACAAAAATACAATCATAATCATACAATCACAATCATACAATCGCAATCATACAATCACAATCATACAATCATAATCATACAATCACAATAATACGATAGCAATCATACAATCACAATCATACCATCACAATCATACAATCAGAATCATACAATCATAATCATACAATTACAATCATACATCACAATCATACAATCACAATCATACAATCGAAATCATACAACTACAATCTCCCAAATACAATCATACAATCACAATCATACAATCACACTCATACAATCACAATCATACAATCGCAATCATACAATCGCAATCACACAATCACAATCATACAATTACAATCATACAGTCACAATCATACAATCACAATCATACAATCACAATCATACAATCACAATCATACTATCGCAATCATACAATCGCAATCATACCATCACAATCATACAATCACAATCATACAATCACAATCATACAATCACAATCATACAATCACAATCATACAATCACAATCATACAATCACAATCATACAATCACAATCATACAATCACAATCATACAATCACAATCATACAATCACAATCATACAATCACAATCATACAATCACAATCATACTATCGCAATCATACAATCGCAATCATACAATCGCAATCATACCATCACAATCATACAGTCACAACCATACAATCATAATCATACAATCACAATCATACAATCATAATCATACAATCGCAATCATACAATCGCAATCATACAATCACAATCATACAATCACAATCATACAATCAATATCATACAATCACAATCATACAATCACAATCATGCAATCACAATCATACAATCACAATCATACTATCACAATCATACATACAAAATCATGCAATCTCAATCATACAATCACAATCATACAATCACAATCATACAATCACAATCATACAGTCACAATCATACAATCACAATCATGCAATCACAATCAATCAATCATAATCATACAATCACAATCATACAATCACAATCGTACAATCACAATTGCACTATCACAATCATACAATCACAGTCATACAATCACAATCACACAATCACAATCATACTATCACAATCATACAATCACAGTCATACAATCACAATCATACAATCACAATCATACAATCACAATCATACAATCACAATCATACATTCAAAATCATGCAATCTCAATCATACAATCACAATCATGCAATCACAATCATACAATCATAATCATACAATTACAATCATACCATCACAATCATACAATCACAATCATACAATCATAATCATACAATCACAATCATACAATCACAATCATACAATGACAGTCATACAATCACAATCTTACAATCACAATCATACTATCACAATCATACAATCACAATCATACAATCACAATCATACAATCACAATCATACAATCTCAATCATACATTCAAAATCATGCAATCACAATCATACAATCACAAAAATACAATCATAATCATACAATCACAATCATACAATCGCAATCATACAATCGCAATCATACAATCGCAATCATACAATCACAATCATACAATCACAATCATACAATCACAATCATACAATCACAATCATACAATCACAATCATACAATCACAATCATACAATCACAAAAATACAATCATAATCATACAATCACAATCATACAATCGCAATCATACAATCACAATCATACAATCATAATCATACAATCACAATCATACGATCGCAATCATACAATCACAATCATACCATCACAATCATACAATCAGAATCATACAATCATAATCATACAATTACAATCATACATCACAATCATACAATCACAATCATACAATCGAAATCATACAACTACAATCTCCCAAATACAATCATACAATCACAATCATACAATCACACTCATACAATCACAATCATACAATCGCAATCATACAATCGCAATCACATAATCACAATCATACAATTACAATCATACAGTCACAATCATACAATCACAATCATACAATCACAATCATACAATCACAATCATACTATCGCAATCATACAATCGCAATCATTCCATCACAATCATACAGTCACAACCATACAATCACAATCATACAATCACAATCATACAATCGTAATCATACAATCGCAATCATACAATCGCAATCATACAATCACAATCATACAATCACAATCATACAATCACAATCATACAATCACAATCATACAATCACAATCATACAATCACAATCATAAAATCACAATCATACAATCACAATCATACAATCACAATCATACAATCACAATCATACAATCACAATCATACAATCACAATCATACAATCGCAATCCTACAATTACAATCTCCAAAATACAATCTCCCAAATACAATCATACAATCACAATCATACAATCACAATCATACAATCACAATCATACAATCACAATCATACTATCACAATCATACAATCACAATCATACAATCACAATCATACAATCACAATCATACAATCACAGTCATACAATCACAATCTTTCAATCACAATCATACAATCACAATCATACAATCACAGTCATACAATCACAGTCATACAATCACAATCATACTATCACAATCATACAATCACACTCATACAATCAAAATCATACAATCGCAATCATACAATCGCAATCACACAATCACAGTCATACAATCACAATCATACAGTGACAATCATACAATCACAATCATACAATCACAATCATACAATCACAATCATACTATCGCAATCATACAATCGCAATCATTCAATCGCAATCATACCATCACAATCATACAGTCACAACCATACAATCATAATCATACAATCACAATCATACAATCATAATCATACAATCGCAATCATACCATCACAATCATACAATCACAATCATACAATCACAATCATACAATCACAATCATACAATCACAATCATACAATCACAATCATACAATCACAATCATACAATCACAATCATACAATCACAATCATACAATCACAATCATACAATCACAATCATACAATCACAATCATACAATCACAATCATACAATCACACTCATACAATCGCAATCATACTATCGCAATCATACAATCGCAATCATACAATCGCAATCATACCATCACAATCATACAGTCACAACCATACAATCATAATCATACAATCACAATCATACAATCATAATCATACAATCGCAATCATACAATCGCAATCATACAATCACAATCATACAATCACAATCATACAATCAATATCATACAATCACAATCGTACAATCACAATCATGCAATCACAATCATACAATCACAATCATACTATCACAATCATACATACAAAATCATGCAATCTCAATCATACAATCACAATCATACAATCACAATCATACAATCACAATCATACAGTCACAATCATACAATCACAATCATGCAATCACAATCAATCAATCATAATCATACAATCACAATCATACAATCACAATCGTACAATCACAATTGCACTATCACAATCATACAATCACAGTCATACAATCACAATCATACAATCACAACCATACTATCACAATCATACAATCACAATAATACAATCGCAATCATACAATCACAATCATACAATCACAAAAATAGAATCATAATCATACAATCACAATCATACAATCGCAATCATACAATCACAATCATACAATCATAATCATACAATCACAATCATACGATCGCAAACATACAATCACAATCATACCATCACAATCATACAATCACAATCATACAATCATAATCATACAATCACAATCATACAATCACAATCATACAATGACAGTCATACAATCACAATCTTACAATCACAATCATACTGTCACAATCATACAATCACAATCATACAATCATAATCATACAATCACAATCATACAATCACAATCATACATTCAAAATCATGCAATCACAATCATACAATCACAAAAATACAATCATAATCATACAATCACAATCATACAATCGCAATCATACAATCGCAATCATACAATCACAATCATACAATCACAATCATACAATCAAAATCATACAATCGCAATCATACAATCGCAATCACACAATCACAGTCATACAATCACAATCATACAGTGACAATCATACAATCACAATCATACAATCACAATCATACTATCGCAATCATACAATCGCAATCATACAATCGCAATCATACCATCACAATCATACAGTCACAACCATACAATCATAATCATACAATCACAATCATACAATCATAATCATACAATCGCAATCATACAATCGCAATCATACAATCACAATCATACAATCACAATCATACAATCAATATCATACAATCACAATCATACAATCACAATCATGCAATCACAATCATACAATCACAATCATACTATCACAATCATACATACAAAATCATGCAATCTCAATCATACAATCACAATCATACAATCACAATCATACAATCACAATCATACAGTCACAATCATACAATCACAATCATGCAATCACAATCAATCAATCCTAATCATACAATCACAATCATACAATCACAATCGTACAATCACAATTGCACGATCACAATCATACAATCACAGTCATACAATCACAATCATACAATCACAATCATACTATCACAATCATACAATCACAGTCATACAATCACAATCATACAATCACAATCATACAATCACAATCATACATACAAAATCATGCAATCTCAATCATACAATCACAATCATGCAATCACAATCATACAATCATAATCATACAATTACAATCATACAATCACAATCATACAATCACAATCATACAATCACAATCTTACAATCACAATCATACAACCACAATCAGACATTCGCAGTCATACAATCACAATCATACAATCACAACCATACTATCACAATCATACAATCACAATCATACAATCACAATCATACAATCACAATCATACAATAACAATCATACAATCACAATCATACAATCACAATCATACAATCACAATCATACAATCACAATCATACAATCACAATCATACAATTACAATCATACAATCGCAATCATACAATCACAATCATACAATCACGACCATACTATCACAATCATACAATCACAATAATACAATCGCAATCATACAATCACAATCATACAATCACAAAAATAGAATCATAATCATACAATCACAATCATACAATCGCAATCATACAATCACAATCATACAATCATAATCATACAATCACAATCATACGATCGCAAACATACAATCACAATCATACCATCACAATCATACAATCACAATCATACAATCATAATCATACAATCACAATCATACAATCACAATCATACAATGACAGTCATACAATCACAATCTTACAATCACAATCATACTATCACAATCATACAATCACAATCATACAATCACAATCATACAATCGCAATCATACAATCGCAATCATACAATCACAATCATACAATCACAATCATACAATCACAATCATACAATCACAATCATACAATCACAATCATACAATCACAATCATACAATCACAATCATACAATCACAATCATACAATCACAAAAATACAATCATAATCATACAATCACAATCATACAATCGCAATCATACAATCACAATCATACAATCATAATCATACAATCACAATAATACGATAGCAATCATACAATCACAATCATACCATCACAATCATACAATCAGAATCATACAATCATAATCATACAATTACAATCATACATCACAATCATACAATCACAATCATACAATCGAAATCATACAACTACAATCTCCCAAATACAATCATACAATCACAATCATACAATCACACTCATACAATCACAATCATACAATCGCAATCATACAATCGCAATCACACAATCACAATCATACAATTACAATCATACAGTCACAATCATACAATCACAATCATACAATCACAATCATACAATCACAATCACACTATCGCAATCACACAATCGCAATCATACCATCACAATCATACAATCACAATCATACAATCACAATCATACAATCACAATCATACAATCACAATCATACAATCACAATCATACAATCACAATCATACAATCACAATCATACAATCACAATCATACAATCACAATCATACAATCACAATCATACAATCACAATCATACAATCACAATCATACTATCGCAATCATACAATCGCAATCATACAATCGCAATCATACCATCACAATCATACAGTCACAACCATACAACCATAATCATACAATCACAATCATACAATCATAATCATACAATCGCAATCATACAATCGCAATCATACAATCACAATCATACAATCACAATCATACAATCAATATCATACAATCACAATCATACAATCACAATCATGCAATCACAATCATACAATCACAATCATACTATCACAATCATACATACAAAATCATGCAATCTCAATCATACAATCACAATCATACAATCACAATCATACAATCACAATCATACAGTCACAATCATACAATCACAATCATGCAATCACAATCAATCAATCATAATCATACAATCACAATCATACAATCACAATCGTACAATCACAATTGCACTATCACAATCATACAATCACAGTCATACAATCACAATCACACAATCACAATCATACTATCACAATCATACAATCACAGTCATACAATCACAATCATACAATCACAATCATACAATCACAATCATACAATCACAATCATACATTCAAAATCATGCAATCTCAATCATACAATCACAATCATGCAATCACAATCATACAATCATAATCATACAATTACAATCATACCATCACAATCATACAATCACAATCATACAATCATAATCATACAATCACAATCATACAATCACAATCATACAATGACAGTCATACAATCACAATCTTACAATCACAATCATACTATCACAATCATACAATCACAATCATACAATCACAATCATACAATCACAATCATACAATCACAATCATACATTCAAAATCATGCAATCACAATCATACAATCACAAAAATACAATCACAATCATACAATCGCAATCATACAATCGCAATCATACAATCGCAATCATACAATCACAATCATACAATCACAATCATACAATCACAATCATACAATCACAATCATACAATCACAATCATACAATCACAATCATACAATCACAAAAATACAATCATAATCATACAATCACAATCATACAATCGCAATCATACAATCACAATCATACAATCATAATCATACAATCACAATCATACGATCGCAATCATACAATCACAATCATACCATCACAATCATACAATCAGAATCATACAATCATAATCATACAATTACAATCATACATCACAATCATACAATCACAATCATACAATCGAAATCATACAACTACAATCTCCCAAATACAATCATACAATCACAATCATACAATCACACTCATACAATCACAATCATACAATCGCAATCATACAATCGCAATCACATAATCACAATCATACAATTACAATCATACAGTCACAATCATACAATCACAATCATACAATCACAATCATACAATCACAATCATACTATCGCAATCATACAATCGCAATCATTCCATCACAATCATACAGTCACAACCATACAATCACAATCATACAATCACAATCATACAATCGTAATCATACAATCGCAATCATACAATCGCAATCATACAATCACAATCATACAATCACAATCATACAATCACAATCATACAATCACAATCATACAATCACAATCATACAATCACAATCATAAAATCACAATCATACAATCACAATCATACAATCACAATCATACAATCACAATCATACAATCACAATCATACAATCACAATCATACAATCACAATCATACAATCGCAATCCTACAATTACAATCTCCAAAATACAATCTCCCAAATACAATCATACAATCACAATCATACAATCACAATCATACAATCACAATCATACAATCATAATCATACAATCACAATCATACAATCACAATCATACATTCAAAATCATGCAATCACAATCATACAATCACAAAAATACAATCATAATCATACAATCACAATCATACAATCGCAATCATACAATCGCAATCATACAATCACAATCATACAATCACAATCATACAATCAAAATCATACAATCGCAATCATACAATCACAATCATACAATCACAATCATAAAATCACAATCATACAATCACAATCATACAATCACAATCATACAATCACAATCATACAATCACAATCATACAATCACAATCATACAATCACAATCATACAATCGCAATCCTACAATTACAATCTCCAAAATACAATCTCCCAAATACAATCATACAATCACAATCATACAATCACAATCATACAATCACAATCATACAATCACAATCATACAATCACAATCATACATTCAAAATCATGCAATCTCAATCATACAATCACAATCATGCAATCACAATCATACAATCATAATCATACAATTACAATCATACCATCACAATCATACAATCACAATCATACAATCATAATCATACAATCACAATCATACAATCACAATCATACAATGACAGTCATACAATCACAATCTTACAATCACAATCATACTATCACAATCATACAATCACAATCATACAATCACAATCATACAATCACAATCATACAATCACAATCATACATTCAAAATCATGCAATCACAATCATACAATCACAAAAATACAATCACAATCATACAATCGCAATCATACAATCGCAATCATACAATCGCAATCATACAATCACAATCATACAATCACAATCATACAATCACAATCATACAATCACAATCATACAATCACAATCATACAATCACAATCATACAATCACAAAAATACAATCATAATCATACAATCACAATCATACAATCGCAATCATACAATCACAATCATACAATCATAATCATACAATCACAATCATACGATCGCAATCATACAATCACAATCATACCATCACAATCATACAATCAGAATCATACAATCATAATCATACAATTACAATCATACATCACAATCATACAATCACAATCATACAATCGAAATCATACAACTACAATCTCCCAAATACAATCATACAATCACAATCATACAATCACACTCATACAATCACAATCATACAATCGCAATCATACAATCGCAATCACATAATCACAATCATACAATTACAATCATACAGTCACAATCATACAATCACAATCATACAATCACAATCATACAATCACAATCATACTATCGCAATCATACAATCGCAATCATTCCATCACAATCATACAGTCACAACCATACAATCACAATCATACAATCACAATCATACAATCGTAATCATACAATCGCAATCATACAATCGCAATCATACAATCACAATCATACAATCACAATCATACAATCACAATCATACAATCACAATCATACAATCACAATCATACAATCACAATCATAAAATCACAATCATACAATCACAATCATACAATCACAATCATACAATCACAATCATACAATCACAATCATACAATCACAATCATACAATCACAATCATACAATCGCAATCCTACAATTACAATCTCCAAAATACAATCTCCCAAATACAATCATACAATCACAATCATACAATCACAATCATACAATCACAATCATACAATCATAATCATACAATCACAATCATACAATCACAATCATACATTCAAAATCATGCAATCACAATCATACAATCACAAAAATACAATCATAATCATACAATCACAATCATACAATCGCAATCATACAATCGCAATCATACAATCACAATCATACAATCACAATCATACAATCAAAATCATACAATCGCAATCATACAATCGCAATCACACAATCACAGTCATACAATCACAATCATACAGTGACAATCATACAATCACAATCATACAATCACAATCATACTATCGCAATCATACAATCGCAATCATACAATCGCAATCATACCATCACAATCATACAGTCACAACCATACAATCATAATCATACAATCACAATCATACAATCATAATCATACAATCGCAATCATACAATCGCAATCATACAATCACAATCATACAATCACAATCATACAATCAATATCATACAATCACAATCATACAATCACAATCATGCAATCACAATCATACAATCACAATCATACTATCACAATCATACATACAAAATCATGCAATCTCAATCATACAATCACAATCATACAATCACAATCATACAATCACAATCATACAGTCACAATCATACAATCACAATCATGCAATCACAATCAATCAATCCTAATCATACAATCACAATCATACAATCACAATCGTACAATCACAATTGCACGATCACAATCATACAATCACAATCATACATACAAAATCATGCAATCTCAATCATACAATCACAATCATGCAATCACAATCATACAATCATAATCATACAATTACAATCATACAATCACAATCATACAATCACAATCATACAATCACAATCTTACAATCACAATCATACAACCACAATCAGACATTCGCAGTCATACAATCACAATCATACAATCACAACCATACTATCACAATCATACAATCACAATCATACAATCACAATCATACAATCACAATCATACAATAACAATCATACAATCACAATCATACAATCACAATCATACAATCACAATCATACAATCACAATCATACAATCACAATCATACAATTACAATCATACAATCGCAATCATACAATCACAATCATACAATCACGACCATACTATCACAATCATACAATCACAATCATACAATCACAATCACACAATCACAATCATACTATCACAATCATACAATCACAGTCATACAATCACAATCATACAATCACAATCATACAATCACAATCATACAATCACAATCATACATTCAAAATCATGCAATCTCAATCATACAATCACAATCATGCAATCACAATCATACAATCATAATCATACAATTACAATCATACCATCACAATCATACAATCACAATCATACAATCATAATCATACAATCACAATCATACAATCACAATCATACAATGACAGTCATACAATCACAATCTTACAATCACAATCATACTATCACAATCATACAATCACAATCATACAATCACAATCATACAATCACAATCATACAATCACAATCATACATTCAAAATCATGCAATCACAATCATACAATCACAAAAATACAATCATAATCATACAATCACAATCATACAATCGCAATCATACAATCGCAATCATACAATCGCAATCATACAATCACAATCATACAATCACAATCATACAATCACAATCATACAATCACAATCATACAATCACAATCATACAATCACAATCATACAATCACAAAAATACAATCATAATCATACAATCACAATCATACAATCGCAATCATACAATCACAATCATACAATCA
This sequence comes from Megachile rotundata, assembly GCF_050947335.1. NCBI lineage: Eukaryota > Metazoa > Arthropoda > Insecta > Hymenoptera > Megachilidae > Megachile > Megachile rotundata. The sequence goes on along the minus strand of NW_027473336.1, from coordinate 970,233 downwards.
TAATCATACAATCACAATCATACGATCGCAATCATACAATCACAATCATACCATCACAATCATACAATCAGAATCATACAATCATAATCATACAATTACAATCATACATCACAATCATACAATCACAATCATACAATCGAAATCATACAACTACAATCTCCCAAATACAATCATACAATCACAATCATACAATCACACTCATACAATCACAATCATACAATCGCAATCATACAATCGCAATCACACAATCACAATCATACAATTACAATCATACAGTCACAATCATACAATCACAATCATACAATCACAATCATACAATCACAATCATACTATCGCAATCATACAATCGCAATCATACCATCACAATCATACAATCACAATCATACAATCACAATCATACAATCACAATCATACAATCACAATCATACAATCACAATCATACAATCACAATCATACAATCACAATCATACAATCACAATCATACAATCACAATCATACAATCACAATCATACAATCACAATCATACAATCACAATCATACAATCACAATCATACTATCGCAATCATACAATCGCAATCATACAATCGCAATCATACCATCACAATCATACAGTCACAACCATACAATCATAATCATACAATCACAATCATACAATCATAATCATACAATCGCAATCATACAATCGCAATCATACAATCACAATCATACAATCACAATCATACAATCAATATCATACAATCACAATCATACAATCACAATCATGCAATCACAATCATACAATCACAATCATACTATCACAATCATACATACAAAATCATGCAATCTCAATCATACAATCACAATCATACAATCACAATCATACAATCACAATCATACAGTCACAATCATACAATCACAATCATGCAATCACAATCAATCAATCATAATCATACAATCACAATCATACAATCACAATCGTACAATCACAATTGCACTATCACAATCATACAATCACAGTCATACAATCACAATCACACAATCACAATCATACTATCACAATCATACAATCACAGTCATACAATCACAATCATACAATCACAATCATACAATCACAATCATACAATCACAATCATACATTCAAAATCATGCAATCTCAATCATACAATCACAATCATGCAATCACAATCATACAATCATAATCATACAATTACAATCATACCATCACAATCATACAATCACAATCATACAATCATAATCATACAATCACAATCATACAATAACAATCATACAATGACAGTCATACAATCACAATCTTACAATCACAATCATACTATCACAATCATACAATCACAATCATACAATCACAATCATACAATCACAATCATACAATCACAATCATACATTCAAAATCATGCAATCACAATCATACAATCACAAAAATACAATCATAATCATACAATCACAATCATACAATCGCAATCATACAATCGCAATCATACAATCGCAATCATACAATCACAATCATACAATCACAATCATACAATCACAATCATACAATCACAATCATACAATCACAATCATACAATCACAATCATACAATCACAAAAATACAATCATAATCATACAATCACAATCATACAATCGCAATCATACAATCACAATCATACAATCATAATCATACAATCACAATCATACGATCGCAATCATACAATCACAATCATACCATCACAATCATACAATCAGAATCATACAATCATAATCATACAATTACAATCATACATCACAATCATACAATCACAATCATACAATCGAAATCATACAACTACAATCTCCCAAATACAATCATACAATCACAATCATACAATCACACTCATACAATCACAATCATACAATCGCAATCATACAATCGCAATCACACAATCACAATCATACAATTACAATCATACAGTCACAATCATACAATCACAATCATACAATCACAATCATACAATCACAATCATACTATCGCAATCATACAATCGCAATCATACCATCACAATCATACAATCACAATCATACAATCACAATCATACAATCACAATCATACAATCACAATCATACAATCACAATCATACAATCACAATCATACAATCACAATCATACAATCACAATCATACAATCACAATCATACAATCACAATCATACAATCACAATCATACAATCACAATCATACAATCACAATCATACTATCGCAATCATACAATCGCAATCATACAATCGCAATCATACCATCACAATCATACAGTCACAACCATACAATCATAATCATACAATCACAATCATACAATCATAATCATACAATCGCAATCATACAATCGCAATCATACAATCACAATCATACAATCACAATCATACAATCAATATCATACAATCACAATCATACAATCACAATCATGCAATCACAATCATACAATCACAATCATACTATCACAATCATACATACAAAATCATGCAATCTCAATCATACAATCACAATCATACAATCACAATCATACAATCACAATCATACAGTCACAATCATACAATCACAATCATGCAATCACAATCAATCAATCATAATCATACAATCACAATCATACAATCACAATCGTACAATCACAATTGCACTATCACAATCATACAATCACAGTCATACAATCACAATCACACAATCACAATCATACTATCACAATCATACAATCACAGTCATACAATCACAATCATACAATCACAATCATACAATCACAATCATACAATCACAATCATACATTCAAAATCATGCAATCTCAATCATACAATCACAATCATGCAATCACAATCATACAATCATAATCATACAATTACAATCATACCATCACAATCATACAATCACAATCATACAATCATAATCATACAATCACAATCATACAATAACAATCATACAATGACAGTCATACAATCACAATCTTACAATCACAATCATACTATCACAATCATACAATCACAATCATACAATCACAATCATACAATCACAATCATACAATCACAATCATACATTCAAAATCATGCAATCACAATCATACAATCACAAAAATACAATCATAATCATACAATCACAATCATACAATCGCAATCATACAATCGCAATCATACAATCGCAATCATACAATCACAATCATACAATCACAATCATACAATCACAATCATACAATCACAATCATACAATCACAATCATACAATCACAATCATACAATCACAAAAATACAATCATAATCATACAATCACAATCATACAATCGCAATCATACAATCACAATCATACAATCATAATCATACAATCACAATCATACGATCGCAATCATACAATCACAATCATACCATCACAATCATACAATCAGAATCATACAATCATAATCATACAATTACAATCATACATCACAATCATACAATCACAATCATACAATCGAAATCATACAACTACAATCTCCCAAATACAATCATACAATCACAATCATACAATCACACTCATACAATCACAATCATACAATCGCAATCATACAATCGCAATCACATAATCACAATCATACAATTACAATCATACAGTCACAATCATACAATCACAATCATACAATCACAATCATACAATCACAATCATACTATCGCAATCATACAATCGCAATCATTCCATCACAATCATACAGTCACAACCATACAATCACAATCATACAATCACAATCATACAATCGTAATCATACAATCGCAATCATACAATCGCAATCATACAATCACAATCATACAATCACAATCATACAATCACAATCATACAATCACAATCATACAATCACAATCATACAATCACAATCATAAAATCACAATCATACAATCACAATCATACAATCACAATCATACAATCACAATCATACAATCACAATCATACAATCACAATCATACAATCGCAATCCTACAATTACAATCTCCAAAATACAATCTCCCAAATACAATCATACAATCACAATCATACAATCACAATCATACAATCACAATCATACAATCACAATCATACTATCACAATCATACAATCACAATCATACAATCACAATCATACAATCACAATCATACAATCACAGTCATACAATCACAATCTTTCAATCACAATCATACAATCACAATCATACAATCACAATCATACAATCACAATCATACAATCACAATCATACAATCGCAATCCTACAATTACAATCTCCAAAATACAATCTCCCAAATACAATCATACAATCACAATCATACAATCACAATCATACAATCACAATCATACAATCACAATCATACTATCACAATCATACAATCACAATCATACAATCACAATCATACAATCACAATCATACAATCACAGTCATACAATCACAATCTTTCAATCACAATCATACAATCACAATCATACAATCACAGTCATACAATCACAGTCATACAATCACAATCATACTATCACAATCATACAATCACACTCATACAATCAAAATCATACAATCGCAATCATACAATCGCAATCACACAATCACAGTCATACAATCACAATCATACAGTGACAATCATACAATCACAATCATACAATCACAATCATACAATCACAATCATACTATCGCAATCATACAATCGCAATCATTCAATCGCAATCATACCATCACAATCATACAGTCACAACCATACAATCATAATCATACAATCACAATCATACAATCATAATCATACAATCGCAATCATACCATCACAATCATACAATCACAATCATACAATCACAATCATACAATCACAATCATACAATCACAATCATACAATCACAATCATACAATCACAATCATACAATCACAATCATACAATCACAATCATACAATCACAATCATACAATCACAATCATACAATCACAATCATACAATCACAATCATACAATCACACTCATACAATCGCAATCATACTATCGCAATCATACAATCGCAATCATACAATCGCAATCATACCATCACAATCATACAGTCACAACCATACAATCATAATCATACAATCACAATCATACAATCATAATCATACAATCGCAATCATACAATCGCAATCATACAATCACAATCATACAATCACAATCATACAATCAATATCATACAATCACAATCGTACAATCACAATCATGCAATCACAATCATACAATCACAATCATACTATCACAATCATACATACAAAATCATGCAATCTCAATCATACAATCACAATCATACAATCACAATCATACAATCACAATCATACAGTCACAATCATACAATCACAATCATGCAATCACAATCAATCAATCATAATCATACAATCACAATCATACAATCACAATCGTACAATCACAATTGCACTATCACAATCATACAATCACAGTCATACAATCACAATCATACAATCACAACCATACTATCACAATCATACAATCACAATAATACAATCGCAATCATACAATCACAATCATACAATCACAAAAATAGAATCATAATCATACAATCACAATCATACAATCGCAATCATACAATCACAATCATACAATCATAATCATACAATCACAATCATACGATCGCAAACATACAATCACAATCATACCATCACAATCATACAATCACAATCATACAATCATAATCATACAATCACAATCATACAATCACAATCATACAATGACAGTCATACAATCACAATCTTACAATCACAATCATACTGTCACAATCATACAATCACAATCATACAATCATAATCATACAATCACAATCATACAATCACAATCATACATTCAAAATCATGCAATCACAATCATACAATCACAAAAATACAATCATAATCATACAATCACAATCATACAATCGCAATCATACAATCGCAATCATACAATCACAATCATACAATCACAATCATACAATCAAAATCATACAATCGCAATCATACAATCGCAATCACACAATCACAGTCATACAATCACAATCATACAGTGACAATCATACAATCACAATCATACAATCACAATCATACTATCGCAATCATACAATCGCAATCATACAATCGCAATCATACCATCACAATCATACAGTCACAACCATACAATCATAATCATACAATCACAATCATACAATCATAATCATACAATCGCAATCATACAATCGCAATCATACAATCACAATCATACAATCACAATCATACAATCAATATCATACAATCACAATCATACAATCACAATCATGCAATCACAATCATACAATCACAATCATACTATCACAATCATACATACAAAATCATGCAATCTCAATCATACAATCACAATCATACAATCACAATCATACAATCACAATCATACAGTCACAATCATACAATCACAATCATGCAATCACAATCAATCAATCCTAATCATACAATCACAATCATACAATCACAATCGTACAATCACAATTGCACGATCACAATCATACAATCACAGTCATACAATCACAATCATACAATCACAATCATACTATCACAATCATACAATCACAGTCATACAATCACAATCATACAATCACAATCATACAATCACAATCATACATACAAAATCATGCAATCTCAATCATACAATCACAATCATGCAATCACAATCATACAATCATAATCATACAATTACAATCATACAATCACAATCATACAATCACAATCATACAATCACAATCTTACAATCACAATCATACAACCACAATCAGACATTCGCAGTCATACAATCACAATCATACAATCACAACCATACTATCACAATCATACAATCACAATCATACAATCACAATCATACAATCACAATCATACAATAACAATCATACAATCACAATCATACAATCACAATCATACAATCACAATCATACAATCACAATCATACAATCACAATCATACAATTACAATCATACAATCGCAATCATACAATCACAATCATACAATCACGACCATACTATCACAATCATACAATCACAATAATACAATCGCAATCATACAATCACAATCATACAATCACAAAAATAGAATCATAATCATACAATCACAATCATACAATCGCAATCATACAATCACAATCATACAATCATAATCATACAATCACAATCATACGATCGCAAACATACAATCACAATCATACCATCACAATCATACAATCACAATCATACAATCATAATCATACAATCACAATCATACAATCACAATCATACAATGACAGTCATACAATCACAATCTTACAATCACAATCATACTATCACAATCATACAATCACAATCATACAATCACAATCATACAATCGCAATCATACAATCGCAATCATACAATCACAATCATACAATCACAATCATACAATCACAATCATACAATCACAATCATACAATCACAATCATACAATCACAATCATACAATCACAATCATACAATCACAAAAATACAATCATAATCATACAATCACAATCATACAATCGCAATCATACAATCACAATCATACAATCATAATCATACAATCACAATAATACGATAGCAATCATACAATCACAATCATACCATCACAATCATACAATCAGAATCATACAATCATAATCATACAATTACAATCATACATCACAATCATACAATCACAATCATACAATCGAAATCATACAACTACAATCTCCCAAATACAATCATACAATCACAATCATACAATCACACTCATACAATCACAATCATACAATCGCAATCATACAATCGCAATCACACAATCACAATCATACAATTACAATCATACAGTCACAATCATACAATCACAATCATACAATCACAATCATACAATCACAATCATACTATCGCAATCATACAATCGCAATCATACCATCACAATCATACAATCACAATCATACAATCACAATCATACAATCACAATCATACAATCACAATCATACAATCACAATCATACAATCACAATCATACAATCACAATCATACAATCACAATCATACAATCACAATCATACAATCACAATCATACAATCACAATCATACAATCACAATCATACTATCGCAATCATACAATCGCAATCATACAATCGCAATCATACCATCACAATCATACAGTCACAACCATACAATCATAATCATACAATCACAATCATACAATCATAATCATACAATCGCAATCATACAATCGCAATCATACAATCACAATCATACAATCACAATCATACAATCAATATCATACAATCACAATCATACAATCACAATCATGCAATCACAATCATACAATCACAATCATACTATCACAATCATACATACAAAATCATGCAATCTCAATCATACAATCACAATCATACAATCACAATCATACAATCACAATCATACAGTCACAATCATACAATCACAATCATGCAATCACAATCAATCAATCATAATCATACAATCACAATCATACAATCACAATCGTACAATCACAATTGCACTATCACAATCATACAATCACAGTCATACAATCACAATCACACAATCACAATCATACTATCACAATCATACAATCACAGTCATACAATCACAATCATACAATCACAATCATACAATCACAATCATACAATCACAATCATACATTCAAAATCATGCAATCTCAATCATACAATCACAATCATGCAATCACAATCATACAATCATAATCATACAATTACAATCATACCATCACAATCATACAATCACAATCATACAATCATAATCATACAATCACAATCATACAATCACAATCATACAATGACAGTCATACAATCACAATCTTACAATCACAATCATACTATCACAATCATACAATCACAATCATACAATCACAATCATACAATCACAATCATACAATCACAATCATACATTCAAAATCATGCAATCACAATCATACAATCACAAAAATACAATCATAATCATACAATCACAATCATACAATCGCAATCATACAATCGCAATCATACAATCGCAATCATACAATCACAATCATACAATCACAATCATACAATCACAATCATACAATCACAATCATACAATCACAATCATACAATCACAATCATACAATCACAATCATACAATCACAAAAATACAATCATAATCATACAATCACAATCATACAATCGCAATCATACAATCACAATCATACAATCATAATCATACAATCACAATCATACGATCGCAATCATACAATCACAATCATACCATCACAATCATACAATCAGAATCATACAATCATAATCATACAATTACAATCATACATCACAATCATACAATCACAATCATACAATCGAAATCATACAAGTACAATCTCCCAAATACAATCATACAATCACAATCATACAATCACACTCATACAATCACAATCATACAATCGCAATCATACAATCGCAATCACATAATCACAATCATACAATTACAATCATACAGTCACAATCATACAATCACAACCATACAATCACAATCATACAATCACAATCATACTATCGCAATCATACAATCGCAATCATTCCATCACAATCATACAGTCACAACCATACAATCACAATCATACAATCACAATCATACAATCGTAATCATACAATCGCAATCATACAATCGCAATCATACAATCACAATCATACAATCACAATCATACAATCACAATCATACAATCACAATCATACAATCACAATCATACAATCACAATCATAAAATCACAATCATACAATCACAATCATACAATCACAATCATACAATCACAATCATACAATCACAATCATACAATCACAATCATACAATCGCAATCCTACAATTACAATCTCCAAAATACAATCTCCCAAATACAATCATACAATCACAATCATACAATCACAATCATACAATCACAATCATACAATCACAATCATACTATCACAATCATACAATCACAATCATACAATCACAATCATACAATCACAATCATACAATCACAGTCATACAATCACAATCTTTCAATCACAATCATACAATCACAATCATACAATCACAGTCATACAATCACAGTCATACAATCACAATCATACTATCACAATCATACAATCACACTCATACAATCAAAATCATACAATCGCAATCATACAATCGCAATCACACAATCACAGTCATACAATCACAATCATACAGTGACAATCATACAATCACAATCATACAATCACAATCATACAATCACAATCATACTATCGCAATCATACAATCGCAATCATTCAATCGCAATCATACCATCACAATCATACAGTCACAACCATACAATCATAATCATACAATCACAATCATACAATCATAATCATACAATCGCAATCATACAATCGCAATCATACAATCACAATCATACAATCACAATCATACAATCAATATCATACAATCACAATCATGCAATCACAATCATACAATCACAATCATACTATCACAATCATACATACAAAATCATGCAATCTCAATCATACAATCACAATCATACAATCACAATCATACAATCACAATCATACAGTCACAATCATACAATCACAATCATGCAATCACAATCAATCAATCATAATCATACAATCACAATCATACAATCACAATCGTACAATCACAATTGCACGATCACAATCATACAATCACAGTCATACAATCACAATCATACAATCACAATCATACTATCACAATCATACAATCACAATCATACAATCACAATCATACAATTACAATCATACAATCGCAATCATACAATCACAATCATACAATCACAACCATACTATCACAATCATACAATCACAATAATACAATCGCAATCATACAATCACAATCATACAATCACAAAAATAGAATCATAATCATACAATCACAATCATACAATCGCAATCATACAATCACAATCATACAATCATAATCATACCATCACAATCATACAGTCACAACCATACAATCACAATCATACAATCACAATCATACAATCATAATCATACAATCGCAATCATACAATCGCAATCATACAATCACAATCATACAATCACAATCATACAATCCCAATCATACAATCACAATCATACAATCACAATCATACAATCACAATCATACAATCACAATCATACAATCACAATCATACAATCACAATCATACAATCACAATCATACAATCACAATCATACAATCACAATCATACAATCACAATCATACAATCACAATCATACAATCACAATCATACAATCACAATCATACAATCACAATCATACAATCACAATCATACAATCACAATCATACAATCGCAATCCTACAATTACAATCTCCAAAATACAATCTCCCAAATACAATCATACAATCACAATCATACAATCATAATCATACAATCACAATCATACAATCACAATCATACAATCACAGTCATACAATCACAATCTTACAATCACAATCATACTATCACAATCATACAATCACAATCATACAATCACAATCATACAATCACAATCATACATTCAAAATCATGCAATCACAATCACACAGTCACAATCATGCAATCACAATCATTCAATCATAATCATACAATCACAATCCTACAATCACAATCGTACAACAACAATCGTACAATCACAATCGCACAATCACAATCATACAATCACAGTCATACAATCACAATCTTACAATCACAATCATACTATCACAATCATACAATCAGAATCATACAATCACAATCATACAATCACAATCATACTTTCACAATCATACAATCACAATCATACAATCACAATCATACAATCGCAATCATACAATCACAATCATACAATCATAATCATACCCTCACAATCATACGATCGCAATCATACAATCACAATCATACCATCACAATCATACAATCACAATCGTACAATCATAATCAGACAATTACAATCATACATCACAATCATACAATCACAATCATACAATCGAAATCATATAACTACAATCTCCCAAATACAATCATTCAATCACAATCATACAATCACAATCATACAATCACAATCATACAATCACAATCATACAATCACAATCATACAATCACAATCTTACAATCGCAATCATACAATCACAATCATACAATCGCAATCATACAATCACAATCATACAATCATAATCATACAATCACAATCATACGATCGCAATCATACAATCACAATCATACCATCACAATCATACAATCACAATCACACAATCGCATTCATACAATCGCAATCATACAATCGCAATCATACAATCGCAATCATACAATCACATTCATACAATCACAGTCATACAATCACAATCTTACAATCACAATCATACAATCACAATCATACAATCACAGTCATACAATCACAATCTTACAATCACAATCATACTATCACAATCATACAATCACAATCATACAATTACAATCATACAATCACAATCATACAATTACAATCATACAATCGCATTCATACAATCGCAATCATACAATCACAATCATACAATCACAATCATACAATCACAATCATACAATCACAATCATACAATCACATTCATACAATCACAATCATACAATCACAAAAATACAATCAATATCATACAATCACAATCATACAATCACAATCATGCAATCACAATCATACAATCACAATCATACTATCACAATCATACATACAAAATCATGCAATCTCAATCATACAATCACAATCATACAATCACAATCATACAATCACAATCATACAATCACAATCATACAATCAATATCATACAATCACAATCATACAATCACAATCATGCAATCACAATCATACAATCATAATCATACAATCGCAATCATACAATCGCAATCATACAATCGCAATCATACAATCACATTCATACAATCACAGTCATACAATCACAATCTTACGATCACAATCATACAATCACAATCATACAATCACAGTCATACAATCACAATCATACAATCACAATCATACAATCACAATCATACAATCACAATCATACAATCACAATCATACATTCAAAATCATGCAATCACAATCATACAATCACAAAAATACAATCATAATCATACAATCACAATCATACAATCGCAATCATACAATCGCAATCATACAATCACAATCATACAATCACAATCATACAATCAAAATCATACAATCGCAATCATACAATCGCAATCACACAATCACAGTCATACAATCACAATCATACAGTGACAATCATACAATCACAATCATACAATCACAATCATACTATCGCAATCATACAATCGCAATCATACAATCGCAATCATACCATCACAATCATACAGTCACAACCATACAATCATAATCATACAATCACAATCATACAATCATAATCATACAATCGCAATCATACAATCGCAATCATACAATCACAATCATACAATCACAATCATACAATCAATATCATACAATCACAATCATACAATCACAATCATGCAATCACAATCATACAATCACAATCATACTATCACAATCATACATACAAAATCATGCAATCTCAATCATACAATCACAATCATACAATCACAATCATACAATCACAATCATACAGTCACAATCATACAATCACAATCATGCAATCACAATCAATCAATCCTAATCATACAATCACAATCATACAATCACAATCGTACAATCACAATTGCACGATCACAATCATACAATCACAGTCATACAATCACAATCATACAATCACAATCATACTATCACAATCATACAATCACAGTCATACAATCACAATCATACAATCACAATCATACAATCACAATCATACATACAAAATCATGCAATCTCAATCATACAATCACAATCATGCAATCACAATCATACAATCATAATCATACAATTACAATCATACAATCACAATCATACAATCACAATCATACAATCACAATCTTACAATCACAATCATACAACCACAATCAGACATTCGCAGTCATACAATCACAATCATACAATCACAACCATACTACCACAATCATACAATCACAATCATACAATCACAATCATACAATCACAATCATACAATAACAATCATACAATCACAATCATACAATCACAATCATACAATCACAATCATACAATCACAATCATACAATCACAATCATACAATTACAATCATACAATCGCAATCATACAATCACAATCATACAATCACGACCATACTATCACAATCATACAATCACAATAATACAATCGCAATCATACAATCACAATCATACAATCACAAAAATAGAATCATAATCATACAATCACAATCATACAATCGCAATCATACAATCACAATCATACAATCATAATCATACAATCACAATCATACGATCGCAAACATACAATCACAATCATACCATCACAATCATACAATCACAATCATACAATCATAATCATACAATCACAATCATACAATCACAATCATACAATGACAGTCATACAATCACAATCTTACAATCACAATCATACTATCACAATCATACAATCACAATCATACAATCACAATCATACAATCGCAATCATACAATCGCAATCATACAATCACAATCATACAATCACAATCATACAATCACAATCATACAATCACAATCATACAATCACAATCATACAATCACAATCATACAATCACAATCATACAATCACAAAAATACAATCATAATCATACAATCACAATCATACAATCGCAATCATACAATCACAATCATACAATCATAATCATACAATCACAATAATACGATCGCAATCATACAATCACAATCATACCATCACAATCATACAATCAGAATCATACAATCATAATCATACAATTACAATCATACATCACAATCATACAATCACAATCATACAATCGAAATCATACAACTACAATCTCCCAAATACAATCATACAATCACAATCATACAATCACACTCATACAATCACAATCATACAATCGCAATCATACAATCGCAATCACACAATCACAATCATACAATTACAATCATACAGTCACAATCATACAATCACAATCATACAATCACAATCATACAATCACAATCATACTATCGCAATCATACAATCGCAATCATACCATCACAATCATACAATCACAATCATACAATCACAATCATACAATCACAATCATACAATCACAATCATACAATCACAATCATACAATCACAATCATACAATCACAATCATACAATCACAATCATACAATCACAGTCATACAATCACAATCATACAATCACAATCATACAATCACAATCATACTATCGCAATCATACAATCGCAATCATACCATCACAATCATACAGTCACAACCATACAATCATAATCATACAATCACAATCATACAATCATAATCATACAATCGCAATCATACAATCGCAATCATACAATCACAATCATACAATCACAATCATACAATCAATATCATACAATCACAATCATACAATCACAATCATGCAATCACAATCATACATTCAAAATCATGCAATCTCAATCATACAATCACAATCATGCAATCACAATCATACAATCATAATCATACAATTACAATCATACCATCACAATCATACAATCACAATCATACAATCATAATCATACAATCACAATCATACAATCACAATCATACAATGACAGTCATACAATCACAATCTTACAATCACAATCATACTATCACAATCATACAATCACAATCATACAATCACAATCATACAATCACAATCATACAATCACAATCATACATTCAAAATCATGCAATCACAATCATACAATCACAAAAATACAATCATAATCATACAATCACAATCATACAATCGCAATCATACAATCGCAATCATACAATCGCAATCATACAATCACAATCATACAATCACAATCATACAATCACAATCATACAATCACAATCATACAATCACAATCATACAATCACAATCATACAATCACAAAAATACAATCATAATCATACAATCACAATCATACAATCGCAATCATACAATCACAATCATACAATCATAATCATACAATCACAATCATACGATCGCAATCATACAATCACAATCATACCATCACAATCATACAATCAGAATCATACAATCATAATCATACAATTACAATCATACATCACAATCATACAATCACAATCATACAATCGAAATCATACAACTACAATCTCCCAAATACAATCATACAATCACAATCATACAATCACACTCATACAATCACAATCATACAATCGCAATCATACAATCGCAATCACATAATCACAATCATACAATCACAATCATACTATCACAATCATACAATCACAATCATACAATCACAATCATACAATCACAATCATACAATCACAGTCATACAATCACAATCTTTCAATCACAATCATACAATCACAATCATACAATCACAGTCATACAATCACAGTCATACAATCACAATCATACTATCACAATCATACAATCACACTCATACAATCAAAATCATACAATCGCAATCATACAATCGCAATCACACAATCACAGTCATACAATCACAATCATACAGTGACAATCATACAATCACAATCATACAATCACAATCATACAATCACAATCATACTATCGCAATCATACAATCGCAATCATTCAATCGCAATCATACCATCACAATCATACAGTCACAACCATACAATCATAATCATACAATCACAATCATACAATCATAATCATACAATCGCAATCATACAATCGCAATCATACAATCACAATCATACAATCACAATCATACAATCAATATCATACAATCACAATCATACAATCACAATCATGCAATCACAATCATACAATCACAATCATACTATCACAATCATACATACAAAATCATGCAATCTCAATCATACAATCACAATCATACAATCACAATCATACAATCACAATCATACAGTCACAATCATACAATCACAATCATGCAATCACAATCAATCAATCATAATCATACAATCACAATCATACAATCACAATCGTACAATCACAATTGCACGATCACAATCATACAATCACAGTCATACAATCACAATCATACAATCACAATCATACTATCACAATCATACAATCACAATCATACAATCACAATCATACAATTACAATCATACAATCGCAATCATACAATCACAATCATACAATCACAACCATACTATCACAATCATACAATCACAATAATACAATCGCAATCATACAATCACAATAATACAATCGCAATCATACAATCACAATCATACAATCACAAAAATAGAATCATAATCATACAATCACAATCATACAATCGCAATCATACAATCACAATCATACAATCATAATCATACCATCACAATCATACAGTCACAACCATACAATCACAATCATACAATCACAATCATACAATCATAATCATACAATCGCAATCATACAATCGCAATCATACAATCACAATCATACAATCACAATCATACAATCCCAATCATACAATCACAATCATACAATCACAATCATACAATCACAATCATACAATCACAATCATACAATCACAATCATACAATCACAATCATACAATCACAATCATACAATCACAATCATACAATCACAATCATACAATCACAATCATACAATCACAATCATACAATCACAATCATACAATCACAATCATACAATCACAATCATACAATCACAATCATACAATCGCAATCCTACAATTACAATCTCCAAAATACAATCTCCCAAATACAATCATACAATCACAATCATACAATCATAATCATACAATCACAATCATACAATCACAATCATACAATCACAGTCATACAATCACAATCTTACAATCACAATCATACTATCACAATCATACAATCACAATCATACAATCACAATCATACAATCACAATCATACATTCAAAATCATGCAATCACAATCACACAGTCACAATCATGCAATCACAATCATTCAATCATAATCATACAATCACAATCCTACAATCACAATCGTACAACAACAATCGTACAATCACAATCGCACAATCACAATCATACAATCACAGTCATACAATCACAATCTTACAATCACAATCATACTATCACAATCATACAATCAGAATCATACAATCACAATCATACAATCACAATCATACTTTCACAATCATACAATCACAATCATACAATCACAATCATACAATCGCAATCATACAATCACAATCATACAATCATAATCATACCCTCACAATCATACGATCGCAATCATACAATCACAATCATACCATCACAATCATACAATCACAATCGTACAATCATAATCAGACAATTACAATCATACATCACAATCATACAATCACAATCATACAATCGAAATCATATAACTACAATCTCCCAAATACAATCATTCAATCACAATCATACAATCACAATCATACAATCACAATCATACAATCACAATCATACAATCACAATCATACAATCACAATCTTACAATCGCAATCATACAATCACAATCATACAATCGCAATCATACAATCACAATCATACAATCATAATCATACAATCACAATCATACGATCGCAATCATACAATCACAATCATACCATCACAATCATACAATCACAATCACACAATCGCATTCATACAATCGCAATCATACAATCGCAATCATACAATCGCAATCATACAATCACATTCATACAATCACAGTCATACAATCACAATCTTACAATCACAATCATACAATCACAATCATACAATCACAGTCATACAATCACAATCTTACAATCACAATCATACTATCACAATCATACAATCACAATCATACAATTACAATCATACAATCACAATCATACAATTACAATCATACAATCGCATTCATACAATCGCAATCATACAATCACAATCATACAATCACAATCATACAATCACAATCATACAATCACAATCATACAATCACATTCATACAATCACAATCATACAATCACAAAAATACAATCATAATTATGCAATCACAATGATACAATCGCAATCACACAATCACAATCATACAATCATAATCATACAATCACAATCATACGATCGCAATCATACAATCACAATCATACCATCACAATCATACAATCACAATCATACAATCATAATCATACAATTACAATCATACATCACAATCATACAATCACATTCATACAATCGCAAGCATACAACTACAATCTCTCAAATACAATCATACAATCACAATCATACAATCACAATCATACAATCACAATCATACAATCACAATCATACAATCACAATCATACAATCACAACAATACAATCACGATCATACAATCACAATCATACAATCACAACCATACTATCACAATCATACAATCACAATCATACAATCACAATCATACATTCACAATCATACAATCACAATCATACTATCACAATCATACAATCACAATCATGCAATCACAATCATGCAATCACAATCATACTATCACAATCATACAAGCACAATCATACAATCACAATCATACAATCATAATCAGACAATGACAATCATACAATCACAATCATACAATCACAATCATACAATCACAATCATACAATCACAATCATACAATAACAATCATACAATCGCAATCATACTATCGCAATCATACAATCGCAATCATACAATCACAATCATACCATCACAATCATACAAGCAGAATCATACAATCATAATCATACAATTACAATCATACATCACAATCATACAATCACAATCATACAATCGAAATCATACAACTACAATCTCCCAAATACAATCATACAATCACAATCATACAATCACATTCATACAATCACAGTCATACAATCACAATCTTACAATCACAATCATACAATCACAATCATACAATCACAGACATACAATCACAGTCATACAATCACAATCATACTATCACAATCATACAATCACAATCATACAATCGCAATCATACAATCGCAATCATACAATCGCAATCATACAATCGCAATCATACAATCACAACCATACAATCGCAATCATACAATCACAATCATACAATCGCATTCATACAATCGCAATCATACAATCACAATCATACAATCACAATCATACAAACACAATCATACAATCACAATCATACAATCACAAAAATACAATCATAATCATACAATCACAATGATACAATCGCAATCATACAATCACAATCATACAATCATAATCATACAATCACAATCATACGATCGCAATCATACAATCACAATCATACCATCACAATCATAAAATCACAATCATACAAACACAATCATACAATCACAATCATACAATCACAAAAATACAATCATAATCATACAATCACAATGATACAATCACAATCATACAATCACAATCATACAATCACAAAAATACAATCATAATCATACAATCACAATCATACAATCGCAATCATACAATCACAATCATACAATCATAATCATACAATCACAATCATACGATCGCAATCATACAATCACAATCATACCATCACAATCATACAATCACAGACATACAATCACAGTCATACAATCACAATCATACTATCACAATCATACAATCACAATCATACAATCGCAATCATACAATCGCAATCATACAATCGCAATCATACAATCGCAATCATACAATCGCAATCATACAATCACAATCATACAATCGCAATCATACAATCACAATCATACAATCGCATTCATACAATCGCAATCATACAATCACAATCATACAATCACAATCATACAATCACAATCATACAATCACAATCATACAATCACAATCATACAATTACAAAAATACAATCATAATCATACAATCACTATGATACAATCGCAATCATACAATCACAATCATACAATCATAATCATACAATCACAATCATACGATCGCAATCATACAATCACAATCATACCATCACAATCATACAATCACCATCATACAATCATAATCATACAATTACAATCATACATCACAATCATACAATCACATTCATACAATCGCAATCATACAGCTACAATCTCTCAAATTCAATCATACAATCACAATCATACAATCACAATCATACAATCACAATCATACAATCACAATCATACTATCACAATCATACAATCACAATCATACAGTCACAATCATACAATCACAATTTTACAATCACAAAATTACAATCACAATCATACAATCACAGTCATACAATCACAGTCATACAATCACAGTCATACAATCACAATCATACTATCACAATCATACAATCACACTCATACAATCAAAATCATACAATCGCAATCATACAATCGCAATCACACAATCACAATCATACAATCACAATCATACAATCGCAATCATACAATCACAATCATACAATCATAATCATACAATCACAATCATACAATCACAATCATACAATCACAACCATACTATCACAATCATACAATCACAATCATACAATCACAATCATACATTCACAATCATACAATCACAATCATACTATCACAATCATACAATCACAATCATGCAATCACAATCATGCAATCACAATCATACTATCACAATCATACAAGCACAATCATACAATCACAATCATACAATCATAATCAGACAATGACAATCATACAATCACAATCATACAATCACAATCATACAATCACAATCATACAATCACAATCATACAATCACAATCATACAATCACAATCATACAATCACAATCATACAATCACAATCATACTATCGCAATCATACAATCGCAATCATACCATCCCAATCATACAAACACAACCGTACAATCATAATCATACAATCACAATCATACAATCATAATTATACAATCACAATCATACAATCACAATCATACAATCACAGTCATACAATCACAATCTTACAATCACAATCATACAATCACAATCATACAATCACAATCATACAATCACAATCATACAATTACAATCATACAATCGCAATCATACAATCACAATCATACAATCACAACCATACTATCACAATAATACAATCACAATAATACAATCGCAATCATACAATCACAATCATACAATCACAAAAATAGAATCATAATCATACAATCACAATCATAAAATCGCAATCATACAATCACAATCATACAATCATAATCATACAATCACAATCATACAATCACAATCATACAATCATAATCATACAATCACAATCATACAATCGCAATCATACAATCACAATCATACAGTCATAATCATACAATCACAATCATACAATCGAAATCATACAACTACAATCTCCCAAATACAATCATACAATCACAATCATACAATCACAATCATACAATCACAATCATACAATCACAATCATACAATCACAATCATACAATCACAATCATACTATCACAATCATACAATCACAATCATACAATCACAATCATACAATCACATTCATACAATCACAGTCATACAATCACAATCTTACAATCACAATCATACAATCACAATCATACAATCACAGACATACAATCACAGTCACACAATCACAAACATACTATCACAATCATACAATTACAATCATACAATCGCAATCATACAATCGCAATCATACAATCGCAATCATACAATCGCAATCATACAACTACAATCTCTCAAATACAATCATACAATCACAATCATACAATCACAATCATACAATCACAATCAGACAATCACAATCATACTATCACAATCATACAATCACAATCATACAATCACAATCATACAATCACAATCATACAATCACAGTCATACAATCACAATCTTTCAATCACAATCATACAATCACAATCATACAATCACAGTCATACAATCACAGTCATACAATCACAATCATACTATCACAATCATACAATCACACTCATACAATCAAAATCATACAATCGCAATCATACAATCGCAATCACACAATCACAGTCATACAATCACAATCATACAGTGACAATCATACAATCACAATCATACAATCACAATCATACAATCACAATCATACAATCACAATCATACTATCGCAATCATACAATCGCAATCATACAATCGCAATCATACCATCACAATCATACAGTCACAACCATACAATCATAATCATACAATCACAATCATACAATCATAATCATACAATCGCAATCATACAATCGCAATCATACAATCACAATCATACAATCACAATCATACAATCACAATCATACAATCACAATCATGCAATCACAATCATACAATCACAATCATACTATCACAATCATACATACAAAATCATGCAATCTCAATCATACAATCACAATCATACAATCACAATCATACAATCACAATCATACAGTCACAATCATACAATCACAATCATGCAATCACAATCAATCAATCATAATCATACAATCACAATCATACAATCACAATCGTACAATCACAATTGCACGATCACAATCATACAATCACAGTCATACAATCACAATCATACAATCACAATCATACTATCACAATCATACAATCACAATCATACAATCACAATCATACAATTACAATCATACAATCGCAATCATACAATCACAATCATACAATCACAACCATACTATCACAATCATACAATCACAATAATACAATCGCAATCATACAATCACAATCATACAATCACAAAAATAGAATCATAATCATACAATCACAATCATACAATCGCAATCATACAATCACAATCATACAATCATAATCATACCATCACAATCATACAGTCACAACCATACAATCACAATCATACAATCACAATCATACAATCATAATCATACAATCGCAATCATACAATCGCAATCATACAATCACAATCATACAATCACAATCATACAATCCCAATCATACAATCACAATCATACAATCACAATCATACAATCACAATCATACAATCACAATCATACAATCACAATCATACAATCACAATCATACAATCACAATCATACAATCACAATCATACAATCACAATCATACAATCACAATCATACAATCACAATCATACAATCGAAATCATACAACTACAATCTCCCAAATACAATCATTCAATCACAATCATACAATCACAATCATACAATCACAATCATACAATCACAATCATACAATCACAATCATACAATCACAATCTTACAATCGCAATCATACAATCACAATCATACAATCGCAATCATACAATCACAATCATACAATCATAATCATACAATCACAATCATACGATCGCAATCATACAATCACAATCATACCATCACAATCATACAATCAGAATCATACAGTCATAATCATACAATTACAATCATACATCACAATCATACAATCACAATCATACAATCGAAATCATACAACTACAATCTCCCAAATACAATCCTACAATCACAATCATACAATCACAATCATACAATCACAATCATACATTCACAATCATACAATCACAATCATAAAATCACAATCATACAATCACAATCATACTATCACAATCATACAATCACAATCATACAATCACAATCATACAATCACATTCATACAATCACAGTCATACAATCACAATCTTACAATCACAATCATACAATCACAATCATACAATCACAGACATACAATCACAATCATACAATCACAATCATACTATCACAATCATACAATCACAATCATACAATCAGAATCATACAATCGCAATCATACAATCGCAATCATACAATCGCAATCATACAATCGCAATCACACAATCACAATCATACAATCACAATCATACAGTCACAATCATACAATCACAATCATACAATCACAATCATACAATCGCAATCATACAATCACATTCATACAATCGCAATCATACAACTACAATCTCCCAAATACAATCATACAATCACAATCATACAATCACAATCATACAATCATAATCATACCATCACAATCATACAGTCACAACCATACAATCACAATTATACAATCACAATCATACAATCACAATCATACAATCACAAAAATACAATCATAATCATACAATCACAATGATACAATCGCAATCATACAATCACAATCATACAATCATAATCATACAATCACAATCATACGATCGCAATCATACAATCACAATCATACAATCACAATCATACAATCACAATCATACAATCACAATCATACAATCACAATCACACAATCACAATCATACAATCGCAATCCTACAATTACAAATTCCAAAATACAATCTCCCAAATACAATCATACAATCACAATCATACAATCATAATCATACAATCACAATCATACAATCACAATCATACAATCACAATCATACAATCACAGTCATACAATCACAATCTTACAATCACAATCATACTATCACAATCATACAATCACAATCATACAATCACAATCATACAATCACAATCATACATTCAAAATCATGCAATCACAATCACAGAGTCACAATCATGCAATCACAATCATTCAATCATAATCATACAATCACAATCCTACAATCACAATCGTACAATCACAATCGTACAATCACAATCGCACAATCACAATCATACAATCACAGTCATACAATCACAATCTTACAATCACAATCATACTATCACTATCATACAATCACAATCATACAATCACAATCATACAATCACAATCATACAATCACAATCATACAATCACAATCATACAATCACAATCATACAATCACAATCATACAATCGAAATCATACAATTACAATCTCCCAAATACAATCATACAATCACAATCATACAATCACTATCATACAATCACAATCATACAATCACAATCATACAATCACAATCATACAATCACAATCATACTATCACAATCATGCAATCACAATCATACAATCACAATCATACAATCACATTCATACAATCACAGTCATACAATCACAATCTTACAATCACAATCATACAATCACAATCATACAATCACAATCGTACAATCACAATCGCACAGTCACAATCATACAATCATAATCATACAATTAGAATCATGCAATCACAATCATTCAATCATAATCATACAATCGCAATCATACAATCACAATCGTACAATCACAATCGCACAATCACAATCATACCATCACAATCATACAATCAGAATCATACAATCATAATCAGACAATTACAATCATATATCACAATCATACAATCACAGTCATACAATCGAAATCATACAACTACAATCTCCCAAATACAATCATACAATCACAATCATACAATCACAATCATACAATCACAATCATACAATCACAATCATACAATCACAATCATACAATCACAATCATACTATCACAATCATACAATCACAATCATACAATCACAATCATACAATCACATTCATACAATCACAGTCATACAATCACAATCTTACAATCACAATCATACAATCACAATCATACAATCACAGACATACAATCACAGTCATACAATCACAATCATACTATCACAATCATACAATCACAATCATACAATCACAATCATACAATCGCAATCATACAATCGCAATCATACAATCGCAATCATACAATCGCAATCACACAATCACAATCATACAGTCACAATCATACAGTCGCAATCATACAAACACAATCATACAATCACAGTCATACAATCGCAATCATACAATCGCAATCATACAATTACAATCACCCAAATACAATCGTACAATCACAATCATACAATCACAATCATACAATCACAATCATACAATCACAATAATACAGTCACCAGCATACAATCGCAATCATAAAATCGCAATCATACAATTACAATCTCCCAAATACAATCACACAATCACAATCATACAATCACAATCATACAATCGGAATCATACAATCACAATCATACTATCACAATCATACAATCACAATCATACAATCACAATCATACAATCACAATCATACAATTACAATCATACAATCGCAATCATACAACCACAATCATACAATCACAACCATACTATCACAATCATACAATCACAATAATACAATCGCAATAATACAATCACAATCATACAATCACAAAAATAGAATCATAATCATACAATCACAATCATAGAATCGCAATCATACAATCACAATCATACAATCATAATCATACAATCACAATCATACAATCACAATCATACAATCACAATCATACAATCACAATCATACAATCATAATCATACAATCACAATCATACAATCGCAATCATACAATCACAATCATACAATCATAATCATACAATCACAATCATACGATCGCAATCATACAATCACAATCATGCCATCACAATCATACAATCAGAATCATACAATCGTAATAATACAATTACAATCATACATCACAATCATACAATCACAATCATACAATCGAAATCATACAACTACAATCTCCCAAATACAATCATACAATCACAATCATACAATCACAATCATACAATCACAATCATACAATCACAATCATTCAATCACAATCATACAATCACAATCATACAATCACAATCATACAATCACAATCATACTATCACAATCATACAATCACAATCATACAATCGCAATCATACAATCACATTCATACAATCACAGTCATACAATCACAATCTTACAATCACAATCATACAATCACAATCATACAATCACAGACATACAATCACAGTCATACAATCACAATCATACTATCACAATCATACAATCACAATCATACAATCGCAATCATACAATCGCAATCATACAATCGCAATCATACAATCGCAATCATACAATCACAATCATACAATCGCAATCATACAATCACAATCATACAATCGCATTCATACAATCGCAATCATACAATCACAATCATACAATCACAATCATACAATCACAATCATACAATCACAATCATACAATCACAATCATACAATTACAAAAATACAATCATAATCATACAATCACTATGATACAATCGCAATCATACAATCACAATCATACAATCATAATCATACAATCACAATCATACGATCGCAATCATACAATCACAATCATACCATCACAATCATACAATCACCATCATACAATCATAATCATACAATTACAATCATACATCACAATCATACAATCACATTCATACAATCGCAATCATACAGCTACAATCTCTCAAATACAATCATACAATCACAATCATACAATCACAATCATACAATCACAATCATACAATCACAATCATACAATCACAATCATACAATTACAAAAATACAATCATAATCATACAATCACTATGATACAATCGCAATCATACAATCACAATCATACAATCATAATCATACAATCACCATCATACAATCATAATCATACAATTACAATCATACATCACAATCATACAATCACATTCATACAATCGCAATCATACAGCTACAATCTCTCAAATACAATCATACAATCACAATCATACAATCACAATCATACAATCACAATCATACAATCACAATCATACAATCACAATCATACAATTACAAAAATACAATCATAATCATACAATCACTATGATACAATCGCAATCATACAATCACAATCATACAATCATAATCATACAATCACAATCATACGATCGCAATCATACAATCACAATCATACCATCACAATCATACAATCACCATCATACAATCACAATCATACAATCACAATCATACAATCACAATCATACAATCACAATCATACTATCACAATCATACAATCACAATCATACAGTCACAATCATACAATCACAATTTTACAATCACAAAATTACAATCACAATCATACAATCACAGTCATACAATCACAGTCATACAATCACAGTCATACAATCACAATCATACTATCACAATCATACAATCACACTCATACAATCAAAATCATACAATCGCAATCATACAATCGCAATCACACAATCACAATCATACAATCACAATCATACAATCGCAATCATACAATCACAATCATGCAATCATAATCATACAATCACAATCATACAATCACAATCATACAATCACAACCATACTATCACAATCATACAATCACAATCATACAATCACAATCATACATTCACAATCATACAATCACAATCATACTATCACAATCATACAATCACAATCATGCAATCACAATCATGCAATCACAATCATACTATCACAATCATACAAGCACAATCATACAATCACAATCATACAATCATAATCAGACAATGACAATCATACAATCACAATCATACAATCACAATCATACAATCACAATCATACAATCACAATCATACAATCACAATCATACAATCACAATCATACAATCACAATCATACTATCGCAATCATACAATCGCAATCATACCATCCCAATCATACAAACACAACCGTACAATCATAATCATACAATCACAATCATACAATCATAATTATACAATCACAATCATACAATCACAATCATACAATCACAGTCATACAATCACAATCTTACAATCACAATCATACAATCACAATCATACAATCACAATCATACAATCACAATCATACAATCACAATCATACAATTACAATCATACAATCGCAATCATACAATCACAATCATACAATCACAACCATACTATCCCAATCATACAATCACAATAATACAATCGCAATCATACAATCACAATCATACAATCACAAAAATAGAATCATAATCATACAATCACAATCATAAAATCGCAATCATACAATCACAATCATACAATCATAATCATATAATCACAATCATACAATCACAATCATACAATCATAATCATACAATCACAATCATACAATCGCAATCATACAATCACAATCATACAGTCATAATCATACAATCACAATCATACAATCGAAATCATACAACTACAATCTCCCAAATACAATCATACAATCACAATCATACAATCACAATAATACAATCGCAATCATACAATCACAATCATACAATCACAAAAATAGAATCATAATCATACAATCACAATCATACAATCGCAATCATACAATCACAATCATACAATCATAATCATACCATCACAATCATACAGTCACAACCATACAATCACAATCATACAATCACAATCATACAATCATAATCATACAATCGCAATCATACAATCGCAATCATACAATCACAATCATACAATCACAATCATACAATCCCAATCATACAATCACAATCATACAATCACAATCATACAATCACAATCATACAATCACAATCATACAATCACAATCATACAATCACAATCATACAATCACAATCATACAATCACAATCATACAATCACAATCATACAATCACAATCATACAATCACAATCATACAATCACAATCATACAATCACAATCATACAATCGCAATCCTACAATTACAATCTCCAAAATACAATCTCCCAAATACAATCATACAATCACAATCATACAATCATAATCATACAATCACAATCATACAATCACAATCATACAATCACAGTCATACAATCACAATCTTACAATCACAATCATACTATCACAATCATACAATCACAATCATACAATCACAATCATACAATCACAATCATACATTCAAAATCATGCAATCACAATCACACAGTCACAATCATGCAATCACAATCATTCAATCATAATCATACAATCACAATCCTACAATCACAATCGTACAACAACAATCGTACAATCACAATCGCACAATCACAATCATACAATCACAGTCATACAATCACAATCTTACAATCACAATCATACTATCACAATCATACAATCAGAATCATACAATCACAATCATACAATCACAATCATACTTTCACAATCATACAATCACAATCATACAATCACAATCATACAATCGCAATCATACAATCACAATCATACAATCATAATCATACCCTCACAATCATACGATCGCAATCATACAATCACAATCATACCATCACAATCATACAATCACAATCGTACAATCATAATCAGACAATTACAATCATACATCACAATCATACAATCACAATCATACAATCGAAATCATATAACTACAATCTCCCAAATACAATCATTCAATCACAATCATACAATCACAATCATACAATCACAATCATACAATCACAATCATACAATCACAATCATACAATCACAATCTTACAATCGCAATCATACAATCACAATCATACAATCGCAATCATACAATCACAATCATACAATCATAATCATACAATCACAATCATACGATCGCAATCATACAATCACAATCATACCATCACAATCATACAATCACAATCACACAATCGCATTCATACAATCGCAATCATACAATCGCAATCATACAATCGCAATCATACAATCACATTCATACAATCACAGTCATACAATCACAATCTTACAATCACAATCATACAATCACAATCATACAATCACAGTCATACAATCACAATCTTACAATCACAATCATACTATCACAATCATACAATCACAATCATACAATTACAATCATACAATCACAATCATACAATTACAATCATACAATCGCATTCATACAATCGCAATCATACAATCACAATCATACAATCACAATCATACAATCACAATCATACAATCACAATCATACAATCACATTCATACAATCACAATCATACAATCACAAAAATACAATCATAATTATGCAATCACAATGATACAATCGCAATCATACAATCACAATCATACAATCATAATCATACAATCACAATCATACGATCGCAATCATACAATCACAATCATACCATCACAATCATACAATCACAATCATACAATCATAATCATACAATTACAATCATACATCACAATCATACAATCACATTCATACAATCGCAAGCATACAACTACAATCTCTCAAATACAATCATACAATCACAATCATACAATCACAATCATACAATCACAATCATACAATCACAATCATACAATCACAACAATACAATCACGATCATACAATCACAATCATACAATCACAACCATACTATCACAATCATACAATCACAATCATACAATCACAATCATACATTCACAATCATACAATCACAATCATACTATCACAATCATACAATCACAATCATGCAATCACAATCATGCAATCACAATCATACTATCACAATCATACAAGCACAATCATACAATCACAATCATACAATCATAATCAGACAATGACAATCATACAATCACAATCATACAATCACAATCATACAATCACAATCATACAATCACAATCATACAATAACAATCATACAATCACAATCATACTATCGCAATCATACAATCGCAATCATACAATCACAATCATACCATCACAATCATACAAGCAGAATCATACAATCATAATCATACAATTACAATCATACATCACAATCATACAATCACAATCATACAATCGAAATCATACAACTACAATCTCCCAAATACAATCATACAATCACAATCATACAATCACATTCATACAATCACAGTCATACAATCACAATCTTACAATCACAATCATACAATCACAATCATACAATCACAGACATACAATCACAGTCATACAATCACAATCATACTATCACAATCATACAATCACAATCATACAATCGCAATCATACAATCGCAATCATACAATCGCAATCATACAATCGCAATCATACAATCACAACCATACAATCGCAATCATACAATCACAATCATACAATCGCATTCATACAATCGCAATCATACAATCACAATCATACAATCACAATCATACAAACACAATCATACAATCACAATCATACAATCACAAAAATACAATCATAATCATACAATCACAATGATACAATCGCAATCATACAATCACAATCATACAATCATAATCATACAATCACAATCATACGATCGCAATCATACAATCACAATCATACCATCACAATCATAAAATCACAATCATACAAACACAATCATACAATCACAATCACACAATCACAAAAATACAATCATAATCATACAATCACAATGATACAATCACAATCATACAATCACAATCATACAATCACAAAAATACAATCATAATCATACAATCACAATCATACAATCGCAATCATACAATCACAATCATACAATCATAATCATACAATCACAATCATACGATCGCAATCATACAATCACAATCATACCATCACAATCATACAATCACAGACATACAATCACAGTCATACAATCACAATCATACTATCACAATCATACAATCACAATCATACAATCGCAATCATACAATCGCAATCATACAATCGCAATCATACAATCGCAATCATACAATCGCAATCATACAATCACAATCATACAATCGCAATCATACAATCACAATCATACAATCGCATTCATACAATCGCAATCATACAATCACAATCATACAATCACAATCATACAATCACAATCATACAATCACAATCATACAATCAC
Source organism: Megachile rotundata (assembly GCF_050947335.1). NCBI lineage: Eukaryota > Metazoa > Arthropoda > Insecta > Hymenoptera > Megachilidae > Megachile > Megachile rotundata. Next base: position 936,848 of record NW_027473336.1, on the reverse strand, counting down.
AATCATACAATCACAATCATACAATTACAAAAATACAGTCATAATCATACAATCACTATGATACAATCGCAATCATACAATCACAATCATACAATCATAATCATACAATCACAATCATACGATCGCAATCATACAATCACAATCATACCATCACAATCATACAATCACCATCATACAATCATAATCATACAATTACAATCATACATCACAATCATACAATCACATTCATACAATCGCAATCATACAGCTACAATCTCTCAAATACAATCATACAATCACAATCATACAATCACAATCATACAATCACAATCATACAATCACAATCATACTATCACAATCATACAATCACAATCATACAGTCACAATCATACAATCACAATTTTACAATCACAAAATTACAATCACAATCATACAATCACAGTCATACAATCACAGTCATACAATCACAGTCATACAATCACAATCATACTATCACAATCATACAATCACACTCATACAATCAAAATCATACAATCGCAATCATACAATCGCAATCACACAATCACAATCATACAATCACAATCATACAATCGCAATCATACAATCACAATCATACAATCATAATCATACAATCACAATCATACAATCACAATCATACAATCACAACCATACTATCACAATCATACAATCACAATCATACAATCACAATCATACATTCACAATCATACAATCACAATCATACTATCACAATCATACAATCACAATCATGCAATCACAATCATGCAATCACAATCATACTATCACAATCATACAAGCACAATCATACAATCACAATCATACAATCATAATCAGACAATGACAATCATACAATCACAATCATACAATCACAATCATACAATCACAATCATACAATCACAATCATACAATCACAATCATACAATCACAATCATACAATCACAATCATACAATCACAATCATACTATCGCAATCATACAATCGCAATCATACCATCCCAATCATACAAACACAACCGTACAATCATAATCATACAATCACAATCATACAATCATAATTATACAATCACAATCATACAATCACAATCATACAATCACAGTCATACAATCACAATCTTACAATCACAATCATACAATCACAATCATACAATCACAATCATACAATCACAATCATACAATTACAATCATACAATCGCAATCATACAATCACAATCATACAATCACAACCATACTATCACAATAATACAATCACAATAATACAATCGCAATCATACAATCACAATCATACAATCACAAAAATAGAATCATAATCATACAATCACAATCATAAAATCGCAATCATACAATCACAATCATACAATCATAATCATACAATCACAATCATACAATCACAATCATACAATCATAATCATACAATCACAATCATACAATCGCAATCATACAATCACAATCATACAGTCATAATCATACAATCACAATCATACAATCGAAATCATACAACTACAATCTCCCAAATACAATCATACAATCACAATCATACAATCACAATCATACAATCACAATCATACAATCACAATCATACAATCACAATCATACAATCACAATCATACTATCACAATCATACAATCACAATCATACAATCACAATCATACAATCACATTCATACAATCACAGTCATACAATCACAATCTTACAATCACAATCATACAATCACAATCATACAATCACAGACATACAATCACAGTCACACAATCACAAACATACTATCACAATCATACAATTACAATCATACAATCGCAATCATACAATCGCAATCATACAATCGCAATCATACAATCGCAATCATACAACTACAATCTCTCAAATACAATCATACAATCACAATCATACAATCACAATCATACAATCACAATCATACAATCACAATCATACTATCACAATCATACAATCACAATCATACAATCACAATCATACAATCACAATCATACAATCACAGTCATACAATCACAATCTTTCAATCACAATCATACAATCACAATCATACAATCACAGTCATACAATCACAGTCATACAATCACAATCATACTATCACAATCATACAATCACACTCATACAATCAAAATCATACAATCGCAATCATACAATCGCAATCACACAATCACAGTCATACAATCACAATCATACAGTGACAATCATACAATCACAATCATACAATCACAATCATACAATCACAATCATACTATCGCAATCATACAATCGCAATCATACAATCGCAATCATACCATCACAATCATACAGTCACAACCATACAATCATAATCATACAATCACAATCATACAATCATAATCATACAATCGCAATCATACAATCGCAATCATACAATCACAATCATACAATCACAATCATACAATCACAATCATACAATCACAATCATGCAATCACAATCATACAATCACAATCATACTATCACAATCATACATACAAAATCATGCAATCTCAATCATACAATCACAATCATACAATCACAATCATACAATCACAATCATACAGTCACAATCATACAATCACAATCATGCAATCACAATCAATCAATCATAATCATACAATCACAATCATACAATCACAATCGTACAATCACAATTGCACGATCACAATCATACAATCACAGTCATACAATCACAATCATACAATCACAATCATACTATCACAATCATACAATCACAATCATACAATCACAATCATACAATTACAATCATACAATCGCAATCATACAATCACAATCATACAATCACAACCATACTATCACAATCATACAATCACAATAATACAATCGCAATCATACAATCACAATCATACAATCACAAAAATAGAATCATAATCATACAATCACAATCATACAATCGCAATCATACAATCACAATCATACAATCATAATCATACCATCACAATCATACAGTCACAACCATACAATCACAATCATACAATCACAATCATACAATCATAATCATACAATCGCAATCATACAATCGCAATCATACAATCACAATCATACAATCACAATCATACAATCCCAATCATACAATCACAATCATACAATCACAATCATACAATCACAATCATACAATCACAATCATACAATCACAATCATACAATCACAATCATACAATCACAATCATACAATCACAATCATACAATCACAATCATACAATCACAATCATACAATCACAATCATACAATCACAATCATACAATCGAAATCATACAACTACAATCTCCCAAATACAATCATTCAATCACAATCATACAATCACAATCATACAATCACAATCATACAATCACAATCATACAATCACAATCTTACAATCGCAATCATACAATCACAATCATACAATCGCAATCATACAATCACAATCATACAATCATAATCATACAATCACAATCATACGATCGCAATCATACAATCACAATCATACCATCACAATCATACAATCAGAATCATACAGTCATAATCATACAATTACAATCATACATCACAATCATACAATCACAATCATACAATCGAAATCATACAACTACAATCTCCCAAATACAATCCTACAATCACAATCATACAATCACAATCATACAATCACAATCATACATTCACAATCATACAATCACAATCATAAAATCACAATCATACAATCACAATCATACTATCACAATCATACAATCACAATTATACAATCACAATCATACAATCACATTCATACAATCACAGTCATACAATCACAATCTTACAATCACAATCATACAATCACAATCATACAATCACAGACATACAATCACAATCATACAATCACAATCATACTATCACAATCATACAATCACAATCATACAATCAGAATCATACAATCGCAATCATACAATCGCAATCATACAATCGCAATCATACAATCGCAATCACACAATCACAATCATACAATCACAATCATACAGTCACAATCATACAATCACAATCATACAATCACAATCATACAATCGCAATCATACAATCACAATCATACAATCGCATTCATACAATCGCAATCATACAATCACAATCATACAACCACAATCATACAATCACAATCATACAATCACAATCATACAATCACAAAAATACAATCATAATCATACAATCACAATGATACAATCGCAATCATACAATCACAATCATACAATCATAATCATACAATCACAATCATACGATCGCAATCATACAATCACAATCATACCATCACAATCATACAATCACAATCATATAATCATAATCATACAATTACAATCATACATCACAATCATACAATCACATTCATACAATCGCAATCATACAACTACAATCTCCCAAATACAATCATACAATCACAATCATACAATCACAATCATACAATCATAATCATACCATCACAATCATACAGTCACAACCATACAATCACAATCATACAATCACAATCATACAATCACAATCATACAATCACAAAAATACAATCATAATCATACAATCACAATGATACAATCGCAATCATACAATCACAATCATACAATCATAATCATACAATCACAATCATACGATCGCAATCATACAATCACAATCATACAATCACAATCATACAATCACAATCATACAATCACAATCATACAATCACAATCACACAATCACAATCATACAATCGCAATCCTACAATTACAATCTCCAAAATACAATCTCCCAAATACAATCATACAATCACAATCATACAATCATAATCATACAATCACAATCATACAATCACAATCATACAATCACAGTCATACAATCACAATCTTACAATCACAATCATACTATCACAATCATACAATCACAATCATACAATCACAATCATACAATCACAATCATACATTCAAAATCATGCAATCACAATCACAGAGTCACAATCATGCAATCACAATCATTCAATCATAATCATACAATCACAATCCTACAATCACAATCGTACAATCACAATCGTACAATCACAATCGCACAATCACAATCATACAATCACAGTCATACAATCACAATCTTACAATCACAATCATACTATCACTATCATACAATCACAATCATACAATCACAATCATACAATCACAATCATACAATCACAATCATACAATCACAATCATACAATCACAATCATACAATCACAATCATACAATCACAATCATACAATCACAATCATACAATCGAAATCATACAACTACAATCTCCCAAATACAATCATACAATCACAATCATACAATCACTATCATACAATCACAATCATACAATCACAATCATACAATCACAATCATACAATCACAATCATACTATCACAATCATGCAATCACAATCATACAATCACAATCATACAATCACATTCATACAATCACAGTCATACAATCACAATCTTACAATCACAATCATACAATCACAATCATACAATCACAATCGTACAATCACAATCGCACAGTCACAATCATACAATCATAATCATACAATTAGAATCATGCAATCACAATCATTCAATCATAATCATACAATCGCAATCATACAATCACAATCGTACAATCACAATCGCACAATCACAATCATACCATCACAATCATACAATCAGAATCATACAATCATAATCAGACAATTACAATCATATATCACAATCATACAATCACAGTCATACAATCGAAATCATACAACTACAATCTCCCAAATACAATCATACAATCACAATCATACAATCACAATCATACAATCACAATCATACAATCACAATCATACAATCACAATCATACAATCACAATCATACTATCACAATCATACAATCACAATCATACAATCACAATCATACAATCACATTCATACAATCACAGTCATACAATCACAATCTTACAATCACAATCATACAATCACAATCATACAATCACAGACATACAATCACAGTCATACAATCACAATCATACTATCACAATCATACAATCACAATCATACAATCACAATCATACAATCGCAATCATACAATCGCAATCATACAATCGCAATCATACAATCGCAATCACACAATCACAATCATACAGTCACAATCATACAGTCGCAATCATACAATCACAATCATACAATCACAGTCATACAATCGCAATCATACAATCGCAATCATACAATTACAATCACCCAAATACAATCGTACAATCACAATCATACAATCACAATCATACAATCACAATCATACAATCACAATCATACAATCACAATAATACAGTCACCAGCATACAATCGCAATCATAAAATCGCAATCATACAATTACAATCTCCCAAATACAATCACACAATCACAATCATACAATCACAATCATACAATCGGAATCATACAATCACAATCATACAATCACAACAATACAATCACGATCATACAGTCACAATCATACAATCACAACCATACTATCACAATCATACAATCACAATCATACAATCACAATCATACATTCACAATCATACAATCACAATCATACTATCACAATCATACAATCAGAATCATGCAATCACAATCATGCAATCACAATCATACTATCACAATCATACAAGCACAATCATACAATCACAATCATACAATCATAATCATACAATCACAATCATACAATCATAATTATACAATCACAATCATACAATCACAATCATACAATCACAGTCATACAATCACAATCTTACAATCACAATCATACTATCACAATCATACAATCACAATCATACAATCACAATCATACAATCACAATCATACAATTACAATCATACAATCGCAATCATACAACCACAATCATACAATCACAACCATACTATCACAATCATACAATCACAATAATACAATCGCAATAATACAATCACAATCATACAATCACAAAAATAGAATCATAATCATACAATCACAATCATAGAATCGCAATCATACAATCACAATCATACAATCATAATCATACAATCACAATCATACAATCACAATCATACAATCACAATCATACAATCACAATCATACAATCATAATCATACAATCACAATCATACAATCGCAATCATACAATCACAATCATACAATCATAATCATACAATCACAATCATACGATCGCAATCATACAATCACAATCATGCCATCACAATCATACAATCAGAATCATACAATCGTAATAATACAATTACAATCATACATCACAATCATACAATCACAATCATACAATCGAAATCATACAACTACAATCTCCCAAATACAATCATACAATCACAATCATACAATCACAATCATACAATCACAATCATACAATCACAATCATTCAATCACAATCATACAATCACAATCATACAATCACAATCATACAATCACAATCATACTATCACAATCATACAATCACAATCATACAATCGCAATCATACAATCACATTCATACAATCACAGTCATACAATCACAATCTTACAATCACAATCATACAATCACAATCATACAATCACAGACATACAATCACAGTCATACAATCACAATCATACTATCACAATCATACAATCACAATCATACAATCGCAATCATACAATCGCAATCATACAATCGCAATCATACAATCGCAATCATACAATCACAATCATACAATCGCAATCATACAATCACAATCATACAATCGCATTCATACAATCGCAATCATACAATCACAATCATACAATCACAATCATACAATCACAATCATACAATCACAATCATACAATTACAAAAATACAATCATAATCATACAATCACTATGATACAATCGCAATCATACAATCACAATCATACAATCATAATCATACAATCACAATCATACGATCGCAATCATACAATCACAATCATACCATCACAATCATACAATCACCATCATACAATCATAATCATACAATTACAATCATACATCACAATCATACAATCACATTCATACAATCGCAATCATACAGCTACAATCTCTCAAATACAATCATACAATCACAATCATACAATCACAATCATACAATCACAATCATACAATCACAATCATACAATCACAATCATACAATCACAATCATACAATTACAAAAATACAATCATAATCATACAATCACTATGATACAATCGCAATCATACAATCACAATCATACAATCATAATCATACAATCACAATCATACGATCGCAATCATACAATCACAATCATACCATCACAATCATACAATCACCATCATACAATCACAATCATACAATCACAATCATACAATCACAATCATACAATCACAATCATACTATCACAATCATACAATCACAATCATACAGTCACAATCATACAATCACAATTTTACAATCACAAAATTACAATCACAATCATACAATCACAGTCATACAATCACAGTCATACAATCACAGTCATACAATCACAATCATACTATCACAATCATACAATCACACTCATACAATCAAAATCATACAATCGCAATCATACAATCGCAATCACACAATCACAATCATACAATCACAATCATACAATCGCAATCATACAATCACAATCATGCAATCATAATCATACAATCACAATCATACAATCACAATCATACAATCACAACCATACTATCACAATCATACAATCACAATCATACAATCACAATCATACATTCACAATCATACAATCACAATCATACTATCACAATCATACAATCACAATCATGCAATCACAATCATGCAATCACAATCATACTATCACAATCATACAAGCACAATCATACAATCACAATCATACAATCATAATCAGACAATGACAATCATACAATCACAATCATACAATCACAATCATACAATCACAATCATACAATCACAATCATACAATCACAATCATACAATCACAATCATACAATCACAATCATACTATCGCAATCATACAATCGCAATCATACCATCCCAATCATACAAACACAACCGTACAATCATAATCATACAATCACAATCATACAATCATAATTATACAATCACAATCATACAATCACAATCATACAATCACAGTCATACAATCACAATCTTACAATCACAATCATACAATCACAATCATACAATCACAATCATACAATCACAATCATACAATTACAATCATACAATCGCAATCATACAATCACAATCATACAATCACAACCATACTATCCCAATCATACAATCACAATAATACAATCGCAATCATACAATCACAATCATACAATCACAAAAATAGAATCATAATCATACAATCACAATCATAAAATCGCAATCATACAATCACAATCATACAATCATAATCATACAATCACAATCATACAATCACAATCATACAATCATAATCATACAATCACAATCATACAATCGCAATCATACAATCACAATCATACAGTCATAATCATACAATCACAATCATACAATCGAAATCATACAACTACAATCTCCCAAATACAATCATACAATCACAATCATACAATCACAATAATACAATCGCAATCATACAATCACAATCATACAATCACAAAAATAGAATCATAATCATACAATCACAATCATACAATCGCAATCATACAATCACAATCATACAATCATAATCATACCATCACAATCATACAGTCACAACCATACAATCACAATCATACAATCACAATCATACAATCATAATCATACAATCGCAATCATACAATCGCAATCATACAATCACAATCATACAATCACAATCATACAATCCCAATCATACAATTACAATCATACAATCACAATCATACAATCACAATCATACAATCACAATCATACAATCACAATCATACAATCACAATCATACAATCACAATCATACAATCACAATCATACAATCACAATCATACAATCACAATCATACAATCACAATCATACAATCACAATCATACAATCACAATCATACAATCACAATCATACAATCACAATCATACAATCGCAATCCTACAATTACAATCTCCAAAATACAATCTCCCAAATACAATCATACAATCACAATCATACAATCATAATCATACAATCACAATCATACAATCACAATCATACAATCACAGTCATACAATCACAATCTTACAATCACAATCATACTATCACAATCATACAATCACAATCATACAATCACAATCATACAATCACAATCATACATTCAAAATCATGCAATCACAATCACACAGTCACAATCATGCAATCACAATCATTCAATCATAATCATACAATCACAATCCTACAATCACAATCGTACAACAACAATCGTACAATCACAATCGCACAATCACAATCATACAATCACAGTCATACAATCACAATCTTACAATCACAATCATACTATCACAATCATACAATCAGAATCATACAATCACAATCATACAATCACAATCATACTTTCACAATCATACAATCACAATCATACAATCACAATCATACAATCGCAATCATACAATCACAGTCATACAATCATAATCATACCCTCACAATCATACGATCGCAATCATACAATCACAATCATACCATCACAATCATACAATCACAATCGTACAATCATAATCAGACAATTACAATCATACATCACAATCATACAATCACAATCATACAATCGAAATCATATAACTACAATCTCCCAAATACAATCATTCAATCACAATCATACAATCACAATCATACAATCACAATCATACAATCACAATCATACAATCACAATCATACAATCACAATCTTACAATCGCAATCATACAATCACAATCATACAATCGCAATCATACAATCACAATCATACAATCATAATCATACAATCACAATCATACGATCGCAATCATACAATCACAATCATACCATCACAATCATACAATCACAATCACACAATCGCATTCATACAATCGCAATCATATAATCGCAATCATACAATCGCAATCATACAATCACATTCATACAATCACAGTCATACAATCACAATCTTACAATCACAATCATACAATCACAATCATACAATCACAGTCATACAATCACAATCTTACAATCACAATCATACTATCACAATCATACAATCACAATCATACAATTACAATCATACAATCACAATCATACAATTACAATCATACAATCGCATTCATACAATCGCAATCATACAATCACAATCATACAATCACAATCATACAATCACAATCATACAATCACAATCATACAATCACATTCATACAATCACAATCATACAATCACAAAAATACAATCATAATTATGCAATCACAATGATACAATCGCAATCATACAATCACAATCATACAATCATAATCATACAATCACAATCATACGATCGCAATCATACAATCACAATCATACCATCACAATCATACAATCACAATCATACAATCATAATCATACAATTACAATCATACATCACAATCATACAATCACATTCATACAATCGCAAGCATACAACTACAATCTCTCAAATACAATCATACAATCACAATCATACAATCACAATCATACAATCACAATCATACAATCACAATCATACAATCACAACAATACAATCACGATCATACAATCACAATCATACAATCACAACCATACTATCACAATCATACAATCACAATCATACAATCACAATCATACATTCACAATCATACAATCACAATCATACTATCACAATCATACAATCACAATCATGCAATCACAATCATGCAATCACAATCATACTATCACAATCATACAAGCACAATCATACAATCACAATCATACAATCATAATCAGACAATGACAATCATACAATCACAATCATACAATCACAATCATACAATCACAATCATACAATCACAATCATACAATAACAATCATACAATCACAATCATACTATCGCAATCATACAATCGCAATCATACAATCACAATCATACCATCACAATCATACAAGCAGAATCATACAATCATAATCATACAATTACAATCATACATCACAATCATACAATCACAATCATACAATCGAAATCATACAACTACAATCTCCCAAATACAATCATACAATCACAATCATACAATCACATTCATACAATCACAGTCATACAATCACAATCTTACAATCACAATCATACAATCACAATCATACAATCACAGACATACAATCACAGTCATACAATCACAATCATACTATCACAATCATACAATCACAATCATACAATCGCAATCATACAATCGCAATCATACAATCGCAATCATACAATCGCAATCATACAATCACAACCATACAATCGCAATCATACAATCACAATCATACAATCGCATTCATACAATCGCAATCATACAATCACAATCATACAATCACAATCATACAAACACAATCATACAATCACAATCATACAATCACAAAAATACAATCATAATCATACAATCACAATGATACAATCGCAATCATACAATCACAATCATACAATCATAATCATACAATCACAATCATACGATCGCAATCATACAATCACAATCATACCATCACAATCATAAAATCACAATCATACAAACACAATCATACAATCACAATCATACAATCACAAAAATACAATCATAATCATACAATCACAATGATACAATCACAATCATACAATCACAAAAATACAATCATAATCATACAATCACAATCATACAATCGCAATCATACAATCACAATCATACAATCATAATCATACAATCACAATCATACGATCGCAATCATACAATCACAATCATACCATCACAATCATACAATCACAGACATACAATCACAGTCATACAATCACAATCATACTATCACAATCATACAATCACAATCATACAATCGCAATCATACAATCACAATCATACAATCACAATCATACAATCACAATCATACAATCACAATCATACAATCACAATCATACAATTACAAAAATACAATCATAATCATACAATCACTATGATACAATCGCAATCATACAATCACAATCATACAATCATAATCATACAATCACAATCATACGATCGCAATCATACAATCACAATCATACCATCACAATCATACAATCACCATCATACAATCATAATCATACAATTACAATCATACATCACAATCATACAATCACATTCATACAATCGCAATCATACAGCTACAATCTCTCAAATACAATCATACAATCACAATCATACAATCACAATCATACAATCACAAAAATACAATCATAATCATACAATCACAATGATACAATCGCAATCATACAATCACAATCATACAATCATAATCATACAATCACAATCATACGATCGCAATCATACAATCACAATCATACCATCACAATCATAAAATCACAATCATACAAACACAATCATACAATCACAATCATACAATCACAAAAATACAATCATAATCATACAATCACAATGATACAATCACAATCATACAATCACAATCATACAATCACAAAAATACAATCATAATCATACAATCACAATCATACAATCGCAATCATACAATCACAATCATACAATCATAATCATACAATCACAATCATACGATCGCAATCATACAATCACAACCATACCATCACAATCATACAATCACAGACATACAATCACAGTCATACAATCACAATCATACTATCACAATCATACAATCACAATCATACAATCGCAATCATACAATCGCAATCATACAATCGCAATCATACAATCGCAATCATACAATCGCAATCATACAATCACAATCATACAATCGCAATCATACAATCACAATCATACAATCGCATTCATACAATCGCAATCATACAATCACAATCATACAATCACAATCATACAATCACAATCATACAATCACAATCATACAATCACAATCATACAATCACAATCATACAATCACAATCATACAATTACAAAAATACAATCATAATCATACAATCACTATGATACAATCGCAATCATACAATCACAATCATACAATCATAATCATACAATCACAATCATACGATCGCAATCATACAATCACAATCATACCATCACAATCATACAATCACCATCATACAATCATAATCATACAATTACAATCATACATCACAATCATACAATCACATTCATACAATCGCAATCATACAGCTACAATCTCTCAAATACAATCATACAATCACAATCATACAATCACAATCATACAATCACAATCATACAATCACAATCATACTATCACAATCATACAATCACAATCATACAGTCACAATCATACAATCACAATTTTACAATCACAAAATTACAATCACAATCATACAATCACAGTCATACAATCACAGTCATACAATCACAGTCATACAATCACAATCATACTATCACAATCATACAATCACACTCATACAATCAAAATCATACAATCGCAATCATACAATCGCAATCACACAATCACAATCATACAATCACAATCATACAATCGCAATCATACAATCACAATCATACAATCACAATCATACAATCACAACCATACTATCACAATCATACAATCACAATCATACAATCACAATCATACATTCACAATCATACAATCACAATCATACTATCACAATCATACAATCACAATCATGCAATCACAATCATGCAATCACAATCATACTATCACAATCATACAAGCACAATCATACAATCACAATCATACAATCATAATCAGACAATGACAATCATACAATCACAATCATACAATCACAATCATACAATCACAATCATACAATCACAATCATACAATCACAATCATACAATCACAATCATACAATCACAATCATACTATCGCAATCATACAATCGCAATCATACCATCCCAATCATACAAACACAACCGTACAATCATAATCATACAATCACAATCATACAATCATAATTATACAATCACAATCATACAATCACAATCATACAATCACAGTCATACAATCACAATCTTACAATCACAATCATACAATCACAATCATACAATCACAATCATACAATCACAATCATACAATTACAATCATACAATCGCAATCATACAATCACAATCATACAATCACAACCATACTATCACAATAATACAATCACAATAATACAATCGCAATCATACAATCACAATCATACAATCACAAAAATAGAATCATAATCATACAATCACAATCATAAAATCGCAATCATACAATCACAATCATACAATCATAATCATACAATCACAATCATACAATCACAATCATACAATCATAATCATACAATCACAATCATACAATCGCAATCATACAATCACAATCATACAGTCATAATCATACAATCACAATCATACAATCGAAATCATACAACTACAATCTCCCAAATACAATCATACAATCACAATCATACAATCACAATCATACAATCACAATCATACAATCACAATCATACAATCACAATCATACAATCACAATCATACTATCACAATCATACAATCACAATCATACAATCACAATCATACAATCACATTCATACAATCACAGTCATACAATCACAATCTTACAATCACAATCATACAATCACAATCATACAATCACAGACATACAATCACAGTCACACAATCACAAACATACTATCACAATCATACAATTACAATCATACAATCGCAATCATACAATCGCAATCATACAATCGCAATCATACAATCGCAATCATACAACTACAATCTCTCAAATACAATCATACAATCACAATCATACAATCACAATCATACAATCACAATCATACAATCACAATCATACTATCACAATCATACAATCACAATCATACAATCACAATCATACAATCACAATCATACAATCACAGTCATACAATCACAATCTTTCAATCACAATCATACAATCACAATCATACAATCACAGTCATACAATCACAGTCATACAATCACAATCATACTATCACAATCATACAATCACACTCATACAATCAAAATCATACAATCGCAATCATACAATCGCAATCACACAATCACAGTCATACAATCACAATCATACAGTGACAATCATACAATCACAATCATACAATCACAATCATACAATCACAATCATACAATCACAATCATACAATCACAATCATGCAATCACAATCATACAATCACAATCATACTATCACAATCATACATACAAAATCATGCAATCTCAATCATACAATCACAATCATACAATCACAATCATACAATCACAATCATACAGTTACAATCATACAATCACAATCATGCAATCACAATCAATCAATCATAATCATACAATCACAATCATACAATCACAATCGTACAATCACAATTGCACGATCACAATCATACAATCACAGTCATACAATCACAATCATACAATCACAATCATACTATCACAATCATACAATCACAATCATACAATCACAATCATACAATTACAATCATACAATCGCAATCATACAATCACAATCATACAATCACAACCATACTATCACAATCATACAATCACAATAATACAATCGCAATCATACAATCACAATCATACAATCACAAAAATAGAATCATAATCATACAATCACAATCATACAATCGCAATCATACAATCACAATCATACAATCATAATCATACCATCACAATCATACAGTCACAACCATACAATCACAATCATACAGTCACAATCATACAATCATAATCATACAATCGCAATCATACAATCGCAATCATACAATCACAATCATACAATCACAATCATACAATCCCAATCATACAATCACAATCATACAATCACAACCATACAATCACAGTCATACAATCACAATCATACAATCACAATCATACAATCACAATCATACAATCACAATCATACAATCACAATCATACAATCACAATCATACAATCACAATCATACAATCACAATCATACAATCGAAATCATACAACTACAATCTCCCAAATACAATCATTCAATCACAATCATACAATCACAATCATACAATCACAATCATACAATCACAATCATACAATCACAATCATACAATCACAATCTTACAATCGCAATCATACAATCACAATCATACAATCGCAATCATACAATCACAATCATACAATCATAATCATACAATCACAATCATACGATCGCAATCATACAATCACAATCATACCATCACAATCATACAATCAGAATCATACAGTCATAATCATACAATTACAATCATACATCACAATCATACAATCACAATCATACAATCGAAATCATACAACTACAATCTCCCAAATACAATCCTACAATCACAATCATACAATCACAATCATACAATCACAATCATACATTCACAATCATACAATCACAATCATAAAATCACAATCATACAATCACAATCATACTATCACAATCATACAATCACAATCATACAATCACAATCATACAATCACATTCATACAATCACAGTCATACAATCACAATCTTACAATCACAATCATACAATCACAATCATACAATCACAGACATACAATCACAATCATACAATCACAATCATACTATCACAATCATACAATCACAATCATACAATCAGAATCATACAATCGCAATCATACAATCGCAATCATACAATCGCAATCATACAATCGCAATCACACAATCACAATCATACAATCACAATCATACAGTCACAATCATACAATCACAATCATACAATCACAATCATACAA
Source organism: Megachile rotundata (assembly GCF_050947335.1). Taxonomy (NCBI): domain Eukaryota; kingdom Metazoa; phylum Arthropoda; class Insecta; order Hymenoptera; family Megachilidae; genus Megachile; species Megachile rotundata. The sequence continues at coordinate 919,182 of NW_027473336.1, read as the reverse complement.
TCGCAATCATACAATCACAATCATACAATCGCATTCATACAATCGCAATCATACAATCACAATCATACAACCACAATCATACAATCACAATCATACAATCACAATCATACAATCACAAAAATACAATCATAATCATACAATCACAATGATACAATCGCAATCATACAATCACAATCATACAATCATAATCATACAATCACAATCATACGATCGCAATCATACAATCACAACCATACCATCACAATCATACAATCACAATCATATAATCATAATCATACAATTACAATCATACATCACAATCATACAATCACATTCATACAATCGCAATCATACAACTACAATCTCCCAAATACAATCATACAATCACAATCATACAATCACAATCATACAATCATAATCATACCATCACAATCATACAGTCACAACCATACAATCACAATCATACAATCACAATCATACAATCACAATCATACAATCACAAAAATACAATCATAATCATACAATCACAATGATACAATCGCAATCATACAATCACAATCATACAATCATAATCATACAATCACAATCATACGATCGCAATCATACAATCACAATCATACAATCACAATCATACAATCACAATCATACAATCACAATCATACAATCACAATCACACAATCACAATCATACAATCGCAATCCTACAATTACAATCTCCAAAATACAATCTCCCAAATACAATCATACAATCACAATCATACAATCATAATCATACAATCACAATCATACAATCACAATCATACAATCACAGTCATACAATCACAATCTTACAATCACAATCATACTATCACAATCATACAATCACAATCATACAATCACAATCATACAATCACAATCATACATTCAAAATCATGCAATCACAATCACAGAGTCACAATCATGCAATCACAATCATTCAATCATAATCATACAATCACAATCCTACAATCACAATCGTACAATCACAATCGTACAATCACAATCGCACAATCACAATCATACAATCACAGTCATACAATCACAATCTTACAATCACAATCATACTATCACTATCATACAATCACAATCATACAATCACAATCATACAATCACAATCATACAATCACAATCATACAATCACAATCATACAATCACAATCATACAATCACAATCATACAATCGAAATCATACAACTACAATCTCCCAAATACAATCATACAATCACAATCATACAATCACTATCATACAATCACAATCATACAATCACAATCATACAATCACAATCATACAATCACAATCATACTATCACAATCATGCAATCACAATCATACAATCACAATCATACAATCACATTCATACAATCACAGTCATGCAATCACAATCATTCAATCATAATCATACAATCGCAATCATACAATCACAATCGTACAATCACAATCGCACAATCACAATCATACCATCACAATCATACAATCAGAATCATACAATCATAATCAGACAATTACAATCATATATCACAATCATACAATCACAGTCATACAATCGAAATCATACAACTACAATCTCCCAAATACAATCATACAATCACAATCATACAATCACAATCATACAATCACAATCATACAATCACAATCATACAATCACAATCATACAATCACAATCATACTATCACAATCATACAATCACAATCATACAATCACAATCATACAATCACATTCATAAAATCACAGTCATACAATCACAATCTTACAATCACAATCATACAATCACAATCATACAATCACAGACATACAATCACACTCATACAATCACAATCATACTATCACAATCATACAATCACAATCATACAATCACAATCATACAATCGCAATCATACAATCGCAATCATACAATCGCAATCATACAATCGCAATCACACAATCACAATCATACAGTCACAATCATACAGTCGCAATCATACAATCACAATCATACAATCACAGTCATACAATCGCAATCATACAATCGCAATCATACAATTACAATCACCCAAATACAATCGTACAATCACAATCATACAATCACAATCATACAATCACAATCATACAATCACAATAATACAGTCACCAGCATACAATCGCAATCATAAAATCGCAATCATACAATTACAATCTCCCAAATACAATCACACAATCACAATCATACAATCACAATCATACAATCGGAATCATACAATCACAATCATACAATCACAACAATACAATCACGATCATACAGTCACAATCATACAATCACAACCATACTATCACAATCATACAATCACAATCATACAATCACAATCATACATTCACAATCATACAATCACAATCATACTATCACAATCATACAATCAGAATCATGCAATCACAATCATGCAATCACAATCATACTATCACAATCATACAAGCACAATCATACAATCACAATCATACAATCATAATCATACAATCACAATCATACAATCATAATTATACAATCACAATCATACAATCACAATCATACAATCACAGTCATACAATCACAATCTTACAATCACAATCATACTATCACAATCATACAATCACAATCATACAATCACAATCATACAATCACAATCATACAATTACAATCATACAATCGCAATCATACAACCACAATCATACAATCACAACCATACTATCACAATCATACAATCACAATAATACAATCGCAATAATACAATCACAATCATACAATCACAAAAATAGAATCATAATCATACAATCACAATCATAGAATCGCAATCATACAATCACAATCATACAATCATAATCATACAATCACAATCATACAATCACAATCATACAATCACAATCATACAATCACAATCATACAATCATAATCATACAATCACAATCATACAATCGCAATCATACAATCACAATCATACAATCATAATCATACAATCACAATCATACGATCGCAATCATACAATCACAATCATGCCATCACAATCATACAATCAGAATCATACAATCGTAATAATACAATTACAATCATACATCACAATCATACAATCACAATCATACAATCGAAATCATACAACTACAATCTCCCAAATACAATCATACAATCACAATCATACAATCACAATCATACAATCACAATCATACAATCACAATCATTCAATCACAATCATACAATCACAATCATACAATCACAATCATACAATCACAATCATACTATCACAATCATACAATCACAATCATACAATCGCAATCATACAATCACATTCATACAATCACAGTCATACAATCACAATCTTACAATCACAATCATACAATCACAATCATACAATCACAGACATACAATCACAGTCATACAATCACAATCATACTATCACAATCATACAATCACAATCATACAATCGCAATCATACAATCGCAATCATACAATCGCAATCATACAATCGCAATCATACAATCACAATCATACAATCGCAATCATACAATCACAATCATACAATCGCATTCATACAATCGCAATCATACAATCACAATCATACAATCACAATCATACAATCACAATCATACAATTACAAAAATACAATCATAATCATACAATCACTATGATACAATCGCAATCATACAATCACAATCATACAATCATAATCATACAATCACAATCATACGATCGCAATCATACAATCACAATCATACCATCACAATCATACAATCACCATCATACAATCATAATCATACAATTACAATCATACATCACAATCATACAATCACATTCATACAATCGCAATCATACAGCTACAATCTCTCAAATACAATCATACAATCACAATCATACAATCACAATCATACAATCACAATCATACAATCACAATCATACAATCACAATCATACAATTACAAAAATACAATCATAATCATACAATCACTATGATACAATCGCAATCATACAATCACAATCATACAATCATAATCATACAATCACAATCATACGATCGCAATCATACAATCACAATCATACCATCACAATCATACAATCACCATCATACAATCACAATCATACAATCACAATCATACAATCACAATCATACAATCACAATCATACTATCACAATCATACAATCACAATCATACAGTCACAATCATACAATCACAATTTTACAATCACAAAATTACAATCACAATCATACAATCACAGTCATACAATCACAGTCATACAATCACAGTCATACAATCACAATCATACTATCACAATCATACAATCACACTCATACAATCAAAATCATACAATCGCAATCATACAATCGCAATCACACAATCACAATCATACAATCACAATCATACAATCGCAATCATACAATCACAATCATGCAATCATAATCATACAATCACAATCATACAATCACAATCATACAATCACAACCATACTATCACAATCATACAATCACAATCATACAATCACAATCATACATTCACAATCATACAATCACAATCATACTATCACAATCATACAATCACAATCATGCAATCACAATCATGCAATCACAATCATACTATCACAATCATACAAGCACAATCATACAATCACAATCATACAATCATAATCAGACAATGACAATCATACAATCACAATCATACAATCACAATCATACAATCACAATCATACAATCACAATCATACAATCACAATCATACAATCACAATCATACAATCACAATCATACAATCACAATCATACTATCGCAATCATACAATTGCAATCATACCATCCCAATCATACAAACACAACCGTACAATCATAATCATACAATCACAATCATACAATCATAATTATACAATCACAATCATACAATCACAATCATACAATCACAGTCATACAATCACAATCTTACAATCACAATCATACAATCACAATCATACAATCACAATCATACAATCACAATCATACAATTACAATCATACAATCGCAATCATACAATCACAATCATACAATCACAACCATACTATCCCAATCATACAATCACAATAATACAATCGCAATCATACAATCACAATCATACAATCACAAAAATAGAATCATAATCATACAATCACAATCATAAAATCGCAATCATACAATCACAATCATACAATCATAATCATACAATCACAATCATACAATCACAATCATACAATCATAATCATACAATCACAATCATACAATCGCAATCATACAATCACAATCATACAGTCATAATCATACAATCACAATCATACAATCGAAATCATACAACTACAATCTCCCAAATACAATCATACAATCACAATCATACAATCACAATCATACAATCACAATCATACAATCACAATCATACAATCACAATCATACAATCACAATCATACTATCACAATCATACAATCACAATCATACAATCACAATCATACAATCACATTCATACAATCACAGTCATACAATCACAATCTTACAATCACAATCATACAATCACAATCATACAATCACAGACATACAATCACAGTCACACAATCACAATCATACTATCACAATCATACAATTACAATCATACAATCGCAATCATACAATCGCAATCATACAATCGCAATCATACAATCGCAATCATACAACTACAATCTCTCAAATACAATCATACAATCACAATCATACAATCACAATCATACAATCACAATCATACAATCACAATCATACTATCACAATCATACAATCACAATCATACAATCACAATCATACAATCACAATCATACAATCACAGTCATACAATCACAATCTTTCAATCACAATCATACAATCACAATCATACAATCACAGTCATACAATCACAGTCATACAATCACAATCATACTATCACAATCATACAATCACACTCATACAATCAAAATCATACAATCGCAATCATACAATCGCAATCACACAATCACAGTCATACAATCACAATCATACAGTGACAATCATACAATCACAATCATACAATCACAATCATACAATCACAATCATACAATCACAATCATACAATCACAATCATACTATCGCAATCATACAATCGCAATCATACAATCGCAATCATACCATCACAATCATACAGTCACAACCATACAATCATAATCATACAATCACAATCATACAATCATAATCATACAATCGCAATCATACAATCGCAATCATACAATCACAATCATACAATCACAATCATACAATCACAATCATACAATCACAATCATGCAATCACAATCATACAATCACAATCATACTATCACAATCATACATACAAAATCATGCAATCTCAATCATACAATCACAATCATACAATCACAATCATACAATCACAATCATACAGTCACAATCATACAATCACAATCATGCAATCACAATCAATCAATCATAATCATACAATCACAATCATACAATCACAATCGTACAATCACAATTGCACGATCACAATCATACAATCACAGTCATACAATCACAATCATACAATCACAATCATACTATCACAATCATACAATCACAATCATACAATCACAATCATACAATTACAATCATACAATCGCAATCATACAATCACAATCATACAATCACAACCATACTATCACAATCATACAATCACAATAATACAATCGCAATCATACAATCACAATCATACAATCACAAAAATAGAATCATAATCATACAATCACAATCATACAATCGCAATCATACAATCACAATCATACAATCATAATCATACCATCACAATCATACAGTCACAACCATACAATCACAATCATACAATCACAATCATACAATCATAATCATACAATCGCAATCATACAATCGCAATCATACAATCACAATCATACAATCACAATCATACAATCCCAATCATACAATCACAATCATACAATCACAATCATACAATCACAATCATACAATCACAATCATACAATCACAATCATACAATCACAATCATACAATCACAATCATACAATCACAATCATACAATCACAATCATACAATCACAATCATACAATCACAATCATACAATCACAATCATACAATCACAATCATACAATCACAATCATACAATCACAATCATACAATCACAATCATACAATCACAATCATACAATCACAATCATACAATCACAATCATACAATCACAATCATACAATCACAATCATACAATCACAATCATACAATCGCAATCCTACAATTACAATCTCCAAAATACAATCTCCCAAATACAATCATACAATCACAATCATACAATCATAATCATACAATCACAATCATACAATCACAATCATACAATCACAATCATACAATCACAGTCATACAATCACAATCTTACAATCACAATCATACTATCACAATCATACAATCATAATCATACAATCACAATCATACAATCACAATCATACATTCAAAATCATGCAATCACAATCGCACAGTCACAATCATGCAATCACAATCATTCAATCATAATCATACAATCACAATCCTACAATCACAATCGTACAACAACAATCGTACAATCACAATCGCACAATTACAATCATACAATCACAGTCATACAATCACAATCTTACAATCACAATCATACTATCACAATCATACAATCAGAATCATACAATCACAATCATACAATCACAATCATACTTTCACAATCATACAATCACAATCATACAATCACAATCATACAATCGCAATCATACAATCACAATCATACAATCATAATCATACCCTCACAATCATACGATCGCAATCATACAATCACAATCATACCATCACAATCATACAATCACAATCGTACAATCATAATCATACAATTACAATCATACATCACAATCATACAATCACAATCATACAATCGAAATCATACAACTACAATCTCCCAAATACAATCATTCAATCACAATCATACAATCACAATCATACAATCACAATCATACAATCACAATCATACAATCACAATCATACAATCACAATCTTACAATCGCAATCATACAATCACAATCATACAATCGCAATCATACAATCACAATCATACAATCATAATCATACAATCACAATCATACGATCGCAATCATACAATCACAATCATACCATCACAATCATACAATCAGAATCATACAGTCATAATCATACAATTACAATCATACATCACAATCATACCATCACAATCATACAATCACAATCATACAATCACAATCATACAATCACAATCATACAATCACAATCATACAATCACAATCATACAATCACAATCATACTATCGCAATCATACAATCGCAATCATACAATCGCAATCATACCATCACAATCATACAGTCACAACCATACAATCATAATCATACAATCACAATCATACAATCATAATCATACAATCGCAATCATACAATCGCAATCATACAATCACAATCATACAATCACAATCATACAATCAATATCATACAATCACAATCATACAATCACAATCATGCAATCACAATCATACAATCACAATCATACTATCACAATCATACATACAAAATCATGCAATCTCAATCATACAATCACAATCATACAATCACAATCATACAATCACAATCATACAGTCACAATCATACAATCACAATCATGCAATCACAATCAATCAATCATAATCATACAATCACAATCATACAATCACAATCGTACAATCACAATTGCACTATCACAATCATACAATCACAGTCATACAATCACAATCACACAATCACAATCATACTATCACAATCATACAATCACAGTCATACAATCACAATCATACAATCACAATCATACAATCACAATCATACAATCACAATCATACATTCAAAATCATGCAATCTCAATCATACAATCACAATCATGCAATCACAATCATACAATCATAATCATACAATTACAATCATACTATCACAATCATACAATCACAATCATACAATCACAATCATACAATCACAATCATACAATCACAATCATACATTCAAAATCATGCAATCACAATCATACAATCACAAAAATACAATCATAATCATACAATCACAATCATACAATCGCAATCATACAATCGCAATCATACAATCGCAATCATACAATCACAATCATACAATCACAATCATACAATCACAATCATACAATCACAATCATACAATCACAATCATACAATCACAATCATACAATCACAAAAATACAATCATAATCATACAATCACAATCATACAATCGCAATCATACAATCACAATCATACAATCATAATCATACAATCACAATCATACGATCGCAATCATACAATCACAATCATACCATCACAATCATACAATCAGAATCATACAATCATAATCATACAATTACAATCATACATCACAATCATACAATCACAATCATACAATCGAAATCATACAACTACAATCTCCCAAATACAATCATACAATCACAATCATACAATCACACTCATACAATCACAATCATACAATCGCAATCATACAATCGCAATCACATAATCACAATCATACAATTACAATCATACAGTCACAATCATACAATCACAATCATACAATCACAATCATACAATCACAATCATACTATCGCAATCATACAATCGCAATCATTCCATCACAATCATACAGTCACAACCATACAATCACAAACATACAATCACAATCATACAATCGTAATCATACAATCGCAATCATACAATCGCAATCATACAATCACAATCATACAATCACAATCATACAATCACAATCATACAATCACAATCATACAATCACAATCATACAATCACAATCATAAAATCACAATCATACAATCACAATCATACAATCACAATCATACAATCACAATCATACAATCACAATCATACAATCACAATCATACAATCGCAATCCTACAATTACAATCTCCAAAATACAATCTCCCAAATACAATCATACAATCACAATCATACAATCACAATCATACAATCACAATCATACAATCACAATCATACTATCACAATCATACAATCACAATCATACAATCACAATCATACAATCACAATCATACAATCACAGTCATACAATCACAATCTTTCAATCACAATCATACAATCACAATCATACAATCACAGTCATACAATCACAGTCATACAATCACAATCATACTATCACAATCATACAATCACACTCATACAATCAAAATCATACAATCGCAATCATACAATCGCAATCACACAATCACAGTCATACAATCACAATCATACAGTGACAATCATACAATCACAATCATACAATCACAATCATACAATCACAATCATACAATCGCAATCATACAATCGCAATCATACAATCGCAATCATACAATCGCAATCATACAATCACAATCATACAATCGCAATCATACAATCACAATCATACAATCGCATTCATACAATCGCAATCATACAATCACAATCATACAATCACAATCATACAATCACAATCATACAATCACAATCATACAATTACAAAAATACAATCATAATCATACAATCACTATGATACAATCGCAATCATACAATCACAATCATACAATCATAATCATACAATCACAATCATACGATCGCAATCATACAATCACAATCATACCATCACAATCATACAATCACCATCATACAATCATAATCATACAATTACAATCATACATCACAATCATACAATCACATTCATACAATCGCAATCATACAGCTACAATCTCTCAAATACAATCATACAATCACAATCATACAATCACAATCATACAATCACAATCATACAATCACAATCATACAATCACAATCATACAATCACAATCATACTATCACAATCATACAATCACAATCATACAGTCACAATCATACAATCACAATTTTACAATCACAAAATTACAATCACAATCATACAATCACAGTCATACAATCACAGTCATACAATCACAGTCATACAATCACAATCATACTATCACAATCATACAATCACACTCATACAATCAAAATCATACAATCGCAATCATACAATCGCAATCACACAATCACAATCATACAATCACAATCATACAATCGCAATCATGCAATCACAATCATGCAATCATAATCATACAATCACAATCATACAATCACAATCATACAATCACAACCATACTATCACAATCATACAATCACAATCATACAATCACAATCATACATTCACAATCATACAATCACAATCATACTATCACAATCATACAATCACAATCATGCAATCACAATCATGCAATCACAATCATACTATCACAATCATACAAGCACAATCATACAATCACAATCATACAATCATAATCAGACAATGACAATCATACAATCACAATCATACAATCACAATCATACAATCACAATCATACAATCACAATCATACAATCACAATCATACAATCACAATCATACAATCACAATCATACTATCGCAATCATACAATCGCAATCATACCATCCCAATCATACAAACACAACCGTACAATCATAATCATACAATCACAATCATACAATCATAATTATACAATCACAATCATACAATCACAATCATACAATCACAGTCATACAATCACAATCTTACAATCACAATCATACAATCACAATCATACAATCACAATCATACAATCACAATCATACAATTACAATCATACAATCGCAATCATACAATCACAATCATACAATCACAACCATACTATCCCAATCATACAATCACAATAATACAATCGCAATCATACAATCACAATCATACAATCACAAAAATAGAATCATAATCATACAATCACAATCATAAAATCGCAATCATACAATCACAATCATACAATCATAATCATACAATCACAATCATACAATCACAATCATACAATCACAGTCATACAATCACAATCATACTATCACAATCATACAATCACACTCATACAATCAAAATCATACAATCGCAATCATACAATCGCAATCACACAATCACAGTCATACAATCACAATCATACAGTGACAATCATACAATCACAATCATACAATCACAATCATACAATCACAATCATACAATCACAATCATACAATCACAATCATACTATCGCAATCATACAATCGCAATCATACAATCGCAATCATACCATCACAATCATACAGTCACAACCATACAATCATAATCATACAATCACAATCATACAATCATAATCATACAATCGCAATCATACAATCGCAATCATACAATCACAATCATACAATCACAATCATACAATCACAATCATACAATCACAATCATGCAATCACAATCATACAATCACAATCATACTATCACAATCATACATACAAAATCATGCAATCTCAATCATACAATCACAATCATACAATCACAATCATACAATCACAATCATACAGTCACAATCATACAATCACAATCATGCAATCACAATCAATCAATCATAATCATACAATCACAATCATACAATCACAATCGTACAATCACAATTGCACGATCACAATCATACAATCACAGTCATACAATCACAATCATACAATCACAATCATACTATCACAATCATACAATCACAATCATACAATCACAATCATACAATTACAATCATACAATCGCAATCATACAATCACAATCATACAATCACAACCATACTATCACAATCATACAATCACAATAATACAATCGCAATCATACAATCACAATCATACAATCACAAAAATAGAATCATAATCATACAATCACAATCATACAATCGCAATCATACAATCACAATCATACAATCATAATCATACCATCACAATCATACAGTCACAACCATACAATCACAATCATACAATCACAATCATACAATCATAATCATACAATCGCAATCATACAATCGCAATCATACAATCACAATCATACAATCACAATCATACAATCCCAATCATACAATCACAATCATACAATCACAATCATACAATCACAATCATACAATCACAATCATACAATCACAATCATACAATCACAATCATACAATCACAATCATACAATCACAATCATACAATCACAATCATACAATCACAATCATACAATCACAATCATACAATCACAATCATACAATCACAATCATACAATCACAATCATACAATCACAATCATACAATCACAATCATACAATCACAATCATACAATCACAATCATACAATCACAATCATACAATCACAATCATACAATCACAATCATACAATCACAATCATACAATCACAATCATACAATCGCAATCCTACAATTACAATCTCCAAAATACAATCTCCCAAATACAATCATACAATCACAATCATACAATCATAATCATACAATCACAATCATACAATCACAATCATACAATCACAGTCATACAATCACAATCTTACAATCACAATCATACTATCACAATCATACAATCACAATCATACAATCACAATCATACAATCACAATCATACATTCAAAATCATGCAATCACAATCGCACAGTCACAATCATGCAATCACAATCATTCAATCATAATCATACAATCACAATCCTACAATCACAATCGTACAACAACAATCGTACAATCACAATCGCACAATCACAATCATACAATCACAGTCATACAATCACAATCTTACAATCACAATCATACTATCACAATCATACAATCAGAATCATACAATCACAATCATACAATCACAATCATACTTTCACAATCATACAATCACAATCATACAATCACAATCATACAATCGCAATCATACAATCACAATCATACAATCATAATCATACCCTCACAATCATACGATCGCAATCATACAATCACAATCATACCATCACAATCATACAATCACAATCGTACAATCATAATCATACAATTACAATCATACATCACAATCATACAATCACAATCATACAATCGAAATCATACAACTACAATCTCCCAAATACAATCATTCAATCACAATCATACAATCACAATCATACAATCACAATCATACAATCACAATCATACAATCACAATCATACAATCACAATCTTACAATCGCAATCATACAATCACAATCATACAATCGCAATCATACAATCACAATCATACAATCATAATCATACAATCACAATCATACGATCGCAATCATACAATCACAATCATACCATCACAATCATACAATCAGAATCATACAGTCATAATCATACAATTACAATCATACATCACAATCATACCATCACAATCATACAAACACAATCATACAATCACAATCATACAATCACAATCATACAATCACAATCATACAATCACAATCATACAATCACAATCATACAATCACAATCATACAATCACAATCATACAATCACAATCATACAATCACAATCATACAATCACAATCATACAATCACAATCATACAATCACAATCATACTATCGCAATCATACAATCGCAATCATACAATCGCAATCATACCATCACAATCATACAGTCACAACCATACAATCATAATCATACAATCACAATCATACAATCATAATCATACAATCGCAATCATACAATCGCAATCATACAATCACAATCATACAATCACAATCATACAATCAATATCATACAATCACAATCATACAATCACAATCATGCAATCACAATCATACAATCACAATCATACTATCACAATCATACATACAAAATCATGCAATCTCAATCATACAATCACAATCATACAATCACAATCATACAATCACAATCATACAGTCACAATCATACAATCACAATCATGCAATGACAGTCATACAATCACAATCTTACAATCACAATCATACTATCACAATCATACAATCACAATCATACAATCACAATCATACAATCACAATCATACAATCACAATCATACATTCAAAATCATGCAATCACAATCATACAATCACAATCATACAGTCACAATCATACAATCACAATCATGCAATGACAGTCATACAATCACAATCTTACAATCACAATCATACTATCACAATCATACAATCACAATCTTACAATCACAATCATACTATCACAATCATACAATCACAATCAATCAATCATAATCATACAATCACAATCATACAATCACAATCGTACAATCACAATTGCACTATCACAATCATACAATCACAGTCATACAATCACAATCACACAATCACAATCATACTATCACAATCATACAATCACAGTCATACAATCACAATCATACTATCACAATCATACAATCACAATCATACAATCACAATCATACATTCAAAATCATGCAATCTCAATCATACAATCACAATCATGCAATCACAATCATACAATCATAATCATACAATTACAATCATACCATCACAATCATACAATCACAATCATACAATCATAATCATACAATCACAATCATACAATCACAATCATACAATGACAGTCATACAATCACAATCTTACAATCACAATCATACTATCACAATCATACAATCACAATCATACAATCACAATCATACAATCACAATCATACAATCACAATCATACATTCAAAATCATGCAATCACAATCATACAATCACAAAAATACAATCATAATCATACAATCACAATCATACAATCGCAATCATACAATCGCAATCATACAATCGCAATCATACAATCACAATCATACAATCACAATCATACAATCACAATCATACAATCACAATCATACAATCACAATCATACAATCACAATCATACAATCACAAAAATACAATCATAATCATACAATCACAATCATACAATCGCAATCATACAATCACAGTCATACAATCATAATCATACAATCACAATCATACGATCGCAATCATACAATCACAATCATACCATCACAATCATACAATCAGAATCATACAATCATAATCATACAATTACAATCATACATCACAATCATACAATCACAATCATACAATCGAAATCATACAACTACAATCTCCCAAATACAATCATACAATCACAATCATACATTCACACTCATACAATCACAATCATACAATCGCAATCATACAATCGCAATCACATAATCACAATCATACAATTACAATCATACAGTCACAATCATACAATCACAATCATACAATCACAATCATACAATCACAATCATACTATCGCAATCATACAATCGCAATCATTCCATCACAATCATACAGTCACAACCATACAATCACAATCATACAATCACAATCATACAATCGTAATCATACAATCGCAATCATACAATCGCAATCATACAATCACAATCATACAATCACAATCATACAATCACAATCATACAATCACAATCATACAATCACAATCATACAATCACAATCATAAAATCACAATCATACAATCACAATCATACAATCACAATCATACAATCACAATCATACAATCACAATCATACAATCACAATCATACAATCACAATCATACAATCGCAATCCTACAATTACAATCTCCAAAATACAATCTCCCAAATACAATCATACAATCACAATCATACAATCACAATCATACAATCACAATCATACAATCACAATCATACTATCACAATCATACAATCACAATCATACAATCACAATCATACAATCACAGTCATACAATCACAATCTTTCAATCACAATCATACAATCACAATCATACAATCACAGTCATACAATCACAGTCATACAATCACAATCATACTATCACAATCATACAATCACACTCATACAATCAAAATCATACAATCGCAATCATACAATCGCAATCACACAATCACAGTCATACAATCACAATCATACAGTGACAATCATACAATCACAATCATACAATCACAATCATACAATCACAATCATACTATCGCAATCATACAATCGCAATCATTCAATCGCAATCATACCATCACAATCATACAGTCACAACCATACAATCATAATCATACAATCACAATCATACAATCATAATCATACAATCGCAATCATACAATCGCAATCATACAATCACAATCATACAATCACAATCATACAATCAATATCATACAATCACAATCATGCAATCACAATCATACAATCACAATCATACTATCACAATCATACATACAAAATCATGCAATCTCAATCATACAATCACAATCATACAATCACAATCATACAATCACAATCATACAGTCACAATCATACAATCACAATCATGCAATCACAATCAATCAATCATAATCATACAATCACAATCATACAATCACAATCGTACAATCACAATTGCACGATCACAATCATACAATCACAGTCATACAATCACAATCATACAATCACAATCATACTATCACAATCATACAATCACAATCATACAATCACAATCATACAATTACAATCATACAATCGCAATCATACAATCACAATCATACAATCACAACCATACTATCACAATCATACAATCACAATAATACAATCGCAATCATACAATCACAATCATACAATCACAAAAATAGAATCATAATCATACAATCACAATCATACAATCGCAATCATACAATCACAATCATACAATCATAATCATACCATCACAATCATACAGTCACAACCATACAATCACAATCATACAATCACAATCATACAATCATAATCATACAATCGCAATCATACAATCGCAATCATACAATCACAATCATACAATCACAATCATACAATCCCAATCATACAATCACAATCATACAATCACAATCATACAATCACAATCATACAATCACAATCATACAATCACAATCATACAATCACAATCATACAATCACAATCATACAATCACAATCATACAATCACAATCATACAATCACAATCATACAATCACAATCATACAATCACAATCATACAATCACAATCATACAATCACAATCATACAATCACAATCATACAATCGCAATCCTACAATTACAATCTCCAAAATACAATCTCCCAAATACAATCATACAATCACAATCATACAATCATAATCATACAATCACAATCATACAATCACAATCATACAATCACAGTCATACAATCACAATCTTACAATCACAATCATACTATCACAATCATACAATCACAATCATACAATCACAATCATACAATCACAATCATACATTCAAAATCATGCAATCACAATCACACAGTCACAATCATGCAATCACAATCATTCAATCATAATCATACAATCACAATCCTACAATCACAATCGTACAACAACAATCGTACAATCACAATCGCACAATCACAATCATACAATCACAGTCATACAATCACAATCTTACAATCACAATCATACTATCACAATCATACAATCAGAATCATGCAATCACAATCATACAATCACAATCATACTTTCACAATCATACAATCACAATCATACAATCACAATCATACAATCGCAATCATACAATCACAATCATACAATCATAATCATACCCTCACAATCATACGATCGCAATCATACAATCACAATCATACCATCACAATCATACAATCACAATCGTACAATCATAATCAGACAATTACAATCATACATCACAATCATACAATCGCAATCATACAATCGAAATCATATAACTACAATCTCCCAAATACAATCATTCAATCACAATCATACAATCACAATCATACAATCACAATCATACAATCACAATCATACAATCACAATCATACAATCACAATCATACAATCACAATCTTACAATCGCAATCATACAATCACAATCATACAATCGCAATCATACAATCACAATCATACAATCATAATCATACAATCACAATCATACGATCGCAATCATACAATCACAATCATACCATCACAATCATACAATCACAATCACACAATCGCATTCATACAATCGCAATCATACAATCGCAATCATACAATCGCAATCATACAATCACATTCATACAATCACAGTCATACAATCACAATCTTACAATCACAATCATACAATCACAATCATACAATCACAGTCATACAATC
Organism: Megachile rotundata; assembly: GCF_050947335.1. Lineage (NCBI taxonomy): Eukaryota > Metazoa > Arthropoda > Insecta > Hymenoptera > Megachilidae > Megachile > Megachile rotundata. Next base: position 900,250 of record NW_027473336.1, on the reverse strand, counting down.
ACAAACTTACAATCACAATCATACTATCACAATCATACAATCACAATCATACAATTACAATCATACAATCACAATCATACAATTACAATCATACAATCGCATTCATACAATCGCAATCATACAATCACAATCATACAATCACAATCATACAATCACAATCATACAATCACAATCATGCAATCACAATCATACAATCACAATCATACTATCACAATCATACATACAAAATCATGCAATCTCAATCATACAATCACAATCATACAATCACAATCATACAATCACAATCATACAATCACAATCATACAATCAATATCATACAATCACAATCATACAATCACAATCATGCAATCACAATCATACAATCATAATCATACAATCGCAATCATACAATCGCAATCATACAATCGCAATCATACAATCACATTCATACAATCACAGTCATACAATCACAATCTTACAATCACAATCATACAATCACAATCATACAATCACAGTCATACAATCACAATCATACAATCACAATCATACAATCACAATCATACAATCACAATCATACAATCACAATCATACATTCAAAATCATGCAATCACAATCATACAATCACAAAAATACAATCATAATCATACAATCACAATCATACAATCGCAATCATACAATCGCAATCATACAATCACAATCATACAATCACAATCATACAATCAAAATCATACAATCGCAATCATACAATCGCAATCACACAATCACAGTCATACAATCACAATCATACAGTGACAATCATACAATCACAATCATACAATCACAATCATACTATCGCAATCATACAATCGCAATCATACAATCGCAATCATACCATCACAATCATACAGTCACAACCATACAATCATAATCATACAATCACAATCATACAATCATAATCATACAATCGCAATCATACAATCGCAATCATACAATCACAATCATACAATCACAATCATACAATCAATATCATACAATCACAATCATACAATCACAATCATGCAATCACAATCATACAATCACAATCATACTATCACAATCATACATACAAAATCATGCAATCTCAATCATACAATCACAATCATACAATCACAATCATACAATCACAATCATACAGTCACAATCATACAATCACAATCATGCAATCACAATCAATCAATCCTAATCATACAATCACAATCATACAATCACAATCGTACAATCACAATTGCACGATCACAATCATACAATCACAGTCATACAATCACAATCATACAATCACAATCATACTATCACAATCATACAATCACAGTCATACAATCACAATCATACAATCACAATCATACAATCACAATCATACATACAAAATCATGCAATCTCAATCATACAATCACAATCATGCAATCACAATCATACAATCATAATCATACAATTACAATCATACAATCACAATCATACAATCACAATCATACAATCACAATCTTACAATCACAATCATACAACCACAATCAGACATTCGCAGTCATACAATCACAATCATACAATCACAACCATACTATCACAATCATACAATCACAATCATACAATCACAATCATACAATCACAATCATACAATAACAATCATACAATCACAATCATACAATCACAATCATACAATCACAATCATACAATCACAATCATACAATCACAATCATACAATTACAATCATACAATCGCAATCATACAATCACAATCATACAATCACGACCATACTATCACAATCATACAATCACAATAATACAATCGCAATCATACAATCACAATCATACAATCACAAAAATAGAATCATAATCATACAATCACAATCATACAATCGCAATCATACAATCACAATCATACAATCATAATCATACAATCACAATCATACGATCGCAAACATACAATCACAATCATACCATCACAATCATACAATCACAATCATACAATCATAATCATACAATCACAATCATACAATCACAATCATACAATGACAGTCATACAATCACAATCTTACAATCACAATCATACTATCACAATCATACAATCACAATCATACAATCACAATCATACAATCGCAATCATACAATCGCAATCATACAATCACAATCATACAATCACAATCATACAATCACAATCATACAATCACAATCATACAATCACAATCATACAATCACAATCATACAATCACAATCATACAATCACAATCATACAATCACAAAAATACAATCATAATCATACAATCACAATCATACAATCGCAATCATACAATCACAATCATACAATCATAATCATACAATCACAATAATACGATCGCAATCATACAATCACAATCATACCATCACAATCATACAATCAGAATCATACAATCATAATCATACAATTACAATCATACATCACAATCATACAATCACAATCATACAATCGAAATCATACAACTACAATCTCCCAAATACAATCATACAATCACAATCATACAATCACACTCATACAATCACAATCATACAATCGCAATCATACAATCGCAATCACACAATCACAATCATACAATTACAATCATACAGTCACAATCATACAATCACAATCATACAATCACAATCATACAATCACAATCATACTATCGCAATCATACAATCGCAATCATACCATCACAATCATACAATCACAATCATACAATCACAATCATACAATCACAATCATACAATCACCATCATACAATCACAATCATACAATCACAATCATACAATCCCAATCATACAATCACAATCATACAATCACAATCATACAATCACAATCATACAATCACAATCATACAATCACAATCATACTATCGCAATCATACAATCGCAATCATACAATCGCAATCATACCATCACAATCATACAGTCACAACCATACAATCATAATCATACAATCACAATCATACAATCATAATCATACAATCGCAATCATACAATCGCAATCATACAATCACAATCATACAATCACAATCATACAATCAATATCATACAATCACAATCATACAATCACAATCATGCAATCACAATCATACAATCACAATCATACTATCACAATCATACATACAAAATCATGCAATCTCAATCATACAATCACAATCATACAATCACAATCATACAATCACAATCATACAGTCACAATCATACAATCACAATCATGCAATCACAATCAATCAATCATAATCATACAATCACAATCATAAAATCACAATCGTACAATCACAATTGCACTATCACAATCATACAATCACAGTCATACAATCACAATCACACAATCACAATCATACTATCACAATCATACAATCACAGTCATACAATCACAATCATACAATCACAATCATACAATCACAATCATACAATCACAATCATACAATCACAATCATACATTCAAAATCATGCAATCTCAATCATACAATCACAATCATGCAATCACAATCATACAATCATAATCATACAATTACAATCATACCATCACAATCATACAATCACAATCATACAATCATAATCATACAATCACAATCATACAATCACAATCATACAATGACAGTCATACAATCACAATCTTACAATCACAATCATACTATCACAATCATACAATCACAATCATACAATCACAATCATACAATCACAATCATACAATCACAATCATACAATCACAATCATACATTCAAAATCATGCAATCACAATCATACAATCACAAAAATACAATCATAATCATACAATCACAATCATACAATCGCAATCATACAATCGCAATCATACAATCGCAATCATACAATCACAATCATACAATCACAATCATACAATCACAATCATACAATCACAATCATACAATCACAATCATACAATCACAATCATACAATCACAAAAATACAATCATAATCATACAATCACAATCATACAATCGCAATCATACAATCACAATCATACAATCATAATCATACAATCACAATCATACGATCGCAATCATACAATCACAATCATACAATCACAATCATACAATCACAATCATACATTCAAAATCATGCAATCACAATCACACAGTCACAATCATGCAATCACAATCATTCAATCATAATCATACAATCACAATCCTACAATCACAATCGTACAACAACAATCGTACAATCACAATCGCACAATCACAATCATACAATCACAGTCATACAATCACAATCTTACAATCACAATCATACTATCACAATCATACAATCAGAATCATACAATCACAATCATACAATCACAATCATACTTTCACAATCATACAATCACAATCATACAATCACAATCATACAATCGCAATCATACAATCACAATCATACAATCATAATCATACCCTCACAATCATACAATCAGAATCATACAATCATAATCATACAATTACAATCATACATCACAATCATACAATCACAATCATACAATCGAAATCATACAACTACAATCTCCCAAATACAATCATACAATCACAATCATACAATCACACTCATACAATCCCAATCATACAATCGCAATCATACAATCGCAATCACACAATCACAATCATACAATTACAATCATACAGTCACAATCATACAATCACAATCATACAATCACAATCATACAATCACAATCATACTATCGCAATCATACAATCGCAATCATACCATCACAATCATACAATCACAATCATACAATCACAATCATACAATCACAATCATACAATCACAATCATACAATCACAATCATACAATCACAATCATACAATCCCAATCATACAATCACAATCATACAATCACAATCATACAATCACAATCATACAATCACAATCATACAATCACAATCATACTATCGCAATCATACAATCGCAATCATACAATCGCAATCATACCATCACAATCATACAGTCACAACCATACAATCATAATCATACAATCACAATCATACAATCATAATCATACAATCGCAATCATACAATCGCAATCATACAATCACAATCATACAATCACAATCATACAATCAATATCATACAATCACAATCATACAATCACAATCATGCAATCACAATCATACAATCACAATCATACTATCACAATCATACATACAAAATCATGCAATCTCAATCATACAATCACAATCATACAATCACAATCATACAATCACAATCATACAGTCACAATCATACAATCACAATCATGCAATCACAATCAATCAATCATAATCATACAATCACAATCATAAAATCACAATCGTACAATCACAATTGCACTATCACAATCATACAATCACAGTCATACAATCACAATCACACAATCACAATCATACTATCACAATCATACAATCACAGTCATACAATCACAATCATACAATCACAATCATACAATCACAATCATACAATCACAATCATACAATCACAATCATACATTCAAAATCATGCAATCTCAATCATACAATCACAATCATGCAATCACAATCATACAATCATAATCATACAATTACAATCATACCATCACAATCATACAATCACAATCATACAATCATAATCATACAATCACAATCATACAATCACAATCATACAATGACAGTCATACAATCACAATCTTACAATCACAATCATACTATCACAATCATACAATCACAATCATACAATCACAATCATACAATCACAATCATACAATCACAATCATACAATCACAATCATACATTCAAAATCATGCAATCACAATCATACAATCACAAAAATACAATCATAATCATACAATCACAATCATACAATCGCAATCATATAACTACAATCTCCCAAATACAATCATTCAATCACAATCATACAATCACAATCATACAATCACAATCATACAATCACAGTCATACAATCACAATCTTACAATCACAATCATACTATCACAATCATACAATCACAATCATACAATCACAATCATACAATCACAATCATACATTCAAAATCATGCAATCACAATCACACAGTCACAATCATGCAATCACAATCATTCAATCATAATCATACAATCACAATCCTACAATCACAATCGTACAACAACAATCGTACAATCACAATCGCACAATCACAATCATACAATCACAGTCATACAATCACAATCTTACAATCACAATCATACTATCACAATCATACAATCAGAATCATACAATCACAATCATACAATCACAATCATACTTTCACAATCATACAATCACAATCATACAATCACAATCATACAATCGCAATCATACAATCACAATCATACAATCATAATCATACCCTCACAATCATACGATCGCAATCATACAATCACAATCATACCATCACAATCATACAATCACAATCGTACAATCATAATCAGACAATTACAATCATACATCACAATCATACAATCACAATCATACAATCGAAATCATATAACTACAATCTCCCAAATACAATCATTCAATCACAATCATACAATCACAATCATACAATCACAATCATACAATCACAATCATACAATCACAATCATACAATCACAATCTTACAATCGCAATCATACAATCACAATCATACAATCGCAATCATACAATCACAATCATACAATCATAATCATACAATCACAATCATACGATCGCAATCATACAATCACAATCATACCATCACAATCATACAATCACAATCACACAATCGCATTCATACAATCGCAATCATACAATCGCAATCATACAATCGCAATCATACAATCACATTCATACAATCACAGTCATACAATCACAATCTTACAATCACAATCATACAATCACAATCATACAATCACAGTCATACAATCACAATCTTACAATCACAATCATACTATCACAATCATACAATCACAATCATACAATTACAATCATACAATCACAATCATACAATTACAATCATACAATCGCATTCATACAATCGCAATCATACAATCACAATCATACAATCACAATCATACAATCACAATCATACAATCACAATCATACAATCACATTCATACAATCACAATCATACAATCACAAAAATACAATCATAATTATGCAATCACAATGATACAATCGCAATCATACAATCACAATCATACAATCATAATCATACAATCACAATCATACGATCGCAATCATACAATCACAATCATACCATCACAATCATACAATCACAATCATACAATCATAATCATACAATTACAATCATACATCACAATCATACAATCACATTCATACAATCGCAAGCATACAACTACAATCTCTCAAATACAATCATACAATCACAATCATACAATCACAATCATACAATCACAATCATACAATCACAATCATACAATCACAACAATACAATCACGATCATACAATCACAATCATACAATCACAACCATACTATCACAATCATACAATCACAATCATACAATCACAATCATACATTCACAATCATACAATCACAATCATACTATCACAATCATACAATCACAATCATGCAATCACAATCATGCAATCACAATCATACTATCACAATCATACAAGCACAATCATACAATCACAATCATACAATCATAATCAGACAATGACAATCATACAATCACAATCATACAATCACAATCATACAATCACAATCATACAATCACAATCATACAATAACAATCATACAATCACAATCATACTATCGCAATCATACAATCGCAATCATACAATCACAATCATACCATCACAATCATACAAGCAGAATCATACAATCATAATCATACAATTACAATCATACATCACAATCATACAATCACAATCATACAATCGAAATCATACAACATCAATCTCCCAAATACAATCATACAATCACAATCATACAATCACATTCATACAATCACAGTCATACAATCACAATCTTACAATCACAATCATACAATCACAATCATACAATCACAGACATACAATCACAGTCATACAATCACAATCATACTATCACAATCATACAATCACAATCATACAATCGCAATCATACAATCGCAATCATACAATCGCAATCATACAATCGCAATCATACAATCACAACCATACAATCGCAATCATACAATCACAATCATACAATCGCATTCATACAATCGCAATCATACAATCACAATCATACAATCACAATCATACAAACACAATCATACAATCACAATCATACAATCACAAAAATACAATCATAATCATACAATCACAATGATACAATCGCAATCATACAATCACAATCATACAATCATAATCATACAATCACAATCATACGATCGCAATCATACAATCACAATCATACCATCACAATCATAAAATCACAATCATACAAACACAATCATACAATCACAATCATACAATCACAAAAATACAATCATAATCATACAATCACAATGATACAATCACAATCATACAATCACAATCATACAATCACAAAAATACAATCATAATCATACAATCACAATCATACAATCGCAATCATACAATCACAATCATACAATCATAATCATACAATCACAATCATACGATCGCAATCATACAATCACAATCATACCATCACAATCATACAATCACAGACATACAATCACAGTCATACAATCACAATCATACTATCACAATCATACAATCACAATCATATAATCGCAATCATACAATCGCAATCATACAATCGCAATCATACAATCGCAATCATACAATCGCAATCATACAATCACAATCATACAATCGCAATCATACAATCACAATCATACAATCGCATTCATACAATCGCAATCATACAATCACAATCATACAATCACAATCATACAATCACAATCATACAATCACAATCATACAATCACAATCATACAATTACAAAAATACAATCATAATCATACAATCACTATGATACAATCGCAATCATACAATCACAATCATACAATCATAATCATACAATCACAATCATACGATCGCAATCATACAATCACAATCATACCATCACAATCATACAATCACCATCATACAATCATAATCATACAATTACAATCATACATCACAATCATACAATCACATTCATACAATCGCAATCATACAGCTACAATCTCTCAAATACAATCATACAATCACAATCATACAATCACAATCATACAATCACAATCATACAATCACAATCATACTATCACAATCATACAATCACAATCATAAAGTCACAATCATACAATCACAATTTTACAATCACAAAATTACAATCACAATCATACAATCACAGTCATACAATCACAGTCATACAAGCACAATCATACAATCACAATCATACTATCACAATCATACAATCACACTCATACAATCAAAATCATACAATCGCAATCATACAATCGCAATCACACAATCACAATCATACAATCACAATCATACAATCGCAATCATACAATCACAATCATACAATCATAATCATACAATCACAATCATACAATCACAATCATACAATCACAACCATACTATCACAATCATACAATCACAATCATACAATCACAATCATACATTCACAATCATACAATCACAATCATACTATCACAATCATACAATCACAATCATGCAATCACAATCATGCAATCACAATCATACTATCACAATCATACAAGCACAATCATACAATCACAATCATACAATCATAATCAGACAATGACAATCATACAATCACAATCATACAATCACAATCATACAATCACAATCATACAATCACAATCATACAATCACAATCATACAATCACAATCATACAATCACAATCATACAATCACAATCATACAATCACAATCATACTATCGCAATCATACAATCGCAATCATACCATCCCAATCATACAAACACAACCGTACAATCATAATCATACAATCACAATCATACAATCATAATTATACAATCACAATCATACAATCACAATCATACAATCACAGTCATACAATCACAATCTTACAATCACAATCATACAATCACAATCATACAATCACAATCATACAATCACAATCATACAATTACAATCATACAATCGCAATCATACAATCACAATCATACAATCACAACCATACTATCACAATAATACAATCACAATAATACAATCGCAATCATACAATCACAATCATACAATCACAAAAATAGAATCATAATCATACAATCACAATCATAAAATCGCAATCATACAATCACAATCATACAATCATAATCATACAATCACAATCATACAATCACAATCATACAATCATAATCATACAATCACAATCATACAATCGCAATCATACAATCACAATCATACAGTCATAATCATACAATCACAATCATACAATCGAAATCATACAACTACAATCTCCCAAATACAATCATACAATCACAATCATACAATCACAATCATACAATCACAATCATACAATCACAATCATACAATCACAATCATACAATCACAATCATACTATCACAATCATACAATCACAATCATACAATCACAATCATACAATCACATTCATACAATCACAGTCATACAATCACAATCTTACAATCACAATCATACAATCACAATCATACAATCACAGACATACAATCACAGTCACACAATCACAAACATACTATCACAATCATACAATTACAATCATACAATCGCAATCATACAATCGCAATCATACAATCGCAATCATACAATCGCAATCATACAACTACAATCTCTCAAATACAATCATACAATCACAATCATACAATCACAATCATACAATCACAATCATACAATCACAATCATACTATCACAATCATACAATCACAATCATACAATCACAATCATACAATCACAATCATACAATCACAGTCATACAATCACAATCTTTCAATCACAATCATACAATCACAATCATACAATCACAGTCATACAATCACAGTCATACAATCACAATCATACTATCACAATCATACAATCACACTCATACAATCAAAATCATACAATCGCAATCATACAATCGCAATCACACAATCACAGTCATACAATCACAATCATACAGTGACAATCATACAATCACAATCATACAATCACAATCATACAATCACAATCATACAATCACAATCATACTATCGCAATCATACAATCGCAATCATACAATCGCAATCATACCATCACAATCATACAGTCACAACCATACAATCATAATCATACAATCACAATCATACAATCATAATCATACAATCGCAATCATACAATCGCAATCATACAATCACAATCATACAATCACAATCATACAATCACAATCATACAATCACAATCATGCAATCACAATCATACAATCACAATCATACTATCACAATCATACATACAAAATCATGCAATCTCAATCATACAATCACAATCATACAATCACAATCATACAATCACAATCATACAGTCACAATCATACAATCACAATCATGCAATCACAATCAATCAATCATAATCATACAATCACAATCATACAATCACAATCGTACAATCACAATTGCACGATCACAATCATACAATCACAGTCATACAATCACAATCATACAATCACAATCATACTATCACAATCATACAATCACAATCATACAATCACAATCATACAATTACAATCATACAATCGCAATCATACAATCACAATCATACAATCACAACCATACTATCACAATCATACAATCACAATAATACAATCGCAATCATACAATCACAATCATACAATCACAAAAATAGAATCATAATCATACAATCACAATCATACAATCGCAATCATACAATCACAATCATACAATCATAATCATACCATCACAATCATACAGTCACAACCATACAATCACAATCATACAATCACAATCATACAATCATAATCATACAATCGCAATCATACAATCGCAATCATACAATCACAATCATACAATCACAATCATACAATCCCAATCATACAATCACAATCATACAATCACAATCATACAATCACAATCATACAATCACAATCATACAATCACAATCATACAATCACAATCATACAATCACAATCATACAATCACAATCATACAATCACAATCATACAATCACAATCATACAATCACAATCATACAATCACAATCATACAATCGAAATCATACAACTACAATCTCCCAAATACAATCATTCAATCACAATCATACAATCACAATCATACAATCACAATCATACAATCACAATCATACAATCACAATCATACAATCACAATCTTACAATCGCAATCATACAATCACAATCATACAATCGCAATCATACAATCACAATCATACAATCATAATCATACAATCACAATCATACGATCGCAATCATACAATCACAATCATACCATCACAATCATACAATCAGAATCATACAGTCATAATCATACAATTACAATCATACATCACAATCATACAATCACAATCATACAATCGAAATCATACAACTACAATCTCCCAAATACAATCCTACAATCACAATCATACAATCACAATCATACAATCACAATCATACATTCACAATCATACAATCACAATCATAAAATCACAATCATACAATCACAATCATACTATCACAATCATACAATCACAATCATACAATCACAATCATACAATCACATTCATACAATCACAGTCATACAATCACAATCTTACAATCACAATCATACAATCACAATCATACAATCACAGACATACAATCACAATCATACAATCACAATCATACTATCACAATCATACAATCACAATCATACAATCAGAATCATACAATCGCAATCATACAATCGCAATCATACAATCGCAATCATACAATCGCAATCACACAATCACAATCATACAATCACAATCATACAGTCACAATCATACAATCACAATCATACAATCACAATCATACAATCGCAATCATACAATCACAATCATACAATCGCATTCATACAATCGCAATCATACAATCACAATCATACAACCACAATCATACAATCACAATCATACAATCACAATCATACAATCACAAAAATACAATCATAATCATACAATCACAATGATACAATCGCAATCATACAATCACAATCATACGATCGCAATCATACAATCACAATCATACCATCACAATCATACAATCACAATCATATAATCATAATCATACAATTACAATCATACATCACAATCATACAATCACATTCATACAATCGCAATCATACAACTACAATCTCCCAAATACAATCATACAATCACAATCATACAATCACAATCATACAATCATAATCATACCATCACAATCATACAGTCACAACCATACAATCACAATCATACAATCACAATCATACAATCACAATCATACAATCACAAAAATACAATCATAATCATACAATCACAATGATACAATCGCAATCATACAATCACAATCATACAATCATAATCATACAATCACAATCATACGATCGCAATCATACAATCACAATCATACAATCACAATCATACAATCACAATCATACAATCACAATCATACAATCACAATCACACAATCACAATCATACAATCGCAATCCTACAATTACAATCTCCAAAATACAATCTCCCAAATACAATCATACAATCACAATCATACAATCATAATCATACAATCACAATCATACAATCACAATCATACAATCACAGTCATACAATCACAATCTTACAATCACAATCATACTATCACAATCATACAATCACAATCATACAATCACAATCATACAATCACAATCATACATTCAAAATCATGCAATCACAATCACAGAGTCACAATCATGCAATCACAATCATTCAATCATAATCATACAATCACAATCCTACAATCACAATCGTACAATCACAATCGTACAATCACAATCGCACAATCACAATCATACAATCACAGTCATACAATCACAATCTTACAATCACAATCATACTATCACTATCATACAATCACAATCATACAATCACAATCATACAATCACAATCATACAATCACAATCATACAATCACAATCATACAATCACAATCATACAATCACAATCATACAATCACAATCATACAATCACATTCATACAATCACAGTCATACAATCACAATCTTACAATCACAATCATACAATCACAATCATACAATCACAGACATACAATCACAGTCACACAATCACAAACATACTATCACAATCATACAATTACAATCATACAATCGCAATCATACAATCGCAATCATACAATCGCAATCATACAATCGCAATCATACAACTACAATCTCTCAAATACAATCATACAATCACAATCATACAATCACAATCATACAATCACAATCATACAATCACAATCATACTATCACAATCATACAATCACAATCATACAATCACAATCATACAATCACAATCATACAATCACAGTCATACAATCACAATCTTTCAATCACAATCATACAATCACAATCATACAATCACAGTCATACAATCACAGTCATACAATCACAATCATACTATCACAATCATACAATCACACTCATACAATCAAAATCATACAATCGCAATCATACAATCGCAATCACACAATCACAGTCATACAATCACAATCATACAGTGACAATCATACAATCACAATCATACAATCACAATCATACAATCACAATCATACTATCGCAATCATACAATCGCAATCATACAATCGCAATCATACCATCACAATCATACAGTCACAACCATACAATCATAATCATACAATCACAATCATACAATCATAATCATACAATCGCAATCATACAATCGCAATCATACAATCACAATCATACAATCACAATCATACAATCACAATCATACAATCACAATCATGCAATCACAATCATACAATCACAATCATACTATCACAATCATACATACAAAATCATGCAATCTCAATCATACAATCACAATCATACAATCACAATCATACAATCACAATCATACAGTCACAATCATACAATCACAATCATGCAATCACAATCAATCAATCATAATCATACAATCACAATCATACAATCACAATCGTACAATCACAATTGCACGATCACAATCATACAATCACAGTCATACAATCACAATCATACAATCACAATCATACTATCACAATCATACAATCACAATCATACAATCACAATCATACAATTACAATCATACAATCGCAATCATACAATCACAATCATACAATGACAACCATACTATCACAATCATACAATCACAATAATACAATCGCAATCATACAATCACAATCATACAATCACAAAAATAGAATCATAATCATACAATCACAATCATACAATCGCAATCATACAATCACAATCATACAATCATAATCATACCATCACAATCATACAGTCACAACCATACAATCACAATCATACAATCACAATCATACAATCATAATCATACAATCGCAATCATACAATCGCAATCATACAATCACAATCATACAATCACAATCATACAATCCCAATCATACAATCACAATCATACAATCACAATCATACAATCACAATCATACAATCACAATCATACAATCACAATCATACAATCACAATCATACAATCACAATCATACAATCACAATCATACAATCACAATCATACAATCACAATCATACAATCACAATCATACAATCACAATCATACAATCACAATCATACAATCGAAATCATACAACTACAATCTCCCAAATACAATCATTCAATCACAATCATACAATCACAATCATACAATCACAATCATACAATCACAATCATACAATCACAATCATACAATCACAATCTTACAATCGCAATCATACAATCACAATCATACAATCGCAATCATACAATCACAATCATACAATCATAATCATACAATCACAATCATACGATCGCAATCATACAATCACAATCATACCATCACAATCATGCAATCAGAATCATACAGTCATAATCATACAATTACAATCATACATCACAATCATACAATCACAATCATACAATCGAAATCATACAACTACAATCTCCCAAATACAATCCTACAATCACAATCATACAATCACAATCATACAATCACAATCATACATTCACAATCATACAATCACAATCATAAAATCACAATCATACAATCACAATCATACTATCACAATCATACAATCACAATCATACAATCACAATCATACAATCACATTCATACAATCACAGTCATACAATCACAATCTTACAATCACAATCATACAATCACAATCATACAATCACAGACATACAATCACAATCATACAATCACAATCATACTATCAGAATCATACAATCACAATCATACAATCAGAATCATACAATCGCAATCATACAATCGCAATCATACAATCGCAATCATACAATCGCAATCACACAATCACAATCATGCAATCACAATCATACAGTCACAATCATACAATCACAATCATACAATCACAATCATACAATCGCAATCATACAATCACAATCATACAATCGCATTCATACAATCGCAATCATACAATCACAATCATACAACCACAATCATACAATCACAATCATACAATCACAATCATACAATCACAAAAATACAATCATAATCATACAATCACAATGATACAATCGCAATCATACAATCACAATCATACAATCATAATCATACAATCACAATCATACGATCGCAATCATACAATCACAATCATACCATCACAATCATACAATCACAATCATATAATCATACTCATACAATTACAATCATACATCACAATCATACAATCACATTCATACAATCGCAATCATACAACTACAATCTCCCAAATACAATCATACAATCACAATCATACAATCACAATCATACAATCATAATCATACCATCACAATTATACAGTCACAACCATACAATCACAATCATACAATCACAATCATACAATCACAATCATACAATCACAAAAATACAATCATAATCATACAATCACAATGATACAATCGCAATCATACAATCACAATCATACAATCATAATCATACAATCACAATCATACGATCGCAATCATACAATCACAATCATACAATCACAATCATACAATCACAATCATACAATCACAATCATACAATCACAATCACACAATCACAATCATACAATCGCAATCCTACAATTACAATCTCCAAAATACAATCTCCCAAATACAATCATACAATCACAATCATACAATCATAATCATACAATCACAATCATACAATCACAATCATACAATCACAGTCATACAATCACAATCTTACAATCACAATCATACTATCACAATCATACAATCACAATCATACAATCACAATCATACAATCACAATCATACATTCAAAATCATGCAATCACAATCACAGAGTCACAATCATGCAATCACAATCATTCAATCATAATCATACAATCACAATCCTACAATCACAATCGTACAATCACAATCGTACAATCACAATCGCACAATCACAATCATACAATCACAGTCATACAATCACAATCTTACAATCACAATCATACTATCACTATCATACAATCACAATCATACAATCACAATCATACAATCACAATCATACAATCACAATCATACAATCACAATCATACAATCACAATCATACAATCACAATCATACAATCGAAATCATACAACTACAATCTCCCAAATACAATCATACAATCACAATCATACAATCACTATCATACAATCACAATCATACAATCACAATCATACAATCACAATCATACAATCACAATCATACTATCACAATCATGCAATCACAATCATACAATCACAATCATACAATCACATTCATACAATCACAGTCATACAATCACAATCTTACAATCACAATCATACAATCACAATCATACAATCACAATCGTACAATCACAATCGCACAGTCACAATCATACAATCATAATCATACAATTAGAATCATGCAATCACAATCATTCAATCATAATCATACAATCGCAATCATACAATCACAATCGTACAATCACAATCGCACAATCACAATCATACCATCACAATCATACAATCAGAATCATACAATCATAATCAGACAATTACAATCATATATCACAATCATACAATCACAGTCATACAATCGAAATCATACAACTACAATCTCCCAAATACAATCATACAATCACAATCATACAATCACAATCATACAATCACAATCATACAATCACAATCATACAATCACAATCATACAATCACAATCATACTATCACAATCATACAATCACAATCATACAATCACAATCATACAATCACATTCATACAATCACAGTCATACAATCACAATCTTACAATCACAATCATACAATCACAATCATACAATCACAGACATACAATCACAGTCATACAATCACAATCATACTATCACAATCATACAATCACAATCATACAATCACAATCATACAATCGCAATCATACAATCGCAATCATACAATCGCAATCATACAATCGCAATCACACAATCACAATCATACAGTCACAATCATACAGTCGCAATCATACAATCACAATCATACAATCACAGTCATACAATCGCAATCATACAATCGCAATCATACAATTACAATCACCCAAATACAATCGTACAATCACAATCATACAATCACAATCATACAATCACAATCATACAATCACAATAATACAGTCACCAGCATACAATCGCAATCATAAAATCGCAATCATACAATTACAATCTCCCAAATACAATCACACAATCACAATCATACAATCACAATCATACAATCGGAATCATACAATCACAATCATACAATCACAACAATACAATCACGATCATACAGTCACAATCATACAATCACAACCATACTATCACAATCATACAATCACAATCATACAATCACAATCATACATTCACAATCATACAATCGCAATCATACCATCACAATCATACAATCAGAATCATGCAATCACAATCATGCAATCACAATCATACTATCACAATCATACAAGCACAATCATACAATCACAATCATACAATCATAATCATACAATCACAATCATACAATCATAATTATACAATCACAATCATACAATCACAATCATACAATCACAGTCATACAATCACAATCTTACAATCACAATCATACTATCACAATCATACAATCACAATCATACAATCACAATCATACAATCACAATCATACAATTACAATCATACAATCGCAATCATACAACCACAATCATACAATCACAACCATACTATCACAATCATACAATCACAATAATACAATCGCAATAATACAATCACAATCATACAATCACAAAAATAGAATCATAATCATACAATCACAATCATAGAATCGCAATCATACAATCACAATCATACAATCATAATCATACAATCACAATCATACAATCACAATCATACAATCACAATCATACAATCACAATCATACAATCATAATCATACAATCACAATCATACAATCGCAATCATACAATCACAATCATACAATCATAATCATACAATCACAATCATACGATCGCAATCATACAATCACAATCATGCCATCACAATCATACAATCAGAATCATACAATCGTAATAATACAATTACAATCATACATCACAATCATACAATCACAATCATACAATCGAAATCATACAACTACAATCTCCCAAATACAATCATACAATCACAATCATACAATCACAATCATACAATCACAATCATACAATCACAATCATTCAATCACAATCATACAATCACAATCATACAATCACAATCATACAATCACAATCATACTATCACAATCATACAATCACAATCATACAATCGCAATCATACAATCACATTCATACAATCACAGTCATACAATCACAATCTTACAATCACAATCATACAATCACAATCATACAATCACAGACATACAATCACAGTCATACAATCACAATCATACTATCACAATCATACAATCACAATCATACAATCGCAATCATACAATCGCAATCATACAATCGCAATCATACAATCGCAATCATACAATCACAATCATACAATCGCAATCATACAATCACAATCATACAATCGCATTCATACAATCGCAATCATACAATCACAATCATACAATCACAATCATACAATCACAATCATACAATCACAATCATACAATTACAAAAATACAATCATAATCATACAATCACTATGATACAATCGCAATCATACAATCACAATCATACAATCATAATCATACAATCACAATCATACGATCGCAATCATACAATCACAATCATACCATCACAATCATACAATCACCATCATACAATCATAATCATACAATTACAATCATACATCACAATCATACAATCACATTCATACAATCGCAATCATACAGCTACAATCTCTCAAATACAATCATACAATCACAATCATACAATCACAATCATACAATCACAATCATACAATCACAATCATACAATCACAATCATACAATTACAAAAATACAATCATAATCATACAATCACTATGATACAATCGCAATCATACAATCACAATCATACAATCATAATCATACAATCACAATCATACGATCGCAATCATACAATCACAATCATACCATCACAATCATACAATCACCATCATACAATCACAATCATACAATCACAATCATACAATCACAATCATACAATCACAATCATACTATCACAATCATACAATCACAATCATACAGTCACAATCATACAATCACAATTTTACAATCACAAAATTACAATCACAATCATACAATCACAGTCATACAATCACAGTCATACAATCACAGTCATACAATCACAATCATACTATCACAATCATACAATCACACTCATACAATCAAAATCATACAATCGCAATCATACAATCGCAATCACACAATCACAATCATACAATCACAATCATACAATCGCAATCATACAATCACAATCATGCAATCATAATCATACAATCACAATCATACAATCACAATCATACAATCACAACCATACTATCACAATCATACAATCACAATCATACAATCACAATCATACATTCACAATCATACAATCACAATCATACTATCACAATCATACAATCACAATCATGCAATCACAATCATGCAATCACAATCATACTATCACAATCATACAAGCACAATCATACAATCACAATCATACAATCATAATCAGACAATGACAATCATACAATCACAATCATACAATCACAATCATACAATCACAATCATACAATCACAATCATACAATCACAATCATACAATCACAATCATACAATCACAATCATACTATCGCAATCATACAATCGCAATCATACCATCCCAATCATACAAACACAACCGTACAATCATAATCATACAATCACAATCATACAATCATAATTATACAATCACAATCATACAATCACAATCATACAATCACAGTCATACAATCACAATCTTACAATCACAATCATGCAATCACAATCATACAATCACAATCATACAATCACAATCATACAATTACAATCATACAATCGCAATCATACAATCACAATCATACAATCACAACCATACTATCCCAATCATACAATCACAATAATACAATCGCAATCATACAATCACAATCATACAATCACAAAAATAGAATCATAATCATACAATCACAATCATAAAATCGCAATCATACAATCACAATCATACAATCATAATCATACAATCACAATCATACAATCACAATCATACAATCATAATCATACAATCACAATCATACAATCGCAATCATACAATCACAATCATACAGTCATAATCAAACAATCACAATCATACAATCGAAATCATACAACTACAATCTCCCAAATACAATCATACAATCACAATCATACAATCACAATAATACAATCGCAATCATACAATCACAATCATACAATCACAAAAATAGAATCATAATCATACAATCACAATCATACAATCGCAATCATACAATCACAATCATACAATCATAATCATACCATCACAATCATACAGTCACAACCATACAATCACAATCATACAATCACAATCATACAATCATAATCATACAATCGCAATCATACAATCGCAATCATACAATCACAATCATACAATCACAATCATACAATCCCAATCATACAATCACAATCATACAATCACAATCATACAATCACAATCATACAATCACAATCATACAATCACAATCATACAATCACAATCATACAATCACAATCATACAATCACAATCATACAATCACAATCATACAATCACAATCATACAATCACAATCATACAATCACAATCATACAATCACAATCATACAATCACAATCATACAATCACAATCATACAATCGCAATCCTACAATTACAATCTCCAAAATACAATCTCCCAAATACAATCATACAATCACAATCATACAATCATAATCATACAATCACAATCATACAATCACAATCATACAATCACAATCATACGATCGCAATCATACAATCACAATCATACAATCACAGTCATACAATCACAATCTTACAATCACAATCATACAATCACAATCATACAATCACAATCATACAATCACAATCATACAATCGCAATCCTACAATTACAATCTCCAAAATACAATCTCCCAAATACAATCATACAATCACAATCATACAATCATAATCATACAATCACAATCATACAATCACAATCATACAATCACAATCATACGATCGCAATCATACAATCACAATCATACAATCACAGTCATACAATCACAATCTTACAATCACAATCATACAATCACAATCATACAATCACAGTCATACAATCACAATCTTACAATCACAATCATACTATCACAATCATACAATCACAATCATACAATTACAATCATACAATCACAATCATACAATCACAATCATACAATAACAATCATACAATCACAATCATACTATCGCAATCATACAATCGCAATCATACAATCACAATCATACCATCACAATCATACAAGCAGAATCATACAATCATAATCATACAATTACAATCATACATCACAATCATACAATCACAATCATACAATCGAAATCATACAACTACAATCTCCCAAATACAATCATACAATCACAATCATACAATCACATTCATACAATCACAGTCATACAATCACAATCTTACAATCACAATCATACAATCACAATCATACAATCACAGACATACAATCACAGTCATACAATCACAATCATACTATCACAATCATACAATCACAATCATACAATCGCAATCATACAATCGCAATCATACAATCGCAATCATACAATCGCAATCATACAATCACAACCATACAATCGCAATCATACAATCACAATCATACAATCGCATTCATACAATCGCAATCATACAATCACAATCATACAATCACAATCATACAAACACAATCATACAATCACAATCATACAATCACAATCATACAATCACAATCATACAATCACAATCATACAATTACAAAAATACAATCATAATCATACAATCACTATGATACAATCGCAATCATACAATCACAATCATACAATCATAATCATACAATCACAATCATACGATCGCAATCATACAATCACAATCATACCATCACAATCATACAATCACCATCATACAATCATAATCATACAATTACAATCATACATCACAATCATACAATCACATTCATACAATCGCAATCATACAGCTACAATCTCTCAAATACAATCATACAATCACAATCATACAATCACAATCATACAATCACAATCATACAATCACAATCATACTATCACAATCATACAATCACAATCATACAGTCACAATCATACAATCACAATTTTACAATCACAAAATTACAATCACAATCATACAATCACAGTCATACAATCACAGTCATACAATCACAGTCATACAATCACAATCATACTATCACAATCATACAATCACACTCATACAATCAAAATCATACAATCGCAATCATACAATCGCAATCACACAATCACAATCATACAATCACAATCATACAATCGCAATCATACAATCACAATCATACAATCATAATCATACAATCACAATCATACAATCACAATCATACAATCACAACCATACTATCACAATCATACAATCACAATCATACAATCACAATCATACATTCACAATCATACAATCACAATCATACTATCACAATCATACAATCACAATCATGCAATCACAATCATGCAATCACAATCATACTATCACAATCATACAAGCACAATCATACAATCACAATCATACAATCATAATCAGACAATGACAATCATACAATCACAATCATACAATCACAATCATACAATCACAATCATACAATCACAATCATACAATCACAATCATACAATCACAATCATACAATCACAATCATACAATCACAATCATACAATCACAATCATACTATCGCAATCATACAATCGCAATCATACCATCCCAATCATACAAACACAACCGTACAATCATAATCATACAATCACAATCATACAATCATAATTATACAATCACAATCATACAATCACAATCATACAATCACAGTCATACAATCACAATCTTACAATCACAATCATACAATCACAATCATACAATCACAATCATACAATCACAATCATACAATTACAATCATACAATCGCAATCATACAATCACAATCATACAATCACAACCATACTATCACAATAATACAATCACAATAATACAATCGCAATCATACAATCACAATCATACAATCACAAAAATAGAATCATAATCATACAATCACAATCATAAAATCGCAATCATACAATCACAATCATACAATCATAATCATACAATCACAATCATACAATCACAATCATACAATCATAATCATACAATCACAATCATACAATCGCAATCATACAATCACAATCATACAGTCATAATCATACAATCACAATCATACAATCGAAATCATACAACTGCAATCTCCCAAATACAATCATACAATCACAATCATACAATCACAATCATACAATCACAATCATACAATCACAATCATACAATCACAATCATACAATCACAATCATGCTATCACAATCATACAATCACAATCATACAATCACAATCATACAATCACATTCATACAATCACAGTCATACAATCACAATCTTACAATCACAATCATACAATCACAATCATACAATCACAGACATACAATCACAGTCACACAATCACAAACATACTATCACAATCATACAATTACAATCATACAATCGCAATCATACAATCGCAATCATACAATCGCAATCATACAATCGCAATCATACAACTACAATCTCTCAAATACAATCATACAATCACAATCATACAATCACAATCATACAATCACAATCATACAATCACAATCATACTATCACAATCATACAATCACAATCATACAATCACAATCATACAATCACAATCATACAATCACAGTCATACAATCACAATCCTTCAATCACAATCATACAATCACAATCATACAATCACAGTCATACAATCACAGTCATACAATCACAATCATACTATCACAATCATACAATCACACTCATACAATCAAAATCATACAATCGCAATCATACAATCGCAATCACACAATCACAGTCATACAATCACAATCATACAGTGACAATCATACAATCACAATCATACAATCACAATCATACAATCACAATCATACAATCACAATCATACTATCGCAATCATACAATCGCAATCATACAATCGCAATCATACCATCACAATCATACAGTCACAACCATACAATCATAATCATACAAACACAATCATACAATCATAATCATACAATCGCAATCATACAATCGCAATCATACAATCACAATCATACAATCACAATCATACAATCACAATCATACAATCACAATCATGCAATCACAATCATACAATCACAATCATACTATCACAATCATACATACAAAATCATGCAATCTCAATCATACAATCACAATCATACAATCACAATCATACAATCACAATCATACAGTCACAATCATACAATCACAATCATGCAATCACAATCAATCAATCATAATCATACAATCACAATCATACAATCACAATCGTACAATCACAATTGCACGATCACAATCATACAATCACAGTCATACAATCACAATCATACAATCACAATCATACTATCACAATCATACAATCACAATCATACAATCACAATCATACAATTACAATCATACAATCGCAATCATACAATCACAATCATACAATCACAACCATACTATCACAATCATACAATCACAATAATACAATCGCAATCATACAATCACAATCATACAATCACAAAAATAGAATCATAATCATACAATCACAATCATACAATCGCAATCATACAATCACAATCATACAATCATAATCATACCATCACAATCATACAGTCACAACCATACAATCACAATCATACAATCACAATCATACAATCATAATCATACAATCGCAATCATACAATCGCAATCATACAATCACAATCATACAATCACAATCATACAATCCCAATCATACAATCACAATCATACAATCACAATCATACAATCACAATCATACAATGACAATCATACAATCACAATCATACAATCACAATCATACAATCACAATCATACAATCACAATCATACAATCACAATCATACAATCACAATCATACAATCACAATCATACAATCACAATCATACAATCACAATCATACAATCGAAATCATACAACTACAATCTCCCAAATACAATCATTCAATCACAATCATACAATCACAATCATACAATCACAATCATACAATCACAATCATACAATCACAATCATACAATCACAATCTTACAATCGCAATCATACAATCACAATCATACAATCGCAATCATACAATCACAATCATACAATCATAATCATACAATCACAATCATACGATCGCAATCATACAATCACAATCATACCATCACAATCATACAATCAGAATCATACAGTCATAATCATACAATTACTATCATACATCACAATCATACAATCACAATCATACAATCGAAATCATACAACTACAATCTCCCAAATACAATCCTACAATCACAATCATACAATCACAATCATACAATCACAATCATACATTCACAATCATACAATCACAATCATAAAATCACAATCATACAATCACAATCATACTATCACAATCATACAATCACAATCATACAATCACAATCATACAATCACATTCATACAATCACAGTCATACAATCACAATCTTACAATCACAATCATACAATCACAATCATACAATCACAGACATACAATCACAATCATACAATCACAATCATACTATCACAATCATACAATCACAATCATACAATCAGAATCATACAATCGCAATCATACAATCGCAATCATACAATCGCAATCATACAATCGCAATCACACAATCACAATCATACAATCACAATCATACAGTCACAATCATACAATCACAATCATACAATCACAATCATACAATCGCAATCATACAATCACAATCATACAATCGCATTCATACAATCGCAATCATACAATCACAATCATACAACCACAATCATACAATCACAATCATACAATCACAATCATACAATCACAAAAATACAATCATAATCATACAATCACAATGATACAATCGCAATCATACAATCACAATCATACAATCATAATCATACAATCACAATCATACGATCGCAATCATACAATCACAATCATACCATCACAATCATACAATCACAATCATATAATCATAATCATACAATTACAATCATACATCACAATCATACAATCACATTCATACAATCGCAATCATACAACTACAATCTCCCAAATACAATCATACAATCACAATCATACAATCACAATCATACAATCATAATCATACCATCACAATCATACAGTCACAACCATACAATCACAATCATACAATCACAATCATACAATCACAATCATACAATCACATAAATACAATCATAATCATACAATCACAATGATACAATCGCAATCATACAATCACAATCATACAATCATAATCATACAATCACAATCATACGATCGCAATCATACAATCACAATCATACAATCACAATCATACAATCACAATCATACAATCACAATCATACAATCACAATCACACAATCACAATCATACAATCGCAATCCTACAATTACAATCTCCAAAATACAATCTCCCAAATACAATCATACAATCACAATCATACAATCATAATCATACAATCACAATCATACAATCACAATCATACAATCACAGTCATACAATCACAATCTTACAATCACAATCATACTATCACAATCATACAATCACAATCATACAATCACAATCATACATTCAAAATCATGCAATCACAATCACAGAGTCACAATCATGCAATCACAATCATTCAATCATAATCATACAATCACAATCCTACAATCACAATCGTACAATCACAATCGTACAATCACAATCGCACAATCACAATCATACAATCACAGTCATACAATCACAATCTTACAATCACAATCATACTATCACTATCATACAATCACAATCATACAATCACAATCATACAATCACAATCATACAATCACAATCATACAATCACAATCATACAATCACAATCATACAATCACAATCATACAATCACAATCATACAATCGAAATCATACAACTACAATCTCCCAAATACAATCATACAATCACAATCATACAATCACTATCATACAATCACAATCATACAATCACAATCATACAATCACAATCATACAATCACAATCATACTATCACAATCATGCAATCACAATCATACAATCACAATCATACAATCACATTCATACAATCACAGTCATACAATCACAATCTTACAATCACAATCATACAATCACAATCATACAATCACAATCGTACAATCACAATCGCACA
This sequence comes from Megachile rotundata, assembly GCF_050947335.1. Taxonomy (NCBI): domain Eukaryota; kingdom Metazoa; phylum Arthropoda; class Insecta; order Hymenoptera; family Megachilidae; genus Megachile; species Megachile rotundata. The sequence goes on along the minus strand of NW_027473336.1, from coordinate 871,318 downwards.
GTCACAATCATACAATCATAATCATACAATTAGAATCATGCAATCACAATCATTCAATCATAATCATACAATCGCAATCATACAATCACAATCGTACAATCACAATCGCACAATCACAATCATACCATCACAATCATACAATCAGAATCATACAATCATAATCAGACAATTACAATCATATATCACAATCATACAATCACAGTCATACAATCGAAATCATACAACTACAATCTCCCAAATACAATCATACAATCACAATCATACAATCACAATCATACAATCACAATCATACAATCACAATCATACAATCACAATCATACAATCACAATCATACTATCACAATCATACAATCACAATCATACAATCACAATCATACAATCACATTCATACAATCACAGTCATACAATCACAATCTTACAATCACAATCATACAATCACAATCATACAATCACAGACATACAATCACAGTCATACAATCACAATCATACTATCACAATCATACAATCACAATCATACAATCACAATCATACAATCGCAATCATACAATCGCAATCATACAATCGCAATCATACAATCGCAATCACACAATCACAATCATACAGTCACAATCATACAGTCGCAATCATACAATCACAATCATACAATCACAGTCATACAATCGCAATCATACAATCGCAATCATACAATTACAATCACCCAAATACAATCGTACAATCACAATCATACAATCACAATCATACAATCACAATCATACAATCACAATAATACAGTCACCAGCATACAATCGCAATCATAAAATCGCAATCATACAATTACAATCTCCCAAATACAATCACACAATCACAATCATACAATCACAATCATACAATCGGAATCATACAATCACAATCATACAATCACAACAATACAATCACGATCATACAGTCACAATCATACAATCACAACCATACTATCACAATCATACAATCACAATCATACAATCACAATCATACATTCACAATCATACAATCACAATCATACTATCACAATCATACAATCAGAATCATGCAATCACAATCATGCAATCACAATCATACTATCACAATCATACAAGCACAATCATACAATCACAATCATACAATCATAATCATACAATCACAATCATACAATCATAATTATACAATCACAATCATACAATCACAATCATACAATCACAATCATACAATCACAATCATACAATCACAATCATACAATCACAATCATACAATCACAATCATACAATCACAATCATACTATCGCAATCATACAATCGCAATCATACCATCCCAATCATACAAACACAACCGTACAATCATAATCATACAATCACAATCATACAATCATAATTATACAATCACAATCATACAATCACAATCATACAATCACAGTCATACAATCACAATCTTACAATCACAATCATACAATCACAATCATACAATCACAATCATACAATCACAATCATACAATTACAATCATACAATCGCAATCATACAATCACAATCATACAATCACAACCATACTATCCCAATCATACAATCACAATAATACAATCGCAATCATACAATCACAATCATACAATCACAAAAATAGAATCATAATCATACAATCACAATCATAAAATCGCAATCATACAATCACAATCATACAATCATAATCATACAATCACAATCATACAATCACAATCATACAATCATAATCATACAATCACAATCATACAATCGCAATCATACAATCACAATCATACAGTCATAATCATACAATCACAATCATACAATCGAAATCATACAACTACAATCTCCCAAATACAATCATACAATCACAATCATACAATCACAATCATACAATCACAATCATACAATCACAATCATACAATCACAATCATACAATCACAATCATACTATCACAATCATACAATCACAATCATACAATCACAATCATACAATCACATTCATACAATCACAGTCATACAATCACAATCTTACAATCACAATCATACAATCACAATCATACAATCACAGACATACAATCACAGTCACACAATCACAATCATACTATCACAATCATACAATTACAATCATACAATCGCAATCATACAATCGCAATCATACAATCGCAATCATACAACTACAATCTCTCAAATACAATCATACAATCACAATCATACAATCACAATCATACAATCACAATCATACAATCACAATCATACTATCACAATCATACAATCACAATCATACAATCACAATCATACAATCACAATCATACAATCACAGTCATACAATCACAATCTTTCAATCACAATCATACAATCACAATCATACAATCACAGTCATACAATCACAGTCATACAATCACAATCATACTATCACAATCATACAATCACACTCATACAATCAAAATCATACAATCGCAATCATACAATCGCAATCACACAATCACAGTCATACAATCACAATCATACAGTGACAATCATACAATCACAATCATACAATCACAATCATACAATCACAATCATACAATCACAATCATACAATCACAATCATACTATCGCAATCATACAATCGCAATCATACAATCGCAATCATACCATCACAATCATACAGTCACAACCATACAATCATAATCATACAATCACAATCATACAATCATAATCATACAATCGCAATCATACAATCGCAATCATACCATCACAATCATACAATCACAATCATACAATCACAATCATACAATCACAATCATGCAATCACAATCATACAATCACAATCATACTATCACAATCATACATACAAAATCATGCAATCTCAATCATACAATCACAATCATACAATCACAATCATACAATCACAATCATACAGTCACAATCATACAATCACAATCATGCAATCACAATCAATCAATCATAATCATACAATCACAATCATACAATCACAATCGTACAATCACAATTGCACGATCACAATCATACAATCACAGTCATACAATCACAATCATACAATCACAATCATACTATCACAATCATACAATCACAATCATACAATCACAATCATACAATTACAATCATACAATCGCAATCATACAATCACAATCATACAATCACAACCATACTATCACAATCATACAATCACAATAATACAATCGCAATCATACAATCACAATCATACAATCACAAAAATAGAATCATAATCATACAATCACAATCATACAATCGCAATCATACAATCACAATCATACAATCACAGTCATACAATCACAATCTTTCAATCACAATCATACAATCACAATCATACAATCACAGTCATACAATCACAGTCATACAATCACAATCATACTATCACAATCATACAATCACACTCATACAATCAAAATCATACAATCGCAATCATACAATCGCAATCACACAATCACAGTCATACAATCACAATCATACAGTGACAATCATACAATCACAATCATACAATCACAATCATACAATCACAATCATACAATCACAATCATACAATCACAATCATACTATCGCAATCATACAATCGCAATCATACAATCGCAATCATACCATCACAATCATACAGTCACAACCATACAATCATAATCATACAATCACAATCATACAATCATAATCATACAATCGCAATCATACAATCGCAATCATACAATCACAATCATACAATCACAATCATACAATCACAATCATACAATCACAATCATGCAATCACAATCATAAAATCACAATCATACTATCACAATCATACATACAAAATCATGCAATCTCAATCATACAATCACAATCATACAATCACAATCATACAATCACAATCATACAGTCACAATCATACAATCACAATCATGCAATCACAATCAATCAATCATAATCATACAATCACAATCATACAATCACAATCGTACAATCACAATTGCACGATCACAATCATACAATCACAGTCATACAATCACAATCATACAATCACAATCATACTATCACAATCATACAATCACAATCATACAATCACAATCATACAATTACAATCATACAATCGCAATCATACAATCACAATCATACAATCACAACCATACTATCACAATCATACAATCACAATAATACAATCGCAATCATACAATCACAATCATACAATCACAAAAATAGAATCATAATCATACAATCACAATCATACAATCGCAATCATACAATCACAATCATACAATCATAATCATACCATCACAATCATACAGTCACAACCATACAATCACAATCATACAATCATAATCATACAATCGCAATCATACAATCGCAATCATACAATCACAATCATACAATCACAATCATACAATCCCAATCATACAATCACAATCATACAATCACAATCATACAATCACAATCATACAATCACAATCATACAATCACAATCATACAATCACAATCATACAATCACAATCATACAATCACAATCATACAATCACAATCATACAATCACAATCATACAATCACAATCATACAATCACAATCATACAATCACAATCATACAATCACAATCATACAATCACAATCATACAATCACAATCATACAATCACAATCATACAATCACAATCATACAATCACAATCATACAATCACAATCATACAATCACAATCATACAATCGCAATCCTACAATTACAATCTCCAAAATACAATCTCCCAAATACAATCATACAATCACAATCATACAATCATAATCATACAATCACAATCATACAATCACAATCATACAATCACAGTCATACAATCACAATCTTACAATCACAATCATACTATCACAATCATACAATCACAATCATACAATCACAATCATACAATCACAATCATACATTCAAAATCATGCAATCACAATCGCACAGTCACAATCATGCAATCACAATCATTCAATCATAATCATACAATCACAATCCTACAATCACAATCGTACAACAACAATCGTACAATCACAATCGCACAATCACAATCATACAATCACAGTCATACAATCACAATCTTACAATCACAATCATACTATCACAATCATACAATCAGAATCATACAATCACAATCATACAATCACAATCATACTTTCACAATCATACAATCACAATCATACAATCACAATCATACAATCGCAATCATACAATCACAATCATACAATCATAATCATACCCTCACAATCATACGGTCGCAATCATACAATCACAATCATACCATCACAATCATACAATCACAATCGTACAATCATAATCATACAATTACAATCATACATCACAATCATACAATCACAATCATACAATCGAAATCATACAACTACAATCTCCCAAATACAATCATTCAATCACAATCATACAATCACAATCATACAATCACAATCATACAATCACAATCATACAATCACAATCATACAATCACAATCTTACAATCGCAATCATACAATCACAATCATACAATCGCAATCATACAATCACAATCATACAATCATAATCATACAATCACAATCATACGATCGCAATCATACAATCACAATCATACCATCACAATCATACAATCAGAATCATACAGTCATAATCATACAATTACAATCATACATCACAATCATACAATCACAATCATACAATCGAAATCATACAACTACAATCTCCCAAATACAATCCTACAATCACAATCATACAATCACAATCATACAATCACAATCATACATTCACAATCATAGAATCACAATCATAAAATCACAATCATACAATCACAATCATACTATCACAATCATACAATCACAATCATACAATCACAATCATACAATCACATTCATACAATCACAGTCATACAATCACAATCTTACAATCACAATCATACAATCACAATCATACAATCACAGACATACAATCACAATCATACAATCACAGTCATACAATCACAATCTTACAATCACAATCATACAATCACAATCATACAACCACAGTCATACAATCACAGTCATACAATCACAATCATACTATCACAATCATACAATCACACTCATACAATCACAATCATACAATCGCAATCATACAATCGCAATCACACAATCGCAATCATACAACCACAATCATACAGTCACAATCATACAATCACAATCATACAATCACAATCATACAATCACAATCATACTATCGCAATCATAAAATTGCAATCATACCATCACAATCATACAGTCACAACCATACAATCATAATCATACAATCACAATCATACAATCACAATCATACAATCGCAATCATACAATCGCAATCATACAATCACAATCATACAATCACAATCATACAATTACAATCATACAATCACAATCATACAATCACAATCATACAATCACAATCATACAATCACAATCATACAATCACAATCATACAATCACAATCATACAATCACAATCACACAATCACAATCATACAATCGCAATCCTACAATTACAATCTCCAAAATACAATCTCCCAAATACAATCATACAATCATAATCATACAATCACAATCATACAATCACAATCATACAATCACAGTCATACAATCACAATCTTACAATCACAATCATACTATCACAATCATACAATCACAATCATACAATCACAATCATACAATCACAATCATACATTCAAAATCATGCAATCACAATCACAGAGTCACAATCATGCAATCACAATCATTCAATCATAATCATACAATCACAATCCTACAATCACAATCGTACAATCACAATCGTACAATCACAATCGCACAATCACAATCATACAATCACAGTCATACAATCACAATCTTACAATCACAATCATACTATCACAATCATACAATCACAATCATACAATCACAATCATACAATCACAATCATACAATCACAATCATACAATCACAATCATACAATCCCAATCATACAATCGCAATCATACAATCGCAATCATACAATCGCAATCATACAACTACAATCTCTCAAATACAATGATACAATCACAATCATACAATTACAATCATACAATCGCAATCATACAATCGCAATCATACAATCGCAATCATACATCTACAATCTCTCAAATACAATCATACAATCACAATCATACAATCACAATCATACAATCACAATCATACAATCACAATCATACTATCACAATCATACAATCACAATCATACAATCACAATCATACAATCACAATCTTACAATCGCAATCATACAATCACAATCATACAATCGCAATCATACAATCACAATCATACAATCATAATCATACAATCACAATCATACGATCGCAATCATACAATCACAATCATACCATCACAATCATACAATCAGAATCATACAGTCATAATCATACAATTACAATCATACATCACAATCATACAATCGCAATCATACAATCGCAATCATACAATCGCAATCACACAATCACAATCATACAATCACAATCATACAGTCACAATCATACAATCGCAATCATACAATCACAATCATACAATCGCAATCATACAATCACAATCATACAATCGCATTCATACAATCGCAATCATACAATCACAATCATACAACCACAATCATACAATCACAATCATACAATCACAATCATACAATCACAAAAATACAATCATAATCATACAATCACAATGATACAATCGCAATCATACAATCACAATCATACAATCATAATCATACAATCACAATCATACGATCGCAATCATACAATCACAATCATACCATCACAATCATACAATCACAATCATATAATCATAATCATACAATTACAATCATACATCACAATCATACAATCACATTCATACAATCGCAATCATACAACTACAATCTCCCAAATACAATCATACAATCACAATCATACAATCACAATCATACAATCACAATCATACAATCACAATCATACTATCACAACCATACAATCACAATCATACAATCACAATCATACAATCACAATCATACAATCACAATCATACAATCACAATCATACAATCACAGTCATACAATCACAATCTTACAATCACAATCATACAATCACAATCATACAACCACAGTCATACAATCACAGTCATACAATCACAATCATACTATCACAATCATACAATCACACTCATACAATCACAATCATACAATCGCAATCATACAATCGCAATCACACAATCACAATCATACAACCACAATCATACAGTCACAATCATACAATCACAATCATACAATCACAATCATACTATCGCAATCATAAAATTGCAATCATACCATCACAATCATACAGTCACAACCATACAATCATAATCATACAATCACAATCATACAATCACAATCATACAATCGCAATCATAAATTCGCAATCATACAATCACAATCATACAATCACAATCATACAATTACAATCATACAATCACAATCATACAATCACAATCATACAATCACAATCATACAATCACAATCATACAATCACAATCATACATTCAAAATCATGCAATCACAATCACAGACTCACAATCATGCAATCACAATCATTCAATCATAATCATACAATCACAATCCTACAATCACAATCGTACAATCACAATCGTACAATCACAATCGCACAATCACAATCATACAATCACAGTCATACAATCACAATCTTACAATCACAATCATACTATCACAATCATACAATCACAATCATACAATCACAATCATACAATCACAATCATACAATCACAATCATACAATCACAATCATACAATCACAATCATACAATCGCAATCATACAATCACAATCATACAATCATAATCATACCCTCACAATCATACGATCGCAATCATACAATCACAATCATACCATCACAATCATACAATCACAATCATACAATCACAATCACACAATCGCATTCATACAATCGCAATCATACAATCGCAATCATACAATCGCAATCATACAATCACATTCATACAATCACAGTCATACAATCACAATCTTACAATCACAATCATACAATCACAATCATACAATCACAGTCATACAATCACAATCTTACAATCACAATCATACTATCACAATCATACAATCACAATCATACAATCACAATCATACAATCACAATCATACAATTACAATCATACAATCGCATTCATACAATCGCAATCATACAATCACAATCATACAATCACAATCATACAATCACAATCATACAATCACAATCATACAATCACAATCATACAATCACAATCATACAATCACAATCATACAATCACAATCATACAATCACAAAAATACAATCATAATTATACAATCACAATGATACAATCGCAATCATACAATCACAATCATACAATCATAATCATACAATCACAATCATACGATCGCAATCATACAATCACAATCATACCATCACAATCATACAATCACAATCATACAATCATAATCATACAATTACAATCATACATCACAATCATACAATCACATTCATACAATCGCAAGCATACAACTACAATCTCTCAAATACAATCATACAATCACAATCATACAATCACAATCATACAATCACAATCATACAATCACAATCATACAATCACAATCATACAATCACAATCATACAATCACAATCATACAATCACAACAATACAATCACGATCATACAATCACAATCATACAATCACAACCATACTATCACAATCATACAATCACAATCATACAATCACAATCATACATTCACAATCATACAATCACAATCATACTATCACAATCATACAATCACAATCATGCAATCACAATCATGCAATCACAATCATACTATCACAATCATACAAGCACAATCATACAATCACAATCATACAATCATAATCAGACAATGACAATCATACAATCACAATCATACAATCACAATCATACAATCACAATCATACAATCACAATCATACAATCACAATCATACAATCACAATCATACAATCACAATCTTACAATCACAATCATACAATCACAATCATACAACCACAGTCATACAATCACAGTCATACAATCACAATCATACTATCACAATCATACAATCACACTCATACAATCACAATCATACAATCGCAATCATACAATCGCAATCACACAATCACAATCATACAACCACAATCATACAGTCACAATCATACAATCACAATCATACAATCACAATCATACTATCGCAATCATAAAATTGCAATCATACCATCACAATCATACAGTCACAACCATACAATCATAATCATACAATCACAATCATACAATCACAATCATACAATCGCAATCATAAATTCGCAATCATACAATCACAATCATACAATCACAATCATACAATTACAATCATACAATCACAATCATACAATCACAATCATACAATCACAATCATACAATCACAATCATACAATCACAATCATACATTCAAAATCATGCAATCACAATCACAGACTCACAATCATGCAATCACAATCATTCAATCATAATCATACAATCACAATCCTACAATCACAATCGTACAATCACAATCGTACAATCACAATCGCACAATCACAATCATACAATCACAGTCATACAATCACAATCTTACAATCACAATCATACTATCACAATCATACAATCACAATCATACAATCACAATCATACAATCACAATCATACAATCACAATCATACAATCACAATCATACAATCACAATCATACAATCGCAATCATACAATCACAATCATACAATCATAATCATACCCTCACAATCATACGATCGCAATCATACAATCACAATCATACCATCACAATCATACAATCACAATCATACAATCACAATCACACAATCGCATTCATACAATCGCAATCATACAATCGCAATCATACAATCGCAATCATACAATCACATTCATACAATCACAGTCATACAATCACAATCTTACAATCACAATCATACAATCACAATCATACAATCACAGTCATACAATCACAATCTTACAATCACAATCATACTATCACAATCATACAATCACAATCATACAATCACAATCATACAATCACAATCATACAATTACAATCATACAATCGCATTCATACAATCGCAATCATACAATCACAATCATACAATCACAATCATACAATCACAATCATACAATCACAATCATACAATCACAATCATACAATCACAATCATACAATCACAATCATACAATCACAAAAATACAATCATAATTATACAATCACAATGATACAATCGCAATCATACAATCACAATCATACAATCATAATCATACAATCACAATCATACGATCGCAATCATACAATCACAATCATACCATCACAATCATACAATCACAATCATACAATCATAATCATACAATTACAATCATACATCACAATCATACAATCACATTCATACAATCGCAAGCATACAACTACAATCTCTCAAATACAATCATACAATCACAATCATACAATCACAATCATACAATCACAATCATACAATCACAATCATACAATCACAATCATACAATCACAATCATACAATCACAACAATACAATCACGATCATACAATCACAATCATACAATCACAACCATACTATCACAATCATACAATCACAATCATACAATCACAATCATACATTCACAATCATACAATCACAATCATACTATCACAATCATACAATCACAATCATGCAATCACAATCATGCAATCACAATCATACTATCACAATCATACAAGCACAATCATACAATCACAATCATACAATCATAATCAGACAATGACAATCATACAATCACAATCATACAATCACAATCATACAATCACAATCATACAATCACAATCATACAATCACAATCATACAATCACAATCATACAATCACAATCATACTATCGCAATCATACAATCGCAATCATACAATCACAATCATACCATCACAATCATACAATCAGAATCATACAATCATAATCATACAATTACAATCATACATCACAATCATACAATCACAATCATACAATCGAAATCATACAACTACAATCTCCCAAATACAATCATACAATCACAATCATACAATCACATTCATACAATCACAGTCATACAATCACAATCTTACAATCACAATCATACAATCACAATCATACAATCACAGACATACAATCACAGTCATACAATCACAATCATACTATCACAATCATACAATCACAATCATACAATCGCAATCATACAATCGCAATCATACAATCGCAATCATACAATCGCAATCATACAATCACAATCATACAATCGCAATCATACAATCGCAATCATACAATCGCAATCATACAATCGCAATCATACAATCGCAATCATACAATCACAACCATACAATCGCAATCATACAATCACAATCATACAATCGCATTCATACAATCACAATGATACAATCGCAATCATACAATCACAATCATACAATCATAATCATACAATCACAATCATACGATCGCAATCATACAATCACAATCATACCATCACAATCATAAAATCACAATCATACAAACACAATCATACAATCACAATCATACAATCACAAAAATACAATCATAATCATACAATCACAATGATACAATCACAATCATACAATCACAAAAATACAATCATAATCATACAATCACAATCATACAATCGCAATCATACAATCACAATCATACAATCATAATCATACAATCACAATCATACGATCGCAATCATACAATCACAATCATACCATCACAATCATACAATCAGAATCATACAGTCATAATCATACAATTACAATCATACATCACAATCATACAATCACAATCATACAATCGAAATCATACAACTACAATCTCCCAAATACAATCATACAATCACAATCATACAATCACAATCATACAATCACAATCATACAATCACAATCATACAATCACAATCATAAAATCACAATCATACAATCACAATCATACTATCACAATCATACAATCACAATCATACAATCACAATCATACAATCACATTCATACAATCACAGTCATACAATCACAATCTTACAATCACAATCATACAATCACAATCATACAATCACAGACATACAATCACAGTCATACAATCACAATCATACTATCACAATCATACAATCACAATCATACAATCAGAATCATACAATCGCAATCATACAATCGCAATCATACAATCGCAATCATACAATCGCAATCACACAATCACAATCATACAATCACAATCATACAGTCACAATCATACAATCACAATCATACAATCACAATCATACAATCGCAATCATACAATCACAATCATACAATCGCATTCATACAATCGCAATCATACAATCACAATCATACAATCACAATCACACAATCACAATCATACAATCGCAATCCTACAATTACAATCTCCAAAATACAATCTCCCAAATACAATCATACAATCACAATCATACAATCATAATCATACAATCACAATCATACAATCACAATCATACAATCACAGTCATACAATCACAATCGCACAATCACAATCATACAATCACAGTCATACAATCACAATCTTACAATCACAATCATACTATCACAATCATACAATCAGAATCATACAATCGCAATCATACAATCACAATCATACAATCACAATCATACAATCACAATCATACAATCACAATCATACAATCACAATCATACAATCACAATCATACAATCACAATCATACAATCGAAATCATACAACTACAATCTCCCAAATACAATCATACAATCACAATCATACAATCACTATCATACAATCACAATCATACAATCACAATCATACAATCACAATCATACAATCACAATCATACTATCACAATCATGCAATCACAATCATACAATCACAATCATACAATCACATTCATACAATCACAGTCATACAATCACAATCTTACAATCACAATCATACAATCACAATCATACAATCACAATCGTACAATCACAATCGCACAGTCACAATCATACAATCATAATCATACAATTACAATCATGCAATCACAATCATTCAATCATAATCATACCATCACAATCATACAATCAGAATCATACAATCATAATCAGACAATTACAATCATATATCACAATCATACAATCACAATCATACAATCGAAATCATACAACTACAATCTCCCAAATACAATCATACAATCACAATCATACAATCACAATCATACAATCACAATCATACAATCACAATCATACAATCACAATCATACAATCACAATCATACTATCACAATCATACAATCACAATCATACAATCACAATCATACAATCACATTCATACAATCACAGTCATACAATCACAATCTTACAATCACAATCATACAATCACAATCATACAATCACAGACATACAATCACAGTCATACAATCACAATCATACTATCACAATCATACAATCACAATCATACAATCACAATCATACAATCGCAATCATACAATCGCAATCATACAATCGCAATCATACAATCGCAATCACACAATCACAATCATACAGTGACAATCATACAGTCGCAATCATACAATCACAATCATACAATCACAATCATACAATCGCAATCATACAATCGCAATCATACAATTACAATCACCCAAATACAATCGTACAATCACAATCATACAATCACAATCATACAATCACAATCATACAATCACAATAATACAGTCACCAGCATACAATCGCAATCATAAAATCGCAATCATACAATTACAATCTCCCAAATACAATCACACAATCACAATCATACAATCACAATCATACAATCGGAATCATACAATCACAATCATACAATCACAACAATACAATCACGATCATACAGTCACAATCATACAATCACAACCATACTATCACAATCATACAATCACAATCATACAATCACAATTATACATTCACAATCATACAATCACAATCATACTATCACAATCATACAATCAGAATCATGCAATCACAATCATGCAATCACAATCATACTATCACAATCATACAAGCACAATCATACAATCACAATCATACAATCATAATCATACAATCACAATCATACAATCATAATTATACAATCACAATCATACAATCACAATCATACAATCACAGTCATACAATCACAATCTTACAATCACAATCATACTATCACAATCATACAATCACAATCATACAATCACAATCATACAATCACAATCATACAATTACAATCATACAATCGCAATCATACAATCACAATCATACAATCACAACCATACTATCACAATCATACAATCACAATAATACAATCGCAATAATACAATCACAATCATACAATCACAAAAATAGAATCATAATCATACAATCACAATCATACAATCGCAATCATACAATCACAATCATACAATCATAATCATACAATCACAATCATACAATCACAATCATACAATCACAATCATACAATCACAATCATACAATCATAATCATACAATCACAATCATACAATCGCAATCATACAATCACAATCATACAATCATAATCATACAATCACAATCATACGATCGCAATCATACAATCACAATCATGCCATCACAATCATACAATCAGAATCATACAATCGTAATAATACAATTACAATCATACATCACAATCATACAATCACAATCATACAATCGAAATCATACAACTACAATCTCCCAAATACAATCATACAATCACAATCATACAATCACAATCATACAATCACAATCATACAATCACAATCATACAATCACAATCATACAATCACAATCATACAATCACAATCATACAATCACAATCATACAATCACAGTCATACAATCACAATCTTACAATCACAATCATACAATCACAATCATACAATCACAATCATGCAATCACAATCATGCAATCACAATCATACTATCACAATCATACAAGCACAATCATACAATCACAATCATACAATCATAATCTGACAATGACAATCATACAATCACAATCATACAATCACAATCATACAATCACAATCATACAATCACAATCATACAATCACAATCATACAATCACAATCATACTATCGCAATCATACAATCGCAATCATACCATCCCAATCATACAAACACAACCGTACAATCATAATCATACAATCACAATCATACAATCATAATTATACAATCACAATCATACAATCACAATCATACAATCACAGTCATACAATCACAATCTTACAATCACAATCATACAATCACAATCATACAATCACAATCATACAATCACAATCATACAATTACAATCATACAATCGCAATCATACAATCACAATCATACAGTCATAATCATACAATCACAATCATACAATCGAAATCATACAACTACAATCTCCCAAATACAATCATACAATCACAATCATACAATCACAATCATACAATCACAATCATACAATCACAATCATACAATCACAATCATACAATCACAATCATACAATCACAATCATACTATCACAATCATACAATCACAATCATACAATCACAATCATACAATCACATTCATACAATCACAGTCATACAATCACAATCTTACAATCACAATCATACAATCACAATCATACAATCACAGACATACAATCACAGTCACACAATCACAATCATACTATCACAATCATACAATTACAATCATACAATCGCAATCATACAATCGCAATCATACAATCGCAATCATACAACTACAATCTCTCAAATACAATCATACAATCACAATCATACAATCACAATCATACAATCACAATCATACAATCACAATCATACAATCACAATCATACAATCACAATCATACAATCACAATCATACAATCACAATCATACAATCACAATCATACTATCACAATCGTACAATCACAATCATACAATCACAATCATACAATCACAATCATACAATCACAATCATACAATCACAGTCATACAATCACAATCTTACAATCACAATCATACAATCACAATCATACAATCACAGTCATACAATCACAGTCATACAATCACAATCATACAATCACAATCATACAATCACAATCATACAATCACAACAATACAATCACGATCATACAATCACAATCATACAATCACAACCATACTATCACAATCATACAATCACAATCATACAATCACAATCATACATTCACAATCATACAATCACAATCATACTATCACAATCATGCAATCACAATCATGCAATCACAATCATACTATCACAATCATACAATCACGATCATACAATCACAATCATACAATCACAATTATACAATCACAATCATACAATCACAATCATACTATCGCAATCATACAATCGCAATCATACAATCACAATCATACCATCACAATCATACAATCAGAATCATACAATCATAATCATACAATTACAATCATACATCACAATCATACAATCACAATCATACAATCGAAATCATACAACTACAATCTCCCAAATACAATCATACAATCACAATCATACAATCACATTCATACAATCACAGTCATACAATCACAATCTTACAATCACAATCATACAATCACAATCATACAATCACAGACATACAATCACAGTCATACAATCACAATCATACTATCACAATCATACAATCACAATCATACAATCGCAATCATACAATCGCAATCATACAATCGCAATCATACAATCGCAATCATACAATCACAATCATACAATCGCAATCATACAATCACAATCATACAATCGCATTCATACAATCGCAATCATACAATCACAATCATACAATCACAATCATACAAACACAATCATACAATCACAATCATACAATCACAAAAATACAATCATAATCATACAATCACAATGATACAATCGCAATCATACAATCACAATCATACAATCATAATCATACAATCACAATCATACGATCGCAATCATACAATCACAATCATACCATCACAATCATAAAATCACAATCATACAAACACAATCATACAATCACAATCATACAATCACAAAAATACAATCATAATCATACAATCACAATGATACAATCGCAATCATACAATCACAATCATACAATCATAATCATACAATCACAATCATACGATCGCAATCATACAGTCATAATCATACAATTACAATCATACATCACAATCATACAATCACAATCATACAATCGAAATCATACAACTACAATCTCCCAAATACAATCATACAATCACAATCATACAATCACAATCATACAATCACAATCATACAATCACAATCATACAATCACAATCATAAAATCACAATCATACAATCACAATCATACAATCACAATCATACAATCGCAATCATACAATCACAATCATACAATCGCATTCATACAATCGCAATCATACAATCACAATCATACAACCACAATCATACAATCACAATCATACAATCACAATCATACAATCACAAAAATACAATCATAATCATACAATCACAATGATACAATCGCAATCATACAATCACAATCATACAATCATAATCATACAATCACAATCATACGATCGCAATCATACAATCACAATCATACCATCACAATCATACAATCACAATCATATAATCATAATCATACAATTACAATCATACATCACAATCATACAATCACATTCATACAATCGCAATCATACAACTACAATCTCCCAAATACAATCATACAATCACAATCATACAATCACAATCATACAATCACAATCATACAATCACAATCATACTATCACAACCATACAATCACAATCATACAATCACAATCATACAATCACAATCATACAATCACAATCATACAATCACAGTCATACAATCACAATCTTACAATCACAATCATACAATCACAATCATACAACCACAGTCATACAATCACAGTCATACAATCACAATCATACTATCACAATCATACAATCACACTCATACAATCACAATCATACAATCGCAATCATACAATCGCAATCACACAATCACAATCATACAACCACAATCATACAGTCACAATCATACAATCACAATCATACAATCACAATCATACTATCGCAATCATAAAATTGCAATCATACCATCACAATCATACAGTCACAACCATACAATCATAATCATACAATCACAATCATACAATCACAATCATACAATCGCAATCATACAATCGCAATCATACAATCGCAATCATACAATCGCAATCATACAATCACAATCATACTATCACAATCATACAATCACAATCATACAATCACAATCATACAATCACAATCATACAATTACAATCATACAATCGCATTCATACAATCGCAATCATACAATCACAATCATACAATCACAATCATACAATCACAATCATACAATCACAATCATACAATCACAATCATACAATCACAATCATACAATCACAATCATACAATCACAAAAATACAATCATAATTATACAATCGCAATGATACAATCGCAATCATACAATCACAATCATACAATCACAATCATACAATCACAATCATAAAATCACAATCATACAATCACAATCATACAATCACAATCATACAATCACAATCATACATTCAAAATCATGCAATCACAATCACAGAGTCACAATCATGCAATCACAATCATTCAATCATAATCATACAATCACAATCCTACAATCACAATCGTACAATCACAATCGTACAATCACAATCGCACAATCACAATCATACAATCACAGTCATACAATCACAATCTTACAATCACAATCATACTATCACAATCATACAATCACAATCATACAATCACAATCATACAATCACAATCATACAATCACAATCATACAATCACAATCATACAATCACAATCATACAATCGCAATCATACAATCACAATCATACAATCATAATCATACCCTCACAATCATACGATCGCAATCATACAATCACAATCATACCATCACAATCATACAATCACAATCATACAATCACAATCACACAATCGCATTCATACAATCGCAATCATACAATCGCAATCATACAATCGCAATCATACAATCACATTCATACAATCACAGTCATACAATCACAATCTTACAATCACAATCATACAATCACAATCATACAATCACAGTCATACAATCACAATCTTACAATCACAATCATACTATCACAATCATACAATCACAATCATACAATCACAATCATACAATCACAATCATACAATTACAATCATACAATCGCATTCATACAATCGCAATCATACAATCACAATCATACAATCACAATCATACAATCACAATCATACAATCACAATCATACAATCACAATCATACAATCACAATCATACAATCACAATCATACAATCACAAAAATACAATCATAATTATACAATCACAATGATACAATCGCAATCATACAATCACAATCATACAATCATAATCATACAATCACAATCATACGATCGCAATCATACAATCACAATCATACCATCACAATCATACAATCACAATCATACAATCATAATCATACAATTACAATCATACATCACAATCATACAATCACATTCATACAATCGCAAGCATACAACTACAATCTCTCAAATACAATCATACAATCACAATCATACAATCACAATCATACAATCACAATCATACAATCACAATCATACAATCACAACAATACAATCACGATCATACAATCACAATCATACAATCACAACCATACTATCACAATCATACAATCACAATCATACAATCACAATCATACATTCACAATCATACAATCACAATCATACTATCACAATCATACAATCACAATCATGCAATCACAATCATGCAATCACAATCATACTATCACAATCATACAAGCACAATCATACAATCACAATCATACAATCATAATCAGACAATGACAATCATACAATCACAATCATACAATCACAATCATACAATCACAATCATACAATCACAATCATACAATCACAATCATACAATCACAATCATACAATCACAATCATACTATCGCAATCATACAATCGCAATCATACAATCACAATCATACCATCACAATCATACAATCAGAATCATACAATCATAATCATACAATTACAATCATACATCACAATCATACAATCACAATCATACAATCGAAATCATACAACTACAATCTCCCAAATACAATCATACAATCACAATCATACAATCACATTCATACAATCACAGTCATACAATCACAATCTTACAATCACAATCATACAATCACAATCATACAATCACAGACATACAATCACAGTCATACAATCACAATCATACTATCACAATCATACAATCACAATCATACAATCGCAATCATACAATCGCAATCATACAATCGCAATCATACAATCGCAATCATACAATCACAATCATACAATCACAATCATACAATCGCAATCATACAATCGCAATCATACAATCGCAATCATGCAATCGCAATCATACAATCACAACCATACAATCGCAATCATACAATCACAATCATACAATCGCATTCATACAATCACAATGATACAATCGCAATCATACAATCACAATCATACAATCATAATCATACAATCACAATCATACGATCGCAATCATACAATCACAATCATACCATCACAATCATAAAATCACAATCATACAAACACAATCATACAATCTCAATCATACAATCACAAAAATACAATCATAATCATACAATCACAATGATACAATCACAATCATACAATCACAAAAATACAATCATAATCATACAATCACAATCATACAATCGCAATCATACAATCACAATCATACAATCATAATCATACAATCACAATCATACGATCGCAATCATACAATCACAATCATACCATCACAATCATACAATCAGAATCATACAGTCATAATCATACAATTACAATCATACATCACAATCATACAATCACAATCATACAATCGAAATCATACAACTACAATCTCCCAAATACAATCATACAATCACAATCATACAATCACAATCATACAATCACAATCATACAATCACAATCATACAATCACAATCATAAAATCACAATCATACAATCACAATCATACTATCACAATCATACAATCACAATCATACAATCACAATCATACAATCACATTCATACAATCACAGTCATACAATCACAATCTTACAATCACAATCATACAATCACAATCATACAATCACAGACATACAATCACAGTCATACAATCACAATCATACTATCACAATCATACAATCACAATCATACAATCAGAATCATACAATCGCAATCATACAATCGCAATCATACAATCGCAATCATACAATCGCAATCTCACAATCACAATCATACAATCACAATCATACAGTCACAATCATACAATCACAATCATACAATCACAATCATACAATCGCAATCATACAATCACAATCATACAATCGCATTCATACAATCGCAATCATACAATCACAATCATACAACCACAATCATACAATCACAATCATACAATCACAATCATACAATCACAAAAATACAATCATAATCATACAATCACAATGATACAATCGCAATCATACAATCACAATCATACAATCATAATCATACAATCACAATCATACGATCGCAATCATACAATCACAATCATACCATCGCAATCATACAATCACAATCATACAATCATAATCATACAATTACAATCATACATCACAATCATACAATCACATTCATACAATCACAATCATACAATCACAATCATACAATCACAATCATACAATCACAATCACACAATCACAATCATACAATCGCAATCCTACAATTACAATCTCCAAAATACAATCTCCCAAATACAATCATACAATCACAATCATACAATCATAATCATACAATCACAATCATACAATCACAATCATACAATCACAGTCATACAATCACAATCGCACAATCACAATCATACAATCACAGTCATACAATCACAATCTTACAATCACAATCATACTATCACAATCATACAATCACAATCATACAATCGCAATCATACAATCACAATCATACAATCACAATCATACAATCACAATCATACAATCACAATCATACAATCACAATCATACAATCACAATCATACAATCGAAATCATACAACTACAATCTCCCAAATACAATCATACAATCACAATCATACAATCACTATCATACAATCACAATCATACAATCACAATCATACAATCACAATCATACAATCACAATCATACTATCACAATCATGCAATCACAATCATACAATCACAATCATACAATCACATTCATACAATCACAGTCATACAATCACAATCTTACAATCACAATCATACAATCACAATCATACAATCACAATCGTACAATCACAATCGCACAGTCACAATCATACAATCATAATCATACAATTACAATCATGCAATCACAATCATTCAATCATAATCATACCATCACAATCATACAATCAGAATCATACAATCATAATCAGACAATTACAATCATATATCACAATCATACAATCACAATCATACAATCGAAATCATACAACTACAATCTCCCAAATACAATCATACAATCACAATCATACAATCACAATCATACAATCACAATCATACAATCACAATCATACAATCACAATCATACAATCACAATCATACTATCACAATCATACAATCACAATCATACAATCACAATCATACAATCACATTCATACAATCACAGTCATACAATCACAATCTTACAATCACAATCATACAATCACAATCATACAATCACAGACATACAATCACAGTCATACAATCACAATCATACTATCACAATCATACAATCACAATCATACAATCACAATCATACAATCGCAATCATACAATCGCAATCATACAATCGCAATCATACAATCGCAATCACACAATCACAATCATACAGTGACAATCATACAGTCGCAATCATACAATCACAATCATACAATCACAATCATACAATCGCAATCATACAATCGCAATCATACAATTACAATCACCCAAATACAATCGTACAATCACAATCATACAATCACAATCATACAATCACAATAATACAGTCACCAGCATACAATCGCAATCATAAAATCGCAATCATACAATTACAATCTCCCAAATACAATCACACAATCACAATCATACAATCACAATCATACAATCGGAATCATACAATCACAATCATACAATCACAACAATACAATCACGATCATACAGTCACAATCATACAATCACAACCATACTATCACAATCATACAATCACAATCATACAATCACAATTATACATTCACAATCATACAATCACAATCATACTATCACAATCATACAATCAGAATCATGCAATCACAATCATGCAATCACAATCATACTATCACAATCATACAAGCACAATCATACAATCACAATCATACAATCATAATCATACAATCACAATCATACAATCATAATTATACAATCACAATCATACAATCACAATCATACAATCACAGTCATACAATCACAATCTTACAATCACAATCATACTATCACAATCATACAATCACAATCATACAATCACAATCATACAATCACAATCATACAATTACAATCATACAATCGCAATCATACAATCACAATCATACAATCACAACCATACTATCACAATCATACAATCACAATAATACAATCGCAATAATACAATCACAATCATACAATCACAAAAATAGAATCATAATCATACAATCACAATCATACAATCGCAATCATACAATCACAATCATACAATCATAATCATACAATCACAATCATACAATCACAATCATACAATCACAATCATACAATCACAATCATACAATCATAATCATACAATCACAATCATACAATCGCAATCATACAATCACAATCATACAATCATAATCATACAATCACAATCATACGATCGCAATCATACAATCACAATCATGCCATCACAATCATACAATCAGAATCATACAATCGTAATAATACAATTACAATCATACATCACAATCATACAATCACAATCATACAATCGAAATCATACAACTACAATCTCCCAAATACAATCATACAATCACAATCATACAATCACAATCATACAATCACAATCATACAATCACAATCATACAATCACAATCATACAATCACAATCATACAATCACAATCATACAATCACAATCATACAATCACAGTCATACAATCACAATCTTACAATCACAATCATACAATCACAATCATACAATCACAATCATGCAATCACAATCATGCAATCACAATCATACTATCACAATCATACAAGCACAATCATACAATCACAATCATACAATCATAATCTGACAATGACAATCATACAATCACAATCATACAATCACAATCATACAATCACAATCATACAATCACAATCATACAATCACAATCATACAATCACAATCATACTATCGCAATCATACAATCGCAATCATACCATCCCAATCATACAAACACAACCGTACAATCATAATCATACAATCACAATCATACAATCATAATTATACAATCACAATCATACAATCACAATCATACAATCACAGTCATACAATCACAATCTTACAATCACAATCATACAATCACAATCATACAATCACAATCATACAATCACAATCATACAATTACAATCATACAATCGCAATCATACAATCACAATCATACAGTCATAATCATACAATCACAATCATACAATCGAAATCATACAACTACAATCTCCCAAATACAATCATACAATCACAATCATACAATCACAATCATACAATCACAATCATACAATCACAATCATACAATCACAATCATACAATCACAATCATACTATCACAATCATACAATCACAATCATACAATCACAATCATACAATCACATTCATACAATCACAGTCATACAATCACAATCTTACAATCACAATCATACAATCACAATCATACAATCACAGACATACAATCACAGTCACACAATCACAATCATACTATCACAATCATACAATTACAATCATACAATCGCAATCATACAATCGCAATCATACAATCGCAATCATACAACTACAATCTCTCAAATACAATCATACAATCACAATCATACAATCACAATCATACAATCACAATCATACAATCACAATCATACAATCACAATCATACAATCACAATCATACAATCACAATCATACTATCACAATCGTACAATCACAATCATACAATCACAATCATACAATCACAATCATACAATCACAATCATACAATCACAGTCATACAATCACAATCTTACAATCACAATCATACAATCACAATCATACAATCACAGTCATACAATCACAGTCATACAATCACAATCATACAATCACAATCATACAATCACAATCATACAATCACAACAATACAATCACGATCATACAATCACAATCATACAATCACAACCATACTATCACAATCATACAATCACAATCATACAATCACAATCATACATTCACAATCATACAATCACAATCATACTATCACAATCATGCAATCACAATCATGCAATCACAATCATACTATCACAATCATACAATCACGATCATACAATCACAATCATACAATCACAATTATACAATCACAATCATACAATCACAATCATACTATCGCAATCATACAATCGCAATCATACAATCACAATCATACCATCACAATCATACAATCAGAATCATACAATCATAATCATACAATTACAATCATACATCACAATCATACAATCACAATCATACAATCGAAATCATACAACTACAATCTCCCAAATACAATCATACAATCACAATCATACAATCACATTCATACAATCACAGTCATACAATCACAATCTTACAATCACAATCATACAATCACAATCATACAATCACAGACATACAATCACAGTCATACAATCACAATCATACTATCACAATCATACAATCACAATCATACAATCGCAATCATACAATCGCAATCATACAATCGCAATCATACAATCGCAATCATACAATCACAATCATACAATCGCAATCATACAATCACAATCATACAATCGCATTCATACAATCGCAATCATACAATCACAATCATACAATCACAATCATACAAACACAATCATACAATCACAATCATACAATCACAAAAATACAATCATAATCATACAATCACAATGATACAATCGCAATCATACAATCACAATCATACAATCATAATCATACAATCACAATCATACGATCGCAATCATACAATCACAATCATACCATCACAATCATAAAATCACAATCATACAAACACAATCATACAATCACAATCATACAATCACAAAAATACAATCATAATCATACAATCACAATGATACAATCGCAATCATACAATCACAATCATACAATCATAATCATACAATCACAATCATACGATCGCAATCATACAGTCATAATCATACAATTACAATCATACATCACAATCATACAATCACAATCATACAATCGAAATCATACAACTACAATCTCCCAAATACAATCATACAATCACAATCATACAATCACAATCATACAATCACAATCATACAATCACAATCATACAATCACAATCATAAAATCACAATCATACAATCACAATCATACTATCACAATCATACAATCACAATCATACAATCACAATCATACAATCACATTCATACAATCACAGTCATACAATCACAATCTTACAATCACAATCATACAATCACAATCATACAATCACAGACATACAATCACAGTCATACAATCACAATCATACTATCACAATCATACAATCACAATCATACAATCAGAATCATACAATCGCAATCATACAATCGCAATCATACAATCGCAATCACACAATCGCAATCACACAATCACAATCATACAATCACAATCATACAGTCACAATCATACAATCACAATCATACAATCACAATCATACAATCATAATCATACAATTACAATCATACATCACAATCATACAATCACATTCATACAATCACAATCATACAATCACAATCATACAATCACAATCATACAATCACAATCACACAATCACAATCATACAATCGCAATCCTACAATTACAATCTCCAAAATACAATCTCCCAAATACAATCATACAATCACAAACATACAATCATAATCATACAATCACAATCATACAATCACAATCATACAATCACAGTCATACAATCACAATCTTACAATCACAATCATACTATCACAATCATACAATCACAATCATACAATCACAATCATACAATCACAATCATACATTCAAAATCATGCAATCCCAATCACAGAGTCACAATCATGCAATCACAATCATTCAATCATAATCATACAATCACAATCCTACAATCACAATCGTACAATCACAATCGTACAATCACAATCGCACAATCACAATCATACAATCACAGTCATACAATCACAATCTTACAATCACAATCATACTATCACAATCATACAATCACAATCATACAATCACAATCATACAATCACAATCATACAATCACAATCATACAATCACAATCATACAATCACAATCATACAATCACAATCATACAATCACAATCATACAATCACAATCATACAATCGAAATCATACAACTACAGTCTCCCAAATACAATCATACAATCACAATCATACAATCACTAACATACAATCACAATCATACAATCACAATCATACAATCACAATCATACAATCACAATCATACTATCACAATCATGCAATCACAATCATACAATCACAATCATACAATCACATTCATACAACCACAGTCATACAATCACAATCTTACAATCACAATCATACAATCACAATCATACAATCACAATCGTACAATCACAATCGCACAATCACAATCATACAATCATAATCATACAATTACAATCATGCAATCACAATCATTCAATCATAATCATACAATCGCAATCATACAATCACAATCGTACAATCACAATCGCACAATCACAATCATACCATCACAATCATACAATCAGAATCATACAATCACAATCATACAATCACAATCATACAATCACAATCATACAATCACAATCATACAATCACAATCATACAATCACAATCATACAATCACAATCATACAATCACAATCATACAATCACAATCATACAATCACAATCATACAATCACAATCATACTATCACAATCATACAATCACAATCATACAATCACAATCATACAATCACATTCATACAATCACAGTCATACAATCACAATCTTACAATCACAATCATACAATCACAATCATACAATCACAGACATACAATCACAGTCATACAATCACAATCATACTATCACAATCATACAATCACAATCATACAATCGCAATCATACAATCGCAATCATACAATCGCAATCATACAATCGCAATCATACAATCACAATCATACAATCGCAATCATACAATCACAATCATACAATCGCATTCATACAATCGCAATCATACAATCACAATCATACAATCGAAATCATACAACTACAATCTCCCAAATACAATCATACAATCACAATCATACAATCACAATCATACAATCACAATCATACAATCACAATCATACAATCACAATCATACAATCACAATCATACTATCACAATCATACAATCACAATCATACAATCGCAATCATACAATCGCAATCATACAATCGCAATCACACAATCACAATCATACAGTCACAATCATACAGTCGCAATCATACAATCACAATCATACAATCACAATCATACAATCGCAATCATACAATCACAATCACACAATCGCATTCATACAATCGCAATCATACAATCACAATCAGACAATCACAATCATACAATCACAATCATACAATCACAATCATACAATCACAATCATACAATCACAAAAATACAATCATAATCATACAATCACAATGATACAATCGCAATCATACAATCACAATCATACAATCATAATCATACAATCACAATCATACGATCGCAATCATACAATCACAATCATACCATCACAATCATACAATCACAATCATACAATCACAATCATACAATCACAATCATACAATCACAGTCATACAATCACAATTTTACAATCACAATCATACAATCACAATTATACAATCACAGTCATACAATCACAGTCATACAATCACGATCATACAATCACACTCATACAATCAAAATCATACAATCGCAATCATACAATCGCAATCACACAATCACAATCATATAATCACAATCATACAATCGCAATCATACAATTACAATCACGCAAATACAATCGTACAATCACAATCATACAATCACAATCATACAATCACAATAATACAGTCACCAGCATACAATCGCAATCATAAAATCGCAATCATACAATTACAATCTCCCAAATACAATCACACAATCACAATCATACAATCACAATCATACAATCGGAATCATACAATCACAATCATACAATCACAACAATACAATCACGATCATACAATCACAATCATACAATCACAACCATACTATCACAATCATACAATCACAATCATACAATCACAATCATACATTCACAATCATACAATCACAATCATACAATCACAATCATACAATCACAATCATACAATCACAATCATACTATCACAATCATACAATCACAATCATACAATCACAATCATACAATCACATTCATAGAATCACAGTCATACAATCACAATCTTACAATCACAATCATACAATCACAATCATACAATCACAGACATACAATCACAGTCATACAATCACAATCATACTATCACAATCATACAATCACAATCATACAATCACAATCATACAATCGCAATCATACAATCGCAATCATACAATCGCAATCATACAATCGCAATCATACAATCGCAATCACACAATCACAATCATACAGTCACAATCATACAGTCGCAATCATACAATCACAATCATACAATCACAATCATACAATCGCAATCATACAATCACAATCACACAATCGCATTCATACAATCGCAATCATACAATCACAATCATACAATCACAATCATACAATCACAATCATACAATCACAATCATACAATCACAATCATACAATCACAAAAATACAATCATAATCATACAATCACAATGATACAATCGCAATCATACAATCACAATCATACAATCATAATCATACAATCACAATCATACGATCGCAATCATACAATCACAATCATACAATTACAATCATACAATCGCAATCATACAATCACAATCATACAATCACAACCATACTATCACAATCATACAATCACAATAATACAATCGCAATAATACAATCACAATCATACAATCACAAAAATAGAATCATAATCATACAATCACAATCATACAATCGCAATCATACAATCACAATCATACAATCATAATCATACAATCACAATCATACAATCACAATCATACAATCACAATCATATAATCACAATCATACAATCATAATCATACAATCACAATCATACATTCGCAATCATACAATCACAATCATACAATCATAATCATACAATCACAATCATACGATCCCAATCATACAATCACAATCATACAATCACAATCATACAATCACAATCATGCCATCACAATCATACAATCAGAATCATACAATCGTAATAATACAATTACAATCATACATCACAATCATACAATCACAATCATACAATCGAAATCATACAACTACAATCTCCCAAATACAATCATACAATCACAATCATACAATCACAATCATACAATCACAATCATACAATCACAATCATACAATCACAATCATACAATCACAATCATACAATCACAATCATACAATCACAATCATACAATCACAATCATACAATCACAATCATACAATCACAATCATACTATCACAATCATACAATCACAATCATACAATCACAATCATACAATCACATTCATACAATCACAGTCATACAATCACAATCTTACAATCACAATCATACAATCACAATCATACAATCACAGACATACAATCACAGTCATACAATCACAATCATACTATCACAATCATACAATCACAATCATACAATCGCAATCATACAATCGCAATCATACAATCGCAATCATACAATCGCAATCATACAATCACAATCATACAATCGCAATCATACAATCACAATCATACAATCGCATTCATACAATCGCAATCATACAATCACAATCATACAATCGAAATCATACAACTACAATCTCCCAAATACAATCATACAATCACAATCATACAATCACAATCATACAATCACAATCATACAATCACAATCATACAATCACAATCATACAATCACAATCATACAATCACAATCATACAATCACAATCATACTATCACAATCATACAATCACAATCATACAATCACAATCATACAATCACATTCATACAATCACAGTCATACAATCACAATCTTACAATCACAATCATACAATCACAATCATACAATCACAGACATACAATCACAGTCACACAATCACAATCATACTATCACAATCATACAATTACAATCATACAATCGCAATCATACAATCGCAATCATACAATCGCAATCATACAACTACAATCTCTCAAATACAATCATACAATCACAATCATACAATCACAATCATACAATCACAATCATACAATCACAATCATACATTCACAATCATACAATCACAATCATACAATCACAATCATACAATCACAATCATACAATCACAATCATACTATCACAATCGTACAATCACAATCATACAATCACAATCATACAATCACAATCATACAATCACAGTCATACAATCACAATCTTACAATCACAATCATACAATCACAATCATACAATCACAGTCATACAATCACAGTCATACAATCACAACAATACAATCACGATCATACAATCACAATCATACAATCACAACCATACTATCACAATCATACAATCACAATCATACAATCACAATCATACATTCACAATCATACAATCACAATCATACTATCACAATCATACAATCACAATCATGCAATCACAATCATGCAATCACAATCATACTATCACAATCATACAAGCACAATCATACAATCACAATCATACAATCACAATCATACAATCGCAATCATACAATTACTATCTCCCAAATACAATCTCCCAAATACAATCATACAATCACAATCATACAATCAAGATCATACAATCAAAGTCATACAATCACAATCATACAATCACAACCGTACAATCATAATCATACAATCACAATAATACAATCATAATCATACAATCACAATCATACAATCGCAATCATACAATCACAATCATACAATCATAATCATACAATCACAATCATACAATCACAATCATACAATCACAATCATACAATCACAATCATACAATCATAATCATACAATCACAATCATACAATCGCAATCATACAATCACAATCATACAATCATAATCATACAATCACAATCATACGATCGCAATCATACAATCACAATCATACCATCACAATCATACAATCAGAATCATACAATCATAATAATACAATTACAATCATACATCACAATCATAAAATCACAATCATACAATCGCAATCATACAATCGCAATCATACAATCGCAATCATACAATCACAATCATACAATCGCATTCATACAATCGCAATCATACAATCACAATCATACAATCACAATCATACAATCACAATCATACAATCACAATCATACAATCACAATCATACAATCACAATCATACAATCACAAAAATACAATCATAATTATACAATCACAATGATACAATCGCAATCATACAATCACAATCATACAATCATAATCATACAATCACAATCATACGATCGCAATCATACAATCACAATCATACCATCACAAGCATACAATCACAATCATACAATCATAATCATACAATTACAATCATACATCACAATCATACAATCACATTCATACAATCGCAATCATACAACTACAATCTCTCAAATACAATCATACAATCACAATCATACAATCACAATCATACAATCACAATCATACAATCACAATCATACAATCACAATCATACAATCACAACAATACAATCACGATCATACAATCACAATCATACAATCACAACCATACTATCACAATCATACAATCACAATCATACAATCACAATCATACATTCACAATCATACAATCACAATCATACTATCACAATCATACAATCACAATCATGCAATCACAATCATGCAATCACAATCATACTATCACAATCATACAAGCACAATCATACAATCACAATCATACAATCATAATCAGACAATGACAATCATACAATCACAATCATACAATCACAATCATACAATCACAATCATACAATCACAATCATACAATCACAATCATACTATCGCAATCATACAATCGCAATCATACAATCACAATCATACCATCACAATCATAAAATCACAATCATACAAACACAATCATACAATCACAATCATACAATCACAAAAATACAATCATAATCATACAATCACAATGATACAATCGCAATCATACAATCACAATCATACAATCATAATCATACAATCACAATCATACGATCGCAATCATACAATCACAATCATACCATCACAATCATACAATCACAATCATACAATCACAATCATACAATCACAATCATACAATCACAATCATACAATCACAATCATACAATCACAATCATACAATCACAATCATACAATCGCAATCATACAATCACAATCATACAATCGCATTCATACAATCGCAATCATACAATCACAATCATACAATCACAATCATACAAACACAATCATACAATCACAATCATACAATCACAAAAA
Organism: Megachile rotundata; assembly: GCF_050947335.1. Classification (NCBI taxonomy): domain Eukaryota; kingdom Metazoa; phylum Arthropoda; class Insecta; order Hymenoptera; family Megachilidae; genus Megachile; species Megachile rotundata. Next base: position 836,474 of record NW_027473336.1, on the reverse strand, counting down.
TACAATCATAATCATACAATCACAATGATACAATCGCAATCATACAATCACAATCATACAATCATAATCATACAATCACAATCATACGATCGCAATCATACAATCACAATCATACCATCACAATCATAAAATCACAATCATACAAACACAATCATACAATCACAATCATACAATCACAAAAATACAATCATAATCATACAATCACAATGATACAATCGCAATCATACAATCACAATCATACAATCATAATCATACAATCACAATCATACGATCGCAATCATACAATCACAATCATACCATCACAATCGTACAATCACAATCATACAATCACAATCATACAATCACAATCACACAATCACAATCATACAATCACAATCATACAATCACAATCATACAATCACAATCATACAATCACAATCATACAATCACAATCATACAATCACAATCATACAATCACAATCATACAATCACAAAAATACAATCATAATCATACAATCACAATCATACAATCGCAATCATACAATCACAATCATACAATCATAATCATACAATCACAATCATACGATCGCAATCATACAATCACAATCATACCATCACAATCATACAATCAGAATCATACAGTCATAATCATACAATTACAATCATACATCACAATCATACAATCACAATCATACAATCGAAATCATACATCTACAATCTCCCAAATACAATCATACAATCACAATCATACAATCACAATCATACAATCACAATCATACAATCACAATCATAAAATCACAACCATACAATCACAATCATACTATCACAATCATACAATCACAATCATACAATCACAATCATACAATCACATTCATACAATCACAGTCATACAATCACAATCTTACAATCACAATCATACAATCACAATCATACAACCACAGACATACAATCACAGTCATACAATCACAATCATACTATCACAATCATACAATCACAATCATACAATCAGAATCATACAATCGAAATCATACAACTACAATCTCCCAAATACAATCATACAATCACAATCATACAATCACAATCATACAATCACAATCATACAATCACAATCATACAATCGCAATCATACAATCGCAATCATACAATCGCAATCACACAATCACAATCATACAATCACAATCATACAGTCACAATCATACAATCACAATCATACAACCACAATCATACAATCGCAATCATACAATCACAATCATACAATCGCATTCATACAATCGCAATCATACAATCACAATCATACAACCACAATCATACAATCACAATCATACAATCACAATCATACAATCACAAAAATACAATCATAATCATACAATCACAATGATACAATCGCAAACATACAATCACAATCATACAATCATAATCATACAATCACAATCATACGATCGCAATCATACAATCACAATCATACCATCACATTCATACAATCACAGTCATACAATCACAATCTTACAATCACAATCATACAATCACAATCATACAATCACAGACATACAATCACAGTCACACAATCACAATCATACTATCACAATCATACAATTACAATCATACAATCGCAATCATACAATCGCAATCATACAATCGCAATCATACAACTACAATCTCTCAAATACAATCATACAATCACAATCATACTATCACAATCATACAATCACAATCATACAATCAGAATCATACAATCGAAATCATACAACTACAATCTCCCAAATACAATCATACAATCACAATAATACTATCGCAATCATACAATCACAATCATACCATCACAATCATACAATCACAATCATACAATCACAATCATACAATCACAATCATACAATCGCAATCATACAATTACTATCTCCCAAATACAATCTCCCAAATACAATCATACAATCACAATCATACAATCAAAATCATACAATCAAAGTCATACAATCACAATCATACAATCACAACCGTACAATCATAATCATACAATCACAATAATACAATCATAATCATACAATCACAATCATACAATCGCAATCATACAATCACAATCATACAATCATAATCATACAATCACAATAATACAATCACAATCATACAATCACAATCATACAATCACAATCATACAATCATAATCATACAATCACAATCATACAATCGCAATCATACAATCACAATCATACAATCATAATCATACAATCACAATCATACGATCGCAATCATACAATCACAATCATACCATCACAATCATACAATCAGAATCATACAATCATAATAATACAATTACAATCATACATCACAATCATAAAATCACAATCATACAATCGCAATCATACAATCGCAATCATACAATCGCAATCATACAATCACAATCATACAATCGCATTCATACAATCGCAATCATACAATCACAATCATACAATCACAATCATACAATCACAATCATACAATCACAATCATACAATCACAATCATACAATCACAATCATACAATCACAATCATACAATCAGAATCATACAATCATAATCATACAATTACAATCATACATCACAATCATACAATCACAATCATACAATCGAAATCATACAACTACAATCTCCCAAATACAATCATACAATCACAATCATACAATCACATTCATACAATCACAGTCATACAATCACAATCTTACAATCACAATCATACAATCACAATCATACAATCACAGACATACAATCACAGTCATACAATCACAATCATACTATCACAATCATACAATCACAATCATACAATCGCAATCATACAATCGCAATCATACAATCGCAATCATACAATCGCAATCATACAATCACAATCATACAATCGCAATCATACAATCACAATCATACAATCGCATTCATACAATCGCAATCATACAATCACAATCATACAATCACAATCATACAAACACAATCATACAATCACAATCATACAATCACAAAAATACAATCATAATCATACAATCACAATGATACAATCGCAATCATACAATCACAATCATACAATCATAATCATACAATCACAATCATACGATCGCAATCATACAATCACAATCATACCATCACAATCATAAAATCACAATCATACAAACACAATCATACAATCACAATCATACAATCACAAAAATACAATCATAATCATACAATCACAATGATACAATCGCAATCATACAATCACAATCATACAATCATAATCATACAATCACAATCATACGATCGCAATCATACAATCACAATCATACCATCACAATCATACAATCACAATCATACAATCACAATCATACAATCACAATCATACAATCACAATCATACAATCACAATCATACAATCACAATCATACAATCACAATCATACAATCACAATCATACAATCACAATCATACAATCACAAAAATACAATCATAATCATACAATCACAATCATACAATCGCAATCATACAATCACAATCATACAATCATAATCATACAATCACAATCATACGATCGCAATCATACAATCACAATCATACCATCACAATCATACAATCAGAATCATACAGTCATAATCATACAATTACAATCATACATCACAATCATACAATCACAATCATACAATCGAAATCATACAACTACAATCTCCCAAATACAATCATACAATCACAATCATACAATCACAATCATACAATCACAATCATACAATCACAATCATAAAATCACAATCATACAATCACAATCATACTATCACAATCATACAATCACAATCATACAATCACAATCATACAATCACATTCATACAATCACAGTCATACAATCACAATCTTACAATCACAATCATACAATCACAATCATACAACCACAGACATACAATCACAGTCATACAATCACAATCATACTATCACAATCATACAATCACAATCATACAATCAGAATCATACAATCGAAATCATACAACTACAATCTCCCAAATACAATCATACAATCACAATCATACAATCACAATCATACAATCACAATCATACAATCGCAATCATACAATCGCAATCATACAATCGCAATCATACAATCGCAATCACACAATCACAATCATACAATCACAATCATACAGTCACAATCATACAATCACAATCATACAACCACAATCATACAATCGCAATCATACAATCACAATCATACAATCGCATTCATACAATCGCAATCATACAATCACAATCATACAACCACAATCATACAATCACAATCATACAATCACAATCATACAATCACAAAAATACAATCGCAATCATACAATCGCAATCATACAATCGCAATCATACAACTACAATCTCTCAAATACAATCATACAATCACAATCATACAATCACAATCATACAATCACAATCATACAATCACAATCATACATTCACAATCATACAATCACAATCATACAATCACAATCATACAATCACAATCATACAATCACAATCATACTATCACAATCGTACAATCACAATCATACAATCACAATCATACAATCACAATCATACAATCACAGTCATACAATCACAATCTTACAATCACAATCATACAATCACAATCATACAATCACAGTCATACAATCACAGTCATACAATCACAACAATACAATCACGATCATACAATCACAATCATACAATCACAACCATACTATCACAATCATACAATCACAATCATACAATCACAATCATACATTCACAATCATACAATCACAATCATACTATCACAATCATACAATCACAATCATGCAATCACAATCATGCAATCACAATCATACTATCACAATCATACAAGCACAATCATACAATCACAATCATACAATCACAATCATACAATCGCAATCATACAATTACTATCTCCCAAATACAATCTCCCAAATACAATCATACAATCACAATCATACAATCAAGATCATACAATCAAAGTCATACAATCACAATCATACAATCACAACCGTACAATCATAATCATACAATCACAATAATACAATCATAATCATACAATCACAATCATACAATCGCAATCATACAATCACAATCATACAATCATAATCATACAATCACAATCATACAATCACAATCATACAATCACAATCATACAATCACAATCATACAATCATAATCATACAATCACAATCATACAATCGCAATCATACAATCACAATCATACAATCATAATCATACAATCACAATCATACGATCGCAATCATACAATCACAATCATACCATCACAATCATACAATCAGAATCATACAATCATAATAATACAATTACAATCATACATCACAATCATAAAATCACAATCATACAATCGCAATCATACAATCGCAATCATACAATCGCAATCATACAATCACAATCATACAATCGCATTCATACAATCGCAATCATACAATCACAATCATACAATCACAATCATACAATCACAATCATACAATCACAATCATACAATCACAATCATACAATCACAATCATACAATCACAAAAATACAATCATAATTATACAATCACAATGATACAATCGCAATCATACAATCACAATCATACAATCATAATCATACAATCACAATCATACGATCGCAATCATACAATCACAATCATACCATCACAATCATACAATCAGAATCATACAATCATAATAATACAATTACAATCATACATCACAATCATAAAATCACAATCATACAATCGCAATCATACAATCGCAATCATACAATCGCAATCATACAATCACAATCATACAATCGCATTCATACAATCGCAATCATACAATCACAATCATACAATCACAATCATACAATCACAATCATACAATCACAATCATACAATCACAATCATACAATCACAATCATACAATCACAAAAATACAATCATAATTATACAATCACAATGATACAATCGCAATCATACAATCACAATCATACAATCATAATCATACAATCACAATCATACGATCGCAATCATACAATCACAATCATACCATCACAAGCATACAATCACAATCATACAATCATAATCATACAATTACAATCATACATCACAATCATACAATCACATTCATACAATCGCAATCATACAACTACAATCTCTCAAATACAATCATACAATCACAATCATACAATCACAATCATACAATCACAATCATACAATCACAATCATACAATCACAATCATACAATCACAACAATACAATCACGATCATACAATCACAATCATACAATCACAACCATACTATCACAATCATACAATCACAATCATACAATCACAATCATACATTCACAATCATACAATCACAATCATACTATCACAATCATACAATCACAATCATGCAATCACAATCATGCAATCACAATCATACTATCACAATCATACAAGCACAATCATACAATCACAATCATACAATCATAATCAGACAATGACAATCATACAATCACAATCATACAATCACAATCATACAATCACAATCATACAATCACAATCATACAATCACAATCATACTATCGCAATCATACAATCGCAATCATACAATCACAATCATACCATCACAATCATACAATCACAATCATACGATCGCAATCATACAATCACAATCATACCATCACAATCATAAAATCACAATCATACAAACACAATCATACAATCACAATCATACAATCACAAAAATACAATCATAATCATACAATCACAATGATACAATCGCAATCATACAATCACAATCATACAATCATAATCATACAATCACAATCATACGATCGCAATCATACAATCACAATCATACCATCACAATCATACAATCACAATCATACAATCACAATCATACAATCACAATCATACAATCACAATCATACAATCACAATCATACAATCACAATCATACAATCACAATCATACAATCGCAATCATACAATCACAATCATACAATCGCATTCATACAATCGCAATCATACAATCACAATCATACAATCACAATCATACAAACACAATCATACAATCACAATCATACAATCACAAAAATACAATCATAATCATACAATCACAATGATACAATCGCAATCATACAATCACAATCATACAATCATAATCATACAATCACAATCATACGATCGCAATCATACAATCACAATCATACCATCACAATCATAAAATCACAATCATACAAACACAATCATACAATCACAATCATACAATCACAAAAATACAATCATAATCATACAATCACAATGATACAATCGCAATCATACAATCACAATCATACAATCATAATCATACAATCACAATCATACGATCGCAATCATACAATCACAATCATACCATCACAATCGTACAATCACAATCATACAATCACAATCATACAATCACAATCACACAATCACAATCATACAATCACAATCATACAATCACAATCATACAATCACAATCATACAATCACAATCATACAATCACAATCATACAATCACAATCATACAATCACAATCATACAATCACAATCATACAATCACAAAAATACAATCATAATCATACAATCACAATCATACAATCGCAATCATACAATCACAATCATACAATCATAATCATACAATCACAATCATACGATCGCAATCATACAATCACAATCATACCATCACAATCATACAATCAGAATCATACAGTCATAATCATACAATTACAATCATACATCACAATCATACAATCACAATCATACAATCGAAATCATACATCTACAATCTCCCAAATACAATCATACAATCACAATCATACAATCACAATCATACAATCACAATCATACAATCACAATCATAAAATCACAACCATACAATCACAATCATACTATCACAATCATACAATCACAATCATACAATCACAATCATACAATCACATTCATACAATCACAGTCATACAATCACAATCTTACAATCACAATCATACAATCACAATCATACAACCACAGACATACAATCACAGTCATACAATCACAATCATACTATCACAATCATACAATCACAATCATACAATCAGAATCATACAATCGAAATCATACAACTACAATCTCCCAAATACAATCATACAATCACAATCATACAATCACAATCATACAATCACAATCATACAATCACAATCATACAATCGCAATCATACAATCGCAATCATACAATCGCAATCACACAATCACAATCATACAATCACAATCATACAGTCACAATCATACAATCACAATCATACAACCACAATCATACAATCGCAATCATACAATCACAATCATACAATCGCATTCATACAATCGCAATCATACAATCACAATCATACAACCACAATCATACAATCACAATCATACAATCACAATCATACAATCACAAAAATACAATCATAATCATACAATCACAATGATACAATCGCAAACATACAATCACAATCATACAATCATAATCATACAATCACAATCATACGATCGCAATCATACAATCACAATCATACCATCACATTCATACAATCACAGTCATACAATCACAATCTTACAATCACAATCATACAATCACAATCATACAATCACAGACATACAATCACAGTCACACAATCACAATCATACTATCACAATCATACAATTACAATCATACAATCGCAATCATACAATCGCAATCATACAATCGCAATCATACAACTACAATCTCTCAAATACAATCATACAATCACAATCATACAATCACAATCATACAATCACAATCATACATTCACAATCATACAATCACAATCATACAATCACAATCATACAATCACAATCATACAATCACAATCATACTATCACAATCGTACAATCACAATCATACAATCACAATCATACAATCACAATCATACAATCACAGTCATACAATCACAATCTTACAATCACAATCATACAATCACAATCATACAATCACAGTCATACAATCACAGTCATACAATCACAATCATACAATCGCAATCATACAATCACAATAATACTATCGCAATCATACAATCACAATCATACCATCACAATCATACAATCACAATCATACAATCACAATCATACAATCACAATCATACAATCGCAATCATACAATTACTATCTCCCAAATACAATCTCCCAAATACAATCATACAATCACAATCATACAATCAAAATCATACAATCAAAGTCATACAATCACAATCATACAATCACAACCGTACAATCATAATCATACAATCACAATAATACAATCATAATCATACAATCACAATCATACAATCGCAATCATACAATCACAATCATACAATCATAATCATACAATCACAATAATACAATCACAATCATACAATCACAATCATACAATCACAATCATACAATCATAATCATACAATCACAATCATACAATCGCAATCATACAATCACAATCATACAATCATAATCATACAATCACAATCATACGATCGCAATCATACAATCACAATCATACCATCACAATCATACAATCAGAATCATACAATCATAATAATACAATTACAATCATACATCACAATCATAAAATCACAATCATACAATCGCAATCATACAATCGCAATCATACAATCGCAATCATACAATCACAATCATACAATCGCATTCATACAATCGCAATCATACAATCACAATCATACAATCACAATCATACAATCACAATCATACAATCACAATCATACAATCACAATCATACAATCACAATCATACAATCACAATCATACAATCAGAATCATACAATCATAATCATACAATTACAATCATACATCACAATCATACAATCACAATCATACAATCGAAATCATACAACTACAATCTCCCAAATACAATCATACAATCACAATCATACAATCACATTCATACAATCACAGTCATACAATCACAATCTTACAATCACAATCATACAATCACAATCATACAATCACAGACATACAATCACAGTCATACAATCACAATCATACTATCACAATCATACAATCACAATCATACAATCGCAATCATACAATCGCAATCATACAATCGCAATCATACAATCGCAATCATACAATCACAATCATACAATCGCAATCATACAATCACAATCATACAATCGCATTCATACAATCGCAATCATACAATCACAATCATACAATCACAATCATACAAACACAATCATACAATCACAATCATACAATCACAAAAATACAATCATAATCATACAATCACAATGATACAATCGCAATCATACAATCACAATCATACAATCATAATCATACAATCACAATCATACGATCGCAATCATACAATCACAATCATACCATCACAATCATAAAATCACAATCATACAAACACAATCATACAATCACAATCATACAATCACAAAAATACAATCATAATCATACAATCACAATGATACAATCGCAATCATACAATCACAATCATACAATCATAATCATACAATCACAATCATACGATCGCAATCATACAATCACAATCATACCATCACAATCATACAATCACAATCATACAATCACAATCATACAATCACAATCATACAATCACAATCATACAATCACAATCATACAATCACAATCATACAATCACAATCATACAATCACAATCATACAATCACAATCATACAATCACAAAAATACAATCATAATCATACAATCACAATCATACAATCGCAATCATACAATCACAATCATACAATCATAATCATACAATCACAATCATACGATCGCAATCATACAATCACAATCATACCATCACAATCATACAATCAGAATCATACAGTCATAATCATACAATTACAATCATACATCACAATCATACAATCACAATCATACAATCGAAATCATACAACTACAATCTCCCAAATACAATCATACAATCACAATCATACAATCACAATCATACAATCACAATCATACAATCACAATCATAAAATCACAATCATACAATCACAATCATACTATCACAATCATACAATCACAATCATACAATCACAATCATACAATCACATTCATACAATCACAGTCATACAATCACAATCTTACAATCACAATCATACAATCACAATCATACAACCACAGACATACAATCACAGTCATACAATCACAATCATACTATCACAATCATACAATCACAATCATACAATCAGAATCATACAATCGAAATCATACAACTACAATCTCCCAAATACAATCATACAATCACAATCATACAATCACAATCATACAATCACAATCATACAATCACAATCATACAATCGCAATCATACAATCGCAATCATACAATCGCAATCACACAATCACAATCATACAATCACAATCATACAGTCACAATCATACAATCACAATCATACAACCACAATCATACAATCGCAATCATACAATCACAATCATACAATCGCATTCATACAATCGCAATCATACAATCACAATCATACAACCACAATCATACAATCACAATCATACAATCACAATCATACAATCACAAAAATACAATCATAATCATACAATCACAATGATACAATCGCAATCATACAATCACAATCATACAATCATAATCATACAATCACAATCATACGATCGCAATCATACAATCACAATCATACCATCACAATCATACAATCACAATCATACAATCATAATCATACAATTACAATCATACATCACAATCATACAATCACATTCATACAATCACAATCATACAATCACAATCATACAATCACAATCATACAATCACAATCACACAATCACAATCATACAATCGCAATCCTACAATTACAATCTCCAAAATACAATCTCCCAAATACAATCATACAATCACAATCATACAATCATAATCATACAATCACAATCATACAATCACAATCATACAATCACAGTCATACAATCACAATCTTACAATCACAATCATACTATCACAATCATACAATCACAATCATACAATCACAATCATACAATCACAATCATACATTCAAAATCATGCAATCACAATCACAGAGTCACAATCATGCAATCACAATCATTCAATCATAATCATACAATCACAATCGTACAATCACAATCGTACAATCACAATCATACAATCATAATCATACAATTACAATCATGCAATCACAATCATTCAATCATAATCATACAATCGCAATCATACAATCACAATCATACAATCACAATCATACAATCACAATCATACCATCACAATCATACAATCAGAATCATACAATCATAATAATACAATTACAATCATACATCACAATCATAAAATCACAATCATACAATCGCAATCATACAATCGCAATCATACAATCGCAATCATACAATCACAATCATACAATCGCATTCATACAATCGCAATCATACAATCACAATCATACAATCACAATCATACAATCACAATCATACAATCACAATCATACAATCACAATCATACAATCACAATCATACAATCACAAAAATACAATCATAATTATACAATCACAATGATACAATCGCAATCATACAATCACAATCATACAATCATAATCATACAATCACAATCATACGATCGCAATCATACAATCACAATCATACCATCACAATCATACAATCACAATCATACAATCATAATCATACAATTACAATCATACATCACAATCATACAATCACATTCATACAATCGCAATCATACAACTACAATCTCTCAAATACAATCATACAATCACAATCATACAATCACAATCATACAATCACAATCATACAATCACAATCATACAATCACAACAATACAATCACGATCATACAATCACAATCATACAATCACAACCATACTATCACAATCATACAATCACAATCATACAATCACAATCATACATTCACAATCATACAATCACAATCATACTATCACAATCATACAATCACAATCATGCAATCACAATCATGCAATCACAATCATACTATCACAATCATACAAGCACAATCATACAATCACAATCATACAATCATAATCAGACAATGACAATCATACAATCACAATCATACAATCACAATCATACAATCACAATCATACAATCACAATCATACAATCACAATCATACTATCGCAATCATACAATCGCAATCATACAATCGCAATCATACAATCGCAATCATACAATCGCAATCATACAATCGCAATCATACAATCACAATCATACAATCGCAATCATACAATCACAATCATACAATCGCATTCATACAATCGCAATCATACAATCACAGACATACAATCACAGTCATACAATCACAATCATACTATCACAATCATACAATCACAATCATACAATCGCAATCATACAATCGCAATCATACAATCGCAATCATACAATCGCAATCATACAATCACAATCATACAATCGCAATCATACAATCACAATCATACAATCGCATTCATACAATCGCAATCATACAATCACAATCATACAATCACAATCATACAAACACAATCATACAATCACAATCATACAATCACAAAAATACAATCATAATCATACAATCACAATGATACAATCGCAATCATACAATCACAATCATACAATCATAATCATACAATCACAATCATACGATCGCAATCATACAATCACAATCATACCATCACAATCATACAATCACAATCATACAATCACAATCATACAATCACAATCATACAATCACAATCATACAATCACAATCATACAATCACAATCATACAATCACAATCATACAATCACAATCATACAATCACAATCATACAATCACAATCATACAATCACAATCATACAATCACAAAAATACAATCATAATCATACAATCACAATCATACAATCGCAATCATACAATCACAATCATACAATCATAATCATACAATCACAATCATACGATCGCAATCATACAATCACAATCATACCATCACAATCATACAATCAGAATCATACAGTCATAATCATACAATTACAATCATACATCACAATCATACAATCACAATCATACAATCACAATCATACAGTCACAATCATAAAATCACAATCATACAATCACAATCATACTATCACAATCATACAATCACAATCATACAATCACAATCATACAATCACATTCATACAATCACAGTCATACAATCACAATCTTACAATCACAATCATACAATCACAATCATACAACCACAGACATACAATCACAGTCATACAATCACAATCATACTATCACAATCATACAATCACAATCATACAATCAGAATCATACAATCGAAATCATACAACTACAATCTCCCAAATACAATCATACAATCACAATCATACAATCACAATCATACAATCACAATCATACAATCACAATCATACAATCGCAATCATACAATCGCAATCATACAATCGCAATCACACAATCACAATCATACAATCACAATCATACAGTCACAATCATACAATCACAATCATACAACCACAATCATACAATCGCAATCATACAATCACAATCATACAATCGCATTCATACAATCGCAATCATACAATCACAATCATACAACCACAATCATACAATCACAATCATTCAATCACAATCATACAATCACAAAAATACAATCATAATCATACAATCACAATGATACAATCGCAAACATACAATCACAATCATACGATCGCAATCATACAATCACAATCATACGATCGCAATCATACAATCACAATCATACCATCACATTCATACAATCACAGTCATACAATCACAATCTTACAATCACAATCATACAATCACAATCATACAATCACAGACATACAATCACAGTCACACAATCACAATCATACTATCACAATCATACAATTACAATCATACAATCGCAATCATACAATCGCAATCATACAATCGCAATCATACAACTACAATCTCTCAAATACAATCATACAATCACAATCATACAATCACAATCATACAATCACAATCATACATTCACAATCATACAATCACAATCATACAATCACAATCATACAATCACAATCATACAATCACAATCATACTATCACAATCGTACAATCACAATCATACAATCACAATCATACAATCACAATCATACAATCACAGTCATACAATCACAATCTTACAATCACAATCATACAATCACAATCATACAATCACAGTCATACAATCACAGTCATACAATCACAATCATACAATCGCAATCATACAATCACAATAATACTATCGCAATCATACAATCACAATCATACCATCACAATCATACAATCACAATCATACAATCACAATCATACAATCACAATCATACAATCGCAATCATACAATTACTATCTCCCAAATACAATCTCCCAAATACAATCATACAATCACAATCATACAATCAAAATCATACAATCAAAGTCATACAATCACAATCATACAATCACAACCGTACAATCATAATCATACAATCACAATAATACAATCATAATCATACAATCACAATCATACAATCGCAATCATACAATCACAATCATACAATCATAATCATACAATCACAATAATACAATCACAATCATACAATCACAATCATACAATCACAATCATACAATCATAATCATACAATCACAATCATACAATCGCAATCATACAATCACAATCATACAATCATAATCATACAATCACAATCATACGATCGCAATCATACAATCACAATCATACCATCACAATCATACAATCAGAATCATACAATCATAATAATACAATTACAATCATACATCACAATCATAAAATCAAAATCATACAATCGCAATCATACAATCGCAATCATACAATCGCAATCATACAATCACAATCATACAATCGCATTCATACAATCGCAATCATACAATCACAATCATACAATCACAATCATACAATCACAATCATACAATCACAATCATACAATCACAATCATACAATCACAATCATACAATCACAATCATACAATCACAATCATACAATCACAAAAATACAATCATAATTATACAATCACAATGATACAATCGCAATCATACAATCACAATCATACAATCATAATCATACAATCACAATCATACGATCGCAATCATACAATCACAATCATACCATCACAATCATACAATCACAATCATACAATCATAATCATACAATTACAATCATACTTCACAATCATACAATCACATTCATACAATCGCAATCATACAACTACAATCTCTCAAATACAATCATACAATCACAATCATACAATCACAATCATACAATCACAATCATACAATCACAATCATACAATCACAACAATACAATCACGATCATACAATCACAATCATACAATCACAA
This sequence comes from Megachile rotundata, assembly GCF_050947335.1. Classification (NCBI taxonomy): domain Eukaryota; kingdom Metazoa; phylum Arthropoda; class Insecta; order Hymenoptera; family Megachilidae; genus Megachile; species Megachile rotundata. Next base: position 820,184 of record NW_027473336.1, on the reverse strand, counting down.
CCATACTATCACAATCATACAATCACAATCATACAATCACAATCATACATTCACAATCATACAATCACAATCATACTATCACAATCATACAATCACAATCATGCAATCACAATCATGCAATCACAATCATACTATCACAATCATACAAGCACAATCATACAATCACAATCATACAATGACAATCATACAATCACAATCATACAATCACAATCATACAATCACAATCATACAATCACAATCATACAATCACAATCATACAATCACAATCATACTATCGCAATCATACAATCGCAATCATACAATCACAATCATACCATCACAATCATACAATCAGAATCATACAATCATAATCATACAATTACAATCATACATCACAATCATACAATCACAATCATACAATCGAAATCATACAACTACAATCTCCCAAATACAATCATACAATCACAATCATACAATCACATTCATACAATCACAGTCATACAATCACAATCTTACAATCACAATCATACAATCACAATCATACAATCACAGACATACAATCACAGTCATACAATCACAATCATACTATCACAATCATACAATCACAATCATACAATCGCAATCATACAATCGCAATCATACAATCGCAATCATACAATCGCAATCATACAATCACAATCATACAATCGCAATCATACAATCACAATCATACAATCGCATTCATACAATCGCAATCATACAATCACAATCATACAATCACAATCATACAAACACAATCATACAATCACAATCATACAATCACAAAAATACAATCATAATCATACAATCACAATGATACAATCGCAATCATACAATCACAATCATACAATCATAATCATACAATCACAATCATACGATCGCAATCATACAATCACAATCATACCATCACAATCATAAAATCACAATCATACAAACACAATCATACAATCACAATCATACAATCACAAAAATACAATCATAATCATACAATCACAATGATACAATCGCAATCATACAATCACAATCATACAATCATAATCATACAATCACAATCATACGATCGCAATCATACAATCACAATCATACCATCACAATCATACAATCACAATCATACAATCACAATCAGACAATCACAATCATACAATCACAATCATACAATCACAATCATACAATCACAATCATACAATCACAATCATACAATCACAATCATACAATCACAATCATACAATCACAATCATACAATCACAAAAATACAATCATAATCATACAATCGCAATCATACAATCGCAATCATACAATCACAATCATACAATCATAATCATACAATCACAATCATACGATCGCAATCATACAATCACAATCATACCATCACAATCATACAATCAGAATCATACAGTCATAATCATACAATTACAATCATACATCACAATCATACAATCACAATCATACAATCGAAATCATACAACTACAATCTCCCAAATACAATCATACAATCACAATCATACAATCACAATCATACAATCACAATCATACAATCACAATCATAAAATCACAATCATACAATCACAATCATACTATCACAATCATACAATCACAATCATACAATCACAATCATACAATCACATTCATACAATCACAGTCATACAATCACAATCTTACAATCACAATCATACAATCACAATCATACAACCACAGACATACAATCACAGTCATACAATCACAATCATACTATCACAATCATACAATCACAATCATACAATCAGAATCATACAATCGAAATCATACAACTACAATCTCCCAAATACAATCATACAATCACAATCATACAATCACAATCATACAATCACAATCATACAATCATAATCATACAATTACAATCATACATCACAATCATACAATCACATTCATACAATCACAATCATACAATCACAATCATACAATCACAATCATACAATCACAATCACACAATCACAATCATACAATCGCAATCCTACAATTACAATCTCCAAAATACAATCTCCCAAATACAATCATACAATCACAATCATACAATCATAATCATACAATCACAATCATACAATCACAATCATACAATCACAGTCATACAATCACAATCTTACAATCACAATCATACTATCACAATCATACAATCACAATCATACAATCACAATCATACAATCACAATCATACAATCACAATCATACATTCAAAATCATGCAATCACAATCACAGAGTCACAATCATGCAATCACAATCATTCAATCATAATCATACAATCACAATCGTACAATCACAATCGTACAATCACAATCATACAATCATAATCATACAATTACAATCATGCAATCACAATCATTCAATCATAATCATACAATCGCAATCATACAATCACAATCATACAATCACAATCATACAATCACAATCATACAATCACAATCATACAATCACAATCATACTATCACAATCATACAATCACAATCATACAATCACAATCATACAATCACAATCATACAATCGCAATCATACAATCGCAATCATACAATCGCAATCATACAATCACAATCATACAATCGCAATCATACAATCACAATCATACAATCGCATTCATACAATCGCAATCATACAATCACAATCATACAATCACAATCATACAAACACAATCATACAATCACAATCATACAATCACAAAAATACAATCATAATCATACAATCACAATGATACAATCGCAATCATACAATCACAATCATACAATCATAATCATACAATCACAATCATACGATCGCAATCATACAATCACAATCATACCATCACAATCATAAAATCACAATCATACAAACACAATCATACAATCACAATCATACAATCACAAAAATACAATCATAATCATACAATCACAATGATACAATCGCAATCATACAATCACAATCATACAATCATAATCATACAATCACAATCATACGATCGCAATCATACAATCACAATCATACCATCACAATCATACAGTCACAATCATACAATCACAATCATACAATCACAATCATACAATCACAATCATACAACCACAGACATACAATCACAGTCATACAATCACAATCATACTATCACAATCATACAATCACAATCATACAATCAGAATCATACAATCGAAATCATACAACTACAATCTCCCAAATACAATCATACAATCACAATCATACAATCACAATCATACAATCACAATCATACAATCGCAATCCTACAATTACAATCTCCAAAATACAATCTCCCAAATACAATCATACAATCACAATCATACAATCATAATCATACAATCACAATCATACAATCACAATCATACAATCACAGTCATACAATCACAATCTTACAATCACAATCATACTATCACAATCATACAATCACAATCATACAATCACAATCATACAATCACAATCATACATTCAAAATCATGCAATCACAATCACAGAGTCACAATCATGCAATCACAATCATTCAATCATAATCATACAATCACAATCGTACAATCACAATCGTACAATCACAATCATACAATCATAATCATACAATTACAATCATGCAATCACAATCATTCAATCATAATCATACAATCGCAATCATACAATCACAATCATACAATCACAATCATACAATCACAATCATACAATCACAATCATACAATCACAATCATACTATCACAATCATACAATCACAATCATACAATCACAATCATACAATCACAATCATACAATCGCAATCATACAATCGCAATCATACAATCGCAATCATACAATCACAATCATACAATCGCAATCATACAATCACAATCATACAATCGCATTCATACAATCGCAATCATACAATCACAATCATACAATCACAATCATACAAACACAATCATACAATCACAATCATACAATCACAAAAATACAATCATAATCATACAATCACAATGATACAATCGCAATCATACAATCACAATCATACAATCATAATCATACAATCACAATCATACGATCGCAATCATACCATCACATTCATACAATCACAGTCATACAATCACAATCTTACAATCACAATCATACAATCACAATCATACAATCACAGACATACAATCACAGTCACACAATCACAATCATACTATCACAATCATACAATTACAATCATACAATCGCAATCATACAATCGCAATCATACAATCGCAATCATACAACTACAATCTCTCAAATACAATCATACAATCACAATCATACAATCACAATCATACAATCACAATCATACAATCACAATCATACAATCACAATCATACAATCACAATCATACAATCACAATCATACAATCACAATCATACTATCACAGTCGTACAATCACAATCATACAATCACAATCATACAATCACAATCATACAATCACAGTCATACAATCACAATCTTACAATCACAATCATACAATCACAATCATACAATCACAGTCATACAATCACAGTCATACAATCACAATCATACAATCGCAATCATACAATCACAATAATACTATCGCAATCATACAATCACAATCATACCATCACAATCATGCAATCACAATCATACAATCACAATCATACAATCACAATCATACAATCGCAATCATACAATTACTATCTCCCAAATACAATCTCCCAAATACAATCATACAATCACAATCATACAATCAAAATCATACAATCAAAGTCATACAATCACAATCATACAATCACAACCGTACAATCATAATCATACAATCACAATAATACAATCATAATCATACAATCACAATCATACAATCGCAATCATACAATCACAATCATACAATCATAATCATACAATCACAATAATACAATCACAATCATACAATCACAATCATACAATCACAATCATACAATCATAATCATACAATCACAATCATACAATCGCAATCATACAATCACAATCATACAATCATAATCATACAATCACAATCATACGATCGCAATCATACAATCACAATCATACCATCACAATCATACAATCAGAATCATACAATCATAATAATACAATTACAATCATACATCACAATCATAAAATCAAAATCATACAATCGCAATCATACAATCGCAATCATACAATCGCAATCATACAATCACAATCATACAATCGCATTCATACAATCGCAATCATACAATCACAATCATACAATCACAATCATACAATCACAATCATACAATCACAATCATACAATCACAATCATACAATCACAATCATACAATCACAATCATACAATCACAAAAATACAATCATAATTATACAATCACAATGATACAATCGCAATCATACAATCACAATCATACAATCATAATCATACAATCACAATCATACGATCGCAATCATACAATCACAATCATACCATCACAATCATACAATCACAATCATACAATCATAATCATACAATTACAATCATACTTCACAATCATACAATCACATTCATACAATCGCAATCATACAACTACAATCTCTCAAATACAATCATACAATCACAATCATACAATCACAATCATACAATCACAATCATACAATCACAATCATACAATCACAACAATACAATCACGATCATACAATCACAATCATACAATCACAACCATACTATCACAATCATACAATCACAATCATACAATCACAATCATACATTCACAATCATACAATCACAATCATACTATCACAATCATACAATCACAATCATGCAATCACAATCATGCAATCACAATCATACTATCACAATCATACTATCACAATCATACAAGCACAATCACACAATCACAATCATACAATCATAATCAGACAATGACAATCATACAATCAGAATCATACAATCATAATCATACAATTACAATCATACATCACAATCATACAATCACAATCATACAATCGAAATCATACAACTACAATCTCCCAAATACAATCATACAATCACAATCATACAATCACATTCATACAATCACAGTCATACAATCACAATCTTACAATCACAATCATACAATCACAATCATACAATCATAATCATACAATCACAATCGTACAATCACAATCATACAATCACAATCATACAATCACAATCATACAATCACAGTCATACAATCACAATCTTACAATCACAATCATACAATCACAATCATACAATCACAGTCATACAATCACAGTCATACAATCACAATCATACAATCGCAATCATACAATCACAATAATACTATCGCAATCATACAATCACAATCATACCATCACAATCATACAATCACAATCATACAATCACAATCATACAATCACAATCATACAATCGCAATCATACAATTACTATCTCCCAAATACAATCTCCCAAATACAATCATACAATCACAATCATACAATCAAAATCATACAATCAAAGTCATACAATCACAATCATACAATCACAACCGTACAATCATAATCATACAATCACAATAATACAATCATAATCATACAATCACAATCATACAATCGCAATCATACAATCACAATCATACAATCATAATCATACAATCACAATAATACAATCACAATCATACAATCACAATCATACAATCACAATCATACCATCACAATCATACAATCAGAATCATACAATCATAATAATACAATTACAATCATACATCACAATCATAAAATCAAAATCATACAATCGCAATCATACAATCGCAATCATACAATCGCAATCATACAATCACAATCATACAATCGCATTCATACAATCGCAATCATACAATCACAATCATACAATCACAATCATACAATCACAATCATACAATCACAATCATACAATCACAATCATACAATCACAATCATACAATCACAATCATACAATCACAAAAATACAATCATAATTATACAATCACAATGATACAATCGCAATCATACAATCACAATCATACAATCATAATCATACAATCACAATCATACGATCGCAATCATACAATCACAATCATACCATCACAATCATACAATCACAATCATACAATCATAATCATACAATTACAATCATACTTCACAATCATACAATCACATTCATACAATCGCAATCATACAACTACAATCTCTCAAATACAATCATACAATCACAATCATACAATCACAATCATACAATCACAATCATACAATCACAATCATACAATCACAACAATACAATCACGATCATACAATCACAATCATACAATCACAACCATACTATCACAATCATACAATCACAATCATACAATCACAATCACACATTCACAATCATACAATCACAATCATACTATAACAATCATACAATCACAATCATGCAATCACAATCATGCAATCACAATCATACTATCACAATCATACAAGCACAATCATACAATCACAATCATACAATCATAATCAGACAATGACAATCATACAATCACAATCATACAATCACAATCATACAATCACAATCATACAATCACAATCATACAATCACAATCATACAATCACAATCATACTATCGCAATCATACAATCGCAATCATACAATCACAATCATACCATCACAATCATACAATCAGAATCATACAATCATAATCATACAATTACAATCATACATCACAATCATACAATCACAATCATACAATCGAAATCATACAACTACAATCTCCCAAATACAATCATACAATCACAATCATACAATCACATTCATACAATCACAGTCATACAATCACAATCTTACAATCACAATCATACAATCACAATCATACAATCACAGACATACAATCACAGTCATACAATCACAATCATACTATCACAATCATACAATCACAATCATACAATCGCAATCATACAATCGCAATCATACAATCGCAATCATACAATCGCAATCATACAATCACAGTCATACAATCGCAATCATACAATCACAATCATACAATCGCATTCATACAATCGCAATCATACAATCACAATCATACAATCACAATCATACAAACACAATCATACAATCACAATCATACAATCACAAAAATACAATCATAATCATACAATCACAATGATACAATCGCAATCATACAATCACAATCATACAATCATAATCATACAATCACAATCATACGATCGCAATCATACAATCACAATCATACCATCACAATCATAAAATCACAATCATACAAACACAATCATACAATCACAATCATACAATCACAAAAATACAATCATAATCATACAATCACAATGATACAATCGCAATCATACAATCACAATCATACAATCATAATCATACAATCACAATCATACGATCGCAATCATACAATCACAATCATACCATCACAATCATACAATCACAATCATACAATCACAATCATACAATCACAATCATACAATCACAATCATACAATCACAATCATACAATCACAATCATACAATCACAATCATACAATCACAATCATACAATCACAATCATACAATCACAATCATACAATCACAAAAATACAATCATAATCATACAATCGCAATCATACAATCGCAATCATACAATCACAATCATACAATCATAATCATACAATCACAATCATACGATCGCAATCATACAATCACAATCATACCATCACAATCATACAATCAGAATCATACAGTCATAATCATACAATTACAATCATACATCACAATCATACAATCACAATCATACAATCGAAATCATACAACTACAATCTCCCAAATACAATCATACAATCACAATCATACAATCACAATCATACAATCACAATCATACAATCACAATCATAAAATCACAATCATACAATCACAATCATACTATCACAATCATACAATCACAATCATACAATCACAATCATACAATCACATTCATACAATCACAGTCATACAATCACAATCTTACAATCACAATCATACAATCACAATCATACAACCACAGACATACAATCACAGTCATACAATCACAATCATACTATCACAATCATACAATCACAATCATACAATCAGAATCATACAATCGAAATCATACAACTACAATCTCCCAAATACAATCATACAATCACAATCATACAATCACAATCATACAATCACAATCATACAATCACAATCATACAATCGCAATCATACAATCGCAATCATACAATCGCAATCACACAATCACAATCATACAATCACAATCATACAGTCACAATCATACAATCACAATCATACAACCACAATCATACAATCGCAATCATACAATCACAATCATACAATCGCATTCATACAATCGCAATCATACAATCACAATCATACAACCACAATCATACAATCACAATCATACAATCACAATCATACAATCACAAAAATACAATCATAATCATACAATCACAATGATACAATCGCAATCATACAATCACAATCATACAATCATAATCATACAATCACAATCATACGATCGCAATCATACAATCACAATCATACCATCACAATCATACAATCACAATCATACAATCATAATCATACAATTACAATCATACATCACAATCATACAATCACATTCATACAATCACAATCATACAATCACAATCATACAATCACAATCATACAATCACAATCACACAATCACAATCATACAATCGCAATCCTACAATTACAATCTCCAAAATACAATCTCCCAAATACAATCATACAATCACAATCATACAATCATAATCATACAATCACAATCATACAATCACAATCATACAATCACAGTCATACAATCACAATCTTACAATCACAATCATACTATCACAATCATACAATCACAATCATACAATCACAATCATACAATCACAATCATACATTCAAAATCATGCAATCACAATCACAGAGTCACAATCATGCAATCACAATCATTCAATCATAATCATACAATCACAATCGTACAATCACAATCGTACAATCACAATCATACAATCATAATCATACAATTACAATCATGCAATCACAATCATTCAATCATAATCATACAATCGCAATCATACAATCACAATCATACAATCACAATCATACAATCACAATCATACAATCACAATCATACAATCACAATCATACTATCACAATCATACAATCACAATCATACAATCACAATCATACAATCACAATCATACAATCGCAATCATACAATCGCAATCATACAATCGCAATCATACAATCACAATCATACAATCGCAATCATACAATCACAATCATACAATCGCATTCATACAATCGCAATCATACAATCACAATCATACAATCACAATCATACAAACACAATCATACAATCACAATCATACAATCACAAAAATACAATCATAATCATACAATCACAATGATACAATCGCAATCATACAATCACAATCATACAATCATAATCATACAATCACAATCATACGATCGCAATCATACAATCACAATCATACCATCACAATCATAAAATCACAATCATACAAACACAATCATACAATCACAATCATACAATCACAAAAATACAATCATAATCATACAATCACAATGATACAATCGCAATCATACAATCACAATCATACAATCATAATCATACAATCACAATCATACGATCGCAATCATACAATCACAATCATACCATCACAATCATACAGTCACAATCATACAATCACAATCATACAATCACAATCATACAATCACAATCATACAACCACAGACATACAATCACAGTCATACAATCACAATCATACTATCACAATCATACAATCACAATCATACAATCAGAATCATACAATCGAAATCATACAACTACAATCTCCCAAATACAATCATACAATCACAATCATACAATCACAATCATACAATCACAATCATACAATCGCAATCCTACAATTACAATCTCCAAAATACAATCTCCCAAATACAATCATACAATCACAATCATACAATCATAATCATACAATCACAATCATACAATCACAATCATACAATCACAGTCATACAATCACAATCTTACAATCACAATCATACTATCACAATCATACAATCACAATCATACAATCACAATCATACAATCACAATCATACATTCAAAATCATGCAATCACAATCACAGAGTCACAATCATGCAATCACAATCATTCAATCATAATCATACAATCACAATCGTACAATCACAATCGTACAATCACAATCATACAATCATAATCATACAATTACAATCATGCAATCACAATCATTCAATCATAATCATACAATCGCAATCATACAATCACAATCATACAATCACAATCATACAATCACAATCATACAATCACAATCATACAATCACAATCATACTATCACAATCATACAATCACAATCATACAATCACAATCATACAATCACAATCATACAATCGCAATCATACAATCGCAATCATACAATCGCAATCATACAATCCCAATCATACAATCGCAATCATACAATCACAATCATACAATCGCATTCATACAATCGCAATCATACAATCACAATCATACAATCACAATCATACAAACACAATCATACAATCACAATCATACAATCACAAAAATACAATCATAATCATACAATCACAATGATACAATCGCAATCATACAATCACAATCATACAATCATAATCATACAATCACAATCATACGATCGCAATCATACCATCACATTCATACAATCACAGTCATACAATCACAATCTTACAATCACAATCATACAATCACAATCATACAATCACAGACATACAATCACAGTCACACAATCACAATCATACTATCACAATCATACAATTACAATCATACAATCGCAATCATACAATCGCAATCATACAATCGCAATCATACAACTACAATCTCTCAAATACAATCATACAATCACAATCATACAATCACAATCATACAATCACAATCATACATTCACAATCATACAATCACAATCATACAATCACAATCATACAATCACAATCATACAATCACAATCATACTATCACAATCGTACAATCACAATCATACAATCACAATCATACAATCACAATCATACAATCACAGTCATACAATCACAATCTTACAATCACAATCATACAATCACAATCATACAATCACAGTCATACAATCACAGTCATACAATCACAATCATACAATCGCAATCATACAATCACAATAATACTATCGCAATCATACAATCACAATCATACCATCACAATCATGCAATCACAATCATACAATCACAATCATACAATCACAATCATACAATCGCAATCATACAATTACTATCTCCCAAATACAATCTCCCAAATACAATCATACAATCACAATCATACAATCAAAATCATACAATCAAAGTCATACAATCACAATCATACAATCACAACCGTACAATCATAATCATACAATCACAATAATACAATCATAATCATACAATCACAATCATACAATCGCAATCATACAATCACAATCATACAATCATAATCATACAATCACAATAATACAATCACAATCATACAATCACAATCATACAATCACAATCATACAATCATAATCATACAATCACAATCATACAATCGCAATCATACAATCACAATCATACAATCATAATCATACAATCACAATCATACGATCGCAATCATACAATCACAATCATACCATCACAATCATACAATCAGAATCATACAATCATAATAATACAATTACAATCATACATCACAATCATAAAATCAAAATCATACAATCGCAATCATACAATCGCAATCATACAATCGCAATCATACAATCACAATCATACAGTCGCATTCATACAATCGCAATCATACAATCACAATCATACAATCACAATCATACAATCACAATCATACAATCACAATCATACAATCACAATCATACAATCACAATCATACAATCACAATCATACAATCACAATCATACAATCACAATCATACAATCACAATCATACAATCACAAAAATACAATCATAATTATACAATCACAATGATACAATCGCAATCATACAATCACAATCATACAATCATAATCATACAATCACAATCATACGATCGCAATCATACAATCACAATCATACCATCACAATCATACAATCACAATCATACAATCATAATCATACAATTACAATCATACTTCACAATCATACAATCACATTCATACAATCGCAATCATACAACTACAATCTCTCAAATACAATCATACAATCACAATCATACAATCACAATCATACAATCACAATCATACAATCACAATCATACAATCACAACAATACAATCACGATCATACAATCACAATCATACAATCACAACCATACTATCACAATCATACAATCACAATCATACAATCACAATCATACATTCACAATCATACAATCACAATCATACTATCACAATCATACAATCACAATCATGCAATCACAATCATGCAATCACAATCATACTATCACAATCATACAAGCACAATCATACAATCACAATCATACAATCATAATCAGACAATGACAATCATACAATCACAATCATACAATCACAATCATACAATCACAATCATACAATCACAATCATACAATCACAATCATACAATCACAATCATACAATCACAATCATACTATCGCAATCATACAATCGCAATCATACAATCACAATCATACCATCACAATCATACAATCAGAATCATACAATCATAATCATACAATTACAATCATACATCACAATCATACAATCACAATCATACAATCGAAATCATACAACTACAATCTCCCAAATACAATCATACAATCACAATCATACAATCACATTCATACAATCACAGTCATACAATCACAATCTTACAATCACAATCATACAATCACAATCATACAATCACAGACATACAATCACAGTCATACAATCACAATCATACTATCACAATCATACAATCACAATCATACAATCGCAATCATACAATCGCAATCATACAATCGCAATCATACAATCGCAATCATACAATCACAATCATACAATCGCAATCATACAATCACAATCATACAATCGCATTCATACAATCGCAATCATACAATCACAATCATACAATCACAATCATACAAACACAATCATACAATCACAATCATACAATCACAAAAATAAAATCATAATCATACAATCACAATGATACAATCGCAATCATACAATCACAATCATACAATCATAATCATACAATCACAATCATACGATCGCAATCATACAATCACAATCATACCATCACAATCATAAAATCACAATCATACAAACACAATCATACAATCACAATCATACAATCACAAAAATACAATCATAATCATACAATCACAATGATACAATCGCAATCATACAATCACAATCATACAATCATAATCATACAATCACAATCATACGATCGCAATCATACAATCACAATCATACCATCACAATCATACAATCACAATCATACAATCACAATCATACAATCACAATCATACAATCACAATCATACAATCACAATCATACAATCACAATCATACAATCACAATCATACAATCACAATCATACAATCACAATCATACAATCACAATCATACAATCACAAAAATACAATCATAATCATACAATCACAATCATACAATCGCAATCATACAATCACAATCATACAATCATAATCATACAATCACAATCATACGATCGCAATCATACAATCACAATCATACCATCACAATCATACAATCAGAATCATACAGTCATAATCATACAATTACAATCATACATCACAATCATACAATCACAATCATACAATCGAAATCATACAACTACAATCTCCCAAATACAATCATACAATCACAATCATACAATCACAATCATACAATCACAATCATACAATCACAATCATAAAATCACAATCATACAATCACAATCATACTATCACAATCATACAATCACAATCATACAATCACAATCATACAATCACATTCATACAATCACAGTCATACAATCACAATCTTACAATCACAATCATACAATCACAATCATACAACCACAGACATACAATCACAGTCATACAATCACAATCATACTATCACAATCATACAATCACAATCATACAATCAGAATCATACAATCGAAATCATACAACTACAATCTCCCAAATACAATCATACAATCACAATCATACAATCACAATCATACAATCACAATCATACAATCACAATCATACAATCGCAATCATACAATCGCAATCATACAATCGCAATCACACAATCACAATCATACAATCACAATCATACAGTCACAATCATACAATCACAATCATACAACCACAATCATACAATCGCAATCATACAATCACAATCATACAATCGCATTCATACAATCGCAATCATACAATCACAATCATACAACCACAATCATACAATCACAATCATACAATCACAATCATACAATCACAAAAATACAATCATAATCATACAATCACAATGATACAATCGCAATCATACAATCACAATCATACAATCATAATCATACAATCACAATCATACGATCGCAATCATACAATCACAATCATACCATCACAATCATACAATCACAATCATACAATCATAATCATACAATTACAATCATACATCACAATCATACAATCACATTCATACAATCACAATCATACAATCACAATCATACAATCACAATCATACAATCACAATCATACAATCACAATCACACAATCACAATCATACAATCGCAATCCTACAATTACAATCTCCAAAATACAATCTCCCAAATACAATCATACAATCATAATCATACAATCACAATCATACAATCACAATCATACAATCACAGTCATACAATCACAATCTTACAATCACAATCATACTATCACAATCATACAATCACAATCATACAATCACAATCATACAATCACAATCATACATTCAAAATCATGCAATCACAATCACAGAGTCACAATCATGCAATCACAATCATTCAATCATAATCATACAATCACAATCGTACAATCACAATCGTACAATCACAATCATACAATCATAATCATACAATTACAATCATGCAATCACAATCATTCAATCATAATCATACAATCGCAATCATACAATCACAATCATACAATCACAATCATACAATCACAATCATACAATCACAATCATACAATCACAATCATACTATCACAATCATACAATCACAATCATACAATCACAATCATACAATCACAATCATACAATCGCAATCATACAATCGCAATCATACAATCGCAATCATACAATCACAATCATACAATCGCAATCATACAATCACAATCATACAATCGCATTCATACAATCGCAATCATACAATCACAATCATACAATCACAATCATACAAACACAATCATACAATCACAATCATACAATCACAAAAATACAATCATAATCATACAATCACAATGATACAATCGCAATCATACAATCACAATCATACAATCATAATCATACAATCACAATCATACGATCGCAATCATACAATCACAATCATACCATCACAATCATAAAATCACAATCATACAAACACAATCATACAATCACAATCATACAATCACAAAAATACAATCATAATCATACAATCACAATGATACAATCGCAATCATACAATCACAATCATACAATCATAATCATACAATCACAATCATACGATCGCAATCATACAATCACAATCATACCATCACAATCATACAGTCACAATCATACAATCACAATCATACAATCACAATCATACAATCACAATCATACAACCACAGACATACAATCACAGTCATACAATCACAGTCATACAATCACAATCATACTATCACAATCATACAATCACAATCATACAATCAGAATCATACAATCGAAATCATACAACTACAATCTCCCAAATACAATCATACAATCACAATCATACAATCACAATCATACAATCACAATCATACAATCACAATCATACAATCGCAATCATACAATCGCAATCATACAATCGCCATCACACAATCACAATCATACAATCACAATCATACAGTCACAATCATACAATCACAATCATACAACCACAATCATACAATCGCAATCATACAATCACAATCATACAATCGCATTCATACAATCGCAATCATACAATCACAATCATACAACCACAATCATACAATCACAATCATACAATCACAATCATACAATCACAAAAATACAATCATAATCATACAATCACAATGATACAATCGCAATCATACAATCACAATCATACAATCATAATCATACAATCACAATCATACGATCGCAATCATACAATCACAATCATACCATCACAATCATACAATCACAATCATACAATCATAATCATACAATTACAATCATACATCACAATCATACAATCACATTCATACAATCACAATCATACAATCACAATCATACAATCACAATCATACAATCACAATCACACAATCACAATCATACAATCGCAATCCTACAATTACAATCTCCAAAATACAATCTCCCAAATACAATCATACAATCACAATCATACAATCATAATCATACAATCACAATCATACAATCACAATCATACAATCACAGTCATACAATCACAATCTTACAATCACAATCATACTATCACAATCATACAATCACAATCATACAATCACAATCATACAATCACAATCATACATTCAAAATCATGCAATCACAATCACAGAGTCACAATCATGCAATCACAATCATTCAATCATAATCATACAATCACAATCGTACAATCACAATCGTACAATCACAATCATACAATCATAATCATACAATTACAATCATGCCATCACAATCATTCAATCATAATCATACAATCGCAATCATACAATCACAATCATACAATCACAATCATACAATCACAATCATACAATCACAATCATACAATCACAATCATACTATCACAATCATACAATCACAATCATACAATCACAATCATACAATCACAATCATACAATCGCAATCATACAATCGCAATCATACAATCGCAATCATACAATCACAATCATACAATCGCAATCATACAATCACAATCATACAATCGCATTCATACAATCGCAATCATACAATCACAATCATACAATCACAATCATACAAACACAATCATACAATCACAATCATACAATCACAAAAATACAATCATAATCATACAATCACAATGATACAATCGCAATCATACAATCACAATCATACAATCATAATCATACAATCACAATCATACGATCGCAATCATACAATCACAATCATACCATCACAATCATAAAATCACAATCATACAAACACAATCATACAATCACAATCATACAATCACAAAAATACAATCATAATCATACAATCACAATGATACAATCGCAATCATACAATCACAATCATACAATCATAATCATACAATCACAATCATACGATCGCAATCATACAATCACAATCATACCATCACAATCATACAGTCACAATCATACAATCACAATCATACAATCACAATCATACAATCACAATCATACAACCACAGACATACAATCACAGTCATACAATCACAATCATACTATCACAATCATACAATCACAATCATACAATCAGAATCATACAATCGAAATCATACAACTACAATCTCCCAAATACAATCATACAATCACAATCATACAATCACAATCATACAATCACAATCATACAATCACAATCATACAATCGCAATCATACAATCGCAATCATACAATCGCAATCACACAATCACAATCATACAATCACAATCATACAGTCACAATCATACAATCACAATCATACAACCACAATCATACAATCGCAATCATACAATCACAATCATACAATCGCATTCATACAATCGCAATCATACAATCACAATCATACAACCACAATCATACAATCACAATCATACAATCACAATCATACAATCACAAAAATACAATCATAATCATACAATCACAATGATACAATCGCAATCATACAATCACAATCATACAATCATAATCATACAATCACAATCATACGATCGCAATCATACAATCACAATCATACCATCACAATCATACAATCACAAACATACAATCATAATCATACAATTACAATCATACATCACAATCATACAATCACATTCATACAATCACAATCATACAATCACAATCATACAATCACAATCATACAATCACAATCACACAATCACAATCATACAATCGCAATCCTACAATTACAATCTCCAAAATACAATCTCCCAAATACAATCATACAATCACAATCATACAATCATAATCATACAATCACAATCATACAATCACAATCATACAATCACAGACATACAATCACAATCTTACAATCACAATCATACTATCACAATGATACAATCACAATCATACAATCACAATCATACAATCACAATCATACATTCAAAATCATGCAATCACAATCACAGAGTCACAATCATGCAATCACAATCATTCAATCATAATCATACAATCACAATCGTACAATCACAATCGTACAATCACAATCGTACAATCACAATCGCACAATCACAATCATACAATCACAGTCATACAATCACAATCTTACAATCACAATCATACTATCACAATCATACAATCACAATCATACAATCACAATCATACAATCACAATCATACAATCACAATCATACTATCACAATCATGCAATCACAATCATACAATCACAATCATACAATCACATTCATACAATCACAGTCATACAATCACAATCTTACAATCACAATCATACAATCACAATCATACAATCACAATCGTACAATCACAATCGCACAATCACAATCATACAATCATAATCATACAATTACAATCATGCAATCACAATCATTCAATCATAATCATACAATCGCAATCATACAATCACAATCGTACAATCACAATCGCACAATCACAATCATACCATCACAATCATACAATCAGAATCATACAATCATAATCAGACAATTACAATCATATATCACAATCATACAATCACAATCATACAATCGAAATCATACAACTACAATCTCCCAAATACAATCATACAATCACAATCATACAATCACAATCATACAATCACAATCATACAATCACAATCATACAATCACAATCATACAATCACAATCATACAATCACAATCATACTATCACAATCATACAATCACAATCATACAATCACAATCATACAATCACATTCATACAATCACAGTCATACAATCACAATCTTACAATCACAATCATACAATCACAATCATACAATCACAGACATACAATCACAGACATACAATCACAATCATACTATCACAATCATACAATCACAATCATACAATCACAATCATACGATCGCAATCATACAATCACAATCATACCATCACAATCATAAAATCACAATCATACAAACACAATCATACAATCACAATCATACAATCACAAAAATACAATCATAATCATACAATCACAATGATACAATCGCAATCATACAATCACAATCATACAATCATAATCATACAATCACAATCATACGATCGCAATCATACAATCACAATCATACCATCACAATCATACAGTCACAATCATACAATCACTATCATACAATCACAATCATACAATCACAATCATACAATCACAATCATACAATCACAATCATACAATCACAATCATACAATCACAATCATACAATCACAATCATACAATCACAATCATACAATCACAAAAATACAATCACAATCATACAATCGCAATCATACAATCGCAATCATACAATCATAATCATACAATCACAATCATACAATCACAATCATACGATCGCAATCATACAATTACAATCATACCATCACAATCATACAATCAGAATCATACAGTCATAATCATACAATTACAATCATACATCACAATCATACAATCACAATCATGCAATCGAAATCATACAACTACAATCTCCCAAATACAATCATACAATCACAATCATACTATCACAATCATACAATCACAATCATACAATCAGAATCATACAATCCAATCATACAATCGCAATCATACAATCGCAATCATACAATCGCAATCACACAATCACAATCATACAATCACAATCATACAGTCACAATCATACAATCACAATCATACAACCACAATCATACAATCGCAATCATACAATCACAATCATACAATCGCATTCATACAATCGCAATCATACAATCACAATCATACAACCACAATCATACAATCACAATCATACAATCACAATCATACAATCACAATCATACAATCACATTCATACAATCACAGTCATACAATCACAATCTTACAATCACAATCATACAATCGCAATCATACAATCGCAATCACACAATCACAATCATACAATCACAATCATACAGTCACAATCATACAATCACAATCATACAACCACAATCATACAATCGCAATCATACAATCACAATCATACAATCGCATTCATACAATCGCAATCATACAATCACAATCATACAACCACAATCATACAATCACAATCATACAATCACAATCATACAATCACAAAAATACAATCATAATCATACAATCACAATGATACAATCGCAATCATACAATCACAATCATACAATCATAATCATACAATCACAATCATACGATCGCAATCATACAATCACAATCATACCATCACAATCATACAATCACAAACATACAATCATAATCATACAATTACAATCATACATCACAATCATACAATCACATTCATACAATCACAATCATACAATCACAATCATACAATCACAATCATACAATCACAATCACACAATCACAATCATACAATCGCAATCCTACAATTACAATCTCCAAAATACAATCTCCCAAATACAATCATACAATCACAATCATACAATCATAATCATACAATCACAATCATACAATCACAATCATACAATCACAGACATACAATCACAATCTTACAATCACAATCATACTATCACAATGATACAATCACAATCATACAATCACAATCATACAATCACAATCATACATTCAAAATCATGCAATCACAATCACAGAGTCACAATCATGCAATCACAATCATTCAATCATAATCATACAATCACAATCGTACAATCACAATCGTACAATCACAATCGTACAATCACAATCGCACAATCACAATCATACAATCACAGTCATACAATCACAATCTTACAATCACAATCATACTATCACAATCATACAATCACAATCATACAATCACAATCATACAATCACAATCATACAATCACAATCATACTATCACAATCATGCAATCACAATCATACAATCACAATCATACAATCACATTCATACAATCACAGTCATACAATCACAATCTTACAATCACAATCATACAATCACAATCGTACAATCACAATCGTACAATCACAATCGCACAATCACAATCATACAATCATAATCATACAATTACAATCATGCAATCACAATCATTCAATCATAATCATACAATCGCAATCATACAATCACAATCGTACAATCACAATCGCACAATCACAATCATACCATCACAATCATACAATCAGAATCATACAATCATAATCAGACAATTACAATCATATATCACAATCATACAATCACAATCATACAATCGAAATCATACAACTACAATCTCCCAAATACAATCATACAATCACAATCATACAATCACAATCATACAATCACAATCATACAATCACAATCATACAATCACAATCATACAATCACAATCATACAATCACAATCATAAAATCACAATCATACAATCACAATCATACTATCACAATCATACAATCACAATCATACAATCACAATCATACAATCACATTCATACAATCACAGTCATACAATCACAATCTTACAATCACAATCATACAATCACAATCATACAATCACAGACATACAATCACAGTCATACAATCACAATCATACTATCACAATCATACAATCACAATCATACAATCAGAATCATACAATCGCAATCATACAATCGCAATCATACAATCGCAATCATACAATCGCAATCACACAATCACAATCATACAATCACAATCATACAGTCACAATCATACAATCACAATCATACAACCACAATCATACAATCGCAATCATACAATCACAATCATACAATCGCATTCATACAATCGCAATCATACAATCACAATCATACAACCACAATCATACAATCACAATCATACAATCACAATCATACAATCACAAAAATACAATCATAATCATACAATCACAATGATACAATCGCAATCATACAATCACAATCATACAATCATAATCATACAATCACAATCATACGATCGCAATCATACAATCACAATCATACCATCACAATCATACAATCACAATCATACAATCATAATCATACAATTACAATCATACATCACAATCATACAATCACATTCATACAATCACAATCATACAATCACAATCATACAATCACAATCATACAATCACAATCACACAATCACAATCATACAATCGCAATCCTACAATTACAATCTCCAAAATACAATCTCCCAAATACAATCATACAATCACAATCATACAATCATAATCATACAATCACAATCATACAATCACAATCATACAATCACAGTCATACAATCACAATCTTACAATCACAATCATACTATCACAATCATACAATCACAATCATACAATCACAATCATACAATCACAATCATACATTCAAAATCATGCAATCACAATCACAGAGTCACAATCATGCAATCACAATCATTCAATCATAATCATACAATCACAATCCTACAATCACAATCGTACAATCACAATCGTACAATCACAATCGCACAATCACAATCATACAATCACAGTCATACAATCACAATCTTACAATCACAATCATACTATCACAATCATACAATCACAATCATACAATCGCAATCATACAATCGCAATCATACAATCGCAATCACACAATCACAATCATACAATCACAATCATACAGTCACAATCATACAATCACAATCATACAACCACAATCATACAATCGCAATCATACAATCACAATCATACAATCGCATTCATACAATCGCAATCATACAATCACAATCATACAACCACAATCATACAATCACAATCATACAATCACAATCATACAATCACAAAAATACAATCATAATCATACAATCACAATGATACAATCGCAATCATACAATCACAATCATACAATCATAATCATACAATCACAATCATACGATCGCAATCATACAATCACAATCATACCATCACAATCATACAATCACAATCATACAATCATAATCATACAATTACAATCATACATCACAATCATACAATCACATTCATACAATCACAATCGTACAATCACAATCATACAATCACAATCATACAATCACAATCACACAATCACAATCATACAATCGCAATCCTACAATTACAATCTCCAAAATACAATCTCCCAAATACAATCATACAATCACAATCATACAATCATAATCATACAATCACAATCATACAATCACAATCATACAATCACAATCATACAATCACAGTCATACAATCACAATCTTACAATCACAATCATACTATCACAATCATACAATCACAATCATACAAACACAATCATACAATCACAATCATACATTCAAAATCATGCAATCACAATCACAGAGTCACAATCATGCAATCACAATCATTCAATCATAATCATACAATCACAATCATACAATCACAATCATACAATCACAATCATACAATCACATTCATACAATCACAATCATACAATCACAATCATACAATCACAATCATACAATCACAATCATACAATCACAATCATACAATCACAATCATACAATCACAATCATACAATCGAAATCATACAACTACAATCTCCCAAATACAATCATACAATCACAATCATACAATCACTATCATACAATCACAATCATACAATCACAATCATACTATCACAATCATGCAATCACAATCATACAATCACAATCATACAATCACATTCATACAATCACAGTCATACAATCACAATCTTACAATCACAATCATACAATCACAATCATACAATCACAATCGTACAATCACAATCGCACAATCACAATCATACAATCATAATCATACAATTACAATCATGCAATCACAATCATTCAATCATAATCATACAATCGCAATCATACAATCACAATCGTACAATCACAATCGCACAATCACAATCATACCATCACAATCATACAATCACAATCATACAATCGAAATCATACAACTACAATCTCCCAAATACAATCATACAATCACAATCATACAATCACAATCATACAATCACAATCATACAATCACAATCATACAATCACAATCATACAATCACAATCATACAATCACAATCATACTATCACAATCATACAATCACAATCATACAATCACATTCATACAATCACAGTCATACAATCACAATCTTACAATCACAATCATACAATCACAATCATACAATCACAGACATACAATCACAGTCATACAATCACAATCATACTATCACAATCATACAATCACAATCATACAATCACAATCATACAATCGCAATCATACAATCGCAATCATACAATCGCAATCATACAATCGCAATCACACAATCACAATCATACAGTCACAATCATACAGTCGCAATCATACAATCACAATCATACAATCACAATCATACAATCGCAATCATACAATCACAATCACACAATCGCATTCATACAATCGCAATCATACAATCACAATCATACAATCACAATCATACAATCACAATCATACAATCACAATCATACAATCACAATCATACAATCACAAAAATACAATCATAATGATACAATCACAATGATACAATCGCAATCATACAATCACAATCATACAATCATAATCATACAATCACAATCATACGATCGCAATCATACAATCACAATCATACCATCACAATCATACAATCACAATCATACAATCACAATCATACAATCACAATCATACAATCACAGTGATACAATCACAATTTTACAATCACAATCATACAATCACAATTATACAATCACAGTCATACAATCACAGTCATACAATCACGATCATACAACCACACTCATACAATCAAAATCATACAATCGCAATCATACAATCGCAATCACACAATCACAATCATACAATCACAATCATACAATCGCAATCATACAATTACAATCACCCAAATACAATCGTACAATCACAATCATACAATCACAATCATACAATCACAATAATACAGTCACCAGCATACAATCGCAATCATAAAATCGCATTCATACAATTACAATCTCCCAAATACAATCACACAATCACAATCATACAATCACAATCATACAATCGGAATCATACAATCACAATCATACAATCACAACAATACAATCACGATCATACAATCACAATCATACAATCACAACCATACTATCACAATCATACAATCACAATCATACAATCACAATCATACATTCACAATCATACAATCACAATCATACTATCACAATCATACAATCAGAATCATGCAATCACAATCATGCAATCACAATCATACTATCACAATCATACAAGCACAATCATACAATCACAATCATACAATCATAATCATACAATCACAATCATACAATCATAATTATACAATCACAATCATACAATCACAATCATACAATCACAGTCATACAATCACAATCTTACAATCACAATCATACTATCACAATCATACAATCACAATCATACAATCACAATCATACAATCCCAATCATACAATTACAATCATACAATCGCAATCATACAATCACAATCATACAATCACAACCATACTATCACAATCATACAATCACAAAAATAGAATCATAATCATACAATCACAATCATACAATCGCAATCATACAATCACAATCATACAATCATAATCATACAATCACAATCATACAATCACAATCATACAATCACAATCATACAATCACAATCATACAATCATAATCATACAATCACAATCATACAATCGCAATCATACAATCACAAACATACAATCATAATCATACAATCACAATCATACGATCGCAATCATACAATCACAATCATGCCATCACAATCATACAATCAGAATCATACAATCGTAATAATACAATTACAATCATACATCACAATCATAAAATCACAATCATACAATCGAAATCATACAACTACAATCTCCCAAATACAATCATACAATCACAATCATACAATCACAATCATACAATCACAATCATACAATCACAATCATACAATCACAATCATACAATCACAATCATACAATCACAATCATACAATCACAATCATACAATCACAATCATACTATCACAATCATACAATCACAATCATACAATCACAATCATACAATCACATTCATACAATCACAGTCATACAATCACAATCTTACAACCACAATCATACAATCACAATCATACAATCACAGACATACAATCACAGTCATACAATCACAATCATACTATCACAATCATACAATCACAATCATACAATCGCAATCATACAATCGCAATCATACAATCGCAATCATACAATCGCAATCATACAATCACAATCATACAATCGCAATCATACAATCACAATCATACAATCGCATTCATACAATCGCAATCATACAATTACAAAAATACAATCATGATCATACAATCACAATGATACAATCGCAATCATACAATCACAATCATACAATCATAATCATATAATCACAATCATACGATCGCAATCATACAATCACAATCATACCATCACAATCATACAATCACAATCATACAATCATAATCATACAATTACAATCATACATCACAATCATACAATCACATTCATACAATCGCAATCATACAACTACAATCTCTCAAATACAATCATACAATCACAATCATACAATCACAATCATACAATCACAATCATAGAATCACAATCATACTATCACAATCATACAATCACAATCATACAGTCACAATCATACAATCACAATTTTACAATCACAACAATACAATCACAATCATACAATCACAGTCATACAATCACAGTCATACAATCACAGTCATACAATCACAATCATACTATCACAATCATACAATCACACTCATACAACCAAAATCATACAATCGCAATCATACAATCGCAATCACACAATTACAATCATACAATCACAATCATACAATCGCAATCATACAATTACAATCACCCAAATACAATCGTACAATCACAATCATACAATCACAATCATACAATCACAATAATACAGTCACCAGCATACAATCGCAATCATAAAATCGCAATCATACAATTACAATCTCCCAAATACAATCACACAATCACAATCATACAATCACAATCATACAATCGGAATCATACAATCACAATCATACAATCACAACAATACAATCACGATCATACAATCACAATCATACAATCACAACCATACTATCACAATCATACAATCACAATCATACAATCACAATCATACATTCACAATCATACAATCACAATCATACTATCACAATCATACAATCACAATCATGCAATCACAATCATGCAATCACAATCATATTATCACAATCATTCAAGCACAATCATACAATCACAATCATACAATCATAATCAGACAATGACAATCATACAATCACAATCATACAATCACAATCATACAATCACAATCATACAATCACAATCATACAATCACAATCATACAATCACAATCATACAATCACAATCATACTATCGCAATCATACAATCGCAATCATACCATCCCAATCATACAAACACAACCGTACAATCATAATCATACAATCACAATCATACAATCATAATTATACAATCACAATCATAAAATCACAATCATACAATCACAGTCATACAATCACAATCTTACAATCACAATCATACAATCACAATCATACAATCACAATCATACAATCACAATCATACAATTACAATCATACAATCGCAATCATACAATCACAATCATACAATCACAACCATACTATCACAATCATACAATCACAGTAATACAATCGCAATCATACAATCACAATCATACAATCACAAAAATAGAATCATAATCATACAATCACAATCATAAAATCGCAATCATACAATCACAATCATACAATCATAATCATACAATCACAATCATACAATCACAATCATACAATCATAATCATACAATCACAATCATACAATCGCAATCATACAATCACAATCATACAGTCATAATCATACAATCACAATCATACAATCGAAATCATACAACTACAATCTCCCAAATACAATCATACAATCACAATCATACAATCACAATCACACAATCACAATCATACAATCACAATCATACAATCACAATCATACAATCACAAACATACTGTCACAATCATACAATCACAATCATACAATCACAATCATACAATCACATTCATACAATCACAGTCATACAATCACAATCTTACAATCACAATCATACAATCACAATCATACAATCACAGACATACAATCACAGTCACACAATCACAATCATACTATCACAATCATACAATTACAATCATACAATCGCAATCATACAATCGCAATCATACAATCGCAATCATACAACTACAATCTCTCAAATACAATCATACAATCACAATCATACAATCACAATCATACAATCACAATCATACAATCACAATCATACAATCACAATCATACAATCACAATCATACAATCACAATCATACTATCACAATCGTACAATCACAATCGTACAATCACAATCGTACAATCACAATCATACAATCACAATCATACAATCACAGTCATACAATCACAATCTTACAATCACAATCATACAATCACAATCATACAATCACAGTCATACAATCACAGTCATACAATCACAATCATACAATCGCAATCATACAATCACAATAATACTATCGCAATCATACAATCACAATCATACCATCACAATCATACAATCACAATCATACAATCACAATCATACAATCACAATCATACAATCACAATCATACAATCGCAATCATACAATTACTATCTCCCAAATACAATCTCCCAAATACAATCATACAATCACAATCATACAATCAAAATCATACAATCAAAGTCATACAATCACAGTCATACAATCACAACCGTACAATCATAATCATACAATCACAATAATACAATCATAATCATACAATCACAATCATACAATCGCAATCATACAATCACAATCATACAATCACAATCATACTATCGCAATCATACTATCGCAATCATACAATCACAATCATATCATCGCAATCATACAATCATAATCATACAATTACAATCATACTATCACAATCATACAATCAAAATCATACAATCACAATCATACAATCACAATCATACAATCGCAATCATACAATTACAATCTCCCAAATACAATCTCCCAAATACAATCATACAATCACAATCATACAATCGCAATCATACAATCACAATCATACAATCACAATCATACAATCACAATCATACAATCACAATCATACATTCAAAATCATACAATCACAATCATACTATCACAATCAAACAATCACAATCATGCAATCACAATCATGCAATCACAATCATACAATCATAACCAGACAATGACAATCATGCAATCACAATCATACAATCACAATCATACAATCACAATCATACAATCACAGTCATACAATCACAATCATACTATCCCAATCATACAATCACAATCATACAATCACAATCATACAATCTCAATCATACAATCACAATCATACTATCGTAATCATACAATCGCAATCATACCATCCCAATCATACAAACACAACCGTACAATCATAATCATACAATCACAATCATACAATCATAATTATACAATCACAATCATACAATCACAATCATACAATCACAGTCATACAATCACAATCTTACAATCACAATCATACTATCACAATCGTACAATCACAATCATACAATCACAATCATACAATCACAATCATACAATCACAATCATACAATCACAATCATACAATCACAATCATACAATCACAATCATACAATCACAATCATACAATCACAATCATACAATCGCAATCCTACGATTACAATCTCCAAAATACAATCTCCCAAATACAATCATACAATCACAATCATACAATCATAATCATACAATCACAATCATACAATCACAATCTTACAATCACAATCATACTATCACAATCATACAATCACAATCATACAATCACAATCATACAATCACAATCATACAATCACAATCATACAATCACAATCATACAATCACAATCATACAATCACTATCATACAATCACAATCCTACAATCACAATCATACAATCACAATCATACAATCACAATCATACATTCACAATCATACAATCACAATCATACAATGAAAATCATACAATGACAATCATACGGTCACAATCATGCAATCACAATCATACAATCGCAATCATACAATCGCAATCATACAATCACAATCATACAATCACAACCATACAATCACAAATCATACAATCACAATAATACTATCGCAATCATACAATCACAATCATACCATCACAATCATACAATCACAATCTTACAATCACAATCATACAATCACAATCATACAATCACAGTCATACAATCACAGTCATACAATCACAATCATACTATCACAATCATACAATCACACTCATACAATCACAATCATACAATCGCAATCATACAATCGCAATCACACAATCACAATCATACAATTACAATCATACAGTCACAATCATACAATCACAATCACACAATCACAATCATACAATCACAATCATACAATCGCAATCATACAATCGCAATCATACAATCACAATCATACAATCACAATCATACAATCACAATCATACAATCACAATCATACAATCACAATCATACAATCACAATCATACAATCACAATCATACAATCACAATCATACAATCACAATCATACAATCACAATCATACAATCACAATCATACAATCGCAATCATACAATCGCAATCCTACAATTACAATCTCCAAAATACAATCTCCCAAATACAATCATACAATCACAATCATACAATCATAATCATACAATCACAATCATACAATCACAATCATACAATCACAGTCATACAATCACAATCTTACAATCACAATCATACTATCACAATCATACAATCACAATCATACAATCACAATCATACAATCACAATCATACATTCAAAATCATGCAATCACAATCACACAGTCACAATCATGCAATCACAATCATTCAATCATAATCATACAATCACAATCCTACAATCACAATCGTACAATCACAATCGTACAATCACAATCGCACAATCACAATCATACAATCACAGTCATACAATCACAATCTTACAATCACAATCATACTATCACAATCATACAATCACAATCATACAATCACAATCATACAATCACAATCATACATTCACAATCATACAATCACAATCATACAATCGCAATCATACAATCACAATCATACAATCATAATCATACCCTCACAATCATACGATCGCAATCATACAATCACAATCATACCATCACAATCATACAATCACAATCATACAATCACAATCATACATTCAAAATAATGCAATCACAATCATACAATCACAATCATGCAATCACAATCATACAATCACAATCATACTATCACAATCATACAATCACAATCCTACAATCACAATCATACAATCAATATCATACAATCACAATCATACAATCACAATCATGTAATCACAATCATACAATCGCATTCATACAATCGCAATCATACAATCACAATCATACAATCACAATCATACAATCACAATCATACAATCACAATCATACAATCACAATCATACAATCACAATCATACAATCACAATCATACAATCACAATCATACAATCACAATCATACAATCACAATCATACAATCACAATCATACAATCACAATGATACAATCGCAATCATACAATCACGATCATACAATCATAATCATACAATTACAATCATACGATCGCAATCATACAATCACAATCATACCATCACAATCATACAATCACAATCATACAATCATAATCATACAATTACAATCATACATCACAATCATACAATCACATTCATACAATCGCAATCATACAACTACAATCTCCCAAATACAATCATACAATCACAATCATACAATCACAATCATACAATCACAATCATACAATCACAATCATACTATCACCATCATACTATCACCATCATACAATCACAACCATACAATCACAATCATACAATCACAATCATACAATCACAGTCATACAATCACAATCTTACAATCACAATC
The DNA here is from genome assembly GCF_050947335.1 of Megachile rotundata. Taxonomy (NCBI): domain Eukaryota; kingdom Metazoa; phylum Arthropoda; class Insecta; order Hymenoptera; family Megachilidae; genus Megachile; species Megachile rotundata. The sequence goes on along the minus strand of NW_027473336.1, from coordinate 786,777 downwards.
ATACAATCACAATCATACAAGCACAGTCATACAATCACAGTCATACAATCACAATCATACTATCACAATCATACAATCACACTCATACAATCACAATCATACAATCGCAATCATACAATCGCAATCACACAATCACAATCATACAATTACAATCATACAGTCACAATCATACAATCACAATCATACAATCACAATCATACAATCGCAATCATACTATCGCAATCATACAATCGCAATCATACCATCACAATCATACAGTCACAACCATGCAATCATAATCATACAATCACAATCATACAATCATAATCATACAATCGCAATCATACAATCGCAATCATACAATCACAATCATACAATCACAATCATACAATCACAATCATACAATTACAATCATACAATCACAATCATACAATCACAGTCATACAATCACAATCTTACAATCACAATCATACTATCACAATCATACAATCACAATCATACAATCACAATCATACAATCACAATCATACAATTACAATCATACAATCGCAATCATACAATCACAATCATACAATCACAACCATACTATCACAATCATACAATCACAATAATACAATCGCAATCATACAATCACAATCATACAATCACAAAAATAGAATCATAATCATACAATCACAATCATACAATCGCAATCATACAATCACAATCATACAATCATAATCATACAATCACAATCATACAATCACAATCATACAATCACAATCATACGATCACAATCATACAATCATAATCATACAATCACAATCATACAATCGCAATCATACAATCACAATCATACAATCATAATCATACAATCACAATCATACGATCGCAATCATACAATCACAATCATACCGTCACAATCATACAATCAGAATCATACAATCATAATAATACAATTACAATCATACATCACAATCATACAATCACAATCATACAATCGAAATCATACAACTACAATCTCCCAAATACAATCATACGATCACAATCATACAATCACAATCATACAATCACAATCATACAATCACAATCATACAATCACAATCATACAATCACAATCATACAATCACAATCATACTATCACAATCGTACAATCACAATCATACAATCACAATCTTACAATCACAATCATACAATCACAATCATACAATCACAATCATACAATCACAGACATACAATCACAGTCACACAATCACAATCATACTATCACAATCATACAATCAGAATCATACAATCGCAATCATACAATCGCAATCATACAATCGCAATCATACAATCGCAATCATACAATCACAATCATACAATCGCAATCATACAATCACAATCATACAATCGCATTCATACAATCGCAATCATACAATCACAATCATACAATCACAATCATACAATCACAATCATACAATCACAATCATACAATCACAATCATACAATCACAATCATACAATCACAATCATACAATCACAATCATACAATCACAATCATACTATCGCAATCATACAATCGCAATCATACAATCACAATCATACCATCACAATCATGCAATCAGAATCATACAATCATAATCATACAATTACAAACATACATCACAATCATACAATCACAATCATACAATCGAAATCATACAACTACAATCTCCCAAATACAATCATACAATCACAATAATACAATCACATTCATACAATCACATTCATACAATCACAATCTTACAATCACAATCATACAATCACAATCATACAATCACAGACATACAATCACAGTCATACAATCACAATCATACTATCACAATCATACAATCACAATCATACAATCGCAATCATACAATCGCAATCATACAATCGCAATCATACAATCGCAATCATACAATCACAATCATACAATCGCAATCATACAATCACAATCATACAATCGCATTCATACAATCGCAATCATACAATCACAATCATACAATCACAATCATACAATCACAATCATACAATCACAATCATACAATCACAAAAATACAATCATAATCATACAATCACAATGATACAATCGCAATCATACAATCACAATCATACAATCATAATCATACAATCACAATCATACGATCGCAATCATACAATCACAATCATACCATCACAATCATACAATCACAATCATACAATCATAATCATACAATTACAATCATACATCACAATCATACAATCACATTCATACAATCGCAATCATACAACTACAATCTCTCAAATACAATCATACAATCACAATCATACAATCACAATCATACATTCACAATCATACAATCACAATCATACTATCACAATCATACAATCACAATCATACAGTCACAATCATACAGTCACAATCATACAATCACAATTTTACAATCACAACAATACAATCACAATCATACAATCACAGTCATACAATCACAGTCATACAATCACAGTCATACAATCACAATCATACTATCACAATCATACAATCACACTCATACAATCAATATCGTACAATCGCAATCATACAATCGCAATCACACAATCACAATCATACAATCACAATCATACAATCGCAATCATACAATTACAATCACCCAAATACAATCGTACAATCACAATCATACAATCACAATCATACAATCACAATAATACAGTCACCAGCATACAATCGCAATCATAAAATCGCAATCATACAATTACAATCTCCCAAATACAATCACACAATCACAATCATACAATCACAATCATACAATCGGAATCATACAATCACAATCATACAATCACAACAATACAGTCACGATCATACAATCACAATCATACAATCACAACCATACTATCACAATCATACAATCACAATCATACAATCACAATCATACATTCACAATCATACAATCACAATCATACTATCACAATCATACAATCACAATCATGCAATCACAATCATGCAATCACAATCATACTATCACAATCATAAAAGCACAATCATACAATCACAATCATACAATCATAATCAGACAATGACAATCATACAATCACAATCATACAATAACAATCATACAATCACAATCATACAATCACAATCATACAATCACAATCATACAATCACAATCATACTATCGCAATCATACAATCGCAATCATACCATCCCAATCATACAAACACAACCGTACAATCATAATCATACAATCACAATCATACAATCATAATTATACAATCACAATCATACAATCACAATCATACAATCACAGTCATACAATCACAATCTTACAATCACAATCATACAATCACAATCATACAATCACAATCATACAATCAAAATCATACAATTACAATCATACAATCGCAATCATACAATCACAATCATACAATCACAACCATACTATCACAATCATACAATCACAATAATACAATCGCAATCATACAATCACAATCATACAATCACAAAAATAGAATCATAATCATACAATCACAATCATACAATCGAAATCATACAACTACAATCTCCCAAATACAATCATACAATCACAATCATACAATCACATTCATACAATCACAGTCATACAATCACAATCTTACAATCACAATCATACAATCACAATCATACAATCACAGACATACAATCACAGTCATACAATCACAATCATACTATCACAATCATACAATCACAATCATACAATCGCAATCATACAATCGCAATCATACAATCGCAATCATACAATCGCAATCATACAATCACAATCATACAATCGCAATCATACAATCACAATCATACAATCGTATTCATACAATCGCAATCATACAATCACAATCATACAATCACAATCATACAATCACAATCATACAATCACAATCATACAATCACAATCATACAACAACAAAAATACAATCATAATCATACAGTCACAATGACACAATCGCAATCATACAATCACAATCATACAATCATAATCATACAATCACAATCATACGATCGCAATCATACAATCACAATCATACCATCACAATCATACAATCACAATCATACAATCATAATCATACAATTACAATCATACATCACAATCATACAATCACATTCATACAATCGCAATCATACAACTACGATCTCTCAAATACAATCATACAATCACAATCATACAATCACAATCATACAATCACAATCATACTATCACAATCATACAATCACAATCATACAGTCACAATCATACAATCACAATTTTACAATCACAACAATACAATGACAATCATACAATCACAATCATACAATCGCAATCATACAATCACAATCATACAATCATAATCATACCCTCACAATCATACGATCGCAATCACACAATCACAATCATACCATCACAATCATACAATCACAATCATACAATCATAATCATACAATCATAATCATACAATTACAATCATACATCACAATAATACAATCACAATCATACAATCACATTCATACAATCACAGTCATAAAATCACAATCTTACAATCACAATCATACAATCACAATCATACAATCACAGACATACAATCGCAGTCATACAATCACAATCATACTATCACAATCATACAATCACAATCATACAATCACAATCATACAATCGCAATCATACAATCACAATCATACAATCACAATCATACAATCACAATCATACAATCACAGTCATACAATCACAATCTTACAATCATAATCATACAATCACAATCATACAATCACAGTCATACAATCACAGTCATACAATCACAATCATACTATCACAATCATACAATCGCAATCATACAATCACAATCATACAATCACAATCATACAATCACAATCATACAATCACAATCATACAATCACAAAAATACAATCATAATCATACAATCACAATGATACAATCGCAATCATACAATCACAATCATACAATCATAATCATACAATCACAATCATACGATCGCAATCATACAATCACAATCATACCATCACAATCATACAATCACAATCATACAATCATAATCATACAATTACAATCATACATCACAATCATACAATCACATTCATACAATCGCAATCATACAACTACAATCTCTCAAATACAATCATACAATCACAATCATACAATCACAATCATACAATCACAATCATACAATCACAATCATACTATCACAATCATACAATCACAATCATACAATCACAATCATACAATCACAATCATACAATCACAGTCATACAATCACAATCTTACAATCACAATCATACAATCACAATCATACAATCACAGTCATACAATCACAGTCATACAATCACAATCATACTATCACAATCATACAATCACACTCATACAATCAAAATCATACAATCGCAATCATACAATCGCAATCACACAATCGCAGTCATACAATCACAATCATACAGTGACAATCATACAATCACAATCACACAATCGCAATCATACAATCACAATCATACAATCATAATCATACAATCACAATCATACGATCGCAATCATACAATCACAATCATACAACCACAATCATACAATCGCAATCATACAATCACAATCATACAATCGCATTCATACAATCGCAATCATACAATCACAATCATACAACCACAATCATACAATCACAATCATACAATCACAATCATACAATCACAAAAATACAATCATAATCATACAATCACAATGATACAATCGCAATCATACAATCACAATCATACAATCATAATCATACAATCACAATCATACGATCGCAATCATACAATCACAATCATACCATCACAATCATACAATCACAATCATACAATCATAATCATACAATTACAATCATACATCACAATCATACAATCACATTCATACAATCACAATCATACAATCACAATCATACAATCACAATCATACAATCACAATCATACAATCACAATCACACAATCACAATCATACAATCGCAATCCTACAATTACAATCTCCAAAATACAATCTCCCAAATACAATCATACAATCATAATCATACAATCACAATCATACAATCACAATCATACAATCACAGTCATACAATCACAATCTTACAATCACAATCATACTATCACAATCATACAATCACAATCATACAATCACAATCATACAATCACAATCATACATTCAAAATCATGCAATCACAATCACAGAGTCACAATCATGCAATCACAATCATTCAATCATAATCATACAATCACAATCGTACAATCACAATCGTACAATCACAATCATACAATCATAATCATACAATTACAATCATGCAATCACAATCATTCAATCATAATCATACAATCGCAATCATACAATCACAATCATACAATCACAATCATACAATCACAATCATACAATCACAATCATACTATCACAATCATACAATCACAATCATACAATCACAATCATACAATCACAATCATACAATCGCAATCATACAATCGCAATCATACAATCGCAATCATACAATCACAATCATACAATCGCAATCATACAATCACAATCATACAATCGCATTCATACAATCGCAATCATACAATCACAATCATACAATCACAATCATACAAACACAATCATACAATCACAATCATACAATCACAAAAATACAATCATAATCATACAATCACAATGATACAATCGCAATCATACAATCACAATCATACAATCATAATCATACAATCACAATCATACGATCGCAATCATACAATCACAATCATACCATCACAATCATAAAATCACAATCATACAAACACAATCATACAATCACAATCATACAATCACAAAAATACAATCATAATCATACAATCACAATGATACAATCGCAATCATACAATCACAATCATACAATCATAATCATACAATCACAATCATACGATCGCAATCATACAATCACAATCATACCATCACAATCATACAGTCACAATCATACAATCACAATCATACAATCACAATCATACAATCACAATCATACAACCACAGACATACAATCACAGTCATACAATCACAGTCATACAATCACAATCATACTATCACAATCATACAATCACAATCATACAATCAGAATCATACAATCGAAATCATACAACTACAATCTCCCAAATACAATCATACAATCACAATCATACAATCACAATCATACAATCACAATCATACAATCACAATCATACAATCGCAATCATACAATCGCAATCATACAATCGCCATCACACAATCACAATCATACAATCACAATCATACAGTCACAATCATACAATCACAATCATACAACCACAATCATACAATCGCAATCATACAATCACAATCATACAATCGCATTCATACAATCGCAATCATACAATCACAATCATACAACCACAATCATACAATCACAATCATACAATCACAATCATACAATCACAAAAATACAATCATAATCATACAATCACAATGATACAATCGCAATCATACAATCACAATCATACAATCATAATCATACAATCACAATCATACGATCGCAATCATACAATCACAATCATACCATCACAATCATACAATCACAATCATACAATCATAATCATACAATTACAATCATACATCACAATCATACAATCACATTCATACAATCACAATCATACAATCACAATCATACAATCACAATCATACAATCACAATCACACAATCACAATCATACAATCGCAATCCTACAATTACAATCTCCAAAATACAATCTCCCAAATACAATCATACAATCACAATCATACAATCATAATCATACAATCACAATCATACAATCACAATCATACAATCACAGTCATACAATCACAATCTTACAATCACAATCATACTATCACAATCATACAATCACAATCATACAATCACAATCATACAATCACAATCATACATTCAAAATCATGCAATCACAATCACAGAGTCACAATCATGCAATCACAATCATTCAATCATAATCATACAATCACAATCGTACAATCACAATCGTACAATCACAATCATACAATCATAATCATACAATTACAATCATGCCATCACAATCATTCAATCATAATCATACAATCGCAATCATACAATCACAATCATACAATCACAATCATACAATCACAATCATACAATCACAATCATACAATCACAATCATACTATCACAATCATACAATCACAATCATACAATCACAATCATACAATCACAATCATACAATCGCAATCATACAATCGCAATCATACAATCGCAATCATACAATCACAATCATACAATCGCAATCATACAATCACAATCATACAATCGCATTCATACAATCGCAATCATACAATCACAATCATACAATCACAATCATACAAACACAATCATACAATCACAATCATACAATCACAAAAATACAATCATAATCATACAATCACAATGATACAATCGCAATCATACAATCACAATCATACAATCATAATCATACAATCACAATCATACGATCGCAATCATACAATCACAATCATACCATCACAATCATAAAATCACAATCATACAAACACAATCATACAATCACAATCATACAATCACAAAAATACAATCATAATCATACAATCACAATGATACAATCGCAATCATACAATCACAATCATACAATCATAATCATACAATCACAATCATACGATCGCAATCATACAATCACAATCATACCATCACAATCATACAGTCACAATCATACAATCACAATCATACAATCACAATCATACAATCACAATCATACAACCACAGACATACAATCACAGTCATACAATCACAATCATACTATCACAATCATACAATCACAATCATACAATCAGAATCATACAATCGAAATCATACAACTACAATCTCCCAAATACAATCATACAATCACAATCATACAATCACAATCATACAATCACAATCATACAATCACAATCATACAATCGCAATCATACAATCGCAATCATACAATCGCAATCACACAATCACAATCATACAATCACAATCATACAGTCACAATCATACAATCACAATCATACAACCACAATCATACAATCGCAATCATACAATCACAATCATACAATCGCATTCATACAATCGCAATCATACAATCACAATCATACAACCACAATCATACAATCACAATCATACAATCACAATCATACAATCACAAAAATACAATCATAATCATACAATCACAATGATACAATCGCAATCATACAATCACAATCATACAATCATAATCATACAATCACAATCATACGATCGCAATCATACAATCACAATCATACCATCACAATCATACAATCACAAACATACAATCATAATCATACAATTACAATCATACATCACAATCATACAATCACATTCATACAATCACAATCATACAATCACAATCATACAATCACAATCATACAATCACAATCACACAATCACAATCATACAATCGCAATCCTACAATTACAATCTCCAAAATACAATCTCCCAAATACAATCATACAATCACAATCATACAATCATAATCATACAATCACAATCATACAATCACAATCATACAATCACAGACATACAATCACAATCTTACAATCACAATCATACTATCACAATGATACAATCACAATCATACAATCACAATCATACAATCACAATCATACATTCAAAATCATGCAATCACAATCACAGAGTCACAATCATGCAATCACAATCATTCAATCATAATCATACAATCACAATCGTACAATCACAATCGTACAATCACAATCGTACAATCACAATCGCACAATCACAATCATACAATCACAGTCATACAATCACAATCTTACAATCACAATCATACTATCACAATCATACAATCACAATCATACAATCACAATCATACAATCACAATCATACAATCACAATCATACTATCACAATCATGCAATCACAATCATACAATCACAATCATACAATCACATTCATACAATCACAGTCATACAATCACAATCTTACAATCACAATCATACAATCACAATCATACAATCACAATCGTACAATCACAATCGTACAATCACAATCGCACAATCACAATCATACAATCATAATCATACAATTACAATCATGCAATCACAATCATTCAATCATAATCATACAATCGCAATCATACAATCACAATCGTACAATCACAATCGCACAATCACAATCATACCATCACAATCATACAATCAGAATCATACAATCATAATCAGACAATTACAATCATATATCACAATCATACAATCACAATCATACAATCGAAATCATACAACTACAATCTCCCAAATACAATCATACAATCACAATCATACAATCACAATCATACAATCACAATCATACAATCACAATCATACAATCACAATCATACAATCACAATCATACAATCACAATCATACAATCACAATCATACAATCACAATCATACAATCACAATCATACTATCACAATCATACAATCACAATCATACAATCACAATCATACAATCACATTCATACAATCACAGTCATACAATCACAATCTTACAATCACAATCATACAATCACAATCATACAATCACAGACATACAATCACAGACATACAATCACAATCATACTATCACAATCATACAATCACAATCATACAATCACAATCATACGATCGCAATCATACAATCACAATCATACCATCACAATCATAAAATCACAATCATACAAACACAATCATACAATCACAATCATACAATCACAAAAATACAATCATAATCATACAATCACAATGATACAATCGCAATCATACAATCACAATCATACAATCATAATCATACAATCACAATCATACGATCGCAATCATACAATCACAATCATACCATCACAATCATACAGTCACAATCATACAATCACTATCATACAATCACAATCATACAATCACAATCATACAATCACAATCATACAATCACAATCATACAATCACAATCATACAATCACAATCATACAATCACAATCATACAATCACAATCATACAATCACAAAAATACAATCACAATCATACAATCGCAATCATACAATCGCAATCATACAATCATAATCATACAATCACAATCATACAATCACAATCATACGATCGCAATCATACAATTACAATCATACCATCACAATCATACAATCAGAATCATACAGTCATAATCAGACAATTACAATCATATATCACAATCATACAATCACAATCATACAATCGAAATCATACAACTACAATCTCCCAAATACAATCATACAATCACAATCATACAATCACAATCATACAATCACAATCATACAATCACAATCATACAATCACAATCATACAATCACAATCATACAATCACAATCATAAAATCACAATCATACAATCACAATCATACTATCACAATCATACAATCACAATCATACAATCACAATCATACAATCACATTCATACAATCACAGTCATACAATCACAATCTTACAATCACAATCATACAATCACAATCATACAATCACAGACATACAATCACAGTCATACAATCACAATCATACTATCACAATCATACAATCACAATCATACAATCAGAATCATACAATCGCAATCATACAATCGCAATCATACAATCGCAATCATACAATCGCAATCACACAATCACAATCATACAATCACAATCATACAGTCACAATCATACAATCACAATCATACAACCACAATCATACAATCGCAATCATACAATCACAATCATACAATCGCATTCATACAATCGCAATCATACAATCACAATCATACAACCACAATCATACAATCACAATCATACAATCACAATCATACAATCACAAAAATACAATCATAATCATACAATCACAATGATACAATCGCAATCATACAATCACAATCATACAATCATAATCATACAATCACAATCATACGATCGCAATCATACAATCACAATCATACCATCACAATCATACAATCACAATCATACAATCATAATCATACAATTACAATCATACATCACAATCATACAATCACATTCATACAATCACAATCATACAATCACAATCATACAATCACAATCATACAATCACAATCACACAATCACAATCATACAATCGCAATCCTACAATTACAATCTCCAAAATACAATCTCCCAAATACAATCATACAATCACAATCATACAATCATAATCATACAATCACAATCATACAATCACAATCATACAATCACAGTCATACAATCACAATCTTACAATCACAATCATACTATCACAATCATACAATCACAATCATACAATCACAATCATACAATCACAATCATACATTCAAAATCATGCAATCACAATCACAGAGTCACAATCATGCAATCACAATCATTCAATCATAATCATACAATCACAATCCTACAATCACAATCGTACAATCACAATCGTACAATCACAATCGCACAATCACAATCATACAATCACAGTCATACAATCACAATCTTACAATCACAATCATACTATCACAATCATACAATCACAATCATACAATCGCAATCATACAATCGCAATCATACAATCGCAATCACACAATCACAATCATACAATCACAATCATACAGTCACAATCATACAATCACAATCATACAACCACAATCATACAATCGCAATCATACAATCACAATCATACAATCGCATTCATACAATCGCAATCATACAATCACAATCATACAACCACAATCATACAATCACAATCATACAATCACAATCATACAATCACAAAAATACAATCATAATCATACAATCACAATGATACAATCGCAATCATACAATCACAATCATACAATCATAATCATACAATCACAATCATACGATCGCAATCATACAATCACAATCATACCATCACAATCATACAATCACAATCATACAATCATAATCATACAATTACAATCATACATCACAATCATACAATCACATTCATACAATCACAATCGTACAATCACAATCATACAATCACAATCATACAATCACAATCACACAATCACAATCATACAATCGCAATCCTACAATTACAATCTCCAAAATACAATCTCCCAAATACAATCATACAATCACAATCATACAATCATAATCATACAATCACAATCATACAATCACAATCATACAATCACAATCATACAATCACAGTCATACAATCACAATCTTACAATCACAATCATACTATCACAATCATACAATCACAATCATACAAACACAATCATACAATCACAATCATACATTCAAAATCATGCAATCACAATCACAGAGTCACAATCATGCAATCACAATCATTCAATCATAATCATACAATCACAATCATACAATCACAATCATACAATCACAATCATACAATCACATTCATACAATCACAATCATACAATCACAATCATACAATCACAATCATACAATCACAATCATACAATCACAATCATACAATCACAATCATACAATCACAATCATACAATCGAAATCATACAACTACAATCTCCCAAATACAATCATACAATCACAATCATACAATCACTATCATACAATCACAATCATACAATCACAATCATACTATCACAATCATGCAATCACAATCATACAATCACAATCATACAATCACATTCATACAATCACAGTCATACAATCACAATCTTACAATCACAATCATACAATCACAATCATACAATCACAATCGTACAATCACAATCGCACAATCACAATCATACAATCATAATCATACAATTACAATCATGCAATCACAATCATTCAATCATAATCATACAATCGCAATCATACAATCACAATCGTACAATCACAATCGCACAATCACAATCATACCATCACAATCATACAATCACAATCATACAATCGAAATCATACAACTACAATCTCCCAAATACAATCATACAATCACAATCATACAATCACAATCATACAATCACAATCATACAATCACAATCATACAATCTCAATCATACAATCACAATCATACAATCACAATCATACTATCACAATCATACAATCACAATCATACAATCACATTCATACAATCACAGTCATACAATCACAATCTTACAATCACAATCATACAATCACAATCATACAATCACAGACATACAATCACAGTCATACAATCACAATCATACTATCACAATCATACAATCACAATCATACAATCACAATCATACAATTACAATCACCCAAATACAATCGTACAATCACAATCATACAATCGCAATCATACAATCACAATCATACAATCGCATTCATACAATCGCAATCATACAATTACAAAAATACAATCATGATCATACAATCACAATGATACAATCGCAATCATACAATCACAATCATACAATCATAATCATATAATCACAATCATACGATCGCAATCATACAATCACAATCATACCATCACAATCATACAATCACAATCATACAATCATAATCATACAATTACAATCATACATCACAATCATACAATCACATTCATACAATCGCAATCATACAACTACAATCTCTCAAATACAATCATACAATCACAATCATACAATCACAATCATACAATCACAATCATAGAATCACAATCATACTATCACAATCATACAATCACAATCATACAGTCACAATCATACAATCACAATTTTACAATCACAACAATACAATCACAATCATACAATCACAGTCATACAATCACAGTCATACAATCACAGTCATACAATCACAATCATACTATCACAATCATACAATCACACTCATACAACCAAAATCATACAATCGCAATCATACAATCGCAATCACACAATTACAATCATACAATCACAATCATACAATCGCAATCATACAATTACAATCACCCAAATACAATCGTACAATCACAATCATACAATCACAATCATACAATCACAATAATACAGTCACCAGCATACAATCGCAATCATAAAATCGCAATCATACAATTACAATCTCCCAAATACAATCACACAATCACAATCATACAATCACAATCATACAATCGGAATCATACAATCACAATCATACAATCACAACAATACAATCACGATCATACAATCACAATCATACAATCACAACCATACTATCACAATCATACAATCACAATCATACAATCACAATCATACATTCACAATCATACAATCACAATCATACTATCACAATCATACAATCACAATCATGCAATCACAATCATGCAATCACAATCATATTATCACAATCATTCAAGCACAATCATACAATCACAATCATACAATCATAATCAGACAATGACAATCATACAATCACAATCATACAATCACAATCATACAATCACAATCATACAATCACAATCATACAATCACAATCATACAATCACAATCATACAATCACAATCATACTATCGCAATCATACAATCGCAATCATACCATCCCAATCATACAAACACAACCGTACAATCATAATCATACAATCACAATCATACAATCATAATTATACAATCACAATCATAAAATCACAATCATACAATCACAGTCATACAATCACAATCTTACAATCACAATCATACAATCACAATCATACAATCACAATCATACAATCACAATCATACAATTACAATCATACAATCGCAATCATACAATCACAATCATACAATCACAACCATACTATCACAATCATACAATCACAGTAATACAATCGCAATCATACAATCACAATCATACAATCACAAAAATAGAATCATAATCATACAATCACAATCATAAAATCGCAATCATACAATCACAATCATACAATCATAATCATACAATCACAATCATACAATCACAATCATACAATCATAATCATACAATCACAATCATACAATCGCAATCATACAATCACAATCATACAGTCATAATCATACAATCACAATCATACAATCGAAATCATACAACTACAATCTCCCAAATACAATCATACAATCACAATCATACAATCACAATCACACAATCACAATCATACAATCACAATCATACAATCACAATCATACAATCACAAACATACTGTCACAATCATACAATCACAATCATACAATCACAATCATACAATCACATTCATACAATCACAGTCATACAATCACAATCTTACAATCACAATCATACAATCACAATCATACAATCACAGACATACAATCACAGTCACACAATCACAATCATACTATCACAATCATACAATTACAATCATACAATCGCAATCATACAATCGCAATCATACAATCGCAATCATACAACTACAATCTCTCAAATACAATCATACAATCACAATCATACAATCACAATCATACAATCACAATCATACAATCACAATCATACAATCACAATCATACAATCACAATCATACAATCACAATCATACTATCACAATCGTACAATCACAATCGTACAATCACAATCATACAATCACAATCATACAATCACAGTCATACAATCACAATCTTACAATCACAATCATACAATCACAATCATACAATCACAGTCATACAATCACAGTCATACAATCACAATCATACAATCGCAATCATACAATCACAATAATACTATCGCAATCATACAATCACAATCATACCATCACAATCATACAATCACAATCATACAATCACAATCATACAATCACAATCATACAATCACAATCATACAATCGCAATCATACAATTACTATCTCCCAAATACAATCTCCCAAATACAATCATACAATCACAATCATACAATCAAAATCATACAATCAAAGTCATACAATCACAGTCATACAATCACAACCGTACAATCATAATCATACAATCACAATAATACAATCATAATCATACAATCACAATCATACAATCGCAATCATACAATCACAATCATACAATCACAATCATACTATCGCAATCATACTATCGCAATCATACAATCACAATCATATCATCGCAATCATACAATCATAATCATACAATTACAATCATACTATCACAATCATACAATCAAAATCATACAATCACAATCATACAATCACAATCATACAATCGCAATCATACAATTACAATCTCCCAAATACAATCTCCCAAATACAATCATACAATCACAATCATACAATCGCAATCATACAATCACAATCATACAATCACAATCATACAATCACAATCATACAATCACAATCATACATTCAAAATCATACAATCACAATCATACTATCACAATCAAACAATCACAATCATGCAATCACAATCATGCAATCACAATCATACAATCATAACCAGACAATGACAATCATGCAATCACAATCATACAATCACAATCATACAATCACAATCATACAATCACAGTCATACAATCACAATCATACTATCCCAATCATACAATCACAATCATACAATCACAATCATACAATCTCAATCATACAATCACAATCATACTATCGTAATCATACAATCGCAATCATACCATCCCAATCATACAAACACAACCGTACAATCATAATCATACAATCACAATCATACAATCATAATTATACAATCACAATCATACAATCACAATCATACAATCACAGTCATACAATCACAATCTTACAATCACAATCATACTATCACAATCGTACAATCACAATCATACAATCACAATCATACAATCACAATCATACAATCACAATCATACAATCACAATCATACAATCACAATCATACAATCACAATCATACAATCACAATCATACAATCACAATCATACAATCGCAATCCTACGATTACAATCTCCAAAATACAATCTCCCAAATACAATCATACAATCACAATCATACAATCATAATCATACAATCACAATCATACAATCACAATCTTACAATCACAATCATACTATCACAATCATACAATCACAATCATACAATCACAATCATACAATCACAATCATACAATCACAATCATACAATCACAATCATACAATCACAATCATACAATCACTATCATACAATCACAATCCTACAATCACAATCATACAATCACAATCATACAATCACAATCATACATTCACAATCATACAATCACAATCATACAATGAAAATCATACAATGACAATCATACGGTCACAATCATGCAATCACAATCATACAATCGCAATCATACAATCGCAATCATACAATCACAATCATACAATCACAACCATACAATCACAAATCATACAATCACAATAATACTATCGCAATCATACAATCACAATCATACCATCACAATCATACAATCACAATCTTACAATCACAATCATACAATCACAATCATACAATCACAGTCATACAATCACAGTCATACAATCACAATCATACTATCACAATCATACAATCACACTCATACAATCACAATCATACAATCGCAATCATACAATCGCAATCACACAATCACAATCATACAATTACAATCATACAGTCACAATCATACAATCACAATCACACAATCACAATCATACAATCACAATCATACAATCGCAATCATACAATCGCAATCATACAATCACAATCATACAATCACAATCATACAATCACAATCATACAATCACAATCATACAATCACAATCATACAATCACAATCATACAATCACAATCATACAATCACAATCATACAATCACAATCATACAATCACAATCATACAATCACAATCATACAATCGCAATCATACAATCGCAATCCTACAATTACAATCTCCAAAATACAATCTCCCAAATACAATCATACAATCACAATCATACAATCATAATCATACAATCACAATCATACAATCACAATCATACAATCACAGTCATACAATCACAATCTTACAATCACAATCATACTATCACAATCATACAATCACAATCATACAATCACAATCATACAATCACAATCATACATTCAAAATCATGCAATCACAATCACACAGTCACAATCATGCAATCACAATCATTCAATCATAATCATACAATCACAATCCTACAATCACAATCGTACAATCACAATCGTACAATCACAATCGCACAATCACAATCATACAATCACAGTCATACAATCACAATCTTACAATCACAATCATACTATCACAATCATACAATCACAATCATACAATCACAATCATACAATCACAATCATACATTCACAATCATACAATCACAATCATACAATCGCAATCATACAATCACAATCATACAATCATAATCATACCCTCACAATCATACGATCGCAATCATACAATCACAATCATACCATCACAATCATACAATCACAATCATACAATCACAATCATACATTCAAAATAATGCAATCACAATCATACAATCACAATCATGCAATCACAATCATACAATCACAATCATACTATCACAATCATACAATCACAATCCTACAATCACAATCATACAATCAATATCATACAATCACAATCATACAATCACAATCATGTAATCACAATCATACAATCGCATTCATACAATCGCAATCATACAATCACAATCATACAATCACAATCATACAATCACAATCATACAATCACAATCATACAATCACAATCATACAATCACAATCATACAATCACAATCATACAATCACAATCATACAATCACAATCATACAATCACAATCATACAATCACAATCATACAATCACAATGATACAATCGCAATCATACAATCACGATCATACAATCATAATCATACAATTACAATCATACGATCGCAATCATACAATCACAATCATACCATCACAATCATACAATCACAATCATACAATCATAATCATACAATTACAATCATACATCACAATCATACAATCACATTCATACAATCGCAATCATACAACTACAATCTCCCAAATACAATCATACAATCACAATCATACAATCACAATCATACAATCACAATCATACAATCACAATCATACTATCACCATCATACTATCACCATCATACAATCACAACCATACAATCACAATCATACAATCACAATCATACAATCACAGTCATACAATCACAATCTTACAATCACAATCATACAATCACAATCATACAAGCACAGTCATACAATCACAGTCATACAATCACAATCATACTATCACAATCATACAATCACACTCATACAATCACAATCATACAATCGCAATCATACAATCGCAATCACACAATCACAATCATACAATTACAATCATACAGTCACAATCATACAATCACAATCATACAATCACAATCATACAATCGCAATCATACTATCGCAATCATACAATCGCAATCATACCATCACAATCATACAGTCACAACCATGCAATCATAATCATACAATCACAATCATACAATCATAATCATACAATCGCAATCATACAATCGCAATCATACAATCACAATCATACAATCACAATCATACAATCACAATCATACAATTACAATCATACAATCACAATCATACAATCACAGTCATACAATCACAATCTTACAATCACAATCATACTATCACAATCATACAATCACAATCATACAATCACAATCATACAATCACAATCATACAATTACAATCATACAATCGCAATCATACAATCACAATCATACAATCACAACCATACTATCACAATCATACAATCACAATAATACAATCGCAATCATACAATCACAATCATACAATCACAAAAATAGAATCATAATCATACAATCACAATCATACAATCGCAATCATACAATCACAATCATACAATCATAATCATACAATCACAATCATACAATCACAATCATACAATCACAATCATACGATCACAATCATACAATCATAATCATACAATCACAATCATACAATCGCAATCATACAATCACAATCATACAATCATAATCATACAATCACAATCATACGATCGCAATCATACAATCACAATCATACCGTCACAATCATACAATCAGAATCATACAATCATAATAATACAATTACAATCATACATCACAATCATACAATCACAATCATACAATCGAAATCATACAACTACAATCTCCCAAATACAATCATACAATCACAATCATACAATCACAATCATACAATCACAATCATACAATCACAATCATACAATCACAATCATACAATCACAATCATACAATCACAATCATACTATCACAATCGTACAATCACAATCATACAATCACAATCTTACAATCACAATCATACAATCACAATCATACAATCACAATCATACAATCACAGACATACAATCACAGTCACACAATCACAATCATACTATCACAATCATACAATCAGAATCATACAATCGCAATCATACAATCGCAATCATACAATCGCAATCATACAATCGCAATCATACAATCACAATCATACAATCGCAATCATACAATCACAATCATACAATCGCATTCATACAATCGCAATCATACAATCACAATCATACAATCACAATCATACAATCCACAATCATACAATCACAATCATACTATTACAATCATACAATCACAATCATACAGTCACAATCATACAATCACAATTTTACCATCACAACAATACAATCACAATCATACAATCACAGTCATACAATCACAGTCATACAATCACAATCATACTATCACAATCATACAATCACACTCATACAATCAAAATCATACAATCGCAATCATACAATCGCAATCACACAATGACAATCATACAATCACTATCATACAATCGCAATCATACAATTACAATCACCCAAATACAATCGTACAATCACAATCATACAATCACAATCATACAATCACAATAATACAGTCACCAGCATACAATCGCAATCATAAAATCGCAATCATACAATTACAATCTCCCAAATACAATCACACAATCACAATCATACAATCACAATCATACAATCGGAATCATACAATCACTATCATACAATCACAACAATACAATCACGATCATACAATCACAATCATACAATCACAACCATACTATCACAATCATACAATCACAATCATACAATCACAATCATACATTCACAATCATACAATCACAATCATACTATCACAATCATACAATCACAATCATGCAATCACAATCATGCAATCACAATCATACTATCACAATCATACAAGCACAATCATACAATCACAATCATACAATCATAATCAGACAATGACAATCATACAATCACAATCATACAATCACAATCATACAATCACAATCATACAATCACAATCATACAATCACAATCATACTATCGCAATCATACAATCGCAATCATACAATCACAATCATACCATCACAATCATGCAATCAGAATCATACAATCATAATCATACAATTACAAACATACATCACAATCATACAATCACAATCATACAATCGAAATCATACAACTACAATCTCCCAAATACAATCATACAATCACAATAATACAATCACATTCATACAATCACATTCATACAATCACAATCTTACAATCACAATCATACAATCACAATCATACAATCACAGACATACAATCACAGTCATACAATCACAATCATACTATCACAATCATACAATCACAATCATACAATCGCAATCATACAATCGCAATCATACAATCGCAATCATACAATCGCAATCATACAATCACAATCATACAATCGCAATCATACAATCACAATCATACAATCGCATTCATACAATCGCAATCATACAATCACAATCATACAATCACAATCATACAATCACAATCATACAATCACAATCATACAATCACAAAAATACAATCATAATCATACAATCACAATGATACAATCGCAATCATACAATCACAATCATACAATCATAATCATACAATCACAATCATACGATCGCAATCATACAATCACAATCATACCATCACAATCATACAATCACAATCATACAATCATGATCATACAATTACAATCATACATCACAATCATACAATCACATTCATACAATCGCAATCATACAACTACAATCTCTCAAATACAATCATACAATCACAATCATACAATCACAATCATACATTCACAATCATACAATCACAATCATACTATCACAATCATACAATCACAATCATACAGTCACAATCATACAGTCACAATCATACAATCACAATTTTACAATCACAACAATACAATCACAATCATACAATCACAGTCATACAATCACAGTCATACAATCAATATCGTACAATCGCAATCATACAATCGCAATCACACAATCACAATCATACAATCACAATCATACAATCGCAATCATACAATTACAATCACCCAAATACAATCGTACAATCACAATCATACAATCACAATCATACAATCACAATAATACAGTCACCAGCATACAATCGCAATCATAAAATCGCAATCATACAATTACAATCTCCCAAATACAATCACACAATCACAATCATACAATCACAATCATACAATCGGAATCATACAATCACAATCATACAATCACAACAATACAGTCACGATCATACAATCACAATCATACAATCACAACCATACTATCACAATCATACAATCACAATCATACAATCACAATCATACATTCACAATCATACAATCACAATCATACTATCACAATCATACAATCACAATCATGCAATCACAATCATGCAATCACAATCATACTATCACAATCATAAAAGCACAATCATACAATCACAATCATACAATCATAATCAGACAATGACAATCATACAATCACAATCATACAATAACAATCATACAATCACAATCATACAATCACAATCATACAATCACAATCATACAATCACAATCATACTATCGCAATCATACAATCGCAATCATACCATCCCAATCATACAAACACAACCGTACAATCATAATCATACAATCACAATCATACAATCATAATTATACAATCACAATCATACAATCACAATCATACAATCACAGTCATACAATCACAATCTTACAATCACAATCATACAATCACAATCATACAATCACAATCATACAATCAAAATCATACAATTACAATCATACAATCGCAATCATACAATCACAATCATACAATCACAACCATACTATCACAATCATACAATCACAATAATACAATCGCAATCATACAATCACAATCATACAATCACAAAAATAGAATCATAATCATACAATCACAATCATACAATCGAAATCATACAACTACAATCTCCCAAATACAATCATACAATCACAATCATACAATCACATTCATACAATCACAGTCATACAATCACAATCTTACAATCACAATCATACAATCACAATCATACAATCACAGACATACAATCACAGTCATACAATCACAATCATACTATCACAATCATACAATCACAATCATACAACAACAAAAATACAATCATAATCATACAGTCACAATGACACAATCGCAATCATACAATCACAATCATACAATCATAATCATACAATCACAATCATACGATCGCAATCATACAATCACAATCATACCATCACAATCATACAATCACAATCATACAATCATAATCATACAATTACAATCATACATCACAATCATACAATCACATTCATACAATCGCAATCATACAACTACGATCTCTCAAATACAATCATACAATCACAATCATACAATCACAATCATACAATCACAATCATACTATCACAATCATACAATCACAATCATACAGTCACAATCATACAATCACAATTTTACAATCACAACAATACAATGACAATCATACAATCACAATCATACAATCGCAATCATACAATCACAATCATACAATCATAATCATACCCTCACAATCATACGATCGCAATCACACAATCACAATCATACCATCACAATCATACAATCACAATCATACAATCATAATCATACAATCATAATCATACAATTACAATCATACATCACAATAATACAATCACAATCATACAATCACATTCATACAATCACAGTCATAAAATCACAATCTTACAATCACAATCATACAATCACAATCATACAATCACAGACATACAATCGCAGTCATACAATCACAATCATACTATCACAATCATACAATCACAATCATACAATCACAATCATACAATCGCAATCATACAATCACAATCATACAATCACAATCATACAATCACAATCATACAATCACAGTCATACAATCACAATCTTACAATCATAATCATACAATCACAATCATACAATCACAGTCATACAATCACAGTCATACAATCACAATCATACTATCACAATCATACAATCGCAATCATACAATCACAATCATACAATCACAATCATACAATCACAATCATACAATCACAATCATACAATCACAAAAATACAATCATAATCATACAATCACAATGATACAATCGCAATCATACAATCACAATCATACAATCATAATCATACAATCACAATCATACGATCGCAATCATACAATCACAATCATACCATCACAATCATACAATCACAATCATACAATCATAATCATACAATTACAATCATACATCACAATCATACAATCACATTCATACAATCGCAATCATACAACTACAATCTCTCAAATACAATCATACAATCACAATCATACAATCACAATCATACAATCACAATCATACAATCACAATCATACTATCACAATCATACAATCACAATCATACAATCACAATCATACAATCACAATCATACAATCACAGTCATACAATCACAATCTTACAATCACAATCATACAATCACAATCATACAATCACAGTCATACAATCACAGTCATACAATCACAATCATACTATCACAATCATACAATCACACTCATACAATCAAAATCATACAATCGCAATCATACAATCGCAATCACACAATCGCAGTCATACAATCACAATCATACAGTGACAATCATACAATCACAATCACACAATCGCAATCATACAATCACAATCATACAATCATAATCATACAATCACAATCATACGATCGCAATCATACAATCACAATCATACCATCACAATCATACAATCAGAATCATACAATCACAATCATACGATCGCAATCATACAATCACAATCATACCATCACAATCATACAATCAGACTCATACAATCATAATTATACAATCATAATCATACAATTACAATCATACATCACAATAATACAATCACAATCATACAATCACATTCATACAATCACAGTCATAAAATCACAATCTTACAATCACAATCATACAATCACAATCATACAATCACAGACATACAATCGCAGTCATACAATCACAATCATACTATCACAATCATACAATCACAATCATACAATCACAATCATACAATCGCAATCATACAATCACAATCATACAATCACAATCATACAATCACAATCATACAATCACAGTCATACAATCACAATCTTACAATCACAATCATACAATCACAATCATACAATCACAGTCATACAATCACAGTCATACAATCACAATCATACTATCACAATCATACAATCGCAATCATACAATCACAATCATACAATCACAATCATACAATCCCAATCATACAATCACAATCATACAATCACAAAAATACAATCATAATCATACAATCACAATGATACAATCGCAATCATACAATCACAATCATACAATCATAATCATACAATCACAATCATACGATCGCAATCATACAATCACAATCATACCATCACAATCATACAATCACAATCATACAATCATAATCATACAATTACAATCATACATCACAATCATACAATCACATTCATACAATCGCAATCATACAACTACAATCTCTCAAATACAATCATACAATCACAATCATACAATCACAATCATACAATCGCAATCATACAATCACAATCATACAGTCATAATCATACAATCACAATCATACAATCGAAATCATACAACTACAATCTCCCAAATACAATCATACAATCACAATCATACAATCACAATCCTACAATCACAATCATACAATCACAATCATACAATCACAATCATACAATCACAAACATACTATCACAATCATACAATCACAATCATACAATCACAATCATACAATCACATTCATACAATCACAGTCATACAATCACAATCTTACAATCACAATCATACAATCACAATCATACAATCACAGACATACAATCACAGTCACACAATCACAATCATACTATCACAATCATACAATTACAATCATACAATCGCAATCATACAATCGCAATCATACAATCGCAATCATACAACTACAATCTCTCAAATACAATCATACAATCACAATCATACAATCACAATCATACAATCACAATCATACAATCACAATCATACAATCACAATCATACAATCACAATCATACAATCACAATCATACAATCACAATCGTACTATCACAATCGTACAATCACAATCATACAATCACAATCATACAATCACAATCATACAATCACAGTCATACAATCACAATCTTACAATCACAATCATACAATCACAATCATATAATCACAGTCATACAATCACAGTCATACAATCACAATCATACAATCGCAATCATACAATCACAATAATACTATCGCAATCATACAATCACAATCATACCATCACGATCATACAATCACAATCATACAATCACAATCATACAATCACAATCATACAATCACAATCATACAATCGCAATCATACAATTACTATCTCCCAAATACAATCTCCCAAATACAATCATACAATCACAATCATACAATCAAAATCATACAATCAAAGTCATACAATCACAATCATACAATCACAACCGTACAATCATAATCATACAATCACAATAATACAATCATAATCATACAATCACTATCATACAATCGCAATCATACAATCACAATCATACAATCACAATCATACTATCGCAATCATACTATCGCAATCATACAATCACAATCATATCATCGCAATCATACAATCATAATCATACAATTACAATCATACTATCACAATCATACAATCAAAATCATACAATCACAATCATACAATCACAATCATACAATCGCAATCATACAATTACAATCTCCCAAATACAATCTCCCAAATACAATCATACAATCACAATCATACAATCGCAATCATACAATCACAATCATACAATCACAATCATACAATCACAATCATACAATCACAATCATACATTCAAAATCATACAATCACAATCATACTATCACAATCAAACAATCACAATCATGCAATCACAATCATGCAATCACAATCATACAATCATAACCAGACAATCACAATCATACAATCACAGTCATACAATCACAATCATACTATCACAATCATACAATCACAGTCATACAATCACAATCATACAATCACAATCATACAATCACAATCATACAATCACAATCATACAATCACAATCATACAATCGCAATCCTACGATTACAATCTCCAAAATACAATCTCCCAAATACAATCATACAATCATAATCATACAATCACAATCATACAATCACAATCTTACAATCACAATCATACTATCACAATCATACAATCACAATCATACAATCACAATCATACAATCACAATCATACAATCACAATCATACAATCACAATCATACAACCACTATCATACAATCACAATCCTACAATCACAATCATACAATCACAATCATACAATCACAATCATACATTCACAATCATACAATCACAATCATACAATGAAAATCATACAATGACAATCATACGGTCACAATCATGCAATCACAACCATACAATCGCAATCATACAATCGCAATCATACAATCACAATCATACAATCACAACCATACAATCACAATCATACAATCACAATAATACTATCGCAATCATACAATCACAATCATACCATCACAATCATACAATCACAATCTTACAATCACAATCATACAATCACAATCATACAATCACAGTCATACAATCACAGTCATACAATCACAATCATACTATCACAATCATACAATCACACTCATACAATCACAATCATACAATCGCAATCATACAATCGCAATCACACAATCACAATCATACAATTACAATCATGCAGTCACAATCATACAATCACAATCACACAATCACAATCATACAATCACAATCATACAATCGCAATCATTCAATCGCAGTCATACAATCACAATCATACTATCACAATCATACAATCACAATCCTACAATCACAATCATACAATCACAATCATACAATCACAATCATACAATCACAACCATACAATCACAATCATACAATCACAATCATACAATCGCAATCATACAATCGCAATCCTACAATTACAATCTCCAAAATACAATCTCCCAAATACAATCATACAATCATAATCATACAATCACAATCATACAATCACAATCATACAATCACAGTCATACAATCACAATCTTACAATCACAATCATACAATCACAATCATACAATCACAATAATACTATCGCAATCATACAATCACAATCATACCATCACAATCATACAATCACATTCATACAATCGCAATCATACAACTACAATCTCCCAAATACAATCATACAATCACAATCATACAATCACAATCCTACAATCACAATCATACAATCACAATCATACAATCACAATCATACAATCACAAACATACTATCACAATCATACAATCACAATCATACAATCACAATCATACAATCACATTCATACAATCACAGTCATACAATCACAATCTTACAATCACAATCATACAATCACAATCATACAATCACAGACATACAATCACAGTCACACAATCACAATCATACTATCACAATCATACAATTACAATCATACAATCGCAATCATACAATCGCAATCATACAATCGCAATCATACAACTACAATCTCTCAAATACAATCATACAATCACAATCATACAATCACAATCATACAATCACAATCATACAATCACAATCATACAATCACAATCATACAATCACAATCATACAATCACAATCATACAATCACAATCGTACTATCACAATCGTACAATCACAATCATACAATCACAATCATACAATCACAATCATACAATCACAGTCATACAATCACAATCTTACAATCACAATCATACAATCACAATCATACAATCACAGTCATACAATCACAGTCATACAATCACAATCATACAATCGCAATCATACAATCACAATAATACTATCGCAATCATACAATCACAATCATACCATCACGATCATACAATCACAATCATACAATCACAATCATACAATCACAATCATACAATCACAATCATACAATCGCAATCATACAATTACTATCTCCCAAATACAATCTCCCAAATACAATCATACAATCACAATCATACAATCAAAATCATACAATCAAAGTCATACAATCACAATCATACAATCACAACCGTACAATCATAATCATACAATCACAATAATACAATCATAATCATACAATCACAATCATACAATCGCAATCATACAATCACAATCATACAATCACAATCATACTATCGCAATCATACTATCGCAATCATACAATCACAATCATATCATCGCAATCATACAATCATAATCATACAATTACAATCATACTATCACAATCATACAATCAAAATCATACAATCACAATCATACAATCACAATCATACAATCGCAATCATACAATTACAATCTCCCAAATACAATCTCCCAAATACAATCATACAATCACAATCATACAATCGCAATCATACAATCACAATCATACAATCACAATCATACAATCACAATCATACAATCACAATCATACAATCACAATCATACAATCACAATCATACAACCACTATCATACAATCACAATCCTACAATCACAATCATACAATCACAATCATACAATCACAATCATACATTCACAATCATACAATCACAATCATACAATCACAATCCTACAATCACAATCATACAATCACAATCATACAATCACAATCATACATTCACAATCATACAATCACAATCATACAATGAAAATCATACAATGACAATCATACGGTCACAATCATGCAATCACAACCATACAATCGCAATCATACAATCGCAATCATACAATCACAATCATACAATCACAACCATACAATCACAATCATACAATCACAATAATACTATCGCAATCATACAATCACAATCATACCATCACAATCATACAATCACAATCTTACAATCACAATCATACAATCACAATCAAACAATCACAATCATGCAATCACAATCATGCAATCACAATCATACAATCATAACCAGACAATCACAATCATACAATCACAGTCATACAATCACAATCATGCTATCACAATCATACAATCACAGTCATACAATCACAATCATACAATCACAATCATACAATCACAATCATACAATCACAATCATACAATCACAATCATACAATCGCAATCCTACGATTACAATCTCCAAAATACAATCTCCCAAATACAATCATACAATCATAATCATACAATCACAATCATACAATCACAATCTTACAATCACAATCATACTATCACAATCATACAATCACAATCATACAATCACAATCATACAATCACAATCATACAATCACAATCATACAACCACTATCATACAATCACAATCCTACAATCACAATCATACAATCACAATCATACAATCACAATCATACATTCACAATCATACAATCACAATCATACAATGAAAATCATACAATGACAATCATACGGTCACAATCATGCAATCACAACCATACAATCGCAATCATACAATCGCAATCATACAATCACAATCATACAATCACAACCATACAATCACAATCATACAATCACAATAATACTATCGCAATCATACAATCACAATCATACCATCACAATCATACAATCACAATCTTACAATCACAATCATACAATCACAATCATACAATCACAGTCATACAATCACAGTCATACAATCACAATCATACTATCACAATCATACAATCACACTCATACAATCACAATCATACAATCGCAATCATACAATCGCAATCACACAATCACAATCATACAATTACAATCATGCAGTCACAATCATACAATCACAATCACACAATCACAATCATACAATCACAATCATACAATCGCAATCATTCAATCGCAGTCATACAATCACAATCATACTATCACAATCATACAATCACAATCCTACAATCACAATCATACAATCACAATCATACAATCACAATCATACAATCACAATCATACAATCACAACCATACAATCACAATCATACAATCACAATCATACAATCGCAATCATACAATCGCAATCCTACAATTACAATCTCCAAAATACAATCTCCCAAATACAATCATACAATCATAATCATACAATCACAATCATACAATCACAATCATACAATCACAGTCATACAATCACAATCTTACAATCACAATCATACTATCACAATCATACAATCACAATCATACAATCACAATCATACAATCACAATCATACATTCAAAATCATGCAATCACAATCACA
Source organism: Megachile rotundata (assembly GCF_050947335.1). Classification (NCBI taxonomy): domain Eukaryota; kingdom Metazoa; phylum Arthropoda; class Insecta; order Hymenoptera; family Megachilidae; genus Megachile; species Megachile rotundata. The sequence goes on along the minus strand of NW_027473336.1, from coordinate 754,357 downwards.
CAGTCACAATCATGCAATCACAATCATTCAATCATAATCATACAATCACAATCCTACAATCACAATCGTACAATCACAATCGTACAATCACAATCGCACAATCACAATCATACAATCACAGTCATACAATCACAATCTTACAATCACAATCATACTATCACAATCATACAATCACAATCATACAATCACAATCATACAATCACAATCATACAATCACAATCATACAATCACAATCATACAATCACAATCATACAATCGCAATCATACAATCACAATCATACAATCATAATCATACCCTCACAATCATACGATCGCAATCATACAATCACAATCATACCATCACAATCATACAATCACAATCATACAATCACAATCATACAATCACAATCATACTATCACAATCATACAATCACAATCATGCAATCACAATCATACAATCACAAACATACAATCACAATCATACAATCACAATCATACAATCACAATCATACAATCGCAATCATACAATCACAATCATACAATCACAATCATACAATCACAATCATACAATCACAATCATACATTCAAAATAATGCAATCACAATCATACAATCACAATCATGCAATCACAATCATACAATCACAATCATACTATCACAATCATACAATCACAATCCTACAATCACAATCATACAATCAATATCATACAATCACAATCATACAATCACAATCATGTAATCACAATCATACAATCGCATTCATACAATCGCAATCATACAATCACAATCATACAACCACAATCATACAATCACAATCATACAATCACAATCATACAATCACAATCATACAATCACAATCATACAATCACAATCATACAATCACAATCATACAATCACAATGATACAATCGCAATCATACAATCACGATCATACAATCATAATCATACAATCACAATCTTACAATCACAATCATACAATCACAATCATACAATCACAGTCATACAATCACAGTCATACAATCACAATCATACTATCACAATCATACAATCACACTCATACAATCACAATCATACAATCGCAATCATACAATCGCAATCACACAATCACAATCATACAATTACAATCATACAGTCACAATCATACAATCACAATCATACAATCACAATCATACAATCGCAATCATACTATCGCAATCATACAATCGCAATCATACCATCACAATCATACAGTCACAACCATACAATCATAATCATACAATCACAATCATACAATCATAGTCATACAATCGCAATCATACAATCGCAATCATACAATCACAATCATACAATCACAATCATACAATCACAATCATACAATTACAATCATACAATCACAATCATACAATCACAGTCATACAATCACAATCTTACAATCACAATCATACTATCACAATCATACAATCACAATCATACAATCACAATCATACAATCGCAATCATCCTATCGCAATCATACAATCGCAATCATACCATCACAATCATACAGTCACAACCATACAATCATAATCATACAATCACAATCATACAATCATAATCATACAATCGCAATCATACAATCGCAATCATACAATCACAATCATACAATCACAATCATACAATCACAATCATACAATTACAATCATACAATCACAATAATACAATCACAGTCATACAATCACAATCTTACAATCACAATCATACTATCACAATCATACAATCACAATCATACAATCACAATCATACAATCACAATCATACAATTACAATCATACAATCGCAATCATACAATCACAATCATACAATCACAACCGTACTATCACAATCATACAATCACAATAATACAATCGCAATCATACAATCACAATCATACAATCACAAAAATAGAATCATAATCATACAATCACAATCATACAATCGCAATCATACAATCACAATCATACAATCATAATCATACAATCACAATCATACAATCACAATCATACAATCACAATCATACGATCACAATCATACAATCATAATCATACAATCACAATCATACAATCGCAATCATACAATCACAATCATACAATCATAATCATACAATCACAATCATACTATCACAATCATACAATCACAATCATACAGTCACAATCATACAATCACAATTTTACAATCACAACAATACAATGACAATCATACAATCACAATCATACAATCGCAATAATACAATCACAATCATACAATCATAATCATACCCTCACAATCATACGATCGCAATCACACAATCACAATCATACCATCACAATCATACAATCACAATCATACAATCATAATCATACAATCATAATCATACAATTACAATCATACATCACAATAATACAATCACAATCATACAATCACATTCATACAATCACAGTCATAAAATCACAATCTTACAATCACAATCATACAATCACAATCATACAATCACAGACATACAATCGCAGTCATACAATCACAATCATACTATCACAATCATACAATCACAATCATACAATCACAATCATACAATCGCAATCATACAATCACAATCATACAATCACAATCATACAATCACAATCATACAATCACAGTCATACAATCACAATCTTACAATCATAATCATACAATCACAATCATACAATCACAGTCATACAATCACAGTCATACAATCACAATCATACTATCACAATCATACAATCGCAATCATACAATCACAATCATACCGTCACAATCATACAATCAGAATCATACAATCATAATAATACAATTACAATCATACATCACAATCATACAATCACAATCATACAATCGAAATCATACAACTACAATCTCCCAAATACAATCATACAATCACAATCATACAATCACAATCATACAATCACAGTCATACAATCACAATCATACAATCACAATCATACAATCACAATCATACAATCACAATCATACTATCACAATCATACAATCACAATCATACAATCACAATCATACAATCACATTCATACAGTCACAGTCATACAATCACAATCTTACAATCACAATCATACAATCACAATCATACAATCACAATCATACAATCACAGACATACAATCACAGTCATACAATCACAATCATACTATCACAATCATACAATCACAATCATACAATCGCAATCATACAATCGCAATCACACAATCGCAATCATACAATCGCAGTCATACAATCACAATCATACAATCGCAATCATACAATCACAATCATACAATCGCATTCATACAATCGCAATCATACAATCACAATCATACAATCACAATCATACAATCACAATCATACAATCACAATCATACAATCACAATCATACTATCACAATCATACAATCACAATCATACAGTCACAATCATACAATCACAATTTTACAATCACAACAATACAATCACAATCATACAATCACAGTCATACAATCACAGTCATACAATCACAATCATACTATCACAATCATACAATCACACTCATACAATCAAAATCATACAATCGCAATCATACAATCGCAATCACACAATCACAATCATACAATCACTATCATACAATCGCAATCATACAATTACAATCACCCAAATACAATCGTACAATCACAATCATACAATCACAATCATACAATCACAATAATACAGTCACCAGCATACAATCGCAATCATAAAATCGCAATCATACAATTACAATCTCCCAAATACAATCACACAATCACAATCATGCAGTCACAATCATACAATCACAATCACACAATCACAATCATACAATCACAATCATACAATCGCAATCATTCAATCGCAGTCATACAATCACAATCATACTATCACAATCATACAATCACAATCCTACAATCACAATCATACAATCACAATCATACAATCACAATCATACAATCACAACCATACAATCACAATCATACAATCACAATCATACAATCGCAATCATACAATCGCAATCATACAATCGCAATCCTACAATTACAATCTCCAAAATACAATCTCCCAAATACAATCATACAATCATAATCATACAATCACAATCATACAATCACAATCATACAATCACAGTCATACAATCACAATCTTACAATCACAATCATACTATCACAATCATACAATCACAATCATACAATCACAATCATACAATCACAATCATACATTCAAAATCATGCAATCACAATCACACAGTCACAATCATGCAATCACAATCATTCAATCATAATCATACAATCACAATCCTACAATCACAATCGTACAATCACAATCGTACAATCACAATCGCACAATCACAATCATACAATCACAGTCATACAATCACAATCTTACAATCACAATCATACTATCACAATCATACAATCACAATCATACAATCACAATCATACAATCACAATCATACAATCACAATCATACAATCACAATCATACAATCACAATCATACAATCGCAATCATACAATCACAATCATACAATCATAATCATACCCTCACAATCATACGATCGCAATCATACAATCACAATCATACCATCACAATCATACAATCACAATCATACAATCACAATCATACAATCACAATCATACTATCACAATCATACAATCACAATCATGCAATCACAATCATACAATCACAAACATACAATCACAATCATACAATCACAATCATACAATCACAATCATACAATCACAATCATACAATCGCAATCATACAATCACAATCATACAATCACAATCATACAATCACAATCATACAATCACAATCATACATTCAAAATAATGCAATCACAATCATACAATCACAATCATGCAATCACAATCATACAATCACAATCATACTATCACAATCATACAATCACAATCCTACAATCACAATCATACAATCAATATCATACAATCACAATCATACAATCACAATCATGTAATCACAATCATACAATCGCATTCATACAATCGCAATCATACAATCACAATCATACAATCACAATCATACAATCACAATCATACAATCACAATCATACAATCACAATCATACAATCACAATCATACAATCACAATCATACAATCACAATCATACAATCACAATGATACAATCGCAATCATACAATCACGATCATACAATCATAATCATACAATCACAATCTTACAATCACAATCATACAATCACAATCATACAATCACAGTCATACAATCACAGTCATACAATCACAATCATACTATCACAATCATACAATCACACTCATACAATCACAATCATACAATCGCAATCATACAATCGCAATCACACAATCACAATCATACAATTACAATCATACAGTCACAATCATACAATCACAATCATACAATCACAATCATACAATCGCAATCATACTATCGCAATCATACAATCGCAATCATACCATCACAATCATACAGTCACAACCATACAATCATAATCATACAATCACAATCATACAATCATAGTCATACAATCGCAATCATACAATCGCAATCATACAATCACAATCATACAATCACAATCATACAATCACAATCATACAATTACAATCATACAATCACAATCATACAATCACAGTCATACAATCACAATCTTACAATCACAATCATACTATCACAATCATACAATCACAATCATACAATCACAATCATACAATCGCAATCATACTATCGCAATCATACAATCGCAATCATACCATCACAATCATACAGTCACAACCATACAATCATAATCATACAATCACAATCATACAATCATAATCATACAATCGCAATCATACAATCGCAATCATACAATCACAATCATACAATCACAATCATACAATCACAATCATACAATTACAATCATACAATCACAATAATACAATCACAGTCATACAATCACAATCTTACAATCACAATCATACTATCACAATCATACAATCACAATCATACAATCACAATCATACAATCACAATCATACAATTACAATCATACAATCGCAATCATACAATCACAATCATACAATCACAACCGTACTATCACAATCATACAATCACAATAATACAATCGCAATCATACAATCACAATCATACAATCACAAAAATAGAATCATAATCATACAATCACAATCATACAATCGCAATCATACAATCACAATCATACAATCATAATCATACAATCACAATCATACAATCACAATCATACAATCACAATCATACGATCACAATCATACAATCATAATCATACAATCACAATCATACAATCGCAATCATACAATCACAATCATACAATCATAATCATACAATCACAATCATACTATCACAATCATACAATCACAATCATACAGTCACAATCATACAATCACAATTTTACAATCACAACAATACAATGACAATCATACAATCACAATCATACAATCGCAATAATACAATCACAATCATACAATCATAATCATACCCTCACAATCATACGATCGCAATCACACAATCACAATCATACCATCACAATCATACAATCACAATCATACAATCATAATCATACAATCATAATCATACAATTACAATCATACATCACAATAATACAATCACAATCATACAATCACATTCATACAATCACAGTCATAAAATCACAATCTTACAATCACAATCATACAATCACAATCATACAATCACAGACATACAATCGCAGTCATACAATCACAATCATACTATCACAATCATACAATCACAATCATACAATCACAATCATACAATCGCAATCATACAATCACAATCATACAATCACAATCATACAATCACAATCATACAATCACAGTCATACAATCACAATCTTACAATCATAATCATACAATCACAATCATACAATCACAGTCATACAATCACAGTCATACAATCACAATCATACTATCACAATCATACAATCGCAATCATACAATCACAATCATACCGTCACAATCATACAATCAGAATCATACAATCATAATAATACAATTACAATCATACATCACAATCATACAATCACAATCATACAATCGAAATCATACAACTACAATCTCCCAAATACAATCATACAATCACAATCATACAATCACAATCATACAATCACAGTCATACAATCACAATCATACAATCACAATCATACAATCACAATCATACAATCACAATCATACTATCACAATCATACAATCACAATCATACAATCACAATCATACAATCACATTCATACAGTCACAGTCATACAATCACAATCTTACAATCACAATCATACAATCACAATCATACAATCACAATCATACAATCACAGACATACAATCACAGTCATACAATCACAATCATACTATCACAATCATACAATCACAATCATACAATCGCAATCATACAATCGCAATCACACAATCGCAATCATACAATCGCAGTCATACAATCACAATCATACAATCGCAATCATACAATCACAATCATACAATCGCATTCATACAATCGCAATCATACAATCACAATCATACAATCACAATCATACAATCACAATCATACAATCACAATCATACAATCACAATCATACTATCACAATCATACAATCACAATCATACAGTCACAATCATACAATCACAATTTTACAATCACAACAATACAATCACAATCATACAATCACAGTCATACAATCACAGTCATACAATCACAATCATACTATCACAATCATACAATCACACTCATACAATCAAAATCATACAATCGCAATCATACAATCGCAATCACACAATCACAATCATACAATCACTATCATACAATCGCAATCATACAATTACAATCACCCAAATACAATCGTACAATCACAATCATACAATCACAATCATACAATCACAATAATACAGTCACCAGCATACAATCGCAATCATAAAATCGCAATCATACAATTACAATCTCCCAAATACAATCACACAATCACAATCATACAATCACAATCATACAATCGGAATCATACAATCACTATCATACAATCACAATCATACAATCACAGTCATACAATCACAGTCATACAATCACAGTCATACAATCACAATCATACTATCACAATCATACAATCACACTCATACAATCAAAATCATACAATCACAATCATACAATCGCAATCATACAATCACAATCATACAATCACAATCATACAATCACAATCATACAATCACAGTCATACAATCACAATCTTACAATCATAATCATACAATCACAATCATACAATCACAGTCATACAATCACAGTCATACAATCACAATCATACTATCACAATCATACAATCGCAATCATACAATCACAATCATACAATCACAATCATACAATCACAATCATACAATCACAATCATACAATCACAATCATACAATCACAAAAATACAATCATAATCATACAATCACAATGATACAATCGCAATCATACAATCACAATCATACAATCATAATCATACAATCACAATCATACGATCGCAATCATACAATCACAATCATACCATCACAATCATACAATCACAATCATACAATCATAATCATACAATTACAATCATACATCACAATCATACAATCACATTCATACAATCGCAATCATACAACTACAATCTCTCAAATACAATCATACAATCACAATCATACAATCACAATCATACAATCACAATCATACAATCACAATCATACTATCACAATCATACAATCACAATCATACAATCACAATCATACAATCACAATCATACAATCACAGTCATACAATCTCAATCTTACAATCACAATCATACAATCACAATCATACAATCACAGTCATACAATCACAGTCATACAATCACAATCATACTATCACAATCATACAATCACACTCATACAATCAAAATCATACAATCGCAATCATACAATCGCAATCACACAATCGCAGTCATACAATCACAATCATACAGTGACAATCATACAATCACAATCACACAATCGCAATCATACAATCACAATCATACAATCATAATCATACAATCACAATCATACGATCGCAATCATACAATCACAATCATACCATCACAATCATACAATCAGAATCATACAATCACAATCATACGATCGCAATCATACAATCACAATCATACCATCACAATCATACAATCAGAATCATACAATCATAATCATACAATCATAATCATACAATTACAATCATACATCACAATAATACAATCACAATCATACAATCACATTCATACAATCACAGTCATAAAATCACAATCTTACAATCACAATCATACAATCACAATCATACAATCACAGACATACAATCGCAGTCATACAATCACAATCATACTATCACAATCATACAATCGCAATCATACAATCACAATCATACAATCGCAATCATACAATCACAATCATACAATCACAATCATACAATCACAATCATACAATCACAGTCATACAATCACAATCTTACAATCACAATCATACAATCACAATCATACAATCACAGTCATACAATCACAGTCATACAATCACAATCATACTATCACAATCATACAATCGCAATCATACAATCACAATCATACAATCACAATCATACAATCCCAATCATACAATCACAATCATACAATCACAAAAATACAATCATAATCATACAATCACAATGATACAATCGCAATCATACAATCACAATCATACAATCATAATCATACAATCACAATCATACGATCGCAATCATACAATCACAATCATACCATCACAATCATACAATCACAATCATACAATCATAATCATACAATTACAATCATACATCACAATCATACAATCACATTCATACAATCGCAATCATACAACTACAATCTCTCAAATACAATCATACAATCACAATCATACAATCACAATCATACAATCGCAATCATACAATCACAATCATACAGTCATAATCATACAATCACAATCATACAATCGAAATCATACAACTACAATCTCCCAAATACAATCATACAATCACAATCATACAATCACAATCATACAATCACAATCATACAATCACAATCATACAATCACAATCATACAATCACAAACATACTATCACAATCATACAATCACAATCATACAATCACAATCATACAATCACATTCATACAATCACAGTCATACAATCACAATCTTACAATCACAATCATACAATCACAATCATACAATCACAGACATACAATCACAGTCACACAATCACAATCATACTATCACAATCATACAATTACAATCATACAATCGCCATCATACAATCGCAATCATACAATCGCAATCATACAACTACAATCTCTCAAATACAATCATACAATCACAATCATACAATCACAATCATACAATCACAATCATACAATCACAATCATACAATCACAATCATACAATCACAATCATACAATCACAATCATACTATCACAATCGTACAATCACAATCATACAATCACAATCATACAATCACAATCATACAATCACAGTCATACAATCACAATCTTACAATCACAATCATACAATCACAATCATACAATCACAGTCATACAATCACAGTCATACAATCACAATCATACAATCGCATTCATACAATCACAATAATACTATCGCAATCATACAATCACAATCATACCATCACAATCATACAATCACAATCATACAATCACAATCATACAATCACAATCATACAATCACAATCATACAATCGCAATCATACAATTAGTATCTCCCAAATACAATCTCCCAAATACAATCATACAATCACAATCATACAATCAAAATCATACAATCAAAGTCATACAATCACAATCATACAATCACAACCGTACAATCATAATCATACAATCACAATAATACAATCATAATCATACAATCACAATCATACAATCGCAATCATACAATCACAATCATACAATCACAATCATACTATCGCAATCATACTATCGCAATCATACAATCACAATCATATCATCGCAATCATACAATCATAATCATACAATTACAATCATACTATCACAATCATACAATCAAAATCATACAATCACAATCATACAATCACAATCATACAATCGCAATCATACAATTACAATCTCCCAAATACAATCTCCCAAATACAATCATACAATCACAATCATACAATCGCAATCATACAATCACAATCATACAATCACAATCATACAATCACAATCATACAATCACAATCATACATTCAAAATCATACAATCACAATCATACTATCGCAATCAAACAATCACAATCATGCAATCACAATCATGCAATCACAATCATACAATCATAACCAGACAATGACAATCATACAATCACAATCATACAATCACAATCATACAATCACAATCATACAATCACAGTCATACAATCACAATCATACTATCTCAATCATACAATCACAATCATACAATCACAATCATACAATCTCAATCATACAACCACAATCATACTATCGCAATCATACAATCGCAATCATACCATCCCTATCATACAAACACAACCGTACAATCATAATCATACAATCACAATCATACAATCATAATTATACAATCACAATCATACAATCACAATCATACAATCACAGTCATACAATCACAATCTTACAATCACAATCATACTATCACAATCATACAATCACAATCATACAATCACAATCATACAATCACAATCATACAATCGCAATCCTACAATTACAATCTCCAAAATACAATCTCCCAAATACAATCATACAATCATAATCATACAATCACAATCATACAATCACAATCATACAATCACAGTCATACAATCACAATCTTACAATCACAATCATACTATCACAATCATACAATCACAATCATACAATCACAATCATACAATCACAATCATACATTCAAAATCATGCAATCACAATCATACAATCACAATCATACAATCGCAATCATACTATCGCAATCATACAATCGCAATCTTACCATCACAATCATACAGTCACAACCATACAATCATAATCATACAATCACAATCATACAATCATAATCATACAATCGCAATCATACAATCGCAATCATACAATCACAATCATACAATCACAATCATACAATCACAATCATACAATTACAATCATACAATCACAATCATACAATCACAGTCATACAATCACAATCTTACAATCACAATCATACTATCACAATCATACAATCACAATCATACAATCACAATCATACAATCACAATCATACAATTACAATCATACAATCGCAATCATACAATCACAATCATACAATCACAACCATACTATCACAATCATACAATCACAATAATACAATCGCAATCATACAATCACAATCATACAATCACAAAAATAGAATCATAATCATACAATCACAATCATACAATCGCAATCATACAATCACAATCATACAATCACAATCATACTATCACAATCATACAATCACAATCATACAGTCACAATCATACAATCACAATTTTACAATCACAACAATACAATCACAATCATACAATCACAGTCATACAATCACAGTCATACAATCACAATCATACTATCACAATCATACAATCACACTCATACAATCAAAATCATACAATCGCAATCTTACAATCGCAATCACACAATCACAATCATACAATCATAATCATACAATCACAATCATACAATCACAATCATACAATCACAATCATACGATCACAATCATACAATCATAATCATACAATCACAATCATACAATCGCAATCATACAATCACAATCATACAATCATAATCATTCAATCACAATCATACGATCGCAATCATACAATCACAATCATACCGTCACAATCATACAATCAGAATCATACAATCATAATAATACAATTACAATCATACATCACAATCATACAATCACAATCATACAATCGAAATCATACAACTACAATCTCCCAAATACAATCATACAATCACAATCATACAATCACAATCATACAATCACAATCATACAATCACAATCATACAATCACAATCATACAATCACAATCATACAATCACAATCATACAATCACAATCATACAATCACAATCATACAATCACAATCATACAATCACATTCATACAGTCACAGTCATACAATCACAATCTTACAATCACAATCATACAATCACAATCATACAATCACAATCATACAATCACAGACATACAATCACAGTCATACAATCACAATCATACTATCACAATCATACAATCACAATCATACAATCGCAATCATACAATCGCAATCATACAATCGCAATCATACAATCGCAGTCATACAATCACAATCATACAATCGCAATCATACAATCACAATCATACAATCGCATTCATACAATCGCAATCATACAATCACAATCATACAATCACAATCATACAATCACAATCATACAATCACAATCATACAATCACAATCATACAATCACAATCATACTATCACAATCATACAATCACAATCATACAGTCACAATCATACAATCACAATTTTACAATCACAACAATACAATCACAATCATACAATCACAGTCATACAATCACAGTCATACAATCACAATCATACTATCACAATCATACAATCACACTCATACAATCAAAATCATACAATCGCAATCTTACAATCGCAATCACACAATCACAATCATACAATCACTATCATACAATCGCAATCATACAATTACAATCACCCAAATACAATCGTACAATCACAATCATACAATCACAATCATACAATCACAATAATACAGTCACCAGCATACAATCGCAATCATAAAATCGCAATCATACAATTACAATCTCCCAAATACAATCACACAATCACAATCATACAATCACAATCATACAATCGGAATCATACAATCACTATCATACAATCACAACAATACAATCACGATCATACAATCACAATCATACAATCACAACCATACTATCACAATCATACAATCACAATCATACAATCACAATCATACATTCACAATCATACAATCACAATCATACTATCACAATCATACAATCACAATCATGCAATCACAATCATGCAATCACAATCATACTATCACAATCATACAAGCACAATCATACAATCACAATCATACAATCATAATCAGACAATGACAATCATACAATCACAATCATACAATCACAATCATACAATCACAATCATACAATCACAATCATACAATCACAATCATACTATCGCAATCATACAATCGCAATCATACAATCACAATCATACCATCACAATCATACAATCAGAATCATACAATCATAATCATACAATTACAAACATACATCACAATCATACAATCACAATCATACAATTGAAATCATACAACTACAATCTCCCAAATACAATCATACAATCACAATAATACAATCACATTCATACAATCACAGTCATACAATCACAATCTTACAATCACAATCATACAATCACAATCATACAATCACAGACATACAATCACAGTCATACAATCACAATCATTCTATCACAATCATACAATCACAATCATACAATCGCAATCATACAATCGCAATCATACAATCGCAATCATACAATCACAATCATACAATCATAATCATACAATCACAATCATACGATCGCAATCATACAATCACAATCATACCATCACAATCATACAATCACAATCATACAATCATAATCATACAATTACAATCATACATCACAATCATACAATCACAATCATACAATCACATTCATACAATCACAGTCATAAAATCACAATCTTACAATCACAATCATACAATCACAATCATACAATCACAGACCTACAATCGCAGTCATACAATCACAATCATACTATCACAATCATACAATCACAATCATACAATCACAATCATACAATCGCAATCATACAATCGCAATCACACAATCGCAGTCATACAATCACAATCATACAGTGACAATCATACAATCACAATCATACAATCGCAATCATACAATCACAATCATACAATCATAATCATACAATCACAATCATACTATCACAATCATACAATCACAATCATACAGTCACAATCATACAATCACAATTTTACAATCACAACAATACAATGACAATCATACAATCACAATCATACAATCGCAATAATACAATCACAATCATACAATCATAATCATACCCTCACAATCATACGATCGCAATCACACAATCACAATCATACCATCACAATCATACAATCACAATCATACAATCATAATCATACAATCATAATCATACAATTACAATCATACATCACAATAATACAATCACAATCATACAATCACATTCATACAATCACAGTCATAAAATCACAATCTTACAATCACAATCATACAATCACAATCATACAATCACAGACATACAATCGCAGTCATACAATCACAATCATACTATCACAATCATACAATCACAATCATACAATCACAATCATACAATCGCAATCATACAATCACAATCATACAATCACAATCATACAATCACAATCATACAATCACAGTCATACAATCACAATCTTACAATCATAATCATACAATCACAATCATACAATCACAGTCATACAATCACAGTCATACAATCACAATCATACTATCACAATCATACAATCGCAATCATACAATCACAATCATACAATCACAATCATACAATCACAATCATACAATCACAATCATACAATCACAATCATACAATCACAAAAATACAATCATAATCATACAATCACAATGACACAATCGCAATCATACAATCACAATCATACAATCATAATCATACAATCACAATCATACGATCGCAATCATACAATCACAATCATACCATCACAATCATACAATCACAATCATACAATCATAATCATACAATTACAATCATACATCACAATCATACAATCACATTCATACAATCGCAATCATACAACTACAATCTCTCAAATACAATCATACAATCACAATCATACAATCACAATCATACAATCACAATCATACTATCACAATCATACAATCACAATCATGCAATCACAATCATGCAATCACAATCATACAATCACAGTCATACAATCACAATCTTACAATCACAATCATACAATCACAATCATACAATCACAGTCATACAATCACAGTCATACAATCACAATCATACTATCACAATCATACAATCACACTCATTCAATCAAAATCATACAATCGCAATCATACAATCGCAATCACACAATCGCAGTCATACAATCACAATCATACAGTGACAATCATACAATCACAATCACACAATCGCAATCATACAATCACAATCATACAATCATAATCATACAATCACAATCATACGATCGCAATCATACAATCACAATCATACCATCACAATCATACAATCAGAATCATACAATCACAATCATACGATCGCAATCATACAATCACAATCATACCATCACAATCATACAATCAGAATCATACAATCATAATCATACAATCATAATCATACAATTACAATCATACATCACAATAATACAATCACAATCATACAATCACATTCATACAATCACAGTCATAAAATCACAATCTTACAATCACAATCATACAATCACAATCATACAATCACAGACATACAATCGCAGTCATACAATCACAATCATACTATCACAATCATACAATCACAATCATACAATCACAATCATACAATCGCAATCATACAATCACAATCATACAATCACAATCATACAATCACAATCATACAATCACAGTCATACAATCACAATCTTACAATCACAATCATACAATCACAATCATACAATCACAGTCATACAATCACAGTCATACAATCACAATCATACTATCACAATCATACAATCGCAATCATACAATCACAATCATACAATCACAATCATACAATCCCAATCATACAATCACAATCATACAATCACAAAAATACAATCATAATCATACAATCACAATGATACAATCGCAATCATACAATCACAATCATACAATCATAATCATACAATCACAATCATACGATCGCAATCATACAATCACAATCATACCATCACAATCATACAATCACAATCATACAATCATAATCATACAATTACAATCATACATCACAATCATACAATCACATTCATACAATCGCAATCATACAACTACAATCTCTCAAATACAATCATACAATCACAATCATACAATCACAATCATACAATCGCAATCATACAATCACAATCATACAGTCATAATCATACAATCACAATCATACAATCGAAATCATACAACTACAATCTCCCAAATACAATCATACAATCACAATCATACAATCACAATCATACAATCACAATCATACAATCACAAACATACCATCACAATCATACAATCACAATCATACAATCACAATCATACAATCACATTCATACAATCACAGTCATACAATCACAATCTTACAATCACAATCATACAATCACAATCATACAATCACAGACATACAATCACATACACACAATCACAATCATACTATCACAATCATACAATTACAATCATACAATCGCAATCATACAATCGCAATCATACAATCGCAATCATACAACTACAATCTCTCAAATACAATCATACAATCACAATCATACAATCACAATCATACAATCACAATCATACAATCACAATCATACAATCACAATCATACAATCACAATCATACTATCACAATCGTACAATCACAATCATACAATCACAATCATACAATCACAATCATACAATCACAGTCATACAATCACAATCTTACAATCACAATCATACAATCACAATCATACAATCACAGTCATACAATCACAGTCATACAATCACAATCATACAATCGCAATCATACAATCACAATAATACTATCGCAATCATACAATCACAATCATACCATCACAATCATACAATCACAATCATACAATCACAATCATACAATCACAATCATACAATCACAATCATACAATCGCAATCATACAATTACTATCTCCCAAATACAATCTCCCAAATACAATCATACAATCACAATCATACAATCAAAATCATACAATCAAAGTCATACAATCACAATCATAAAATCACAACCGTACAATCATAATCATACAATCACAATAATACAATCATAATCATACAATCACAATCATACAATCGCAATCATACAATCACAATCATACAATCACAATCATACTATCGCAATCATACTACCGCAATCATACAATCACAATCATATCATCGCAATCATACAATCATAATCATACAATTACAATCATACTATCACAATCATACAATCAAAATCATACAATCACAATCATACAATCACAATCATACAATCGCAATCATACAATTACAATCTCCCAAATACAATCTCCCAAATACAATCATACAATCTCAATCATACAATCGCAATCATACAATCACAATCATACAATCACAATCATACAATCACAATCATACAATCACAATCATACTATCACAATCATACAATCACACTCATTCAATCAAAATCATACAATCGCAATCATACAATCGCAATCACACAATCGCAGTCATACAATCACAATCATACAGTGACAATCATACAATCACAATCACACAATCGCAATCATACAATCACAATCATACAATCATAATCATACAATCACAATCATACGATCGCAATCATACAATCACAATCATACCATCACAATCATACAATCAGAATCATACAATCACAATCATACGATCGCAATCATACAATCACAATCATACCATCACAATCATACAATCAGAATCATACAATCATAATCATACAATCATAATCATACAATTACAATCATACATCACAATAATACAATCACAATCATACAATCACATTCATACAATCACAGTCATAAAATCACAATCTTACAATCACAATCATACAATCACAATCATACAATCACAGACATACAATCGCAGTCATACAATCACAATCATACTATCACAATCATACAATCACAATCATACAATCACAATCATACAATCGCAATCATACAATCACAATCATACAATCACAATCATACAATCACAATCATACAATCACAGTCATACAATCACAATCTTACAATCACAATCATACAATCACAATCATACAATCACAGTCATACAATCACAGTCATACAATCACAATCATACTATCACAATCATACAATCGCAATCATACAATCACAATCATACAATCACAATCATACAATCCCAATCATACAATCACAATCATACAATCACAAAAATACAATCATAATCATACAATCACAATGATACAATCGCAATCATACAATCACAATCATACAATCATAATCATACAATCACAATCATACGATCGCAATCATACAATCACAATCATACCATCACAATCATACAATCACAATCATACAATCATAATCATACAATTACAATCATACATCACAATCATACAATCACATTCATACAATCGCAATCATACAACTACAATCTCTCAAATACAATCATACAATCACAATCATACAATCACAATCATACAATCGCAATCATACAATCACAATCATACAGTCATAATCATACAATCACAATCATACAATCGAAATCATACAACTACAATCTCCCAAATACAATCATACAATCACAATCATACAATCACAATCATACAATCACAATCATACAATCACAAACATACCATCACAATCATACAATCACAATCATACAATCACAATCATACAATCACATTCATACAATCACAGTCATACAATCACAATCTTACAATCACAATCATACAATCACAATCATACAATCACAGACATACAATCACATACACACAATCACAATCATACTATCACAATCATACAATTACAATCATACAATCGCAATCATACAATCGCAATCATACAATCGCAATCATACAACTACAATCTCTCAAATACAATCATACAATCACAATCATACAATCACAATCATACAATCACAATCATACAATCACAATCATACAATCACAATCATACAATCACAATCATACTATCACAATCGTACAATCACAATCATACAATCACAATCATACAATCACAATCATACAATCACAGTCATACAATCACAATCTTACAATCACAATCATACAATCACAATCATACAATCACAGTCATACAATCACAGTCATACAATCACAATCATACAATCGCAATCATACAATCACAATAATACTATCGCAATCATACAATCACAATCATACCATCACAATCATACAATCACAATCATACAATCACAATCATACAATCACAATCATACAATCACAATCATACAATCGCAATCATACAATTACTATCTCCCAAATACAATCTCCCAAATACAATCATACAATCACAATCATACAATCAAAATCATACAATCAAAGTCATACAATCACAATCATAAAATCACAACCGTACAATCATAATCATACAATCACAATAATACAATCATAATCATACAATCACAATCATACAATCGCAATCATACAATCACAATCATACAATCACAATCATACTATCGCAATCATACTACCGCAATCATACAATCACAATCATATCATCGCAATCATACAATCATAATCATACAATTAC
Source organism: Megachile rotundata (assembly GCF_050947335.1). Classification (NCBI taxonomy): domain Eukaryota; kingdom Metazoa; phylum Arthropoda; class Insecta; order Hymenoptera; family Megachilidae; genus Megachile; species Megachile rotundata. The sequence goes on along the minus strand of NW_027473336.1, from coordinate 733,814 downwards.
AATCATACTATCACAATCATACAATCAAAATCATACAATCACAATCATACAATCACAATCATACAATCGCAATCATACAATTACAATCTCCCAAATACAATCTCCCAAATACAATCATACAATCTCAATCATACAATCGCAATCATACAATCACAATCATACAATCACAATCATACAATCACAATCATACAATCACAATCATACAATCACAATCATACATTCAAAATCATACAATCACAATCATACTATCACAATCAAACAATCACAATCATGCAATCACAATCATGCAATCACAATCATACAATCATAACCAGACAATGACAATCATACAATCACAATCATACAATCACAATCATACAATCACAATCATACAATCACAGTCATACAATCACAATCATACTATCCCAATCGTACAATCACAATCATACAATCACAATCATACAATCTCAATCATACAATCACAATCATACTATCGCAATCATACAATCGCAATCATACCATCCCAATCATACAAACACAACCGTACAATCATAATCATACAATCACAATCATACAATCGCAATCATACAATCGCAATCCTACAATTACAATCTCCAAAATACAATCTCCCAAATACAATCATACAATCATAATCATACAATCACAATCATACAATCACAATCATACAATCACAGTCATACAATCACAATCTTACAATCACAATCATACTATCACAATCATACAATCACAATCATACAATCACAATCATACAATCACAATCATACATTCAAAATCATGCAATCACAATCACACAGTCACAATCATGCAATCACAATCATTCAATCATAATCATACAATCACAATCCTACAATCACAATCGTACAATCACAATCGTACAATCACAATCGCACAATCACAATCATACAATCACAGTCATACAATCACAATCTTACAATCACAATCATACTATCACAATCATACAATCACAATCATACAATCACAATCATACAATCACAATCATACAATCACAATCATACAATCACAATCATACAATCACAATCATACAATCGCAATCATACAATCACAATCATACAATCATAATCATACCCTCACAATCATACGATCGCAATCATACAATCACAATCATACCATCACAATCATACAATCACAATCATACAATCACAATCATACAATCACAATCATACTATCACAATCATACAATCACAATCATGCAATCACAATCATACAATCACAATCATACAATCACAATCATACAATCACAATCATACAATCACAATCATACAATCACAATCATACAATCGCAATCATACAATCACAATCATACAATCACAATCATACAATCACAATCATACAATCACAATCATACAATCACAATCATACATTCAAAATAATGCAATCACAATCATACAATCACAATCATGCAATCACAATCATACAATCACAATCATACTATCACAATCATACAATCACAATCCTACAATCACAATCATACAATCAATATCATACAATCACAATCATACAATCACAATCATGTAATCACAATCATACAATCGCATTCATACAATCGCAATCATACAATCACAATCATACAATCACAATCATACAATCACAGTCATACAATCACAATCTTACAATCACAATCATACGATCACAATCATACAATCACAATCATACAATCACAATCATACAATCACAATCATACAATTACAATCATACAATCATAATCATTCAATCACAATCATACGATCGCAATCATACAATCACAATCATACCGTCACAATCATACAATCAGAATCATACAATCATAATAATACAATTACAATCATACATCACAATCATACAATCACAATCATACAATCGAAATCATACAACTACAATCTCCCAAATACAATCATACAATCACAATCATACAATCACAATCATACAATCACAATCATACAATCACAATCATACAATCACAATCATACAATCACAATCATACAATCACAATCATACAATCACAATCATACTATCACAATCATACAATCACAATCATACAATCACAATCATACAATCACATTCATACAGTCACAGTCATACAATCACAATCTTACAATCACAATCATACAATCACAATCATACAATCACAATCATACAATCACAGACATACAATCACAGTCATACAATCACAATCATACTATCACAATCATACAATCACAATCATACAATCGCAATCATACAATCGCAATCATACAATCGCAATCATACAATCGCAGTCATACAATCACAATCATACAATCGCAATCATACAATCACAATCATACAATCGCATTCATACAATCGCAATCATACAATCACAATCATACAATCACAATCATACAATCACAATCATACAATCACAATCATACAATCACAATCATACTATCACAATCATACAATCACAATCATACAGTCACAATCATACAATCACAATTTTACAATCACAACAATACAATCACAATCATACAATCACAGTCATACAATCACAGTCATACAATCACAATCATACTATCACAATCATACAATCACACTCATACAATCAAAATCATACAATCGCAATCATACAATCGCAATCACACAATCACAATCATACAATCACTATCATACAATCGCAATCATACAATTACAATCACCCAAATACAATCGTACAATCACAATCATACAATCACAATCATACAATCACAATAATACAGTCACCAGCATACAATCGCAATCATAAAATCGCAATCATACAATTACAATCTCCCAAATACAATCACACAATCACAATCATACAATCACAATCATACAATCGGAATCATACAATCACTATCATACAATCACAACAATACAATCACGATCATACAATCACAATCATACAATCACAACCATACTATCACAATCATACAATCACAATCATACAATCACAATCATACATTCACAATCATACAATCACAATCATACTATCACAATCATACAATCACAATCATGCAATCACAATCATGCAATCACAATCATACTATCACAATCATACAAGCACAATCATACAATCACAATCATACAATCATAATCAGACAATGACAATCCTACAATCACAATCATACAATCACAATCATACAATCACAATCATACAATCACAATCATACAATCACAATCATACTATCGCAATCATACAATCGCAATCATACAATCACAATCATACCATCACAATCATACAATCAGAATCATACAATCATAATCATACAATTACAAACATACATCACAATCATACAATCACAATCATACAATCGAAATCATACGACTACAATCTCCCAAATACAATCATACAATCACAATAATACAATCACATTCATACAATCACAGTCATACAATCACAATCTTACAATCACAATCATACAATCACAATCATACAATCACAGACATACAATCACAGTCATACAATCACAATCATACTATCACAATCATACAATCACAATCATACAATCGCAATCATACATCGCAATCATACAATCGCAATCATACAATCGCAATCATACAATCACAATCATACAATCGCAATCATACAATCACAATCATACAATCGCATTCATACAATCGCAATCATACAATCACAATCATACAATCACAATCATACAATCACAATCATACAATCACAATCATACAATCACAATCATACAATCACAATCATACAATCACAAAAATACAATCATAATCATACAATCACAATGATACAATCGCAATCATACAATCACAATCATACAATCATAATCATACAATCACAATCATACGATCGCAATCATACAATCACAATCATACCATCACAATCATACAATCACAATCATACAATCATAATCATACAATTACAATCATACATCACAATCATACAATCACATTCATACAATCACAGTCATAAAATCACAATCTTACAATCACAATCATACAATCACAATCATACAATCACAGACATACAATCGCAGTCATACAATCACAATCATACTATCACAATCATACAATCACAATCATACAATCACAATCATACAATCGCAATCATACAATCACAATCATACAATCACAATCATACAATCACAATCATACAATCACAGTCATACAATCACAATCTTACAATCACAATCATACAATCACAATCATACAATCACAGTCATACAATCACAGTCATACAATCACAATCATACTATCACAATCATACAATCGCAATCATACAATCACAATCATACAATCACAATCATACAATCCCAATCATACAATCACAATCATACAATCACAAAAATACAATCATAATCATACAATCACAATGATACAATCGCAATCATACAATCACAATCATACAATCATAATCATACAATCACAATCATACGATCGCAATCATACAATCACAATCATACCATCACAATCATACAATCACAATCATACAATCATAATCATACAATTACAATCATACATCACAATCATACAATCACATTCATACAATCGCAATCATACAACTACAATCTCTCAAATACAATCATACAATCACAATCATACAATCACAATCATACAATCGCAATCATACAATCACAATCATACAGTCATAATCATACAATCACAATCATACAATCGAAATCATACAACTACAATCTCCCAAATACAATCATACAATCACAATCATACAATCACAATCATACAATCACAATCATACAATCACAATCATACAATCACAATCATACAATCACAAACATACTATCACAATCATACAATCACAATCATACAATCACAATCATACAATCACATTCATACAATCACAGTCATACAATCACAATCTTACAATCACAATCATACAATCACAATCATACAATCACAGACATACAATCACAGTCACACAATCACAATCATACTATCACAATCATACAATTACAATCATACAATCGCAATCATACAATCGCAATCATACAATCGCAATCATACAATCACAATCATACAATCACAGTCATACAATCACAATCTTACAATCACAATCATACAATCACAATCATACAATCACAGTCATACAATCACAGTCATACAATCACAATCATACAATCGCAATCATACAATCACAATAATACTATCGCAATCATACAATCACAATCATACAATCACAATCATACAATCACAATCATACAATCGCAATCATACAATTACTATCTCCCAAATACAATCTCCCAAATACAATCATACAATCACAATCATACAATCAAAATCATACAATCAAAGTCATACAATCACAATCATACAATCACAACCGTACAATCATAATCATACAATCACAATAATACAATCATAATCATACAATCACAATCATACAATCGCAATCATACAATCACAATCATACAATCACAATCATACTATCGCAATCATACTATCGCAATCATACAATCACAATCATATCATCGCAATCATACAATCATAATCATACAATTACAATCATACTATCACAATCATACAATCAAAATCATACAATCACAATCATACAATCACAATCATACAATCGCAATCATACAATTACAATCTCCCAAATACAATCTCCCAAATACAATCATACAATCTCAATCATACAATCGCAATCATACAATCACAATCATGCAATCACAATCATACAATCACAATCATACAATCACAATCATACATTCAAAATCATACAATCACAATCATACTATCACAATCAAACAATCACAATCATGCAATCACAATCATGCAATCACAATCATACAATCATAACCAGACAATGACAATCATACAATCACAATCATACAATCACAATCATACAATCACAATCATACAATCACAGTCATACAATCACAATCATACTATCCCAATCATACAATCACAATCATACAATCACAATCATACAATCTCAATCATACAATCACAATCATACAATGACAATCATACAATCACAGTCATACAATCACAATCATACTATCCCAATCATACAATCACAATCATACAATCACAATCATACAATCTCAATCATACAATCACAATCATACTATCGCAATCATACAATCGCAATCATACCATCCCAATCATACAAACACAACCGTACAATCATAATCATACAATCACAATCATACAATCATAATTATACAATCACAATCATACAATCACAATCATACAATCACAATCATACAATCACAATCATACATTCACAATCATACAATCACAATCATACAATGAAAATCATACAATGACAATCATACGGTCACAATCATGCAATCACAACCATACAATCGCAATCATACAATCGCAATCATACAATCACAATCATACAATCACAACCATACAATCACAATCATACAATCACAATAATACTATCGCAATCATACAATCACAATCATACCATCACAATCATACAATCACAATCTTACAATCACAATCATACAATCACAATCATACAATCACAGTCATTCAATCACAGTCATACAATCACAATCATACTATCACAATCATACAATCACACTCATACAATCACAATCATACAATCGCAATCATACAATCGCAATCACACAATCACAATCATACAATTACAATCATACAGTCACAATCATACAATCACAATCACACAATCACAATCATACAATCACAATCATACAATCGCAATCATACAATCACAATCATACAATCACAATCATACAATCACAATCATACAATCACAATCATACAATCACAATCATACAATCACAATCATACAATCACAACCATACAATCACAATCATACAATCACAATCATACAATCGCAATCATACAATCGCAATCCTACAATTACAATCTCCAAAATACAATCTCCCAAATACAATCATACAATCATAATCATACAATCACAATCATACAATCACAATCATACAATCACAGTCATACAATCACAATCTTACAATCACAATCATACTATCACAATCATACAATCACAATCATACAATCACAATCATACAATCACAATCATACATTCAAAATCATGCAATCACAATCACACAGTCACAATCATGCAATCACAATCATTCAATCATAATCATACAATCACAATCCTACAATCACAATCGTACAATCACAATCGTACAATCACAATCGCACAATCACAATCATACAATCACAGGCATACAATCACAATCTTACAATCACAATCATACTATCACAATCATACAATCACAATCATACAATCACAATCATACAATCACAATCATACAATCACAATCATACAATCACAATCATACAATCACAATCATACAATCGCAATCATACAATCACAATCATACAATCATAATCATACCCTCACAATCATACGATCGCAATCATACAATCACAATCATACCATCACAATCATACAATCACAATCATACAATCACAATCATACAATCACAATCATACTATCACAATCATACAATCACAATCATGCAATCACAATCATACAATCACAATCATACAATCACAATCATACAATCACAATCATACAATCACAATCATACAATCACAATCATACAATCGCAATCATACAATCACAATCATACAATCACAATCATACAATCACAATCATACAATCACAATCATACAATCACAATCATACATTCAAAATAATGCAATCACAATCATACAATCACAATCATGCAATCACAATCATACAATCACAATCATACTATCACAATCATACAATCACAATCCTACAATCACAATCATACAATCAATATCATACAATCACAATCATACAATCACAATCATGTAATCACAATCATACAATCGCATTCATACAATCGCAATCATACAATCACAATCATACAATCACAATCATACAATCACAGTCATACAATCACAATCTTACAATCACAATCATACGATCACAATCATACAATCACAATCATACAATCACAATCATACAATCACAATCATACAATTACAATCATACAATCATAATCATTCAATCACAATCATACGATCGCAATCATACAATCACAATCATACCGTCACAATCATACAATCAGAATCATACAATCATAATAATACAATTACAATCATACATCACAATCATACAATCACAATCATACAATCGAAAGCATACAACTACAATCTCCCAAATACAATCATACAATCACAATCATACAATCACAATCATACAATCACAATCATACAATCACAATCATACAATCACAATCATACAATCACAATCATACAATCACAATCATACAATCACAATCATACTATCACAATCATACAATCACAATCATACAATCACAATCATACAATCACATTCATACAGTCACAGTCATACAATCACAATCTTACAATCACAATCATACAATCACAATCATACAATCACAATCATACAATCACAGACATACAATCACAGTCATACAATCACAATCATACTATCACAATCATACAATCGCAATCATACAATCGCAATCATACAATCGCAATCATACAATCGCAATCATACAATCGCAGTCATACAATCACAATCATACAATCGCAATCATACAATCACAATCATACAATCGCATTCATACAATCGCAATCATACAATCACAATCATACAATCACAATCATACAATCACAATCATACAATCACAATCATACAATCACAATCATACTATCACAATCATACAATCACAATCATACAGTCACAATCATACAATCACAATTTTACAATCACAACAATACAATCACAATCATACAATCACAGTCATACAATCACAGTCATACAATCACAATCATACTATCACAATCATACAATCACACTCATACAATCAAAATCATACAATCGCAATCATACAATCGCAATCACACAATCACAATCATACAATCACTATCATACAATCGCAATCATACAATTACAATCACCCAAATACAATCGTACAATCACAATCATACAATCACAATCATACAATCACAATAATACAGTCACCAGCATACAATCGCAATCATAAAATCGCAATCATACAATTACAATCTCCCAAATACAATCACACAATCACAATCATACAATCACAATCATACAATCGGAATCATACAATCACTATCATACAATCACAACAATACAATCACGATCATACAATCACAATCATACAATCACAACCATACTATCAGAATCATACAATCACAATCATACAATCACAATCATACATTCACAATCATACAATCACAATCATACTATCACAATCATACAATCACAATCATGCAATCACAATCATGCAATCACAATCATACTATCACAATCATACAAGCACAATCATACAATCACAATCATACAATCATAATCAGACAATGACAATCATACAATCACAATCATACAATCACAATCATACAATCACAATCATACAATCACAATCATACAATCACAATCATACTATCGCAATCATACAATCGCAATCATACAATCACAATCATACCATCACAATCATACAATCAGAATCATACAATCATAATCATACAATTACAAACATACATCACAATCATACAATCACAATCATACAATCGAAATCATACAACTACAATCTCCCAAATACAATCATACAATCACAATAATACAATCACATTCATACAATCACAGTCATACAATCACAATCTTACAATCACAATCATACAATCACAATCATACAATCACAGACATACAATCACAGTCATACAATCACAATCATACTATCACAATCATACAATCACAATCATACAATCGCAATCATACATCGCAATCATACAATCGCAATCATACAATCGCAATCATACAATCACAATCATACAATCGCAATCATACAATCACAATCATACAATCGTATTCATACAATCGCAATCATACAATCACAATCATACAATCACAATCATACAATCACAATCATACAATCACAATCATACAATCACAATCATACAATCACAAAAATACAATCATAATCATACAGTCACAATGATACAATCGCAATCATACAATCACAATCATACAATCATAATCATACAATCACAATCATACGATCGCAATCATACAATCACAATCATACCATCACAATCATACAATCACAATCATACAATCATAATCATACAATTACAATCATACATCACAATCATACAATCACATTCATACAATCGCAATCATACAACTACAATCTCTCAAATACAATCATACAATCACAATCATACAATCACAATCATACAATCACAATCATACAATCACAATCATACTATCACAATCATACAATCACAATCATACAGTCACAATCATACAATCACAATTTTACTATCACAACAATACAATCACAATCATACAATCACAGTCAAACAATCACAGTCATACAATCACAGTCATACAATCACAATCATACTATCACAATCATACAATCACACTCATACAATCAAAATCGTACAATCGCAATCATACAATCGCAATCACACAATCACAATCATACAATCACAATCATACAATCGCAATCATACAATTACAATCACCCAAATACAATCGTACAATCACAATCATACAATCACAATCATACAATCACAATAATACAGTCACCAGCATACAATCGCAATCATAAAATCGCAATCATACAATTACAATCTCCCAAATACAATCACACAATCACCATTATACAATCACAATCATACAATCGGAATCATACAATCACAATCATACAATCACAACAATACAATCACGATCATACAATCACAATCATACAATCACAGCCATACTATCACAATCATACAATCACAATCATACAATCACAATCATACATTCACAATCATACAATCACAATCATACTATCACAATCATACAATCACAATCATGCAATCACAATCATGCAATCACAATCATACTATCACAATCATACAAGCACAATCATACAATCACAATCATACAATCATAATCAGACAATGACAATCATACAATCACAATCATACAATCGCAATCATACAATCACAATCATACAATCATAATCATACCCTCACAATCATACGATCGCAATCACACAATCACAATCATACCATCACAATCATACAATCACAATCATACAATCATAATCATACAATTACAATCATACATCACAATAGTACAATCACAATCATACAATCACAATCATACAATCACAATCATACAATCACAAAAATACAATCATAATCATACACTCACAATCATACAATCGCAATCATACAATCACAATCATACAATCATAATCATACAATCACAATCATACGATCGCAATCATACAATCACAATCATACCATCAGAATCATACAATCAGAATCATACAATCATAATCATACAATCATAATCATACAATTACAATCATACATCACAATAATACAATCACAATCATACAATCACATTCATACAATCACAGTCATAAAATCACAATCTTACAATCACAAACATACAATCACAATCATACAATCACAGACATACAATCGCAGTCATACAATCACAATCATACTATCACAATCATACAATCACAATCATACAATCACAATCATACAATCGCAATCATACAATCACAATCATACAATCACAATCATACAATCACAATCATATAATCACAGTCATACAATCACAATCTCACAATCACAATCATACAATCACAATCATACAATCACAGTCATACAATCACAGTCATACAATCACAATCATACTATCACAATCATACAATCGCAATCATACAATCACAATCATAAAATCACAATCATACAATCACAATCATACAATCACAATCATACAATCACAAAAATACAATCATAATCATACAATCACAATGATACAATCGCAATCATACAATCACAATCATACAATCACAATCATACAATCACAATCATACAATCACAATCATACGATCGCAATCATACAATCACAATCATACCATCACAATCATACAATCACAATCATACTATCACAATCATACAATCGCAATCATACAATCACAATCATACAATCACAATCATACAATCACAATCATACAATCACAAAAATACAATCATAATCATACAATCACAATCATACAATCACAATCATACAATCACAATCATACAATCACAATCATACAATCACAATCATACTATCACAATCATACAATCACAATCATACAGTCACAATCATACAATCACAATTTTACAATCACAACAATACAATCACAATCATACAATCACAGTCATGCAATCACAGTCATACAATCACAGTCATACAATCACAATCATACTATCACAATCATACAATCACACTCATACAATCAAAATCGTACAATCGCAATCATACAATCGCAATCACACAATCACAATCATACAATCACAATTATACAATCGCAATCATACAATTACAATCACCCAGATACAATCGTACAATCACAATCATACAATCACAATCATACAATCACAATAATACAGTCACCAGCATACAATCGCAATCATAAAATCGCAATCATACAATTACAATCTCCCAAATACAATCACACAATCACAATCATACAATCACAATCATACAATCGGAATCATACAATCATAATCATACAATCACAACAATACAATCACGATCATACAATCACAATCATACAATCACAACCATACTATCACAATCATACAATCACAATCATACAATCACAATCATACATTCACAATCATACAATCACAATCATACTATCACAATCATACAATCACAATCATGCAATCACAATCATGCAATCACAATCATACTATCACAATCATACAAGCACAATCATACAATCACAATCATACAATCATAATCAGACAATGACAATCATACAATCACAATCATACAATCGCAATCATACAATCACAATCATACAATCATAATCATACCCTCACAATCATACGATCGCAATCACACAATCACAATCATACCATCACAATCATACAATCACAATCATACAATCATAATCATACAATTACAATCCCACATCACAATAGTACAATCACAATCATACAATCACAATCATACAATCACAATCATACAATCACAAAAATACAATCATAATCATACAATCACAATCATACAATCGCAATCATACAATCACAATCATACAATCATAATCATACAATCACAATCATACAATCGCAATCATACAATCACAATCATACAATCACAATCATACAATCCCAATCATACAATCACAATCATACAATCACAATCATACAATCGCAATCATACAATCACAATCATACAATCACAATCATACAATCACAATCATACAATCACAGTCATACAATCACAATCTTACAATCACAATCATACAATCACAATCATACAATCACAGTCATACAATCACAGTCATACAATCACAATCATACTATCACAATCATACAATCGCAATCATACAATCACAATCATACAATCACAATCATACAATCCCAATCATACAATCACAATCATACAATCACAAAAATACAATCATAATCATACAATCACAATGATACAATCGCAATCATACAATCACAATCATACAATCATAATCATACAATCACAATCATACGATCGCAATCATACAATCACAATCATACCATCACAATCATACAATCACAATCATACAATCATAATCATACAATTACAATCATACATCACAATCATACAATCACATTCATACAATCGCAATCATACAACTACAATCTCTCAAATACAATCATACAATCACAATCATACAATCACAATCATACAATCACAATCATACAATCACAATCATACTATCACAATCATACAATCGCAATCACACAATCACAATCATACAATCACAATCATACAATCGCAATCATACAATTACAATCACCCAAATACAATCGTACAATCACAATCATACAATCACAATCATACAATCACAATAATACAGTCACCAGCATACAATCGCAATCATAAAATCGCAATCATACAATTACAATCTCCCAAATACAATCACACAATCACCATTATACAATCACAATCATACAATCGGAATCATACAATCACAATCATACAATCACAACAATACAATCACGATCATACAATCACAATCATACAATCACAGCCATACTATCACAATCATACAATCACAATCATACAATCACAATCATACATTCACAATCATACAATCACAATCATACTATCACAATCATACAATCACAATCATGCAATCACAATCATGCAATCACAATCATACTATCACAATCATACAAGCACAATCATACAATCACAATCATACAATCATAATCAGACAATGACAATCATACAATCACAATCATACAATCGCAATCATACAATCACAATCATACAATCATAATCATACCCTCACAATCATACGATCGCAATCACACAATCACAATCATACCATCACAATCATACAATCACAATCATACAATCATAATCATACAATTACAATCATACATCACAATAGTACAATCACAATCATACAATCACAATCATACAATCACAATCATACAATCACAAAAATACAATCATAATCATACACTCACAATCATACAATCGCAATCATACAATCACAATCATACAATCATAATCATACAATCACAATCATACGATCGCAATCATACAATCACAATCATACCATCAGAATCATACAATCAGAATCATACAATCATAATCATACAATCATAATCATACAATTACAATCATACATCACAATAATACAATCACAATCATACAATCACATTCATACAATCACAGTCATAAAATCACAATCTTACAATCACAAACATACAATCACAATCATACAATCACAGACATACAATCGCAGTCATACAATCACAATCATACTATCACAATCATACAATCACAATCATACAATCACAATCATACAATCGCAATCATACAATCACAATCATACAATCACAATCATACAATCACAATCATATAATCACAGTCATACAATCACAATCTCACAATCACAATCATACAATCACAATCATACAATCACAGTCATACAATCACAGTCATACAATCACAATCATACTATCACAATCATACAATCGCAATCATACAATCACAATCATAAAATCACAATCATACAATCACAATCATACAATCACAATCATACAATCACAAAAATACAATCATAATCATACAATCACAATGATACAATCGCAATCATACAATCACAATCATACAATCACAATCATACAATCACAATCATACAATCACAATCATACGATCGCAATCATACAATCACAATCATACCATCACAATCATACAATCACAATCATACTATCACAATCATACAATCGCAATCATACAATCACAATCATACAATCACAATCATACAATCACAATCATACAATCACAAAAATACAATCATAATCATACAATCACAATCATACAATCACAATCATACAATCACAATCATACAATCACAATCATACAATCACAATCATACTATCACAATCATACAATCACAATCATACAGTCACAATCATACAATCACAATTTTACAATCACAACAATACAATCACAATCATACAATCACAGTCATGCAATCACAGTCATACAATCACAGTCATACAATCACAATCATACTATCACAATCATACAATCACACTCATACAATCAAAATCGTACAATCGCAATCATACAATCGCAATCACACAATCACAATCATACAATCACAATTATACAATCGCAATCATACAATTACAATCACCCAGATACAATCGTACAATCACAATCATACAATCACAATCATACAATCACAATAATACAGTCACCAGCATACAATCGCAATCATAAAATCGCAACCATACAATTACAATCTCCCAAATACAATCACACAATCACAATCATACAATCACAATCATACAATCGGAATCATACAATCATAATCATACAATCACAACAATACAATCACGATCATACAATCACAATCATACAATCACAACCATACTATCACAATCATACAATCACAATCATACAATCACAATCATACATTCACAATCATACAATCACAATCATACTATCACAATCATACAATCACAATCATGCAATCACAATCATGCAATCACAATCATACTATCACAATCATACAAGCACAATCATACAATCACAATCATACAATCATAATCAGACAATGACAATCATACAATCACAATCATACAATCGCAATCATACAATCACAATCATACAATCATAATCATACCCTCACAATCATACGATCGCAATCACACAATCACAATCATACCATCACAATCATACAATCACAATCATACAATCATAATCATACAATTACAATCCTACATCACAATAGTACAATCACAATCATACAATCACAATCATACAATCACAATCATACAATCACAAAAATACAATCATAATCATACAATCACAATCATACAATCGCAATCATACAATCACAATCATACAATCATAATCATACAATCACAATCATACAATCGCAATCATACAATCACAATCATACAATCACAATCATACAATCCCAATCATACAATCACAATCATACAATCACAATCATACAATCGCAATCATACAATCACAATCATACAATCACAATCATACAATCACAATCATACAATCACAGTCATACAATCACAATCTTACAATCACAATCATACAATCACAATCATACAATCACAGTCATACAATCACAGTCATACAATCACAATCATACTATCACAATCATACAATCGCAATCATACAATCACAATCATACAATCACAATCATACAATCCCAATCATACAATCACAATCATACAATCACAAAAATACAATCATAATCATACAATCACAATGATACAATCGCAATCATACAATCACAATCATACAATCATAATCATACAATCACAATCATACGATCGCAATCATACAATCACAATCATACCATCACAATCATACAATCACAATCATACAATCATAATCATACAATTACAATCATACATCACAATCATACAATCACATTCATACAATCGCAATCATACAACTACAATCTCTCAAATACAATCATACAATCACAATCATACAATCACAATCATACAATCACAATCATACAATCACAATCATACTATCACAATCATACAATCACAATCATACAATCACAATCATACAATCACAATAATACAATCGCAGTCATACAATCACAATCTTACAATCACAATCATACAATCACAATCATACAATCACAGTCATACAATCACAGTCATACAATCACAATCATACCATCACAATCATACAATCACACTCATACAATCAAAATCATACAATCGCAATCATACAATCGCAATCACACAATCGCAGTCATACAATCACAATCATACAGTGACAATCATACAATCACAATCATACAATCGCAATCATACAATCACAATCATACAATCATAATCATACAATCACAATCATACGATCGCAATCATACAATCACAATCATACCATCACAATCATACAATCAGAATCATACAATCATAATCATACAATCATAATCATACAATTACAATCATACATCACAATCATACAATCACAATCATACAATCACATTCATACAATCACAGTCATAAAATCACAATCTTACAATCACAATCATACAATCACAATCATACAATCACAGACCTACAATCGCAGTCATACAATCACAATCATACTATCACAATCATACAATCACAATCATACAATCACAATCATACAATCGCAATCATACAATCGCAATCATACAATCACAATCATACAATCACAAAAATACAATCATAATCATACAATCACAATGATACAATTGCAATCATACAATCACAATCATACAATCACAATCATACTATCGCAATCATACAATCGCAATCATACAATCGCAATCATACCATCACAATCATACAGTCAGAACCATACAATCATAATCATACAATCACAATCATACAATCGCAATCATATAATCGCAATCATACAATCACAATCATACAATCACAAAAATACAATCATAAACATTCAATCACAATGATACAATTGCAATCATACAATCACAATCATACAATCACAATCATACTATCGCAATCATACAATCGCAATCATACAATCGCAATCATACCATCACAATCATACAGTCACAACCATACAATCATAATCATACAATCACAATCATACAATCATAATCATACAATCGCAATAATACAATCGCAATCATACAATCACAATCATACAATCACAATCATACAATCAATATCATACAATCACAATCATACAATCACAATCATGCAATCACAATCATACAATCACAATCATACTATCACAATCATACATACAAAATCAGGCAATCTCAATCATACAATCACAATCATACAATCACAATCATACAATCACAATCATACAGTCACAATCATACAATCACAATCATGCAATCACAATCAATCAATCATAATCATACAATCACAATCATACAATCACAATCGTACAATCACAATTGCACGATCACAATCATACAATCACAGTCATACAATCACAATCATACAATCACAATCATACTATCACAATCATACAATCACAGTCATACAATCACAATCATACAGTCACAATCATACAATCACAATCATACAATCACAATCATACATACAAAATCATGCAATCTCAATCATACAATCGCAATCATGCAATCACAATCATACAATCATAATCATACAATTACAATCATACAATCACAATCATACAATCACAATCATACAATCACAATCATACAATCACAATCATACAATCACAATCATACAGTCACAATCATACAATCACAATTTTACAATCACAACAATACAATCACAATCATACAATCACAGTCATACAATCACAGTCATACAATCACAATCATACTATCACAATCATACAATCACACTCATACAATCAAAATCATACAATCGCAATCATACAATCACAATCATACAATCACAATCATACAATCACAATCATACAATCACAATCATACAATCACAATCATACAATCACAATCATACTATCACAATCATACAATCACAATCATACAATCACAACCATACTATCACAATCATACAATCACAATAATACAATCGCAATCATACAATCACAATCATACAATCACAAAAATAGAATCATAATCATACAATCACAATCATACAATCGCAATCATACAATCACAATCATACAATCATAATCATACAATCACAATCATACGATCGCAAACATACAATCACAATCATACAATGACAGTCATACAATCACAATCTTACAATCACAATCATACTATCACAATCATACAATCACAATCATACAATCACAATCATACAATCACAATCATACAATCACAATCATACATTCAAAATCATGCAATCACAATCATACAATCACAAAAATACAATCATAATCATACAATCACAATCATACAATCGCAATCATACAATCGCAATCATACAATCACAATCATACAATCACAATCATACAATCACAATCATACAATCACAATCATACAATCACAATCATACAATCACAATCATACAATCACAATCATACAATCACAAAAATACAATCATAATCATACAATCACAATCATACAATCGCAATCATACAATCACAATCATACAATCATAATCATACAATCACAATCATACGATCGCAATCATACAATCACAATCATACCATCACAATCATACAATCAGAATCATACAATCATAATCATACAATTACAATCATACATCACAATCATACAATCACAATCATACAATCGAAATCATACAACTACAATCTCCCAAATACAATCATACAATCACAATCATACAATCACACTCATACAATCACAATCATACAATCACAATCATACAGTCACAATCATACAATCACAATTTTACAATCACAACAATACAATCACAATCATACAATCACAGTCATACAATCGCAGTCATACAATCACAGTCATACAATCACAATCATACTATCACAATCATACAATCACACTCATACAATCAAGATCATACAATCGCAATCATACAATCACAATCATACTATCACAATCATACAATCACAATCATACAATCGCAATCATACAATCGCAATCATACAATCGCAATCATACAGTCGCAATCATACAATCACAATCATACAATCGCAATCATACAATCACAATCATACAATCGCATTCATACAATCGCAATCATACAATCACAATCATACAATCATAATCATACAATCACAATCATACTGTCACAATCATACAATCACAATCATACAGTCACAATCATACAATCACAATTTTACAATCACAACAATACAATCACAATCATACAATCACAGTCATACAATCACAGTCATACAATCACAGTCATACAATCACAATCATACTATCACAATCATACAATCACACTCATACAATCAAAATCATACAATCGCAATCATACAATCGCAATCACACAATCACAATCATACAATCACAATCATACAATCGCAATCATACAATTACAATCACCCAAATACAATCGTACAATCACAATCATACAATCACAATCATACAATCACAATAATACAGTCACCAGCATACAATCGCAATCATAAAATCGCATTCATACAATTACAATCTCCCAAATACAATCACACAATCACAATCATACAATCACAATCATACAATCGGAATCATACAATCACAATCATACAATCACAACAATACAATCACGATCATACAATCACAATCATACAATCACAACCATACTATCACAATCATACAATCACAATCATACAATTACAATCATACAATCGCAATCATACAATCACAATCATACAATCACAACCATACAATCACAATAATACAATCGCAATCATACAATCACAATCATACAATCACAAAAATAGAATCATAATCATACAATCACAATCATACAATCGCAATCATACAATCACAATCATACAATCATAATCATACAATCGTAATCATACAATCACAATCATACAATCATAATCATACAATCACAATCATACAATCGCAATCATACAATCACAATCATACAATCATAAACATACAATCACAATCATACGATCGCAATCATACAATCACAATCATACCATCACAATCATACAGTCAGAATCATACAATCATAATCATACAATTACAATCATACATCACAATCATACAATCACAATCATACAATCGAAATCATACAACTACAATCTCCCAAATACAATCATACAATCACAATCATACAATCACAATCATACAATCACAATCATACAATCACAATCATACAATCACAATCATACAATCACAATCATACTATCACAATCATACAATCACAATCATACAATCACAATCATACAATCACATTCATACAATCACAGTCATACAATCACAATCTTACAATCACAATCATACAATCACAGACATACAATCACAGTCATACAATCACAATCATACTATCACAATCATACAATTACAATCATACAATCGCAATCATACAATCGCAATCATACAATCGCAATCATACAACTACAATCTCTCAAATACAATCATACAATCACAATCATACAATCACAATCATACAATCACAATCATACTATCACAATCATACAATCACAATCATACAATCACAATCATACAATCACAATCATACAATCACAATCATACAATCACAGTCATACAATCACAATCTTACAATCACAATCATACAATCACAATCATACAATCACAGTCATACAATCACAGTCATACAATCACAATCATACAATCGCAATCATACAATCACAATAATACTATCGCAATCATACAATCACAATCATACCATCACAATCATACAATCACAATCATACAATCACAATCATACAATCACAATCATACAATCACAATCATACAATCGCAATCATACAATTACTATCTCCCAAATACAATCTCCCAAATACAATCATACAATCACAATCATACAATCAAAATCATACAATCAAAGTCATACAATCACAATCATACAATCACAACCGTCCAATCATAATCATACAATCACAATAATACAATCATAATCATACAATCACAATCATACAATCGCAATCATACAATCACAATCATACAATCACAATCATACTATCGCAATCATACTATCGCAATCATACAATCACAATCATACAATCGCAATCATACAATCACAATCATACAATCACAATCATACAATCACATTCATACAATCACAGTCATAAAATCACAATCTTACAATTACAATCATACAATCACAATCATACAATCACAGACATACAATCGCAGTCATACAATCACAATCATACTATCACAATCATACAATCACAATCATACAATCACAATCATACAATCGCAATCATACAATCACAATCATACAATCATAATCATACCCTCACAATCATACGATCGCAATCACACAATCACAATCATACCATCACATTCATACAATCACAATCATACAATCATAATCATACAATTACAATCATACATCACAATAGTTCAATCAGAATCATACAATCACAATCATACAATCACAATCATACAATCACAATCATACAATCACAAAAATACAATCATAATCATACAATCACAATCATACAATCGCAATCATACAATCACAATCATACAATCATAATCATACAATCACAATCATACGATCGCAATCATACAATCACAATCATACCATCACAATCATACAATCAGAATCATACAATCATAATCATACAATCATAATCATACAATTACAATCATACATCACAATAATACAATCACAATCATACAATCACATTCATACAATCACAGTCATAAAATCACAATCTTACAATTACAATCATACAATCACAATCATACAATCACAGACATACAATCGCAGTCATACAATCACAATCATACTATCACAATCATACAATCACAATCATACAATCACAATCATACAATCGCAATCATACAATCACAATCATACTATCGCAATCATACTATCGCAATCATACCATCACAATCATACCATCACAATCATACAATCACAATCATACAATCACAATCATACAATCACATTCATACAATCACAGTCATACAATCACAATCTTACAATCACAATCAAACAATCACAATCATACAATCACAGACATACAATCACAGTCATACAATCACAATCATACTATCACAATCATACAATTACAATCATACAATCGCAATCATACAATCGCAATCATACAATCGCAATCATACAACTACAATCTCTCAAATACAATCATACAATCACAATCATACAATCGCAATCATACAATCACAATCATACAATCATAATCATACAATCACAATCATACGATCGCAATTATACAATCACAATCATACCATCACAATCATACCATCACAATCATACAATCACAATCATACAATCACAATCATACAATCACATTCATACAATCACAGTCATACAATCACAATCTTACAATCACAATCAAACAATCACAATCATACAATCACAGACATACAATCACAGTCATACAATCACAATCATACTATCACAATCATACAATTACAATCATACAATCGCAATCATACAATCGCAATCATACAATCGCAATCATACAACTACAATCTCTCAAATACAATCATACAATAACAATCATACAATCACAATCATACAATCACAATCATACAATCACAATCATACAATCACAATCATACTATCACAATCATACAATCACAATCATACAATCACAATCATACAATCACAATCATACAATCACAGTCATACAATCACAATCTTACAATCACAATCATACAATCACAATCATACAATCACAGTCATATAATCACAGTCATACAATCACAATCATACAATCGCAATCATACAATCACAATAATACTATCGCAATCATACAATCACAATCATACCATCACAATCGTACAATCACAATCATACAATCACAATCATACAATCACAATCATACATTCAAAATCATACAATCACAATCATACTATCACAATCATACAATCACAATCATGCAATCACAATCATGCAATCACAATCATACAATCATAACCAGACAATGACAATCAAACAATCACAATCATACAATCACAATCATACAATCGCAATCACACAATCGCAGTCATACAATCACAATCATACAGTGACAATCATACAATCACAATCATACAATCGCAATCATACAATCACAATCATACAATCATAATCATACAATCACAATCATACAATCTCAATCATACAATCACAATCATACTATCGCAATCATACAATCGCAATCATACCATCCCAATCATACAAACACAACCGTAAAATCATAATCATACAATCACAATCATACAATCATAATTATACAATCACAATCATACAATCACAATCATACAATCACAGTCATACAATCACAATCTTACAATCACAATCATACTATCACAATCATACAATCACAATCATACAATCACAATCATACAATCACAATCATACAATCACAATCATACAATCACAATCATACAATCACAATCATACAATCGCAATCCTACGATTACAATCTCCAAAATACAATCTCCCAAATACAATCATACAATCACAATCATACAATCATAATCATACAATCACAATCCTACAATCACAATCGTACAATCACAATCGTACAATCACAATCGCACAATCACAATCATACAATCACAGTCATACAATCACAATCTTACAATCACAATCATACTATCACAATCATACAATCACAATCATACAATCACAATCATACAATCACAATCATTCAATCATAATCATACAATCACAATCCTACAATCACAATCGTACAATCACAATCGTACAATCACAATCGCACAATCACAATCATACAATCACAGTCATACAATCACAATCTTACAATCACAATCATACTATCACAATCATACAATCACAATCATACAATCACAATCATACAATCACAATCATACTATCACAATCATACAATCACAATCATACAATCACAATCATACAATCGCAATCATACAATCACAATCATACAATCATAATCATACCCTCACAATCATACGATCGCAATCACACAATCAAAATCATACCATCACATTCATACAATCACAATCATACAATCATAATCATACAATTACAATCATACATCACAATAGTACAATCACAATCATACAATCACAATCATACAATCACAATCATACAATCACAAAAATACAATCATAATCATACAATCACAATCATACAATCGCAATCATACAATCACAATCATACAATCATAATCATACAATCACAATCATACGATCGCAATCATACAATCACAATCATACCATCACAATCATACAATCAGAATCATACAATCATAATCATACAATCATAATCATACAATTACAATCATACATCACAATAATACAATCACAATCATACAATCACATTCATACAATCACAGTCATAAAATCACAATCTTACAATCACAATCATACAATCACAATCATACAATCACAGACATACAATCGCAGTCATACAATCACAATCATACTATCACAATCATACAATCACAATCATACAATCACAATCATACAATCGCAATCATACAATCACAATCATACAATCACAATCATACAATCACAATCATACAATCACAGTCATACAATCACAAACTTACAATCACAATCATACAATCACAATCATACAATCACAGTCATACAATCACAGTCATACAATCACAATCATACTATCACAATCATACAATCGCAATCATACAATCACAATCATACAATCACAATCATACAATCACAATCATACAATCACAATCATACAATCACAAAAATACAATCATAATCATACAATCACAATGATACAATCGCAATCATACAATCACAATCATACAATCATAATCATACAATCACAATCATACGATCGCAATCATACAATCACAATCATACCATCACAATCATACAATCACAATCATACAATCATAATCATACAATTACAATCATACATCACAATCATACAATCACATTCATACAATCGCAATCATACAACTACAATCTCTCAAATACAATCATACAATCACAATCATACAATCACAAACATACAATCACAATCATACAATCACAATCATACGATCACAATCATACAATCACAATCATACAATCACAATCATACAATCACAATCATACAATCACAGTCATACAATCACAATCTTACAATCACAATCATACAATCACAATCATACAATCACCGTCATACAATCACAGTCATACAATCACAATCATACTATCACAATCATACAATCACACTCATACAATCAAAATCATACAATCGCAATCATACAATCGCAATCACACAATCGCAGTCATACAATCACAATCATACAGTGACAATCATACAATCACAATCATACAATCGCAATCATACAATCACAATCATACAATCATAATCATACAATCACAATCATACGATCGCAATCATACAATCACAATCATACCATCACAATCATACAATCAGAATCATACAATCATAATCATACAATCATAATCATACAATTACAATCATACATCACAATCATACAATCACAATCATACAATCACATTCATACAATCACAGTCATAAAATCACAATCTTACAATCACAACCATACAATCACAATCATACAATCACAGACCTACAATCGCAGTCATACAATCACAATCATACTATCACAATCATACAATCACAATCATACAATCACAATCATACAATCGCAATCATACAATCGCAATCATACAATCACAATCATACAATCACAAAAATACAATCATAATCATACAATCACAATGATACAATTGCAATCATACAATCACAATCATACAATCATAATCATACAATCACAATCATACGATCGCAATCATACAATCACAATCATACCATCACAATCATACAATCACAATCATACAATCGCAATCACACAATCACAGTCATACAATCACAATCATACAGTGACAATCATACAATCACAATCATACAATCACAATCATACTATCGCAATCATACAATCGCAATCATACAATCGCAATCATACCATCACAATCATACAGTCACAACCATACAATCATAATCATACAATCACAATCATACTATCGCAATCATACAATCGCAATCATACAATCGCAATCATACCATCACAATCATACAGTCACAACCATACAATCATAATCATACAATCACAATCATACAATCATAATCATACAATCGCAATCATACAATCGCAATCATACAATCACAATCATACAATCACAATCATACAATCAATATCATACAATCACAATCATACAATCACAATCATGCAATCACAATCATACAATCACAATCATACTATCACAATCATACATACAAAATCATGCAATCTCAATCATACAATCACAATCATACTATCACAATCATACAATCACAATCATACAATTACAATCATACAATCGCAATCATACAATCACAATCATACAATCACAACCATACTATCACAATCATACAATCACAATAATACAATCGCAATCATACCATCACAATCATACAGTCACAACCATACAATCATAATCATACAATCACAATCATACAATCATAATCATACAATCGCAATCATACAATCGCAATCATACAATCACAATCATACAATCACAATCATACAATCAATATCATACAATCACAATCATACAATCACAATCATGCAATCACAATCATACAATCACAATCATACTATCACTATCATACATACAAAATCATGCAATCTCAATCATACAATCACAATCATACAATCACAATCATACAATCACAATCATACAGTCACAATCATACAATCACAATCATGCAATCACAATCAATCAACCATAATCATACAATCACAATCATACAATCACAATCGTACAATCACAATTGCACTATCACAATCATACAATCACAGTCATACAATCACAATCATACAATCACAATCATACTATCACAATCATACAATCACAGTCATACAATCACAATCATACAATCACAATCATACAATCACAATCATACAATCACAATCATACATTCAAAATCATGCAATCTCAATCATACAATCACAATCATGCAATCACAATCATACAATCATAATCATACAATTACAATCATACAATCACAATCATACAATCACAATCATACAATCATAATCATACAATCACAATCATACGATCGCAAACATACAATCACAATCATACCATCACAATCATACAATCACAATCATACAATCATAATCATACAATCACAATCATACAATCACAATCATACAATCACAATCATACAATCACAATCATACAATCACAATCATACAATCACAATCATACAATCATAATCATACAATCACAATCATACAATCACAATCATACAATGACAGTCATACAATCACAATCTTACAATCACAATCATACTATCACAATCATACAATCACAATCATACAATCACAATCATACAATCACAATCATACAATCACAATCATACATTCAAAATCATGCCATCACAATCATACAATCACAAAAATACAATCATAATCATACAATCACAATCATACAATCGCAATCATACAATCGCAATCATACAATCACAATCATACAATCACAATCATACAATCACAATCATACAATCACAATCATACAATCACAATCATACAATCACAATCATACAATCACAATCATACAATCACAAAAATACAATCATAATCATACAATCACAACCATACAATCGCAATCATACAATCACAATCATACAATCATAATCATACAATCACAATCATACGATCGCAAGCATACAATCACAATCATACCATCACAATCATACAATCAGAATCATACAATCATAATCATACAATTACAATCATACATCACAATCATACAATCACAATCATACAATCGAAATCATACAACTACAATCTCCCAAATGCAATCATACAATCACAATCATACAATCACACTCATACAATCACAATCATACAATCGCAATCATACAATCGCAATCACACAATCACAATCATACAATTACAATCATACAGTCACAATCATACAATCACAATCATACAATCACAATCATACAATCACAATCATACAATCACAATCATACAATCACAATCATACAATCACAATCATACAATCACAATCATACAATCACAATCATACAATCACAATCATACAATCACAATCATACAATCACAATCATACAATCGCAATCCTACAATTACAATCTCCCAAATACAATCATACAATCACAATCATACAATCACAATCATACAATCACAATCATACAATCACAATCATACAATCACAATCATACAATCACAATCATACAATCACAATCATACAATCACAATCATACAATCACAATCATACAATCACAATCATACAATCGCAATCCTACAATTACAATCTCCCAAATACAATCATACAATCACAATCATACAATCACAATCATACAATCACAATCATACAATCACAATCATACTATCACAATCATACAATCACAATCATACAATCACAATCATACAATCACAATCATACAATCACAGTCATACAATCACAATCTTACAATCACAATCATACAATCACAATCATACAATCACAGTCATACAATCACAGTCATACAATCACAATCATACTATCACAATCATACAATCACACTCATACAATCAAAATCATACAATCGCAATCATACAATCGCAATCACACAATCACAGTCATACAATCACAATCATACAATCGCAATCATACAATCGCAATCACACAATCACAATCATACAATTACAATCATACAGTCACAATCATACAATCGCAATCATACAATCACAATCATACAATCATAATCATACAATCACAATCATACCATCACAATCATACAATCACAATCATACAATCATAATCATACAATTACAATCATACATCACAATCATACAATCACATTCATACAATCGCAATCATACAACTACAATCTCTCAAATACAATCATACAATCACAATCATACAATCACAACCATACAATCACAATCATACAATCACAATCATACGATCACAATCATACAATCACAATCATACAATCACAATCATACAATCACAATCATACAATCACAGTCATACAATCACAATCTTACAATCACAATCATACAATCACAATCATACAATCACCGTCATACAATCACAGTCATACAATCACAATCATACTATCACAATCATACAATCGCACTCATACAATCAAAATCATACAATCGCAATCATACAATCGCAATCACACAATCGCAGTCATACAGTCACAATCATACAGTGACAATCATACAATCACAATCATACAATCGCAATCATACAATCACAATCATACAATCATAATCATACAATCACAATCATACGATCGCAATCATACAATCACAATCATACCATCACAATCATACAATCAGAATCATACAATCATAATCATACAATCATAATCATACAATTACAATCATACATCACAATCATACAATCACAATCATACAATCACATTCATACAATCACAGTCATAAAATCACAATCTTACAATCACAACCATACAATCACAATCATACAATCACAGACCTACAATCGCAGTCATACAATCACAATCATACTATCACAATCATACAATCACAATCATACAATCACAATCATACAATCGCAATCATACAATCGCAATCATACAATCACAATCATACAATCACAAAAATACAATCATAATCATACAATCACAATGATACAATTGCAATCATACAATCACAATCATACAATCATAATCATACAATCACAATCATACGATCGCAATCATACAATCACAATCATACCATCACAATCATACAATCACAATCATACAATCGCAATCACACAATCACAGTCATACAATCACAATCATACAGTGACAATCATACAATCACAATCATACAATCACAATCATACTATCGCAATCATACAATCGCAATCATACAATCGCAATCATACCATCACAATCATACAGTCACAACCATACAATCATAATCATACAATCACAATCATACTATCGCAATCATACAATCGCAATCATACAATCGCAATCATACCATCACAATCATACAGTCACAACCATACAATCATAATCATACAATCACAATCATACAATCATAATCATACAATCGCAATCATACAATCGCAATCATACAATCACAATCATACAATCACAATCATACAATCAATATCATACAATCACAATCATACAATCACAATCATGCAATCACAATCATACAATCACAATCATACTATCACAATCATACATACAAAATCATGCAATCTCAATCATACAATCACAATCATACTATCACAATCATACAATCACAATCATACAATTACAATCATACAATCGCAATCATACAATCACAATCATACAATCACAACCATACTATCACAATCATACAATCACAATAATACAATCGCAATCATACAATCACAATCATACAATCACAAAAATAGAATCATAATCATACAATCACAATCATACAATCGCAATCATACAATCACAATCATACAATCACAATCATACAATCACAGTCATACAATCACAATCTTACAATCACAATCATACAATCACAATCATACAATCACAGTCATACAATCACAGTCATACAATCACAATCATACTATCACAATCATACAATCGCAATCATACAATCACAATCATACAATCACAATCATACAATCACAATCATACAATCACAATCATACAATCACAATCATACAATCACAATCATACAATCACAATCATACAATCACAATCATACAATCACAATCATACAATCACAATCATACAATCACAATCATACTATCACAATCATACAATCACAGTCATACAATCACAATCATACAATCACAATCATACAATCACAATCATACAATCACAATCATACATTCAAAATCATGCAATCTCAATCATACAATCACAATCATGCAATCACAATCATACAATCATAATCATACAATTACAATCATACAATCACAATCATACAATCACAATCATACAATCATAATCATACAATCACAATCATACGATCGCAAACATACAATCACAATCATACCATCACAATCATACAATCACAATCATACAATCATAATCATACAATCACAATCATACAATCACAATCATACAATCACAATCATACAATCACAATCATACAATCACAATCATACAATCACAATCATACAATCATAATCATACAATCACAATCATACAATCACAATCATACAATCGCAATCATACAATTACTATCTCCCAAATACAATCTCCCAAATACAATCATACAATCACAATCATACAATCAAAATCATACAATCAAAGTCATACAATCACAATCATACAATCACAACCGTCCAATCATAATCATACAATCACAATAATACAATCATAATCATACAATCACAATCATACAATCGCAATCATACAATCACAATCATACAATCACAATCATACTATCGCAATCATACTATCGCAATCATACAATCACAATCATACAATCGCAATCATACAATCACAATCATACAATCACAATCATACAATCACATTCATACAATCACAGTCATAAAATCACAATCTTACAATTACAATCATACAATCACAATCATACAATCACAGACATACAATCGCAGTCATACAATCACAATCATACTATCACAATCATACAATCACAATCATACAATCACAATCATACAATCGCAATCATACAATCACAATCATACAATCATAATCATACCCTCACAATCATACGATCGCAATCACACAATCACAATCATACCATCACATTCATACAATCACAATCATACAATCATAATCATACAATTACAATCATACATCACAATAGTTCAATCAGAATCATACAATCACAATCATACAATCACAATCATACAATCACAATCATACAATCACAAAAATACAATCATAATCATACAATCACAATCATACAATCGCAATCATACAATCACAATCATACAATCATAATCATACAATCACAATCATACGATCGCAATCATACAATCACAATCATACCATCACAATCATACAATCAGAATCATACAATCATAATCATACAATCATAATCATACAATTACAATCATACATCACAATAATACAATCACAATCATACAATCACATTCATACAATCACAGTCATAAAATCACAATCTTACAATTACAATCATACAATCACAATCATACAATCACAGACATACAATCGCAGTCATACAATCACAATCATACTATCACAATCATACAATCACAATCATACAATCACAATCATACAATCGCAATCATACAATCACAATCATACTATCGCAATCATACTATCGCAATCATACCATCACAATCATACCATCACAATCATACAATCACAATCATACAATCACAATCATACAATCACATTCATACAATCACAGTCATACAATCACAATCTTACAATCACAATCAAACAATCACAATCATACAATCACAGACATACAATCACAGTCATACAATCACAATCATACTATCACAATCATACAATTACAATCATACAATCGCAATCATACAATCGCAATCATACAATCGCAATCATACAACTACAATCTCTCAAATACAATCATACAATCACAATCATACAATCGCAATCATACAATCACAATCATACAATCATAATCATACAATCACAATCATACGATCGCAATTATACAATCACAATCATACCATCACAATCATACCATCACAATCATACAATCACAATCATACAATCACAATCATACAATCACATTCATACAATCACAGTCATACAATCACAATCTTACAATCACAATCAAACAATCACAATCATACAATCACAGACATACAATCACAGTCATACAATCACAATCATACTATCACAATCATACAATTACAATCATACAATCGCAATCATACAATCGCAATCATACAATCGCAATCATACAACTACAATCTCTCAAATACAATCATACAATAACAATCATACAATCACAATCATACAATCACAATCATACAATCACAATCATACAATCACAATCATACTATCACAATCATACAATCACAATCATACAATCACAATCATACAATCACAATCATACAATCACAGTCATACAATCACAATCTTACAATCACAATCATACAATCACAATCATACAATCACAGTCATATAATCACAGTCATACAATCACAATCATACAATCGCAATCATACAATCACAATAATACTATCGCAATCATACAATCACAATCATACCATCACAATCGTACAATCACAATCATACAATCACAATCATACAATCACAATCATACATTCAAAATCATACAATCACAATCATACTATCACAATCATACAATCACAATCATGCAATCACAATCATGCAATCACAATCATACAATCATAACCAGACAATGACAATCAAACAATCACAATCATACAATCACAATCATACAATCGCAATCACACAATCGCAGTCATACAATCACAATCATACAGTGACAATCATACAATCACAATCATACAATCGCAATCATACAATCACAATCATACAATCATAATCATACAATCACAATCATACAATCTCAATCATACAATCACAATCATACTATCGCAATCATACAATCGCAATCATACCATCCCAATCATACAAACACAACCGTAAAATCATAATCATACAATCACAATCATACAATCATAATTATACAATCACAATCATACAATCACAATCATACAATCACAGTCATACAATCACAATCTTACAATCACAATCATACTATCACAATCATACAATCACAATCATACAATCACAATCATACAATCACAATCATACAATCACAATCATACAATCACAATCATACAATCACAATCATACAATCGCAATCCTACGATTACAATCTCCAAAATACAATCTCCCAAATACAATCATACAATCACAATCATACAATCATAATCATACAATCACAATCCTACAATCACAATCGTACAATCACAATCGTACAATCACAATCGCACAATCACAATCATACAATCACAGTCATACAATCACAATCTTACAATCACAATCATACTATCACAATCATACAATCACAATCATACAATCACAATCATACAATCACAATCATTCAATCATAATCATACAATCACAATCCTACAATCACAATCGTACAATCACAATCGTACAATCACAATCGCACAATCACAATCATACAATCACAGTCATACAATCACAATCTTACAATCACAATCATACTATCACAATCATACAATCACAATCATACAATCACAATCATACAATCACAATCATACTATCACAATCATACAATCACAATCATACAATCACAATCATACAATCGCAATCATACAATCACAATCATACAATCATAATCATACCCTCACAATCATACGATCGCAATCACACAATCAAAATCATACCATCACATTCATACAATCACAATCATACAATCATAATCATACAATTACAATCATACATCACAATAGTACAATCACAATCATACAATCACAATCATACAATCACAATCATACAATCACAAAAATACAATCATAATCATACAATCACAATCATACAATCGCAATCATACAATCACAATCATACAATCATAATCATACAATCACAATCATACGATCGCAATCATACAATCACAATCATACCATCACAATCATACAATCAGAATCATACAATCATAATCATACAATCATAATCATACAATTACAATCATACATCACAATAATACAATCACAATCATACAATCACATTCATACAATCACAGTCATAAAATCACAATCTTACAATCACAATCATACAATCACAATCATACAATCACAGACATACAATCGCAGTCATACAATCACAATCATACTATCACAATCATACAATCACAATCATACAATCACAATCATACAATCGCAATCATACAATCACAATCATACAATCACAATCATACAATCACAATCATACAATCACAGTCATACAATCACAAACTTACAATCACAATCATACAATCACAATCATACAATCACAGTCATACAATCACAGTCATACAATCACAATCATACTATCACAATCATACAATCGCAATCATACAATCACAATCATACAATCACAATCATACAATCACAATCATACAATCACAATCATACAATCACAAAAATACAATCATAATCATACAATCACAATGATACAATCGCAATCATACAATCACAATCATACAATCATAATCATACAATCACAATCATACGATCGCAATCATACAATCACAATCATACCATCACAATCATACAATCACAATCATACAATCATAATCATACAATTACAATCATACATCACAATCATACAATCACATTCATACAATCGCAATCATACAACTACAATCTCTCAAATACAATCATACAATCACAATCATACAATCACAAACATACAATCACAATCATACAATCACAATCATACGATCACAATCATACAATCACAATCATACAATCACAATCATACAATCACAATCATACAATCACAGTCATACAATCACAATCTTACAATCACAATCATACAATCACAATCATACAATCACCGTCATACAATCACAGTCATACAATCACAATCATACTATCACAATCATACAATCACACTCATACAATCAAAATCATACAATCGCAATCATACAATCGCAATCACACAATCGCAGTCATACAATCACAATCATACAGTGACAATCATACAATCACAATCATACAATCGCAATCATACAATCACAATCATACAATCATAATCATACAATCACAATCATACGATCGCAATCATACAATCACAATCATACCATCACAATCATACAATCAGAATCATACAATCATAATCATACAATCATAATCATACAATTACAATCATACATCACAATCATACAATCACAATCATACAATCACATTCATACAATCACAGTCATAAAATCACAATCTTACAATCACAACCATACAATCACAATCATACAATCACAGACCTACAATCGCAGTCATACAATCACAATCATACTATCACAATCATACAATCACAATCATACAATCACAATCATACAATCGCAATCATACAATCGCAATCATACAATCACAATCATACAATCACAAAAATACAATCATAATCATACAATCACAATGATACAATTGCAATCATACAATCACAATCATACAATCATAATCATACAATCACAATCATACGATCGCAATCATACAATCACAATCATACCATCACAATCATACAATCACAATCATACAATCGCAATCACACAATCACAGTCATACAATCACAATCATACAGTGACAATCATACAATCACAATCATACAATCACAATCATACTATCGCAATCATACAATCGCAATCATACAATCGCAATCATACCATCACAATCATACAGTCACAACCATACAATCATAATCATACAATCACAATCATACTATCGCAATCATACAATCGCAATCATACAATCGCAATCATACCATCACAATCATACAGTCACAACCATACAATCATAATCATACAATCACAATCATACAATCATAATCATACAATCGCAATCATACAATCGCAATCATACAATCACAATCATACAATCACAATCATACAATCAATATCATACAATCACAATCATACAATCACAATCATGCAATCACAATCATACAATCACAATCATACTATCACAATCATACATACAAAATCATGCAATCTCAATCATACAATCACAATCATACTATCACAATCATACAATCACAATCATACAATTACAATCATACAATCGCAATCATACAATCACAATCATACAATCACAACCATACTATCACAATCATACAATCACAATAATACAATCGCAATCATACCATCACAATCATACAGTCACAACCATACAATCATAATCATACAATCACAATCATACAATCATAATCATACAATCGCAATCATACAATCGCAATCATACAATCACAATCATACAATCACAATCATACAATCAATATCATACAATCACAATCATACAATCACAATCATGCAATCACAATCATACAATCACAATCATACTATCACTATCATACATACAAAATCATGCAATCTCAATCATACAATCACAATCATACAATCACAATCATACAATCACAATCATACAGTCACAATCATACAATCACAATCATGCAATCACAATCAATCAACCATAATCATACAATCACAATCATACAATCACAATCGTACAATCACAATTGCACTATCACAATCATACAATCACAGTCATACAATCACAATCATACAATCACAATCATACTATCACAATCATACAATCACAGTCATACAATCACAATCATACAATCACAATCATACAATCACAATCATACAATCACAATCATACATTCAAAATCATGCAATCTCAATCATACAATCACAATCATGCAATCACAATCATACAATCATAATCATACAATTACAATCATACAATCACAATCATACAATCACAATCATATAATCATAATCATACAATCACAATCATACGATCGCAAACATACAATCACAATCATACCATCACAATCATACAATCACAATCATACAATCATAATCATACAATCACAATCATACAATCACAATCATACAATCACAATCATACAATCACAATCATACAATCACAATCATACAATCACAATCATACAATCATAATCATACAATCACAATCATACAATCACAATCATACAATGACAGTCATACAATCACAATCTTACAATCACAATCATACTATCACAATCATACAATCACAATCATACAATCACAATCATACAATCACAATCATACAATCACAATCATACATTCAAAATCATGCCATCACAATCATACAATCACAAAAATACAATCATAATCATACAATCACAATCATACAATCGCAATCATACAATCGCAATCATACAATCACAATCATACAATCACAATCATACAATCACAATCATACAATCACAATCATACAATCACAATCATACAATCACAATCATACAATCACAATCATACAATCACAAAAATACAATCATAATCATACAATCACAACCATACAATCGCAATCATACAATCACAATCATACAATCATAATCATACAATCACAATCATACGATCGCAAGCATACAATCACAATCATACCATCACAATCATACAATCAGAATCATACAATCATAATCATACAATTACAATCATACATCACAATCATACAATCACAATCATACAATCGAAATCATACAACTACAATCTCCCAAATGCAATCATACAATCACAATCATACAATCACACTCATACAATCACAATCATACAATCGCAATCATACAATCGCAATCACACAATC
Source organism: Megachile rotundata (assembly GCF_050947335.1). Lineage (NCBI taxonomy): Eukaryota > Metazoa > Arthropoda > Insecta > Hymenoptera > Megachilidae > Megachile > Megachile rotundata. The sequence continues at coordinate 694,554 of NW_027473336.1, read as the reverse complement.
ACAATCATACAATTACAATCATACAGTCACAATCATACAATCACAATCATACAATCACAATCATACAATCACAATCATACAATCACAATCATACAATCACAATCATACAATCACAATCATACAATCACAATCATACAATCACAATCATACAATCACAATCATACAATCACAATCATACAATCACAATCATACAATCGCAATCCTACAATTACAATCTCCCAAATACAATCATACAATCACAATCATACAATCACAATCATACAATCACAATCATACAATCACAATCATACAATCACAATCATACAATCACAATCATACAATCACAATCATACAATCACAATCATACAATCACAATCATACAATCACAATCATACAATCGCAATCCTACAATTACAATCTCCCAAATACAATCATACAATCACAATCATACAATCACAATCATACAATCACAATCATACAATCACAATCATACTATCACAATCATACAATCACAATCATACAATCACAATCATACAATCACAATCATACAATCACAGTCATACAATCACAATCTTACAATCACAATCATACAATCACAATCATACAATCACAGTCATACAATCACAGTCATACAATCACAATCATACTATCACAATCATACAATCACACTCATACAATCAAAATCATACAATCGCAATCATACAATCGCAATCACACAATCACAGTCATACAATCACAATCATACAATCGCAATCATACAATCGCAATCACACAATCACAATCATACAATTACAATCATACAGTCACAATCATACAATCGCAATCATACAATCACAATCATACAATCATAATCATACAATCACAATCATACCATCACAATCATACAATCACAATCATACAATCATAATCATACAATTACAATCATACATCACAATCATACAATCACATTCATACAATCGCAATCATACAACTACAATCTCTCAAATACAATCATACAATCACAATCATACAATCACAACCATACAATCACAATCATACAATCACAATCATACGATCACAATCATACAATCACAATCATACAATCACAATCATACAATCACAATCATACAATCACAGTCATACAATCACAATCTTACAATCACAATCATACAATCACAATCATACAATCACCGTCATACAATCACAGTCATACAATCACAATCATACTATCACAATCATACAATCGCACTCATACAATCAAAATCATACAATCGCAATCATACAATCGCAATCACACAATCGCAGTCATACAGTCACAATCATACAGTGACAATCATACAATCACAATCATACAATCGCAATCATACAATCACAATCATACAATCATAATCATACAATCACAATCATACGATCGCAATCATACAATCACAATCATACCATCACAATCATACAATCAGAATCATACAATCATAATCATACAATCATAATCATACAATTACAATCATACATCACAATCATACAATCACAATCATACAATCACATTCATACAATCACAGTCATAAAATCACAATCTTACAATCACAACCATACAATCACAATCATACAATCACAGACCTACAATCGCAGTCATACAATCACAATCATACTATCACAATCATACAATCACAATCATACAATCACAATCATACAATCGCAATCATACAATCGCAATCATACAATCACAATCATACAATCACAAAAATACAATCATAATCATACAATCACAATGATACAATTGCAATCATACAATCACAATCATACAATCATAATCATACAATCACAATCATACGATCGCAATCATACAATCACAATCATACCATCACAATCATACAATCACAATCATACAATCGCAATCACACAATCACAGTCATACAATCACAATCATACAGTGACAATCATACAATCACAATCATACAATCACAATCATACTATCGCAATCATACAATCGCAATCATACAATCGCAATCATACCATCACAATCATACAGTCACAACCATACAATCATAATCATACAATCACAATCATACTATCGCAATCATACAATCGCAATCATACAATCGCAATCATACCATCACAATCATACAGTCACAACCATACAATCATAATCATACAATCACAATCATACAATCATAATCATACAATCGCAATCATACAATCGCAATCATACAATCACAATCATACAATCACAATCATACAATCAATATCATACAATCACAATCATACAATCACAATCATGCAATCACAATCATACAATCACAATCATACTATCACAATCATACATACAAAATCATGCAATCTCAATCATACAATCACAATCATACTATCACAATCATACAATCACAATCATACAATTACAATCATACAATCGCAATCATACAATCACAATCATACAATCACAACCATACTATCACAATCATACAATCACAATAATACAATCGCAATCATACAATCACAATCATACAATCACAAAAATAGAATCATAATCATACAATCACAATCATACAATCGCAATCATACAATCACAATCATACAATCACAATCATACAATCACAGTCATACAATCACAATCTTACAATCACAATCATACAATCACAATCATACAATCACAGTCATACAATCACAGTCATACAATCACAATCATACTATCACAATCATACAATCGCAATCATACAATCACAATCATACAATCACAATCATACAATCACAATCATACAATCACAATCATACAATCACAATCATACAATCACAATCATACAATCACAATCATACAATCACAATCATACAATCACAATCATACAATCACAATCATACAATCACAATCATACTATCACAATCATACAATCACAGTCATACAATCACAATCATACAATCACAATCATACAATCACAATCATACAATCACAATCATACATTCAAAATCATGCAATCTCAATCATACAATCACAATCATGCAATCACAATCATACAATCATAATCATACAATTACAATCATACAATCACAATCATACAATCACAATCATACAATCATAATCATACAATCACAATCATACGATCGCAAACATACAATCACAATCATACCATCACAATCATACAATCACAATCATACAATCATAATCATACAATCACAATCATACAATCACAATCATACAATCACAATCATACAATCACAATCATACAATCACAATCATACAATCACAATCATACAATCATAATCATACAATCACAATCATACAATCACAATCATACAATGACAGTCATACAATCACAATCTTACAATCACAATCATACTATCACAATCATACAATCACAATCATACAATCACAATCATACAATCACAATCATACAATCACAATCATACATTCAAAATCATGCCATCACAATCATACAATCACAAAAATACAATCATAATCATACAATCACAATCATACAATCGCAATCATACAATCGCAATCATACAATCACAATCATACAATCACAATCATACAATCACAATCATACAATCACAATCATACAATCACAATCATACAATCACAATCATACAATCACAATCATACAATCACAAAAATACAATCATAATCATACAATCACAACCATACAATCGCAATCATACAATCACAATCATACAATCATAATCATACAATCACAATCATACGATCGCAAGCATACAATCACAATCATACCATCACAATCATACAATCAGAATCATACAATCATAATCATACAATTACAATCATACATCACAATCATACAATCACAATCATACAATCGAAATCATACAACTACAATCTCCCAAATGCAATCATACAATCACAATCATACAATCACACTCATACAATCACAATCATACAATCGCAATCATACAATCGCAATCACACAATCACAATCATACAATTACAATCATACAGTCACAATCATACAATCACAATCATACAATCACAATCATACAATCACAATCATACAATCACAATCATACAATCACAATCATACAATCACAATCATACAATCACAATCATACAATCACAATCATACAATCACAATCATACAATCACAATCATACAATCACAATCATACAATCGCAATCCTACAATTACAATCTCCCAAATACAATCATACAATCACAATCATACAATCACAATCATACAATCACAATCATACAATCACAATCATACAATCACAATCATACAATCACAATCATACAATCACAATCATACAATCACAATCATACAATCACAATCATACAATCGCAATCCTACAATTACAATCTCCCAAATACAATCATACAATCACAATCATACAATCACAATCATACAATCACAATCATACAATCACAATCATACTATCACAATCATACAATCACAATCATACAATCACAATCATACAATCACAATCATACAATCACAGTCATACAATCACAATCTTACAATCACAATCATACAATCACAATCATACAATCACAGTCATACAATCACAGTCATACAATCACAATCATACTATCACAATCATACAATCACACTCATACAATCAAAATCATACAATCGCAATCATACAATCGCAATCACACAATCACAGTCATACAATCACAATCATACAGTGACAATCATACAATCACAATCATACAATCACAATCATACAATCAATATCATACAATCACAATCATACAATCACAAAAATACAATCATAATCATACAATCACAATGATACAATCGCAATCATACAATCACAATCATACAATCATAATCATACAATCACAATCATACGATCGCAATCATACAATCACAATCATACCATCACAATCATACAATCACAATCATACAATCATAATCATACAATTACAATCATACATCACAATCATACAATCACATTCATACAATCGCAATCATACAACTACAATCTCTCAAATACAATCATACAATCACAATCATACAATCACAACCATACAATCACAATCATACAATCACAATCATACGATCACAATCATACAATCACAATCATACAATCACAATCATACAATCACAATCATACAATCACAGTCATACAATCACAATCTTACAATCACAATCATACAATCACAATCATACAATCACCGTCATACAATCACAGTCATACAATCACAATCATACTATCACAATCATACAATCACACTCATACAATCAAAATCATACAATCGCAATCATACAATCGCAATCACACAATCGCAGTCATACAATCACAATCATACAGTGACAATCATACAATCACAATCATACAATCGCAATCATACAATCACAATCATACAATCATAATCATACAATCACAATCATACGATCGCAATCATACAATCACAATCATACCATCACAATCATACAATCAGAATCATACAATCATAATCATACAATCATAATCATACAATTACAATCATACATCACAATCATACAATCACAATCATACAATCACATTCATACAATCACAGTCATAAAATCACAATCTTACAATCACAACCATACAATCACAATCATACAATCACAGACCTACAATCGCAGTCATACAATCACAATCATACTATCACAATCATACAATCACAATCATACAATCACAATCATACAATCGCAATCATACAATCGCAATCATACAATCACAATCATACAATCACAAAAATACAATCATAATCATACAATCACAATGATACAATTGCAATCATACAATCACAATCATACAATCATAATCATACAATCACAATCATACGATCGCAATCATACAATCACAATCATACCATCACAATCATACAATCACAATCATACAATCGCAATCACACAATCACAGTCATACAATCACAATCATACAGTGACAATCATACAATCACAATCATACAATCACAATCATACTATCGCAATCATACAATCGCAATCATACAATCGCAATCATACCATCACAATCATACAGTCACAACCATACAATCATAATCATACAATCACAATCATACTATCGCAATCATACAATCGCAATCATACAATCGCAATCATACCATCACAATCATACAGTCACAACCATACAATCATAATCATACAATCACAATCATACAATCATAATCATACAATCGCAATCATACAATCGCAATCATACAATCACAATCATACAATCACAATCATACAATCAATATCATACAATCACAATCATACAATCACAATCATGCAATCACAATCATACAATCACAATCATACTATCACAATCATACATACAAAATCATGCAATCTCAATCATACAATCACAATCATACTATCACAATCATACAATCACAATCATACAATTACAATCATACAATCGCAATCATACAATCACAATCATACAATCACAATCATACAATCACAATCATACAATCACAATCATACAATCACAATCATACAATCACAATCATACAATCACAATCATACAATCACAATCATACAATCACAATCATACAATCACAATCATACAATCACAATCATACAATCACAATCATACAATCACAATCATACATTCAAAATCATGCAATCTCAATCATACAATCACAATCATGCAATCACAATCATACAATCATAATCATACAATTACAATCATACAATCACAATCATACAATCACAATCATACAATCATAATCATACAATCACAATCATACGATCGCAAACATACAATCACAATCATACAATCGCAATCATACAATCACAATCATACAATCACAATCATACAATCAATATCATACAATCACAATCATACAATCACAATCATACATTCAAAATCATGCCATCACAATCATACAATCACAAAAATACAATCATAATCATACAATCACAATCATACAATCGCAATCATACAATCGCAATCATACAATCACAATCATACAATCACAATCATACAATCACAATCATACAATCACAATCATACAATCACAATCATACAATCACAATCATACAATCACAATCATACAATCACAAAAATACAATCATAATCATACAATCACAACCATACAATCGCAATCATACAATCACAATCATACAATCATAATCATACAATCACAATCATACGATCGCAAGCATACAATCACAATCATACCATCACAATCATACAATCAGAATCATACAATCATAATCATACAATTACAATCATACATCACAATCATACAATCACAATCATACAATCGAAATCATACAACTACAATCTCCCAAATGCAATCATACAATCACAATCATACAATCACACTCATACAATCACAATCATACAATCGCAATCATACAATCGCAATCACACAATCACAATCATACAATTACAATCATACAGTCACAATCATACAATCACAATCATACAATCACAATCATACAATCACAATCATACAATCACAATCATACAATCACAATCATACAATCACAATCATACAATCACAATCATACAATCACAATCATACAATCACAATCATACAATCACAATCATACAATCACAATCATACAATCGCAATCCTACAATTACAATCTCCCAAATACAATCATACAATCACAATCATACAATCACAATCATACAATCACAATCATACAATCACAATCATACAATCACAATCATACAATCACAATCATACAATCACAATCATACAATCACAATCATACAATCACAATCATACAATCGCAATCCTACAATTACAATCTCCCAAATACAATCATACAATCACAATCATACAATCACAATCATACAATCACAATCATACAATCACAATCATACTATCACAATCATACAATCACAATCATACAATCACAATCATACAATCACAATCATACAATCACAGTCATACAATCACAATCTTACAATCACAATCATACAATCACAATCATACAATCACAGTCATACAATCACAGTCATACAATCACAATCATACTATCACAATCATACAATCACACTCATACAATCAAAATCATACAATCGCAATCATACAATCGCAATCACACAATCACAGTCATACAATCACAATCATACAGTGACAATCATACAATCACAATCATACAATCACAATCATACAATCAATATCATACAATCACAATCATACAATCACAAAAATACAATCATAATCATACAATCACAATGATACAATCGCAATCATACAATCACAATCATACAATCATAATCATACAATCACAATCATACGATCGCAATCATACAATCACAATCATACCATCACAATCATACAATCACAATCATACAATCATAATCATACAATTACAATCATACATCACAATCATACAATCACATTCATACAATCGCAATCATACAACTACAATCTCTCAAATACAATCATACAATCACAATCATACAATCACAACCATACAATCACAATCATACAATCACAATCATACGATCACAATCATACAATCACAATCATACAATCACAATCATACAATCACAATCATACAATCACAGTCATACAATCACAATCTTACAATCACAATCATACAATCACAATCATACAATCACCGTCATACAATCACAGTCATACAATCACAATCATACTATCACAATCATACAATCACACTCATACAATCAAAATCATACAATCGCAATCATACAATCGCAATCACACAATCGCAGTCATACAATCACAATCATACAGTGACAATCATACAATCACAATCATACAATCGCAATCATACAATCACAATCATACAATCATAATCATACAATCACAATCATACGATCGCAATCATACAATCACAATCATACCATCACAATCATACAATCAGAATCATACAATCATAATCATACAATCATAATCATACAATTACAATCATACATCACAATCATACAATCACAATCATACAATCACATTCATACAATCACAGTCATAAAATCACAATCTTACAATCACAACCATACAATCACAATCATACAATCACAGACCTACAATCGCAGTCATACAATCACAATCATACTATCACAATCATACAATCACAATCATACAATCACAATCATACAATCGCAATCATACAATCGCAATCATACAATCACAATCATACAATCACAAAAATACAATCATAATCATACAATCACAATGATACAATTGCAATCATACAATCACAATCATACAATCATAATCATACAATCACAATCATACGATCGCAATCATACAATCACAATCATACCATCACAATCATACAATCACAATCATACAATCGCAATCACACAATCACAGTCATACAATCACAATCATACAGTGACAATCATACAATCACAATCATACAATCACAATCATACTATCGCAATCATACAATCGCAATCATACAATCGCAATCATACCATCACAATCATACAGTCACAACCATACAATCATAATCATACAATCACAATCATACTATCGCAATCATACAATCGCAATCATACAATCGCAATCATACCATCACAATCATACAGTCACAACCATACAATCATAATCATACAATCACAATCATACAATCATAATCATACAATCGCAATCATACAATCGCAATCATACAATCACAATCATACAATCACAATCATACAATCAATATCATACAATCACAATCATACAATCACAATCATGCAATCACAATCATACAATCACAATCATACTATCACAATCATACATACAAAATCATGCAATCTCAATCATACAATCACAATCATACTATCACAATCATACAATCACAATCATACAATTACAATCATACAATCGCAATCATACAATCACAATCATACAATCACAACCATACTATCACAATCATACAATCACAATAATACAATCGCAATCATACAATCACAATCATACAATCACAAAAATAGAATCATAATCATACAATCACAATCATACAATCGCAATCATACAATCACAATCATACAATCACAATCATACAATCACAGTCATACAATCACAATCTTACAATCACAATCATACAATCACAATCATACAATCACAGTCATACAATCACAGTCATACAATCACAATCATACTATCACAATCATACAATCGCAATCATACAATCACAATCATACAATCACAATCATACAATCACAATCATACAATCACAATCATACAATCACAATCATACAATCACAATCATACAATCACAATCATACAATCACAATCATACAATCACAATCATACAATCACAATCATACAATCACAATCATACAATCACAATCATACAATCACAATCATACAATCACAATCATACAATCACAATCATACTATCGCAATCATACAATCGCAATCATACAATCGCAATCATACCATCACAATCATACAGTCACAACCATACAATCATAATCATACAATCACAATCATACAATCATAATCATACAATCGCAATCATACAATCGCAATCATACAATCACAATCATACAATCACAATCATACAATCAATATCATACAATCACAATCATACAATCACAATCATGCAATCACAATCATACAATCACAATCATACTATCACAATCATACATACAAAATCATGCAATCTCAATCATACAATCACAATCATACAATCACAATCATACAATCACAATCATACAGTCACAATCATACAATCACAATCATGCAATCACAATCAATCAACCATAATCATACAATCACAATCATACAATCACAATCGTACAATCACAATTGCACTATCACAATCATACAATCACAGTCATACAATCACAATCATACAATCACAATCATACTATCACAATCATACAATCACAGTCATACAATCACAATCATACAATCACAATCATACAATCACAATCATACAATCACAATCATACATTCAAAATCATGCAATCTCAATCATACAATCACAATCATGCAATCACAATCATACAATCATAATCATACAATTACAATCATACAATCACAATCATACAATCACAATCATACAATCATAATCATACAATCACAATCATACGATCGCAAACATACAATCACAATCATACCATCACAATCATACAATCACAATCATACAATCATAATCATACAATCACAATCATACAATCACAATCATACAATCACAATCATACAATCACAATCATACAATCACAATCATACAATCACAATCATACAATCATAATCATACAATCACAATCATACAATCACAATCATACAATGACAGTCATACAATCACAATCTTACAATCACAATTATACTATCACAATCATACAATCACAATCATACAATCACAATCATACAATCACAATCATACAATCACAATCATACATTCAAAATCATGCCATCACAATCATACAATCACAAAAATACAATCATAATCATACAATCACAATCATACAATCGCAATCATACAATCGCAATCATACAATCACAATCATACAATCACAATCATACAATCACAATCATACAATCACAATCATACAATCACAATCATACAATCACAATCATACAATCACAAAAATACAATCATAATCATACAATCACAACCATACAATCGCAATCATACAATCACAATCATACAATCATAATCATACAATCACAATCATACGATCGCAAGCATACAATCACAATCATACCATCACAATCATACAATCAGAATCATACAATCATAATCATACAATTACAATCATACATCACAATCATACAATCACAATCATACAATCGAAATCATACAACTACAATCTCCCAAATGCAATCATACAATCACAATCATACAATCACACTCATACAATCACAATCATACAATCGCAATCATACAATCGCAATCACACAATCACAATCATACAATTACAATCATACAGTCACAATCATACAATCACAATCATACAATCACAATCATACAATCACAATCATACAATCACAATCATACAATCACAATCATACAATCACAATCATACAATCACAATCATACAATCACAATCATACAATCACAATCATACAATCACAATCATACAATCACAATCATACAATCGCAATCCTACAATTACAATCTCCCAAATACAATCATACAATCACAATCATACAATCACAATCATACAATCACAATCATACAATCACAATCATACAATCACAATCATACAATCACAATCATACAATCACAATCATACAATCACAATCATACAATCACAATCATACAATCACAATCATACAATCGCAATCCTACAATTACAATCTCCCAAATACAATCATACAATCACAATCATACAATCACAATCATACAATCACAATCATACAATCACAATCATACTATCACAATCATACAATCACAATCATACAATCACAATCATACAATCACAATCATACAATCACAGTCATACAATCACAATCTTACAATCACAATCATACAATCACAATCATACAATCACAGTCATACAATCACAGTCATACAATCACAATCATACTATCACAATCATACAATCACACTCATACAATCAAAATCATACAATCGCAATCATACAATCGCAATCACACAATCACAGTCATACAATCACAATCATACAGTGACAATCATACAATCACAATCATACAATCACAATCATACAATCAATATCATACAATCACAATCATACAATCGCAATCATGCAATCACAATCATACAATCACAATCATACTATCACAATCATACATACAAAATCATGCAATCTCAATCATACAATCACAATCATACAATCACAATCATACAATCACAATCATACAGTCACAATCATACAATCACAATCATGCAATCACAATCAATCAATCATAATCATACAATCACAATCATGCAATCACAATCAATCAATCATAATCATACAATCACAATCATACAATCACAATCGTACAATCACAATTGCACGATCACAATCATACAATCACAGTCATACAATCACAATCATACAATCACAATCATACTATCACAATCATACAATCACAATCATACAATCACAATCATACAATTACAATCATACAATCGCAATCATACAATCACAATCATACAATCACAACCATACTATCACAATCATACAATCACAATAATACAATCGCAATCATACAATCACAATCATACAATCACAAAAATAGAATCATAATCATACAATCACAATCATACAATCGCAATCATACAATCACAATCATACAATCATAATCATACAATCACAATCATACGATCGCAAACATACAATCACAATCATACAATCACAATCATACATTCAAAATCATGCAATCACAATCATACAATCACAAAAATACAATCATAATCATACAATCACAATCATACAATCGCAATCGTACAATCGCAATCATACAATCACAATCATACAATCACAATCATACAATCACAATCATAGAATCACAATCATACAATCACAATCATACAATCACAATCATACAATCACAATCATACAATCACAATCATACAATCACAATCATACAATCACAAAAATACAATTACAATCATACATCACAATCATACAATCACAATCATACAATCGAAATCATACAACTACAATCTCCCAAATACAATCATACAATCACAATCATACAATCACACTCATACAATCACAATCATACAATCGCAATCATACAATCGCAATCACACAATCACAATCATACAATTACAATCATACTGTCACAATCATACAATCACAATCATACAATCACAATCATACAATCACAATCATACTATCGCAATCATACAATCGCAATCATACCATCACAATCATACAGTCACAACCATACAATCACAATCATACAATCACAATCATACAATCATAATCATACAATCGCAATCATACAATCGCAATCATACAATCACAATCAACCAATCACAATCATACAATCACAATCATACAATCACAATCATACAATCACAATCATACAATCACAATCATACAATCACAATCATACAATCACAATCATACAATCACAATCATACAATCACAATCATACAATCACAATCATACAATCACAATCATACAATCACAATCATACAATCGCAATCATACAATCGCAATCCTACAATTACATTCTCCAAAATACAATCTCCCAAATACAATCATACAATCACAATCATACAATCATAATCATACAATCACAATCATACAATCACAATCATACAATCACAGTCATACAATCACAATCTTACAATCACAATCATACAATCGAAATCATACAACTACAATCTCCCAAATACAATCATACAATCACAATCAAACAATCACAATCATACAATCACAATCATACAATCACAATCATACAATCACAATCATAAAATCACAATCATACAATCACAATCATACTATCACAATCATACAATCACAATCATACAATCACAATCATACAATCACATTCATACAATCACAGTCATACAATCACAATCTTACAATCACAATCATACTATCACAATCATACAATCAGAATCATACAATCGCAATCATACAATCACAATCATACAATCACAATCATACAATCATAATCATACAATCACAATCATACAATCACAATCATACAATCACAATCATACAATCACATTCATACAATCACAGTCATAAAATCACAATCTTACAATTACAATCATACAATCACAATCATACAATCACAGACATACAATCGCAGTCATACAATCACAATCATACTATCACAATCATACAATCACAATCATACAATCACAATCATACAATCGCAATCATACAATCACAATCATACAATCATAATCATACCCTCACAATCATACGATCGCAATCACACAATCACAATCATACCATCACATTCATACAATCACAATCATACAATCATAATCATACAATTACAATCATACATCACAATAGTTCAATCACAATCATACAATCACAATCATACAATCACAATCATACAATCACAATCATACAATCACAAAAATACAATCATAATCATACAATCACAATCATACAATCGCAATCATACAATCACAATCATACAATCATAATCATACAATCACAATCATACGATCGCAATCATACAATCACAATCATACCATCACAATCATACAATCAGAATCATACAATCATAATCATACAATCATAATCATACAATTACAATCATACATCACAATAATACAATCACAATCATACAATCACATTCATACAATCACAGTCATAAAATCACAATCTTACAATTACAATCATACAATCACAATCATACAATCACAGACATACAATCGCAGTCATACAATCACAATCATACTATCACAATCATACAATCACAATCATACAATCACAATCATACAATCGCAATCATACAATCACAATCATACTATCGCAATCATACTATCGCAATCATACCATCACAATCATACCATCACAATCATACAATCACAATCATACAATCACAATCATACAATCACATTCATACAATCACAGTCATACAATCACAATCTTACAATCACAATCAAACAATCACAATCATACAATCACAGACATACAATCACAGTCATACAATCACAATCATACTATCACAATCATACAATTACAATCATACAATCGCAATCATACAATCGCAATCATACAATCGCAATCATACAACTACAATCTCTCAAATACAATCATACAATCACAATCATACAATCGCAATCATACAATCACAATCATACAATCATAATCATACAATCACAATCATACGATCGCAATTATACAATCACAATCATACCATCACAATCATACCATCACAATCATACAATCACAATCATACAATCACAATCATACAATCACATTCATACAATCACAGTCATACAATCACAATCTTACAATCACAATCAAACAATCACAATCATACAATCACAGACATACAATCACAGTCATACAATCACAATCATACTATCACAATCATACAATTACAATCATACAATCGCAATCATACAATCGCAATCATACAATCGCAATCATACAACTACAATCTCTCAAATACAATCATACAATCACAATCATACAATCACAATCATACAATCACAATCATACAATCACAATCATACAATCACAATCATACTATCACAATCATACAATCACAATCATACAATCACAATCATACAATCACAATCATACAATCACAGTCATACAATCACAATCTTACAATCACAATCATACAATCACAATCATACAATCACAGTCATATAATCACAGTCATACAATCACAATCATACAATCGCAATCATACAATCACAATAATACTATCGCAATCATACAATCACAATCATACCATCACAATCGTACAATCACAATCATACAATCACAATCATACAATCACAATCATACATTCAAAATCATACAATCACAATCATACTATCACAATCATACAATCACAATCATGCAATCACAATCATGCAATCACAATCATACAATCATAACCAGACAATGACAATCATACAATCACAATCATACAATCACAATCATACAATCGCAATCACACAATCGCAGTCATACAATCACAATCATACAGTGACAATCATACAATCACAATCATACAATCGCAATCATACAATCACAATCATACAATCATAATCATACAATCACAATCATACAATCTCAATCATACAATCACAATCATACTATCGCAATCATACAATCGCAATCATACCATCCCAATCATACAAACACAACCGTAAAATCATAATCATACAATCACAATCATACAATCATAATTATACAATCACAATCATACAATCACAATCATACAATCACAGTCATACAATCACAATCTTACAATCACAATCATACTATCACAATCATACAATCACAATCATACAATCACAATCATACAATCACAATCATACAATCACAATCATACAATCACAATCATACAATCACAATCATACAATCGCAATCCTACGATTACAATCTCCAAAATACAATCTCCCAAATACAATCATACAATCACAATCATACAATCATAATCATACAATCACAATCCTACAATCACAATCGTACAATCACAATCGTACAATCACAATCGCACAATCACAATCATACAATCACAGTCATACAATCACAATCTTACAATCACAATCATACTATCACAATCATACAATCACAATCATACAATCACAATCATACAATCACAATCATTCAATCATAATCATACAATCACAATCCTACAATCACAATCGTACAATCACAATCGTACAATCACAATCGCACAATCACAATCATACAATCACAGTCATACAATCACAATCTTACAATCACAATCATACTATCACAATCATACAATCACAATCATACAATCACAATCATACAATCACAATCATACTATCACAATCATACAATCACAATCATACAATCACAATCATACAATCGCAATCATACAATCACAATCATACAATCATAATCATACCCTCACAATCATACGATCGCAATCACACAATCAAAATCATACCATCACATTCATACAATCACAATCATACAATCATAATCATACAATTACAATCATACATCACAATAGTACAATCACAATCATACAATCACAATCATACAATCACAATCATACAATCACAAAAATACAATCATAATCATACAATCACAATCATACAATCGCAATCATACAATCACAATCATACAATCATAATCATACAATCACAATCATACGATCGCAATCATACAATCACAATCATACCATCACAATCATACAATCAGAATCATACAATCATAATCATACAATCATAATCATACAATTACAATCATACATCACAATAATACAATCACAATCATACAATCACATTCATACAATCACAGTCATAAAATCACAATCTTACAATCACAATCATACAATCACAATCATACAATCACAGACATACAATCGCAGTCATACAATCACAATCATACTATCACAATCATACAATCACAATCATACAATCACAATCATACAATCGCAATCATACAATCACAATCATACAATCACAATCATACAATCACAATCATACAATCACAGTCATACAATCACAAACTTACAATCACAATCATACAATCACAATCATACAATCACAGTCATACAATCACAGTCATACAATCACAATCATACTATCACAATCATACAATCGCAATCATACAATCACAATCATACAATCACAATCATACAATCACAATCATACAATCACAATCATACAATCACAAAAATACAATCATAATCATACAATCACAATGATACAATCGCAATCATACAATCACAATCATACAATCATAATCATACAATCACAATCATACGATCGCAATCATACAATCACAATCATACCATCACAATCATACAATCACAATCATACAATCATAATCATACAATTACAATCATACATCACAATCATACAATCACATTCATACAATCGCAATCATACAACTACAATCTCTCAAATACAATCATACAATCACAATCATACAATCACAACCATACAATCACAATCATACAATCACAATCATACGATCACAATCATACAATCACAATCATACAATCACAATCATACAATCACAATCATACAATCACAGTCATACAATCACAATCTTACAATCACAATCATACAATCACAATCATACAATCACCGTCATACAATCACAGTCATACAATCACAATCATACTATCACAATCATACAATCACACTCATACAATCAAAATCATACAATCGCAATCATACAATCGCAATCACACAATCGCAGTCATACAATCACAATCATACAGTGACAATCATACAATCACAATCATACAATCGCAATCATACAATCACAATCATACAATCATAATCATACAATCACAATCATACGATCGCAATCATACAATCACAATCATACCATCACAATCATACAATCAGAATCATACAATCATAATCATACAATCATAATCATACAATTACAATCATACATCACAATCATACAATCACAATCATACAATCACATTCATACAATCACAGTCATAAAATCACAATCTTACAATCACAACCATACAATCACAATCATACAATCACAGACCTACAATCGCAGTCATACAATCACAATCATACTATCACAATCATACAATCACAATCATACAATCACAATCATACAATCGCAATCATACAATCGCAATCATACAATCACAATCATACAATCACAAAAATACAATCATAATCATACAATCACAATGATACAATTGCAATCATACAATCACAATCATACAATCATAATCATACAATCACAATCATACGATCGCAATCATACAATCACAATCATACCATCACAATCATACAATCACAATCATACAATCGCAATCACACAATCACAGTCATACAATCACAATCATACAGTGACAATCATACAATCACAATCATACAATCACAATCATACTATCGCAATCATACAATCGCAATCATACAATCGCAATCATACCATCACAATCATACAGTCGCAACCATACAATCATAATCATACAATCACAATCATACTATCGCAATCATACAATCGCAATCATACAATCGCAATCATACCATCACAATCATACAGTCACAACCATACAATCATAATCATACAATCACAATCATACAATCATAATCATACAATCGCAATCATACAATCGCAATCATACAATCACAATCATACAATCACAATCATACAATCAATATCATACAATCACAATCATACAATCACAATCATGCAATCACAATCATACAATCACAATCATACTATCACAATCATACATACAAAATCATGCAATCTCAATCATACAATCACAATCATACTATCACAATCATACAATCACAATCATACAATTACAATCATACAATCGCAATCATACAATCACAATCATACAATCACAACCATACTATCACAATCATACAATCACAATAATACAATCGCAATCATACAATCACAATCATACAATCACAAAAATAGAATCATAATCATACAATCACAATCATACAATCGCAATCATACAATCACAATCATACAATCACAATCATACAATCACAGTCATACAATCACAATCTTACAATCACAATCATACAATCACAATCATACAATCACAGTCATACAATCACAGTCATACAATCACAATCATACTATCACAATCATACAATCGCAATCATACAATCACAATCATACAATCACAATCATACAATCACAATCATACAATCACAATCATACAATCACAATCATACAATCACAATCATACAATCACAATCATACAATCACAATCATACAATCACAATCATACAATCACAATCATACAATCACAATCATACTATCGCAATCATACAATCGCAATCATACAATCGCAATCATACCATCACAATCATACAGTCACAACCATACAATCATAATCATACAATCACAATCATACAATCATAATCATACAATCGCAATCATACAATCGCAATCATACAATCACAATCATACAATCACAATCATACAATCAATATCATACAATCACAATCATACAATCACAATCATGCAATCACAATCATACAATCACAATCATACTATCACAATCATACATACAAAATCATGCAATCTCAATCATACAATCACAATCATACAATCACAATCATACAGTCACAATCATACAATCACAATCATGCAATCACAATCAATCAACCATAATCATACAATCACAATCATACAATCACAATCGTACAATCACAATTGCACTATCACAATCATACAATCACAGTCATACAATCACAATCATACAATCACAATCATACTATCACAATCATACAATCACAGTCATACAATCACAATCATACAATCACAATCATACAATCACAATCATACAATCACAATCATACATTCAAAATCATGCAATCTCAATCATACAATCACAATCATGCAATCACAATCATACAATCATAATCATACAATTACAATCATACAATCACAATCATACAATCACAGTCATACAATCATAATCATACAATCACAATCATACGATCGCAAACATACAATCACAATCATACCATCACAATCATACAATCACAATCATACAATCATAATCATACAATCACAATCATACAATCACAATCATACAATCACAATCATACAATCACAATCATACAATCACAATCATACAATCACAATCATACAATCATAATCATACAATCACAATCATACAATCACAATCATACAATGACAGTCATACAATCACAATCTTACAATCACAATCATACTATCACAATCATACAATCACAATCATACAATCACAATCATACAATCACAATCATACAATCACAATCATACATTCAAAATCATGCCATCACAATCATACAATCACAAAAATACAATCATAATCATACAATCACAATCATACAATCGCAATCATACAATCGCAATCATACAATCACAATCATACAATCACAATCATACAATCACAATCATACAATCACAATCATACAATCACAATCATACAATCACAATCATACAATCACAAAAATACAATCATAATCATACAATCACAACCATACAATCGCAATCATACAATCACAATCATACAATCATAATCATACAATCACAATCATACGATCGCAAGCATACAATCACAATCATACCATCACAATCATACAATCAGAATCATACAATCATAATCATACAATTACAATCATACATCACAATCATACAATCACAATCATACAATCGAAATCATACAACTACAATCTCCCAAATGCAATCATACAATCACAATCATACAATCACACTCATACAATCACAATCATACAATCGCAATCATACAATCGCAATCACACAATCACAATCATACAATTACAATCATACAGTCACAATCATACAATCACAATCATACAATCACAATCATACAATCACAATCATACTATCGCAATCATACAATCGCAATCATACCATCACAATCATACAGTCACAACCATACAATCACAATCATACAATCACAATCATACAATCACAATCATACAATCACAATCATACAATCACAATCATACAATCACAATCATACAATCACAATCATACAATCACAATCATACAATCACAATCATACAATCACAATCATACAATCACAATCATACAATCGCAATCCTACAATTACAATCTCCCAAATACAATCATACAATCACAATCATACAATCACAATCATACAATCACAATCATACAATCACAATCATACAATCACAATCATACAATCACAATCATACAATCACAATCATACAATCACAATCATACAATCACAATCATACAATCACAATCATACAATCGCAATCCTACAATTACAATCTCCCAAATACAATCATACAATCACAATCATACAATCACAATCATACAATCACAATCATACAATCACAATCATACTATCACAATCATACAATCACAATCATACAATCACAATCATACAATCACAATCATACAATCACAGTCATACAATCACAATCTTACAATCACAATCATACAATCACAATCATACAATCACAGTCATACAATCACAGTCATACAATCACAATCATACTATCACAATCATACAATCACACTCATACAATCAAAATCATACAATCGCAATCATACAATCGCAATCACACAATCACAGTCATACAATCACAATCATACAGTGACAATCATACAATCACAATCATACAATCACAATCATACAATCAATATCATACAATCACAATCATACAATCGCAATCATGCAATCACAATCATACAATCACAATCATACTATCACAATCATACATACAAAATCATGCCATCTCAATCATACAATCACAATCATACAATCACAATCATACAATCACAATCATACAGTCACAATCATACAATCACAATCATGCAATCACAATCAATCAATCATAATCATACAATCACAATCGTACAATCACAATTGCACGATCACAATCATACAATCACAGTCATACAATCACAATCATACAATCACAATCATACTATCACAATCATACAATCACAATCATACAATCACAATCATACAATTACAATCATACAATCGCAATCATACAATCACAATCATACAATCACAACCATACTATCACAATCATACAATCACAATAATACAATCGCAATCATACAATCACAATCATACAATCACAAAAATAGAATCATAATCATACAATCACAATCATACAATCGCAATCATACAATCACAATCATACAATCATAATCATACAATCACAATCATACGATCGCAAACATACAATCACAATCATACAATCACAATCATACATTCAAAATCATGCAATCACAATCATACAATCACAAAAATACAATCGTAATCATACAATCACAATCATACAATCGCAATCGTACAATCGCAATCATACAATCACAATCATACAATCACAATCATACAATCACAATCATAGAATCACAGTCATACAATCACAATCTTACAATCACAATCATACAATCACAATCATACAATCACCGTCATACAATCACAGTCATACAATCACAATCATACTATCACAATCATACAATCACACTCATACAATCAAAATCATACAATCGCAATCATACAATCGCAATCACACAATCGCAGTCATACAATCACAATCATACAGTGACAATCATACAATCACAATCATACAATCGCAATCATACAATCACAATCATACAATCATAATCATACAATCACAATCATACGATCGCAATCATACAATCACAATCATACCATCACAATCATACAATCAGAATCATACAATCATAATCATACAATCATAATCATACAATTACAATCATACATCACAATAATACAATCACAATCATACAATCACATTCATACAATCACAGTCATAAAATCACAATCTTACAATCACAATCATACAATCACAATCATACAATCACAGACATACAATCGCAGTCATACAATCACAATCATACTATCACAATCATACAATCACAATCATACAATCACAATCATACAATCGCAATCATACAATCACAATCATACAATCACAATCATACAATCACAATCATACAATCACAGTCATACAATCACAAACTTACAATCACAATCATACAATCACAATCATACAATCACAGTCATACAATCACAGTCATACAATCACAATCATACTATCACAATCATACAATCGCAATCATACAATCACAATCATACAATCACAATCATACAATCACAATCATACAATCACAATCATACAATCACAAAAATACAATCATAATCATACAATCACAATGATACAATCGCAATCATACAATCACAATCATACAATCATAATCATACAATCACAATCATACGATCGCAATCATACAATCACAATCATACCATCACAATCATACAATCACAATCATACAATCATAATCATACAATTACAATCATACATCACAATCATACAATCACATTCATACAATCGCAATCATACAACTACAATCTCTCAAATACAATCATACAATCACAATCATACAATCACAACCATACAATCACAATCATACAATCACAATCATACGATCACAATCATACAATCACAATCATACAATCACAATCATACAATCACAATCATACAATCACAGTCATACAATCACAATCTTACAATCACAATCATACAATCACAATCATACAATCACCGTCATACAATCACAGTCATACAATCACAATCATACTATCACAATCATACAATCACACTCATACAATCAAAATCATACAATCGCAATCATACAATCGCAATCACACAATCGCAGTCATACAATCACAATCATACAGTGACAATCATACAATCACAATCATACAATCGCAATCATACAATCACAATCATACAATCATAATCATACAATCACAATCATACGATCGCAATCATACAATCACAATCATACCATCACAATCATACAATCAGAATCATACAATCATAATCATACAATCATAATCATACAATTACAATCATACATCACAATCATACAATCACAATCATACAATCACATTCATACAATCACAGTCATAAAATCACAATCTTACAATCACAACCATACAATCACAATCATACAATCACAGACCTACAATCGCAGTCATACAATCACAATCATACTATCACAATCATACAATCACAATCATACAATCACAATCATACAATCGCAATCATACAATCGCAATCATACAATCACAATCATACAATCACAAAAATACAATCATAATCATACAATCACAATGATACAATTGCAATCATACAATCACAATCATACAATCATAATCATACAATCACAATCATACGATCGCAATCATACAATCACAATCATACCATCACAATCATACAATCACAATCATACAATCGCAATCACACAATCACAGTCATACAATCACAATCATACAGTGACAATCATACAATCACAATCATACAATCACAATCATACTATCGCAATCATACAATCGCAATCATACAATCGAATCATACAATCACAATCATACAATCACAATCATACAATCACAATCATACAATCACAATCATACTATCACAATCATACAATCACAATCATACAATCACAATCATACAATCACAATCATACAATCACAATCATACAATCACATTCATACAATCACAGTCATAAAATCACAATCTTACAATTACAATCATACAATCACAATCATACAATCACAGACATACAATCGCAGTCATACAATCACAATCATACTATCGCAATCATACAATCACAATCATACCATCACAATCATACAATCACAATCATACAATCACAATCATACAATCACAATCATACAATCACAATCATACAATCGCAATCATACAATTACTATCTCCCAAATACAATCTCCCAAATACAATCATACAATCACAATCATACAATCAAAATCATACAATCAAAGTCATACAATCACAATCATACAATCACAACCGTACAATCATAATCATACAATCACAATAATACAATCATAATCATACAATCACAATCATACAATCGCAATCATACAATCACAATCATACAATCACAATCATACTATCGCAATCATACTATCGCAATCATACAATCACAATCATACAATCGCAATCATACAATCACAATCATACAATCACAATCATACAATCACATTCATACAATCACAGTCATAAAATCACAATCTTACAATTACAATCATACAATCACAATCATACAATCACAGACATACAATCGCAGTCATACAATCACAATCATACTATCACAATCATACAATCACAATCATACAATCACAATCATACAATCGCAATCATACAATCACAATCATACAATCATAATCATACCCTCACAATCATACGATCGCAATCACACAATCACAATCATACCATCACATTCATACAATCACAATCATACAATCATAATCATACAATTACAATCATACATCACAATAGTACAATCACAATCATACAATCACAATCATACAATCACAATCATACAATCACAAAAATACAATCATAATCATACAATCACAATCATACAATCGCAATCATACAATCACAATCATACAATCATAATCATACAATCACAACCATACGATCGCAATCATACAATCACAATCATACCATCACAATCATACAATCAGAATCATACAATCATAATCATACAATCATAATCATACAATTACAATCATACATCACAATAATACAATCACAATCATACAATCACATTCATACAATCACAGTCATAAAATCACAATCATACAATCACAATCATACAATCACAGTCATACAATCACAATCTTACAATCACAATCATACAATCACAATCATACAATCACAGTCATACAAACACAGTCATACAATCACAATCATACAATCGCAATCATACAATCACAATAATACTATCGCAATCATACAATCACAATCATACTATCACAATCATACAATCACAATCATACAATCACAATCATACAATCGCAATCATACAATCACAATCATACAATCATAATCATACCCTCACAATCATACGATCGCAATCACACAATCACAATCATACCATCACATTCATACAATCACAATCATACAATCATAATCATACAATTACAATCATACATCACAATAGTACAATCACAATCATACAATCACAATCATACAATCACAATCATACAATCACAAAAATACAATCATAATCATACAATCACAATCATACAATCGCAATCATACAATCACAATCATACAATCATAATCATACAATCACAATCATACGATCGCAATCATACAATCACAATCATACCATCACAATCATACAATCAGAATCATACAATCATAATCATACAATCATAATCATACAATTACAATCATACATCACAATAATACAATCACAATCATACAATCACATTCATACAATCACAGTCATAAAATCACAATCTTACAATCACAATCATACAATCACAATCATACAATCACAGACATACAATCGCAGTCATACAATCACAATCATACTATCACAATCATACAATCACAATCATACAATCACAATCATACAATCGCAATCATACAATCACAATCATACAATCACAATCATACAATCACAATCATACAATCACAGTCATACAATCACAATCTTACAATCACAATCATACAATCACAATCATACAATCACAGTCATACAATCACAGTCATACAATCACAATCATACAATCGCAATCATACAATCACAATCATACAATCACAATCATACAATCACAATCATACAATCACAATCATACAATCACAATCATACAATCACAAAAATACAATCATAATCATACAATCACAATGATACAATCGCAATCATACAATCACAATCATACAATCACAATCATACAATCACAATCATACAATCACAATCATACTATCACAATCATACAATCACAATCATACAATCACAATCATACAATCACAATCATACAATCACAGTCATACAATCACAATCTTACAATCACAATCATACAATCACAATCATACAATCACAGTCATACAATCACAATCATACTATCACAATCATACAATCACACTCATACAATCAAAATCATACAATCGCAATCATACAATCGCAATCACACAATCACAGTCATACAATCACAATCATACAGTGACAATCATACAATCACAATCATACAATCACAATCATACTATCGCAATCATACAATCGCAATCATACAATCGCAATCATACCATCACAATCATACAGTCACAACCATACAATCATAATCATACAATCACAATCATACAATCATAATCATACAATCGCAATCATACAATCGCAATCATACAATCACAATCATACAATCACAATCATACAATCAATATCATACAATCACAATCATACAATCACAATCATGCAATCACAATCATACAATCACAATCATACTATCACAATCATACATACAAAATCATGCAATCTCAATCATACAATCACAATCATACAATCACAATCATACAATCACAATCATACAGTCACAATCATACAATCACAATCATGCAATCACAATCAATCAATCATAATCATACAATCACAATCATACAATCACAATCGTACAATCACAATTGCACGATCACAATCATACAATCACAGTCATACAATCACAATCATACAATCACAATCATACTATCACAATCATACAATCAGAATCATACAATCACAATCATACAATCACAATCATACAATTACAATCATACAATCGCAATCATACAATCACAATCATACAATCACAACCATACTATCACAATCATACAATCACAATAATACAATCGCAATCATACAATCACAATCATACAATCACAAAAATAGAATCATAATCATACAATCACAATCATACAATCGCAATCATACAATCACAATCATACAATCACAATCATACAATCACAGTCATACAATCACAATCTTACAATCACAATCATACAATCACAATCATACAATCACAGTCATACAATCACAGTCATACAATCACAATCATACTATCACAATCATACAATCGCAATCATACAATCACAATCATACAATCACAATCATACAATCACAATCATACAATCACAATCATACAATCACAATCATACAATCACAATCATACAATCACAATCATACAATCACAATCATACAATCACAATCATACAATCACAATCATACAATTACAATCATACAATCGCAATCATACAATCACAATCATACAATCACAACCATACTATCACAATCATACAATCACAATAATACAATCGCAATCATACAATCACAATCATACAATCACAAAAATAGAATCATAATCATACAATCACAATCATACAATCGCAATCATACAATCACAATCATACAATCACAATCATACAATCAATATCATACAATCACAATCATACAATCACAATCATGCAATCACAATCATACAATCACAATCATACTATCACAATCATACATACAAAATCATGCAATCTCAATCATACAATCACAATCATACAATCACAATCATACAATCACAATCATACAGTCACAATCATACAATCACAATCATGCAATCACAATCAATCAATCATAATCATACAATCACAATCATACAATCACAATCGTACAATCACAATTGCACTATCACAATCATACAATCACAGTCATACAATCACAATCATACAATCACAATCATACTATCACAATCATACAATCACAGTCATACAATCACAATCATACAATCACAATCATACAATCACAATCATACAATCACAATCATACATTCAAAATCATGCAATCTCAATCATACAATCACAATCATGCAATCACAATCATACAATCATAATCATACAATTACAATCATACAATCACAATCATACAATCACAATCTTACAATCACAATCATACAACCACAATCAGACAATCGCAGTCATACAATCACAATCATACAATCACAACCATACTATCACAATCATACAATCACAATCATACAATCACAATCATACAATCACAATCATGCAATCACAATCATACAATCACAATCATACAATCACAATCATACAATCACAATCGTACAATCACAATCATACAATTACAATCATACAATCGCAATCATACAATCACAATCATACAATCACAACCATACTATCACAATCATACAATCACAATAATACAATCGCAATCATACTATCACAATCATACAATCACAAAAATAGAATCATAATCATACAATCACAATCATACAATCGCAATCATACAATCACAATCATACAATCACAATCATACAATCAATATCATACAATCACAATCATACAATCACAATCATGCAATCACAATCATACAATCACAATCATACTATCACAATCATACATACAAAATCATGCAATCTCAATCATACAATCACAATCATACAATCACAATCATACAATCACAATCATACAGTCACAATCATACAATCACAATCATGCAATCACAATCAATCAATCATAATCATACAATCACAATCATACAATCACAATCGTACAATCACAATTGCACTATCACAATCATACAATCACAGTCATACAATCACAATCATACAATCACAATCATACTATCACAATCATACAATCACAGTCATACAATCACAATCATACAATCACAATCATACAATCACAATCATACAATCACAATCATACATTCAAAATCATGCAATCTCAATCATACAATCACAATCATGCAATCACAATCATACAATCATAATCATACAATTACAATCATACAATCACAATCATACAATCACAATCTTACAATCACAATCATACAACCACAATCAGACAATCGCAGTCATACAATCACAATCATACAATCACAACCATACTATCACAATCATACAATCACAATCATACAATCACAATCATACAATCACAATCATGCAATCACAATCATACAATCACAATCATACAATCACAATCATACAATCACAATCGTACAATCACAATCATACAATTACAATCATACAATCGCAATCATACAATCACAATCATACAATCACAACCATACTATCACAATCATACAATCACAATAATACAATCGCAATCATACTATCACAATCATACAATCACAAAAATAGAATCATAATCATACAATCACAATCATACAATCGCAATCATACAATCACAATCATACAATCATAATCATACAATCACAATCATACGATCGCAAACATACAATGACAGTCATACAATCACAATCTTACAATCACAATCATACTATCACAATCATACAATCACAATCATACAATCACAATCATACAATCACAATCATACAATCACAATCATACAATCACAATCATACATTCAAAATCATGCCATCACAATCATACAATCACAAAAATACAATCATAATCATACAATCACAATCATACAATCACAATCATACAATCGCAATCATACAATCGCAATCATACAATCACAATCATACAATCACAATCATACAATCACAATCATACAATCACAATCATACAATCACAATCATACAATCACAATCATACAATCACAAAAATACAATCATAATCATACAATCACAACCATACAATCGCAATCATACAATCACAATCATACAATCAGAATCATACAATCATAATCATACAATCATAATCATACAATTACAATCATACATCACAATAATACAATCACAATCATACAATCACATTCATACAATCACAGTCATAAAATCACAATCTTACAATCACAATCATACAATCACAATCATACAATCACAGACATACAATCGCAGTCATACAATCACAATCATACTATCACAATCATACAATCACAATCATACAATCACAATCATACAATCGCAATCATACAATCACAATCATACAATCACAATCATACAATCACAATCATACAATCACAGTCATACAATCACAATCTTACAATCACAATCATACAATCACAATCATACAATCACAGTCATACAATCACAGTCATACAATCACAATCATACTATCACAATCATACAATCGCAATCATACAATCACAATCATACAATCACAATCATACAATCACAATCATACAATCACAATCATACAATCACAATCATACAATCACAAAAATACAATCATAATCATACAATCACAATGATACAATCGCAATCATACAATCACAATCATACAATCATAATCATACAATCACAATCATACGATCGCAATCATACAATCACAATCATACCATCACAATCATACAATCACAATCATACAATCATAATCATACAATTACAATCATACATCACAATCATACAATCACATTCATACAATCGCAATCATACAACTACAATCTCTCAAATACAATCATACAATCACAATCATACAATCACAACCATACAATCACAATCATACCCTCACAATCATACGATCACAATCATACAATCACAATCATACAATCACAATCATACAATCACAATCATACAATCACAGTCATACAATCACAATCTTACAATCACAATCATACAATCACAATCATACAATCACAGTCATACAATCACAGTCATACAATCACAATCATACTATCACAATCATACAATCACACTCATACAATCAAAATCATACAATCGCAATCATACAATCGCAATCACACAATCGCAGTCATACAATCACAATCATACAGTGACAATCATACAATCACAATCATACAATCGCAATCATACAATCACAATCATACAATCATAATCATACAATCACAATCATACGATCGCAATCATACAATCACAATCATACCATCACAATCATACAATCAGAATCATACAATCATAATCATACAATCATAATCATACAATTACAATCATACATCACAATCATACAATCACAATCATACAATCACATTCATACAATCACAGTCATAAAATCACAATCTTACAATCACAACCATACAATCACAATCATACAATCACAGACCTACAATCGCAGTCATACAATCACAATCATACTATCACAATCATACAATCACAATCATACAATCACAATCATACAATCACAATCATACAATCGCAATCATACAATCGCAATCATACAATCACAATCATACAATCACAAAAATACAATCATAATCATACAATCACAATGATACAATTGCAATCATACAATCACAATCATACAATCATAATCATACAATCACAATCATACGATCGCAATCATACAATCACAATCATACCATCACAATCATACAATCACAATCATACAATCATAATCATACAATTACAATCATACATCACAATCATACAATCACATTCATACAATCGCAATCATACAACTACAATCTCTCAAATACAATCATACAATCACAATCATACAATCACAATCATACAATCACAATCATACAATCACAATCATACTATCACAATCATACAATCACAATCATACAATCACAATCATACAATCACAATCATACAATCACAGTCATACAATCACAATCTTACAATCACAATCATACAATCACAATCATACAATCACAGTCATACAATCACAGTCATACAATCACAATCATACTATCACAATCATACAATCACACTCATACAATCAAAATCATACAATCGCAATCATACAATCGCAATCACACAATCACAGTCATACAATCACAATCATACAGTGACAATCATACAATCACAATCATACAATCACAATCATACTATCGCAATCATACAATCGCAATCATACAATCGCAATCATACCATCACAATCATACAGTCACAACCATACAATCATAATCATACAATCACAATCATACAATCATAATCATACAATCGCAATCATACAATCGCAATCATACAATCACAATCATACAATCACAATCATACAATCAATATCATACAATCACAATCATACAATCACAATCATGCAATCACAATCATACAATCACAATCATACTATCACAATCATACATACAAAATCATGCAATCTCAATCATACAATCACAATCATACAATCACAATCATACAATCACAATCATACAGTCACAATCATACAATCACAATCATGCAATCACAATCAATCAATCATAATCATACAATCACAATCATACAATCACAATCGTACAATCACAATTGCACGATCACAATCATACAATCACAGTCATACAATCACAATCATACAATCACAATCATACTATCACAATCATACAATCAGAATCATACAATCACAATCATACAATCACAATCATACAATTACAATCATACAATCGCAATCATACAATCACAATCATACAATCACAACCATACTATCACAATCATACAATCACAATAATACAATCGCAATCATACAATCACAATCATACAATCACAAAAATAGAATCATAATCATACAATCACAATCATACAATCGCAATCATACAATCACAATCATACAATCACAGTCATACAATCACAATCTTACAATCACAATCATACAATCACAATCATACAATCACAGTCATACAATCACAGTCATACAATCACAATCATACTATCACAATCATACAATCGCAATCATACAATCACAATCATACAATCACAATCATACAATCACAATCATACAATCACAATCATACAATCACAATCATACAATCACAATCATACAATCACAATCATACAATCACAATCATACAATCACAATCATACAATCACAATCATACAATCACAATCATACAATTACAATCATACAATCGCAATCATACAATCACAATCATACAATCACAACCATACTATCACAATCATACAATCACAATAATACAATCGCAATCATACAATCACAATCATACAATCACAAAAATAGAATCATAATCATACAATCACAATCATACAATCGCAATCATACAATCACAATCATACAATCACAATCATACAATCAATATCATACAATCACAATCATACAATCACAATCATGCAATCACAATCATACAATCACAATCATACTATCACAATCATACATACAAAATCATGCAATCTCAATCATACAATCACAATCATACAATCACAATCATACAATCACAATCATACAGTCACAATCATACAATCACAATCATGCAATCACAATCAATCAATCATAATCATACAATCACAATCATACAATCACAATCGTACAATCACAATTGCACTATCACAATCATACAATCACAGTCATACAATCACAATCATACAATCACAATCATACTATCACAATCATACAATCACAGTCATACAATCACAATCATACAATCACAATCATACAATCACAATCATACAATCACAATCATACATTCAAAATCATGCAATCTCAATCATACAATCACAATCATGCAATCACAATCATACAATCATAATCATACAATTACGATCATACAATCACAATCATACAATCACAATCTTACAATCACAATCATACAACCACAATCAGACAATCGCAGTCATACAATCACAATCATACAATCACAACCATACTACCACAATCATACAATCACAATCATACAATCACAATCATACAATCACAATCATGCAATCACAATCATACAATCACAATCATACAATCACAATCATACAATCACAATCATACAATCACAATCATACAATTACAATCATACAATCGCAATCATACAATCACAATCATACAATCACAACCATACTATCACAATCATACAATCACAATAATACAATCGCAATCATACTATCACAATCATACAATCACAAAAATAGAATCATAATCATACAATCACAATCATACAATCGCAATCATACAATCACAATCATACAATCATAATCATACAATCACCTTCATACGATCGCAAACATACAATCACAATCATACCATCACAATCATACAATCACAATCATACAATCATAATCATACAATCACAATCATACAATCACAATCATACAATGACAGTCATACAATCACAATCTTACAATCACAATCATACTATCACAATCATACAATCACAATCATACAATCACAATCATACAATCACAATCATAGAATCACAATCATACATTCAAAATCATGCCATCACAATCATACAATCACAATCATACAATCACAATCATAAAATCACAATCATACAATCACAATCATACAATCACAATCATACAATCGCAATCCTACAATTACAATCTCCAAAATACAATCTCCCAAATACAATCATACAATCACAATCATACAATCACAATCATACAATCACAATCATACAATCACAATCATACTATCACAATCATACAATCACAATCATACAATCACAATCATACAATCACAATCATACAATCACAGTCATACAATCACAATCTTACAATCACAATCATACAATCACAATCATACAATCACAGTCATACAATCACAGTCATACAATCACAATCATACTATCACAATCATACAATCACACTCATACAATCAAAATCATACAATCGCAATCATACAATCGCAATCACACAATCACAGTCATACAATCACAATCATACAGTGACAATCATACAATCACAATCATACAATCACAATCATACTATCGCAATCATACAATCGCAATCATACAATCGCAATCATACCATCACAATCATACAGTCACAACCATACAATCATAATCATACAATCACAATCATACAATCATAATCATACAATCGCAATCATACAATCGCAATCATACAATCACAATCATACAATCACAATCATACAATCAATATCATACAATCACAATCATACAATCACAATCATGCAATCACAATCATACAATCACAATCATACTATCACAATCATACATACAAAATCATGCAATCTCAATCATACAATCACAATCATACAATCACAATCATACAATCACAATCATACAGTCACAATCATACAATCACAATCATGCAATCACAATCAATCAATCATAATCATACAATCACAATCATACAATCACAATCGTACAATCACAATTGCACGATCACAATCATACGATCACAGTCATACAATCACAATCATACAATCACAATCATACTATCACAATCATACAATCACAATCATACAATCACAATCATACAATTACAATCATACAATCGCAATCATACAATCACAATCATACAATCACAACCATACTATCACAATCATACAATCACAATAATACAATCGCAATCATACAATCACAATCATACAATCACAAAAATAGAATCATAATCATACAATCACAATCATACAATCGCAATCATACAATCACAATCATACAATCATAATCATACAATCACAATCATACGATCGCAAACATACAATCACAATCATACAATCACAATCATACATTCAAAATCATGCAATCACAATCATACAATCACAAAAATACAATCATAATCATACAATCACAATCATACAATCGCAATCGTACAATCGCAATCATACAATCACAATCATACAATCACAATCATACAATCACAATCATAGAATCACAATCATACAATCACAATCATACAATCACAATCATACAATCACAATCATACAATCACAATCATACAATCACAAAAATACAATCATAATCATACAATCACAATCATACAATCGCAATCATACAATCACAATCATACAATCATAATCATACAATCACAATCATACGATCGCAATCATACAATCACAATCATACCATCACAATCATACCATCACAATCATACAATCAGAATCATACAATCATAATCATACAATTACAATCATACATCACAATCATACAATCACAATCATACAATCGAAATCATACAACTACAATCTCCCAAATACAATCATACAATCACAATCATACAATCACACTCATACAATCACAATCATACAATCGCAATCATACAATCGCAATCACACAATCACAATCATACAATTACAATCATACAGTCACAATCATACAATCACAATCATACAATCACAATCATACAATCACAATCATACTATCGCAATCATACAATCGCAATCATACCATCACAATCATACAGTCACAACCATACAATCACAATCATACAATCACAATCATACAATCACAATCATACTTTCACAATCATACAATCACAATCATACAATCACAATCATACAATCGCAATCATACAATCACAATCATACAATCATAATCATACCCTCACAATCATACGATCGCAATCATACAATCACAATCATACCATCACAATCATACAATCTCAATCGTACAATCACAATCATACAATCACAATCATACTATCGCAATCATACAATCGCAATCATACAATCGCAATCATACCATCACAATCATACAGTCACAACCATACAATCATAATCATACAATCACAATCATACAATCATAATCATACAATCGCAATCATACAATCGCAATCATACAATCACAATCATACAATCACAATCATACAATCAATATCATACAATCACAATCATACAATCACAATCATGCAATCACAATCATACAATCACAATCATACAATCACAATCATACTATCACAATCATACATACAAAATCATGCAATCTCAATCATACAATCACAATCATACAATCACAATCATACAATCACAATCATACAGTCACAAACATACAATCACAATCATGCAATCACAATCAATCAATCATAATCATACAATCACAATCATACAATCACAATCGTACAATCACAATTGCACGATCACAATCATACAATCACAGTCATACAATCACAATCAT
Organism: Megachile rotundata; assembly: GCF_050947335.1. Lineage (NCBI taxonomy): Eukaryota > Metazoa > Arthropoda > Insecta > Hymenoptera > Megachilidae > Megachile > Megachile rotundata. The sequence continues at coordinate 656,174 of NW_027473336.1, read as the reverse complement.
ACAATCACAATCATACTATCACAATCATACAATCACAATCATACAATCACAATCATACAATTACAATCATACAATCGCAATCATACAATCACAATCATACAATCACAACCATACTATCACAATCATACAATCACAATAATACAATCGCAATCATACAATCACAATCATACAATCACAAAAATAGAATCATAATCATACAATCACAATCATACAATCGCAATCATACAATCACAATCATACAATCATAATCATACAATCACAATCATACGATCGCAAACATACAATCACAATCATACAATCACAATCATACATTCAAAATCATGCAATCACAATCATACAATCACAAAAATACAATCATAATCATACAATCACAATCATACAATCGCAATCGTACAATCGCAATCATACAATCACAATCATACAATCACAATCATACAATCACAATCATAGAATCACAATCATACAATCACAATCATACAATCACAATCATACAATCACAATCATACAATCACAATCATACAATCACAAAAATACAATCATAATCATACAATCACAATCATACAATCGCAATCATACAATCACAATCATACAATCATAATCATACAATCACAATCATACGATCGCAATCATACAATCACAATCATACCATCACAATCATACCATCACAATCATACAATCAGAATCATACAATCATAATCATACAATTACAATCATACATCACAATCATACAATCACAATCATACAATCACAATCATACAATCGAAATCATACAACTACAATCTCCCAAATACAATCATACAATCACAATCATACAATCACACTCATACAATCACAATCATACAATCGCAATCATACAATCGCAATCACACAATCACAATCATACAATTACAATCATACAGTCACAATCATACAATCACAATCATACAATCACAATCATACAATCACAATCATACAATCACAATCATACTATCGCAATCATACAATCGCAATCATACCATCACAATCATACAGTCACAACCATACAATCACAATCATACAATCACAATCATACAATCATAATCATACAATCGCAATCATACAATCGCAATCATACAATCACAATCATACAATCACAATCATACAATCACAATCATACAATCACAATCATACAATCACAATCATACAATCACAATCATACAATCACAATCATACAATCACAATCATACAATCACAATCATACAATCACAATCATACAATCACAATCATACAATCACAATCATACAATCACAATCATACAATCACAATCATACAATCGCAATCCTACAATTACAATCTCCAAAATACAATCTCCCAAATACAATCACACAATCACAATCATACAATCATAATCATACAATCACAATCATACAATCACAATCATACAATCACAGTCATACAATCACAATCTTACAATCACAATCATACAATCGAAATCATACAACTACAATCTCCCAAATACAATCATACAATCACAATCATACAATCACAATCATACAATCACAATCATACAATCACAATCATACAATCACAATCATACAATCACAATCATACAATCACAATCATAAAATCACAATCATACTATCACAATCATACAATCAGAATCATACAATCACAATCATACAATCACAATCATACTTTCACAATCATACAATCACAATCATACAATCACAATCATACAATCGCAATCATACAATCACAATCATACAATCATAATCATACCCTCACAATCATACGATCGCAATCATACAATCACAATCATACCATCACAATCATACAATCACAATCGTACAATCATAATCATACAATTACAATCTTACAATCACAATCATACAATCACAATCATACAATCACAGACATACAATCACAATCATACAATCACAATCATACAATCACAAAAATACAATCATAATCATACAATCACAATCATACAATCGCAATCATACAATCACAATCATACAATCATAATCATACAATCACAATCATACAATCACAATCATACTTTCACAATCATACAATCACAATCATACAATCACAATCATACAATCGCAATCATACAATCACAATCATACAATCATAATCATACCCTCACAATCATACGATCGCAATCATACAATCACAATCATACCATCACAATCATACAATCACAATCGTACAATCATAATCATACAATTACAATCATACATCACAATCATACAATCACAATCATACAATCGAAATCATACAACTACAATCTCCCAAATACAATCATTCAATCACAATCATACAATCACAATCATACAATCACAATCATACAATCACAATCATACAATCACAATCATACAATCACAATCATACAATCGCAATCATACAATCACAATCATACAATCACAATCATACAATCACAAAAATACAATCATAATCATACAATCACAATCATACAATCGCAATCATACAATCACAATCATACAATCATAATCATACAATCACAATCATACGATCGCAATCATACAATCACAATCATACCATCACAATCATACAATCAGAATCATACAGTCATAATCATACAATTACAATCATACATCACAATCATACAATCACAATCATACAATCGAAATCATACAACTACAATCTCCCAAATACAATCATACAATCACAATCATACAATCACAATCATACAATCACAATCATACAATCACAATCATACAATCACAATCATACAATCACAATCATAAAATCACAATCATACAATCACAATCATACTATCACAATCATACAATCACAATCATACAATCACAATCATACAATCACATTCATACAATCACAGTCATACAATCACAATCTTACAATCACAATCATACAATCACAATCATACAATCACAGACATACAATCACAATCATACAATCACAATCATACTATCACAATCATACAATCACAATCATACAATCAGAATCATACAATCGCAATCATACAATCGCAATCATACAATCGCAATCATACAATCGCAATCATACAATCACAATCATACAATCACATTCATACAATCGCAATCATACAACTACAATCTCCCAAATACAATCATACAATCACAATCATACAATCACAATCATACAATCACAATAATACTATCACAATCATACAATCACAATCATACAATCACAATCATACAATCACAATCATACAATCACAATCATACAATCACAGTCATACAATCACAATCTTACAATCACAATCATACAATCACAATCATACAATCACAGTCATACAATCACAGTCATACAATCACAATCATACTATCACAATCATACAATCACAATCATACAATCACAATCATACAATCACAATCATACTATCGCAATCATACAATCGCAATCATACAATCACAATCATACCATCACAATCATACAATCAGAATCATACAATCATAATCATACAATTACAATCATACATCACAATCATACAATCACAATCATACAATCGAAATCATACAACTACAATCATACATCACAATCATACAATCACAATCATGCAATCGCAATCCTACAATCACAATCATACAATCACAATCACACAATCACAATCATACAATCGCAATCCTACAATTACAATCTCCAAAATACAATCAACCAAATACAATCATACAATCACTATCATACAATCATAATCATACAATCACAATCATACAATCACAATCATACAATCACAGTCATACAATCACAATCATACAATCACAAACATACAATCACAATCATACAATCACAATCATACAATCACAGTCATACAATTACTATCTCCCAAATACAATCTCCCAAATACAATCATACAATCACAATCATACAATCAAAATCATACAATCACAATCATACAATCACAATCATACAATCACAGTCATACAATCACAATCTTACAATCACAATCATACAATCACAATCATACAATCGCAATCATACAATTACTATCTCCCAAATACAATCTCCCAAATACAATCATACAATCACAATCATACAATCAAAATCATACAATCAAAGTCATACAATCACAATCATACAATCACAACCGTACAATCATAATCATACAATCACAATAATACAATCATAATCATACAATCACAATCATACAATCGCAATCATACAATCACAATCATACAATCACAGTCATACAATCACAATCTTACAATCACAATCATACAATCACAATCATACAATCACAGTCATACAATCACAGTCATACAATCACAATCATACAATCGCAATCATACAATCACAATAATACTATCGCAATCATACAATCACAATCATACCATCACAATCATACAATCACAATCATACAATCACAATCATACAATCACAATCATACAATCACAATCATACAATCACAATCATACAATCGCAATCATACAATTACTATCTCCCAAATACAATCTCCCAAATACAATCATACAATCACAATCATACAATCAAAATCATACAATCAAAGTCATACAATCACAATCATACAATCACAACCGTACAATCATAATCATACAATCACAATAATACAATCATAATCATACAATCACAATCATACAATCGCAATCATACAATCACAATCATACAATCACAATCATACTATCGCAATCATACTATCGCAATCATACAATCACAATCATACAATCGCAATCATACAATCACAATCATACAATCACAATCATACAATCACATTCATACAATCACAGTCATAAAATCACAAACTTACAATTACAATCATACAATCACAATCATACAATCACAGACATACAATCGCAGTCATACAATCACAATCATACTATCACAATCATACAATCACAATCATACAATCACAATCATACAATCGCAATCATACAATCACAATCATACAATCATAATCATACCCTCACAATCATACGATCGCAATCACACAATCACAATCATACCATCACATTCATACAATCACAATCATACAATCATAATCATACAATTACAATCATACATCACAATAGTACAATCACAATCATACAATCACAATCATACAATCACAATCATACAATCACAATCATACAATCACAAAAATACAATCATAATCATACAATCACAATCATACAATCGCAATCATACAATCACAATCATACAATCATAATCATACAATCACAATCATACAATCACAGACATACAATCGCAGTCATACAATCACAATCATACTATCACAATCATACAATCACAATCATACAATCACAATCATACAATCGCAATCATACAATCACAATCATACAATCACAATCTTACAATCACAATCGTACTATCACAATCATACAATCACAATCATACAATCACAATCATTCAATCATAATCATACAATCACAATCCTACAATCACAATCGTACAATCACAATCGTACAATCACAATCGCACAATCACAATCATACAATCACAGTCATACAATCACAATCATACAATCGCAATCATACAATCACAATCATACAATCATAATCATACAATCACAATCATACGATCGCAATCATACAATCACAATCATACCATCACAATCATACCATCACAATCATACAATCACAATCATACAATCACAATCATACAATCACATTCATACAATCACAGTCATACAATCACAATCTTACAATCACAATCATACAATCACAATCATACAATCACAGACATACAATCACAGTCATACAATCACAATCATACTATCACAATCATACAATTACAATCATACAATCGCAATCATACAATCGCAATCATACAATCGCAATCATACAATCGCAATCATACAACTACAATCTCTCAAATACAATCATACAATCACAATCATACAATCACAATCATACAATCACAATCATACAATCACAATCATACCATCACAATCATACAATCACAATCATACAATCACAATCATACAATCACAATCATACAATCACAATCATACAATCGCAATCATACAATTACTATCTCCCAAATACAATCTCCCAAATACAATCATACAATCACAATCATACAATCAAAATCATACAATCAAAGTCATACAATCACAATCATACAATCACAACCGTACAATCATAATCATACAATCACAATAATACAATCATAATCATACAATCACAATCATACAATCGCAATCATACAATCACAATCATATAATCACAATCATACTATCGCAATCATACTATCGCAATCATACAATCACAATCATATCATCGCAATCATACAATCACAATCATACAATCATAATCATACAATTACAATCATACTATCACAATCATACAATCAAAATCATACAATTACAATCTCCCAAATACAATCATACAATCACAATCATACAATCGCAATCATACAATCACAATCATACAATCACAATCATACAATCACAATCATACAATCACAATCATACTATCACAATCATACAATCACAATCATGCAATCACAATCATGCAATCACAATCATACAATCATAACCAGACAATGACAATCATACAATCACAATCATACAATCACAATCATACAATCACAATCATACAATCACAGTCATACAATCACAATCATACTATCGCAATCATACAATCACAATCATACAATCACAATCATACAATCTCAATCATACAATCACAATCATACTATCACAATCATACAATCGCAATCATACCATCCCAATCATACAAACACAACCGTAAAATCATAATCATACAATCACAATCATACAATCATAATTATACAATCACAATCATACAATCACAATCATACAATCACAGTCATACAATCACAATCTTACAATCACAATCATACTATCACAATCATACAATCACAATCATACAATCACAATCATACAATCACAATCATACAATCACAATCATACAATCACAATCATACAATCACAATCATACAATCACAATCATACAATCGCAATCCTACGATTACAATCTCCAAAATACAATCTCCCAAATACAATCATACAATCACAATCATACAATCATAATCATACAATCACAATCATACAATCACAATCTTACAATCACAATCATACTATCACAATCATACAATCACAATCATACAATCACAATCATACAATCACAATCATACATTCAAAATCATGCAATCACAATCACACAGTCACAATCATGCAATCACAATCATTCAATCATAATCATACAATCACAATCCTACAATCACAATCGTACAATCACAATCGTACAATCACAATCGCACAATCACAATCATACAATCACAGTCATACAATCACAATCTTACAATCACAATCATACTATCACAATCATACAATCACAATCATACAATCACAATCATACAATCACAATCATTCAATCATAATCATACAATCACAATCCTACAATCACAATCGTACAATCACAATCGTACAATCACAATCGCACAATCACAATCATACAATCACAGTCATACAATCACAATCTTACAATCACAATCATACTATCACAATCATACAATCACAATCATACAATCACAATCATACAATCACAATCATACTATCACAATCATACAATCACAATCATACAATCACAATCATACAATCGCAATCATACAATCACAATCATACAATCATAATCATACCCTCACAATCATACGATCGCAATCACACAATCACAATCATACCATCACATTCATACAATCACAATCATACAATCATAATCATACAATTACAATCATACATCACAATAGTACAATCACAATCATACAATCACAATCATACAATCACAATCATACAATCACAAAAATACAATCATAATCATACAATCACAATCATACAATCGCAATCATACAATCACAATCATACAATCATAATCATACAATCACAATCATACAATCAAAGTCATACAATCACAATCATACAATCACAACCGTACAATCATAATCATACAATCACAATAATACAATCATAATCATACAATCACAATCATACAATCGCAATCATACAATCACAATCATACAATCACAATCATACTATCGCAATCATACTATCGCAATCATACAATCACAATCATATCATCGCAATCATACAATCACAATCATACAATCATAATCATACAATTACAATCATACTATCACAATCATACAATCAAAATCATACAATTACAATCTCCCAAATACAATCATACAATCACAATCATACAATCGCAATCATACAATCACAATCATACAATCACAATCATACAATCACAATCATACAATCACAATCATACAATCACAATCATACATTCAAAATCATACAATCACAATCATACTATCACAATCATACAATCACAATCATGCAATCACAATCATGCAATCACAATCATACAATCATAACCAGACAATGACAATCATACAATCACAATCATACAATCACAATCATACAATCACAATCATACAATCACAGTCATACAATCACAATCATACTATCGCAATCATACAATCACAATCATACAATCACAATCATACAATCTCAATCATACAATCACAATCATACTATCACAATCATACAATCGCAATCATACCATCCCAATCATACAAACACAACCGTAAAATCATAATCATACAATCACAATCATACAATCATAATTATACAATCACAATCATACAATCACAATCATACAATCACAGTCATACAATCACAATCTTACAATCACAATCATACTATCACAATCATACAATCACAATCATAAAATCACAATCATACAATCACAATCATACAATCACAATCATACAATCACAATCATACAATCACAATCATACAATCACAATCATACAATCACAATCATACAATCGCAATCCTACGATTACAATCTCCAAAATACAATCTCCCAAATACAATCATACAATCACAATCATACAATCATAATCATACAATCACAATCATACAATCACAATCTTACAATCACAATCATACTATCACAATCATACAATCACAATCATACAATCACAATCATACAATCACAATCATACATTCAAAATCATGCAATCACAATCACACAGTCACAATCATGCAATCACAATCATTCAATCATAATCATACAATCACAATCCTACAATCACAATCGTACAATCACAATCGTACAATCACAATCGCACAATCACAATCATACAATCACAGTCATACAATCACAATCTTACAATCACAATCATACTATCACAATCATACAATCACAATCATACAATCACAATCATACAATCACAATCATTCAATCATAATCATACAATCACAATCCTACAATCACAATCGTACAATCACAATCGTACAATCACAATCGCACAATCACAATCATACAATCACAGTCATACAATCACAATCTTACAATCACAATCATACTATCACAATCATACAATCACAATCATACAATCACAATCATACAATCACAATCATACTATCACAATCATACAATCACAATCATACAATCACAATCATACAATCGCAATCATACAATCACAATCATACAATCATAATCATACCCTCACAATCATACGATCGCAATCACACAATCACAATCATACCATCACATTCATACAATCACAATCATACAATCATAATCATACAATTACAATCATACATCACAATAGTACAATCACAATCATACAATCACAATCATACAATCACAATCATACAATCACAAAAATACAATCATAATCATACAATCACAATCATACAATCGCAATCATACAATCACAATCATACAATCATAATCATACAATCACAATCATACGATCGCAATCATACAATCACAATCATACCATCACAATCATACAATCAGAATCATACAATCATAATCATACAATCATAATCATACAATTACAATCATACATCACAATAATACAATCACAATCATACAATCACATTCATACAATCACAGTCATAAAATCACAATCTTACAATCACAATCATACAATCACAATCATACAATCACAGACATACAATCGCAGTCATACAATCACAATCATACTATCACAATCATACAATCACAATCATACAACCACAATCATACAATCGCAATCATACAATCACAATCATACAATCACAATCATACAATCACAATCATACAATCACAGTCATACAATCACAATCTTACAATCACAATCATACAATCACAATCATACAATCACAGTCATACAATCACAGTCATACAATCACAATCATACTATCACAATCATACAATCGCAATCATACAATCACAATCATACAATCACAATCATACAATCACAATCATACAATCACAAAAATACAATCATAATCATACAATCACAATGATACAATCGCAATCATACAATCACAATCATACAATCATAATCATACAATCACAATCATACGATCGCAATCATACAATCACAATCATACCATCACAATCATACAATCACAATCATACAATCATAATCATACAATTACAATCATACATCACAATCATACAATCACATTCATACAATCGCAATCATACAACTACAATCTCTCAAATACAATCATACAATCACAATCATACAATCACAACCATACAATCACAATCATACCCTCACAATCATACGATCACAATCATACAATCACAATCATACAATCACAATCATACAATCACAATCATACAATCACAGTCATACAATCACGATCTTACAATCACAATCATACAATCACAATCATACAATCACAGTCATACAATCACAGTCATACAATCACAATCATACTATCACAATCATACAATCACACTCATACAATCAAAATCATACAATCGCAATCATACAATCGCAATCACACAATCGCAGTCATACAATCACAATCATACAGTGACAATCATACAATCACAATCATACAATCGCAATCATACAATCACAATCATACAATCATAATCATACAATCACAATCATACGATCGCAATCATACAATCACAATCATACCATCACAATCATACAATCAGAATCATACAATCATAATCATACAATCATAATCATACAATTACAATCATACATCACAATCATACAATCACAATCATACAATCACATTCATACAATCACAGTCATAAAATCACAATCTTACAATCACAACCATACAATCACAATCATACAATCACAGACCTACAATCGCAGTCATACAATCACAATCATACTATCACAATCATACAATCACAATCATACAATCACAATCATACAATCGCAATCATACAATCGCAATCATACAATCACAATCATACAATCACAAAAATACAATCATAATCATACAATCACAATGATACAATTGCAATCATACAATCACAATCATACAATCATAATCATACAATCACAATCATACGATCGCAATCATACAATCACAATCATACCATCACAATCATACAATCACAATCATACAATCATAATCATACAATTACAATCATACATCACAATCATACAATCACAATCATACAATCGAAATCATACAACTACAATCTCCCAAATACAATCATACAACCACAATCATACAATCACAATCATACAATCACAATCATACAATCACAATCATACAATCACAATCATACAATCACAATCATACTATCACAATCATACAATCACAATCATACAATCACAATCATACAATCACAATCATACAATCACAATCATACAATCACATTCATACAATCACAGTCATAAAATCACAATCTTACAATTACAATCATACAATCACAATCATACAATCACAGACATACAATCGCAGTCATACAATCACAATCATACTATCGCAATCATACAATCACAATCATACCATCACAATCATACAATCACAATCATACAATCACAATCATACAATCACAATCATACAATCACAATCATACAATCGCAATCATACAATTACTATCTCCCAAATACAATCTCCCAAATACAATCATACAATCACAATCATACAATCAAAATCATACAATCAAAGTCATACAATCACAATCATACAATCACAACCGTACAATCATAATCATACAATCACAATAATACAATCATAATCATACAATCACAATCATACAATCGCAATCATACAATCACAATCATACAATCACAATCATACTATCGCAATCATACTATCGCAATCATACAATCACAATCATACAATCGCAATCATACAATCACAATCATACAATCACAATCATACAATCACATTCATACAATCACAGTCATAAAATCACAATCTTACAATTACAATCATACAATCACAATCATACAATCACAGACATACAATCGCAGTCATACAATCACAATCATACTATCACAATCATACAATCACAATCATACAATCACAATCATACAATCGCAATCATACAATCACAATCATACAATCATAATCATACCCTCACAATCATACGATCGCAATCACACAATCACAATCATACCATCACATTCATACAATCACAATCATACAATCATAATCATACAATTACAATCATACATCACAATAGTACAATCACAATCATACAATCACAATCATACAATCACAATCATACAATCACAAAAATACAATCATAATCATACAATCACAATCATACAATCGCAATCATACAATCACAATCATACAATCATAATCATACAATCACAATCATACGATCGCAATCATACAATCACAATCATACCATCACAATCATACAATCAGAATCATACAATCATAATCATACAATCATAATCATACAATTACAATCATACATCACAATAATACAATCACAATCATACAATCACATTCATACAATCACAGTCATAAAATCACAATCATACAATCACAATCATACAATCACAGTCATACAATCACAATCTTACAATCACAATCATACAATCACAATCATACAATCACAGTCATACAAACACAGTCATACAATCACAATCATACAATCGCAATCATACAATCACAATAATACTATCGCAATCATACAATCACAATCATACTATCACAATCATACAATCACAATCATACAATCACAATCATACAATCGCAATCATACAATCACAATCATACAATCATAATCATACCCTCACAATCATACGATCGCAATCACACAATCACAATCATACCATCACATTCATACAATCACAATCATACAATCATAATCATACAATTACAATCATACATCACAATAGTACAATCACAATCATACAATCACAATCATACAATCACAATCATACAATCACAAAAATACAATCATAATCATACAATCACAATCATACAATCGCAATCATACAATCACAATCATACAATCATAATCATACAATCACAATCATACGATCGCAATCATACAATCACAATCATACCATCACAATCATACAATCAGAATCATACAATCATAATCATACAATCATAATCATACAATTACAATCATACATCACAATAATACAATCACAATCATACAATCACATTCATACAATCACAGTCATAAAATCACAATCTTACAATCACAATCATACAATCACAATCATACAATCACAGACATACAATCGCAGTCATACAATCACAATCATACTATCACAATCATACAATCACAATCATACAATCACAATCATACAATCGCAATCATACAATCACAATCATACAATCACAATCATACAATCACAATCATACAATCACAGTCATACAATCACAATCTTACAATCACAATCATACAATCACAATCATACAATCACAGTCATACAATCACAGTCATACAATCACAATCATACAATCGCAATCATACAATCACAATCATACAATCACAATCATACAATCACAATCATACAATCACAATCATACAATCACAAAAATACAATCATAATCATACAATCACAATGATACAATCGCAATCATACAATCACAATCATACAATCATAATCATACAATCACAATCATACGATCGCAATCATACAATCACAATCATACCATCACAATCATACAATCACAATCATACAATCATAATCATACAATTACAATCATACATCACAATCATACAATTACATTCATACAATCGCAATCATACAACTACAATCTCTCAAATACAATCATACAATCACAATCATACAATCACAACCATACAATCACAATCATACCCTCACAATCATACGATCACAATCATACAATCACAATCATACAATCACAATCATACAATCACAATCATACAATCACAGTCATACAATCACAATCTTACAATCACAATCATACAATCACAATCATACAATCACAGTCATACAATCACAGTCATACAATCACAATCATACTATCACAATCATACAATCACACTCATACAATCAAAATCATACAATCGCAATCATACAATCGCAATCACACAATCGCAGTCATACAATCACAATCATACAGTGACAATCATACAATCACAATCATACAATCGCAATCATACAATCACAATCATACAATCATAATCATACAATCACAATCATACGATCGCAATCATACAATCACAATCATACCATCACAATCATACAATCAGAATCATACAATCATAATCATACAATCATAATCATACAATTACAATCATACATCACAATCATACAATCACAATCATACAATCACATTCATACAATCACAGTCATAAAATCACAATCTTACAATCACAACCATACAATCACAATCATACAATCACAGACCTACAATCGCAGTCATACAATCACAATCATACTATCACAATCATACAATCACAATCATACAATCACAATCATACAATCGCAATCATACAATCGCAATCATACAATCACAATCATACAATCACAAAAATACAATCATAATCATACAATCACAATGATACAATTGCAATCATACAATCACAATCATACAATCATAATCATACAATCACAATCATACGATCGCAATCATACAATCACAATCATACCATCACAATCATACAATCACAATCATACAATCATAATCATACAATTACAATCATACATCACAATCATACAATCACATTCATACAATCGCAATCATACAACTACAATCTCTCAAATACAATCATACAATCACAATCATACAATCACAATCATACAATCACAATCATACAATCACAATCATACTATCACAATCATACAATCACAATCATACAATCACAATCATACAATCACAATCATACAATCACAATCATACAATCACAGTCATACAATCACAATCTTACAATCACAATCATACAATCACAATCATACAATCACAGTCATACAATCACAATCATACTATCACAATCATACAATCACACTCATACAATCAAAATCATACAATCGCAATCATACAATCGCAATCACACAATCACAGTCATACAATCACAATCATACAGTGACAATCATACAATCACAATCATACAATCACAATCATACTATCGCAATCATACAATCGCAATCATACAATCGCAATCATACCATCACAATCATACAGTCACAACCATACAATCATAATCATACAATCACAATCATACAATCATAATCATACAATCGCAATCATACAATCGCAATCATACAATCACAATCATACAATCACAATCATACAATCAATATCATACAATCACAATCATACAATCACAATCATGCAATCACAATCATACAATCACAATCATACTATCACAATCATACATACAAAATCATGCAATCTCAATCATACAATCACAATCATACAATCACAATCATACAATCACAATCATACAGTCACAATCATACAATCACAATCATGCAATCACAATCAATCAATCATAATCATACAATCACAATCATACAATCACAATCGTACAATCACAATTGCACGATCACAATCATACAATCACAGTCATACAATCACAATCATACAATCACAATCATACTATCACAATCATACAATCAGAATCATACAATCACAATCATACAATCACAATCATACAATTACAATCATACAATCGCAATCATACAATCACAATCATACAATCACAACCATACTATCACAATCATACAATCACAATAATACAATCGCAATCATACAATCACAATCATACAATCACAAAAATAGAATCATAATCATACAATCACAATCATACAATCGCAATCATACAATCACAATCATACAATCACAATCATACAATCACAGTCATACAATCACAATCTTACAATCACAATCATACAATCACAATCATACAATCACAGTCATACAATCACAGTCATACAATCACAATCATACTATCACAATCATACAATCGCAATCATACAATCACAATCATACAATCACAATCATACAATCACAATCATACAATCACAATCATACAATCACAATCATACAATCACAATCATACAATCACAATCATACAATCACAATCATACAATCACAATCATACAATTACAATCATACAATCGCAATCATACAATCACAATCATACAATCACAACCATACTATCACAATCATACAATCACAATAATACAATCGCAATCATACAATCACAATCATACAATCACAAAAATAGAATCATAATCATACAATCACAATCATACAATCGCAATCATACAATCACAATCATACAATCACAATCATACAATCAATATCATACAATCACAATCATACAATCACAATCATGCAATCACAATCATACAATCACAATCATACTATCACAATCATACATACAAAATCATGCAATCTCAATCATACAATCACAATCATACAATCACAATCATACAATCACAATCATACAGTCACAATCATACAATCACAATCATGCAATCACAATCAATCAATCATAATCATACAATCACAATCATACAATCACAATCGTACAATCACAATTGCACTATCACAATCATACAATCACAGTCATACAATCACAATCATACAATCACAATCATACTATCACAATCATACAATCACAGTCATACAATCACAATCATACAATCACAATCATACAATCACAATCATACAATCACAATCATACATTCAAAATCATGCAATCTCAATCATACAATCACAATCATGCAATCACAATCATACAATCATAATCATACAATTACAATCATACAATCACAATCATACAATCACAATCTTACAATCACAATCATACAACCACAATCAGACAATCGCAGTCATACAATCACAATCATACAATCACAACCATACTATCACAATCATACAATCACAATCATACAATCACAATCATACAATCACAATCATGCAATCACAATCATACAATCACAATCATACAATCACAATCATACAATCACAATCGTACAATCACAATCATACAATTACAATCATACAATCGCAATCATACAATCACAATCATACAATCACAACCATACTATCACAATCATACAATCACAATAATACAATCGCAATCATACTATCACAATCATACAATCACAAAAATAGAATCATAATCATACAATCACAACCATACAATCGCAATCATACAATCACAATCATACAATCATAATCATACAATCACAATCATACGATCGCAAACATACAATGACAGTCATACAATCACAATCTTACAATCACAATCATACTATCACAATCATACAATCACAATCATACAATCACAATCATACAATCACAATCATACAATCACAATCATACAATCACAATCATACATTCAAAATCAAGCCATCACAATCATACAATCACAAAAATACAATCATAATCATACAATCACAATCATACAATCGCAATCATACAATCGCAATCATACAATCACAATCATACAATCACAATCATACAATCACAATCATACAATCACAATCATACAATCACAATCATACAATCACAATCATACAATCACAAAAATACAATCATAATCATACAATCACAACCATACAATCGCAATCATACAATCACAATCATACAATCAGAATCATACAATCATAATCATACAATCATAATCATACAATTACAATCATACATCACAATAATACAATCACAATCATACAATCACATTCATACAATCACAGTCATAAAATCACAATCTTACAATCACAATCATACAATCACAATCATACAATCACAGACATACAATCGCAGTCATACAATCACAATCATACTATCACAATCATACAATCACAATCATACAATCACAATCATACAATCGCAATCATACAATCACAATCATACAATCACAATCATACAATCACAATCATACAATCACAGTCATACAATCACAATCTTACAATCACAATCATACAATCACAATCATACAATCACAGTCATACAATCACAGTCATACAATCACAATCATACTATCACAATCATACAATCGCAATCATACAATCACAATCATACAATCACAATCATACAATCACAATCATACAATCACAATCATACAATCACAATCATACAATCACAAAAATACAATCATAATCATACAATCACAATGATACAATCGCAATCATACAATCACAATCATACAATCATAATCATACAATCACAATCATACGATCGCAATCATACAATCACAATCATACCATCACAATCATACAATCACAATCATACAATCATAATCATACAATTACAATCATACATCACAATCATACAATCACATTCATACAATCGCAATCATACAACTACAATCTCTCAAATACAATCATACAATCACAATCATACAATCACAACCATACAATCACAATCATACCCTCACAATCATACGATCACAATCATACAATCACAATCATACAATCACAATCATACAATCACAATCATACAATCACAGTCATACAATCACAATCTTACAATCACAATCATACAATCACAATCATACAATCACAGTCATACAATCACAGTCATACAATCACAATCATACTATCACAATCATACAATCACACTCATACAATCAAAATCATACAATCGCAATCATACAATCGCAATCACACAATCGCAGTCATACAATCACAATCATACAGTGACAATCATACAATCACAATCATACAATCGCAATCATACAATCACAATCATACAATCATAATCATACAATCACAATCATACGATCGCAATCATACAATCACAATCATACCATCACAATCATACAATCAGAATCATACAATCATAATCATACAATCATAATCATACAATTACAATCATACATCACAATCATACAATCACAATCATACAATCACATTCATACAATCACAGTCATAAAATCACAATCTTACAATCACAACCATACAATCACAATCATACAATCACAGACCTACAATCGCAGTCATACAATCACAATCATACTATCACAATCATACAATCACAATCATACAATCACAATCATACAATCACAATCATACAATCGCAATCATACAATCGCAATCATACAATCACAATCATACAATCACAAAAATACAATCATAATCATACAATCACAATGATACAATTGCAATCATACAATCACAATCATACAATCATAATCATACAATCACAATCATACGATCGCAATCATACAATCACAATCATACCATCACAATCATACAATCACAATCATACAATCATAATCATACAATTACAATCATACATCACAATCATACAATCACATTCATACAATCGCAATCATACAACTACAATCTCTCAAATACAATCATACAATCACAATCATACAATCACAATCATACAATCACAATCATACAATCACAATCATACTATCACAATCATACAATCACAATCATACAATCACAATCATACAATCACAATCATACAATCACAGTCATACAATCACAATCTTACAATCACAATCATACAATCACAATCATACAATCACAGTCATACAATCACAGTCATACAATCACAATCATACTATCACAATCATACAATCACACTCATACAATCAAAATCATACAATCGCAATCATACAATCGCAATCACACAATCACAGTCATACAATCACAATCATACAGTGACAATCATACAATCACAATCATACAATCACAATCATACTATCGCAATCATACAATCGCAATCATACAATCGCAATCATACCATCACAATCATACAGTCACAACCATACAATCATAATCATACAATCACAATCATACAATCATAATCATACAATCGCAATCATACAATCGCAATCATACAATCACAATCATACAATCACAATCATACAATCAATATCATACAATCACAATCATACAATCACAATCATGCAATCACAATCATACAATCACAATCATACTATCACAATCATACATACAAAATCATGCAATCTCAATCATACAATCACAATCATTCAATCACAATCATACAATCACAATCATACAGTCACAATCATACAATCACAATCATGCAATCACAATCAATCAATCATAATCATACAATCACAATCATACAATCACAATCGTACAATCACAATTGCACGATCACAATCATACAATCACAGTCATACAATCACAATCATACAATCACAATCATACTATCACAATCATACAATCAGAATCATACAATCACAATCATACAATCACAATCATACAATTACAATCATACAATCGCAATCATACAATCACAATCATACAATCACAACCATACTATCACAATCATACAATCACAATAATACAATCGCAATCATACAATCACAATCATACAATCACAAAAATAGAATCATAATCATACAATCACAATCATACAATCGCAATCATACAATCACAATCATACAATCACAATCATACAATCACAGTCATACAATCACAATCTTACAATCACAATCATACAATCACAATCATACAATCACAGTCATACAATCACAGTCATACAATCACAATCATACTATCACAATCATACAATCGCAATCATACAATCACAATCATACAATCACAATCATACAATCACAATCATACAATCACAATCATACAATCACAATCATACAATCACAATCATACAATCACAATCATACAATCACAATCATACAATCACAATCATACAATCACAATCATACAATCACAATCATACAATTACAATCATACAATCGCAATCATACAATCACAATCATACAATCACAACCATACTATCACAATCATACAATCACAATAATACAATCGCAATCATACAATCACAATCATACAATCACAAAAATAGAATCATAATCATACAATCACAATCATACAATCGCAATCATACAATCACAATCATACAATCACAATCATACAATCAATATCATACAATCACAATCATACAATCACAATCATGCAATCACAATCATACAATCACAATCATACTATCACAATCATACATACAAAATCATGCAATCTCAATCATACAATCACAATCATACAATCACAATCATACAATCACAATCATACAGTCACAATCATACAATCACAATCATGCAATCACAATCAATCAATCATAATCATACAATCACAATCATACAATCACAATCGTACAATCACAATTGCACTATCACAATCATACAATCACAGTCATACAATCACAATCATACAATCACAATCATACTATCACAATCATACAATCACAGTCATACAATCACAATCATACAATCACAATCATACAATGACAGTCATACAATCACAATCTTACAATCACAATCATACTATCACAATCATACAATCACAATCATACAATCACAATCATACAATCACAATCATACAATCACAATCATACATTCAAAATCATGCCATCACAATCATACAATCACAATCATACAATCACAATCATAAAATCACAATCATACAATCACAATCATACAATCACAATCATACAATCGCAATCCTACAATTACAATCTCCAAAATACAATCTCCCAAATACAATCATACAATCACAATCATACAATCACAATCATACAATCACAATCATACAATCACAATCATACTATCACAATCATACAATCACAATCATACAATCACAATCATACAATCACAATCATACAATCACAGTCATACAATCACAATCTTACAATCACAATCATACAATCACAATCATACAATCACAGTCATACAATCACAGTCATACAATCACAATCATACTATCACAATCATACAATCACACTCATACAATCAAAATCATACAATCGCAATCATACAATCGCAATCACACAATCACAGTCATACAATCACAATCATACAGTGACAATCATACAATCACAATCATACAATCACAATCATACAATCACAATCATACTATCGCAATCATACAATCGCAATCATACAATCGCAATCATACCATCACAATCATACAGTCACAACCATACAATCATAATCATACAATCACAATCATACAATCATAATCATACAATCGCAATCATACAATCGCAATCATACAATCACAATCATACAATCACAATCATACAATCAATATCATACAATCACAATCATACAATCACAATCATGCAATCACAATCATACAATCACAATCATACTATCACAATCATACATACAAAATCATGCAATCTCAATCATACAATCACAATCATACAATCACAATCATACAATCACAATCATACAGTCACAATCATACAATCACAATCATGCAATCACAATCAATCAATCATAATCATACAATCACAATCATACAATCACAATCGTACAATCACAATTGCACGATCACAATCATACGATCACAGTCATACAATCACAATCATACAATCACAATCATACTATCACAATCATACAATCACAATCATACAATCACAATCATACAATTACAATCATACAATCGCAATCATACAATCACAATCATACAATCACAACCATACTATCACAATCATACAATCACAATAATACAATCGCAATCATACAATCACAATCATACAATCACAAAAATAGAATCATAATCATACAATCACAATCATACAATCGCAATCATACAATCACAATCATACAATCATAATCATACAATCACAATCATACGATCGCAAACATACAATCACAATCATACAATCACAATCATACATTCAAAATCATGCAATCACAATCATACAATCACAAAAATACAATCATAATCATACAATCACAATCATACAATCGCAATCGTACAATCGCAATCATACAATCACAATCATACAATCACAATCATACAATCACAATCATAGAATCACAATCATACAATCACAATCATACAATCACAATCATACAATCACAATCATACAATCACAATCATACAATCACAAAAATACAATCATAATCATACAATCACAATCATACAATCGCAATCATACAATCACAATCATACAATCATAATCATACAATCACAATCATACGATCGCAATCATACAATCACAATCATACCATCACAATCATACCATCACAATCATACAATCAGAATCATACAATCATAATCATACAATTACAATCATACATCACAATCATACAATCACAATCATACAATCGAAATCATACAACTACAATCTCCCAAATACAATCATACAATCACAATCATACAATCACACTCATACAATCACAATCATACAATCGCAATCATACAATCGCAATCACACAATCACAATCATACAATTACAATCATACAGTCACAATCATACAATCACAATCATACAATCACAATCATACAATCACAATCATACTATCGCAATCATACAATCGCAATCATACCATCACAATCATACAGTCACAACCATACAATCACAATCATACAATCACAATCATACAATCACAATCATACTTTCACAATCATACAATCACAATCATACAATCACAATCATACAATCGCAATCATACAATCACAATCATACAATCATAATCATACCCTCACAATCATACGATCGCAATCATACAATCACAATCATACCATCACAATCATACAATCACAATCGTACGATCACAATCATACAATCACAATCATACTATCGCAATCATACAATCGCAATCATACAATCGCAATCATACCATCACAATCATACAGTCACAACCATACAATCATAATCATACAATCACAATCATACAATCATAATCATACAATCGCAATCATACAATCGCAATCATACAATCACAATCATACAATCACAATCATACAATCAATATCATACAATCACAATCATACAATCACAATCATGCAATCACAATCATACAATCACAATCATACAATCACAATCATACTATCACAATCATACATACAAAATCATGCAATCTCAATCATACAATCACAATCATACAATCACAATCATACAATCACAATCATACAGTCACAAACATACAATCACAATCATGCAATCACAATCAATCAATCATAATCATACAATCACAATCATACAATCACAATCGTACAATCACAATTGCACGATCACAATCATACAATCACAGTCATACAATCACAATCATACAATCACAATCATACTATCACAATCATACAATCACAATCATACAATCACAATCATACAATTACAATCATACAATCGCAATCATACAATCACAATCATACAATCACAACCATACTATCACAATCATACAATCACAATAATACAATCGCAATCATACAATCACAATCATACAATCACAAAAATAGAATCATAATCATACAATCACAACCATACAATCGCAAGCATACAATCACAATCATACAATCATAATCATACAATCACAATCATACGATCGCAAACATACAATCACAATCATACAATCACAATCATACATTCAAAATCATGCAATCACAATCATACAATCACAAAAATACAATCATAATCATACAATCACAATCATACAATCGCAATCGTACAATCGCAATCATACAATCACAATCATACAATCACAATCATACAATCACAATCATACAATCACAATCATAGAATCACAATCATACAATCACAATCATACAATCACAATCATACAATCACAATCATACAATCACAATCATACAATCACAAAAATACAATCATAATCATACAATCACAATCATACAATCGCAATCATACAATCACAATCATACAATCATAATCATACAATCACAATCATACGATCGCAATCATACAATCACAATCATACCATCACAATCATACCATCACAATCATACAATCAGAATCATACAATCATAATCATACAATTACAATCATACATCACAATCATACAATCACAATCATACAATCACAATCATACAATCGAAATCATACAACTACAATCTCCCAAATACAATCATACAATCACAATCATACAATCACACTCATACAATCACAATCATACAATCGCAATCATACAATCGCAATCACACAATCACAATCACACAATTACAATCATACAGTCACAATCATACAATCACAATCATACAATCACAATCGTACAATCACAATCATACAATCACAATCATACTATCGCAATCATACAATCGCAATCATACCATCACAATCATACAGTCACAACCATACAATCACAATCATACAATCACAATCATACAATCATAATCATACAATCGCAATCATACAATCGCAATCATACAATCACAATCATACAATCACAATCATACAATCACAATCATACAATCACAATCATACAATCACAATCATACAATCACAATCATACAATCACAATCATACAATCACAATCATACAATCACAATCATACAATCACAATCATACAATCACAATCATACAATCACAATCATACAATCACAATCATACAATCACAATCATACAATCACAATCATACAATCACAATCATACAATCGCAATCCTACAATTACAATCTCCAAAATACAATCTCCCAAATACAATCACACAATCACAATCATACAATCATAATCATACAATCACAATCATACAATCACAATCATACAATCACAGTCATACAATCACAATCTTACAATCACAATCATACAATCGAAATCATACAACTACAATCTCCCAAATACAATCATACAATCACAATCATACAATCACAATCATACAATCACAATCATACAATCACAATCATACAATCACAATCATACAATCACAATCATAAAATCACAATCATACTATCACAATCATACAATCAGAATCATACAATCACAATCATACAATCACAATCATACTTTCACAATCATACAATCACAATCATACAATCACAATCATACAATCGCAATCATACAATCACAATCATACAATCATAATCATACCCTCACAATCATACGATCGCAATCATACAATCACAATCATACCATCACAATCATACAATCACAATCGTACAATCATAATCATACAATTACAATCTTACAATCACAATCATACAATCACAATCATACAATCACAGACATACAATCACAATCATACAATCACAATCATACAATCACAAAAATACAATCATAATCATACAATCACAATCATACAATCGCAATCATACAATCACAATCATACAATCATAATCATACAATCACAATCATACAATCACAATCATACTTTCACAATCATACAATCACAATCATACAATCACAATCATACAATCGCAATCATACAATCACAATCATACAATCATAATCATACCCTCACAATCATACGATCGCAATCATACAATCACAATCATACCATCACAATCATACAATCACAATCGTACAATCATAATCATACAATTACAATCATACATCACAATCATACAATCACAATCATACAATCGAAATCATACAACTACAATCTCCCAAATACAATCATTCAATCACAATCATACAATCACAATCATACAATCACAATCATACAATCACAATCATACAATCACAATCATACAATCACAATCATACAATCACAATCATACAATCGCAATCATACAATCACAATCATACAATCACAATCATACAATCACAAAAATACAATCATAATCATACAATCACAATCATACAATCGCAATCATACAATCACAATCATACAATCATAATCATACAATCACAATCATACGATCGCAATCATACAATCACAATCATACCATCACAATCATACAATCAGAATCATACAGTCATAATCATACAATTACAATCATACATCACAATCATACAATCACAATCATACAATCGAAATCATACAACTACAATCTCCCAAATACAATCATACAATCACAATCATACAATCACAATCATACAATCACAATCATACAATCACAATCATACAATCACAATCATACAATCACAATCATAAAATCACAATCATACAATCACAATCATACTATCACAATCATACAATCACAATCATACAATCACAATCATACAATCACATTCATACAATCACAGTCATACAATCACAATCTTACAATCACAATCATACAATCACAATCATACAATCACAGACATACAATCACAATCATACAATCACAAACATACTATCACAATCATACAATCACAATCATACAATCAGAATCATACAATCGCAATCATACAATCGCAATCATACAATCGCAATCATACAATCGCAATCATACAATCACAATCATACAATCACATTCATACAATCGCAATCATACAACTACAATCTCCCAAATACAATCATACAATCACAATCATACAATCACAATCATACAATCACAATAATACTATCACAATCATACAATCACAATCATACAATCACAATCATACAATCACAATCATACAATCACAATCATACAATCACAGTCATACAATCACAATCTTACAATCACAATCATACAATCACAATCATACAATCACAGTCATACAATCACAGTCATACAATCACAATCATACTATCACAATCATACAATCACAATCATACAATCACAATCATACAATCACAATCATACTATCGCAATCATACAATCGCAATCATACAATCACAATCATACCATCACAATCATACAATCAGAATCATACAATCATAATCATACAATTACAATCATACATCACAATCATACAATCACAATCATACAATCGAAATCATACAACTACAATCATACATCACAATCATACAATCACAATCATGCAATCGCAATCCTACAATCACAATCATACAATCACAATCACACAATCACAATCATACAATCGCAATCCTACAATTACAATCTCCAAAATACAATCAACCAAATACAATCATACAATCACTATCATACAATCATAATCATACAATCACAATCATACAATCACAATCATACAATCACAGTCATACAATCACAATCATACAATCACAAACATACAATCACAATCATACAATCACAATCATACAATCACAGTCACACAATCACAATTATACAATCGCAATCCTACAATTACAATCTCCAAAATACAATCTCCCAAATACAATCATACAATCACAATCATACAATCATAATCATACAATCACAATCATACAATCACAATCATACAATCACAGTCATACAATCACAATCTTACAATCACAATCATACTATCACAATCATACAATCACAATCATACAATCACAATCATACAATCACAATCATACATTCAAAATCATGCATTCACAATCACAGAGTCACAATCATGCAATCACAATCATTCAATCATAATCATACAATCACAATCCTACAATCACAATCGTACAATCACAATCGTACAATCACAATCGCACAATCACAATCATACAATCACAATCATACAATCACAATCATACAATCACAATCATACAATCACAATCATACTATCACAATCATACAATCACAATCATACAATCACAATCATACAATCACATTCATACAATCACAGTCATACAATCACAATCTTACAATCACAATCATACAATCACAATCATACAATCACAGACATACAATCACAGTCATACAATCACAATCATACTATCACAATCATACAATCACAATAATACAATCACAATCCTACAATCGCAATCATACAATCGCAATCACACAATCACAATCATACAATCACAATCATACAATCACAAAAATACAATCATAATCATACAATCACAATGATACAATCGCAATCAAACAATCACAATCATACAATCATAATCATACAATCACAATCATACGATCACAATCATACAATCACAATCATACCATCGCAAACATACAATCACAATCATACAATCACAATCATACAATCACAGTCATACAATCACAATTTTACAATCACAATCATACAATCACAATCATACAATCACAGTCATACAATCACAGTCATACAATCACGATCATACAATCACACTCATACAATCAAAATCATACAATCGCAATCATACAATCGCAATCACACAATCACAATCATACAATCACAATCATACAATCGCAATCATACAATTACAATCACCCAAATACAATCGTACAATCACAATCATACAATCACAATCATACAATCACAATAATACAGTCACCAGCATACAATCGCAATCATAAAATCGCAATCATACAATTACAATCTCCCAAATACAATCACACAATCACAATCATACAATCACAATCATACAATCGGAATCATACAATCACAATCATACAATCACAACAATACAATCACGATCATACAATCACAATCATACAATCACAACCATACTATCACAATCATACAATCACAATCATACAATCACAATCATACATTCACAATCATACAATCACAATCATACTATCACAATCATACAATCACAATCATGCAATCACAATCATGCAATCACAATCATACTATCACAATCATACCATCCCAATCATACAAACACAACCGTACAATCATAATCATACAATCACAATCATACAATCATAATTATACAATCACAATCATACAATCACAATCATACAATCACAGTCATACAATCACAATCTTACAATCACAATCATACTATCACAATCATACAATCACAATCATACATCACAATCATACAATCACAATCATACAATCACATTCATACAATCACAGTCATAAAATCACAATCTTACAATCACAACCGTACAATCACAATCATACAATCACAGACCTACAATCGCAGTCATACAACCACAATCATACTATCACAATCATACAATCACAATCATACAATCACAATCATACAATCGCAATCATACAATCGCAATCATACAATCACAATCATACAATCACAAAAATACAATCATAATCATACAATCACAATGATACAATTGCAATCATACAATCACAATCATACAATCATAATCATACAATCACAATCATACGATCGCAATCATACAATCACAATCATACCATCACAATCATACAATCACAATCATACAATCATAATCATACAATTACAATCATACATCACAATCATACAATCACATTCATACAATCGCAATCATACAAGTACAATCTCTCAAATACAATCATACAATCACAATCATACAATCACAATCATACAATCACAATCATACAATCACAATCATACTATCACAATCATACAATCACAATCATACAATCACAATCATACAATCACAATCATACAATCACAATCATACAATCACAGTCATACAATCACAATCTTACAATCACAATCATACAATCACAATCATACAATCACAGTCATACAATCACAGTCATACAATCACAATCATACTATCACAATCATACAATCACACTCATACAATCAAAATCATACAATCGCAATCATACAATCGCAATCACACAATCACAGTCATACAATCACAATCATACAGTGACAATCATACAATCACAATCATACAATCACAATCATACTCTCGCAATCATACAATCGCAATCATACAATCGCAATCATACCATCACAATCATACAGTCACAACCATACAATCATAATCATACAATCACAATCATACAATCATAATCATACAATCGCAATCATACAATCGCAATCATACAATCACAATCATACAATCACAATCATACAATCAATATCATACAATCACAATCATACAATCACAATCATGCAATCACAATCATACAATCACAATCATACTATCACAATCATACATACAAAATCATGCAATCTCAATCATACAATCACAATCATACAATCACAATCATACAATCACAATCATACAGTCACAATCATACAATCACAATCATGCAATCACAATCAATCAATCATAATCATACAATCACAATCATACAATCACAATCGTACAATCACAATTGCACGATCACAATCATACAATCACAGTCATACAATCACAATCATACAATCACAATCATACTATCACAATCATACAATCACAATCATACAATCACAATCATACAATCACAATCATACAATTACAATCATACAATCGCAATCATACAATCACAATCATACAATCACAACCATACTATCACAATCATACAATCACAATAATACAATCGCAATCATACAATCACAATCATACAATCACAAAAATAGAATCATAATCATACAATCACAATCATACAATCGCAATCATACAATCACAATCATACAATCACAATCATACAATCACAGTCATACAATCACAATCTTACAATCACAATCATACAATCACAATCATACAATCACAGTCATACAATCACAGTCATACAATCACAATCATACTATCACAATCATACAATCGCAATCATACAATCACAATCATACAATCACAATCATACAATCACAATCATACAATCACAATCATACAATCACAAAAATACAATCATAATCATACAATCACAATGATACAATCGCAATCATACAATCACAATCATACAATCATAATCATACAATCACAATCATACGATCGCAATCATACAATCACAATCATACCATCACAATCATACAATCACAATCATACAATCATAATCATACAATTACAATCATACATCACAATCATACAATCACATTCATACAATCGCAATCATACAACTACAATCTCTCAAATACAATCATACAATCACAATCATACAATCACAACCATACAATCACAATCATACAATCACAATCATACTATCACAATCATACAATCACAATCATACAATCACAATCATACAATCACAATCATACAATCACAGTCATACAATCACAATCTTACAATCACAATCATACAATCACAATCATACAATCACAGTCATACAATCACAGTCATACAATCACAATCATACTATGACAATCATACAATCACACTCATACAATCAAAATCATACAATCGCAATCATACAATCGCAATCACACAATCGCAGTCATACAATCACAATCATACAGTGACAATCATACAATCACAATCATACAATCGCAATCATACAATCACAATCATACAATCATAATCATACAATCACAATCATACGATCGCAATCATACAATCACAATCATACCATCACAATCATACAATCAGAATCATACAATCATAATCATACAATCATAATCATACAATTACAATCATACATCACAATCATACAATCACAATCATACAATCACAATCATACAATCACAGACCTACAATCGCAGTCATACAATCACAATCATACTATCACAATCATACAATCACAATCATACAATCACAATCATACAATCGCAATCATACAATCGCAATCATACAATCACAATCACACAATCACAAAAATACAATCATAATCATACAATCACAATGATACAATTGCAATCATACAATCACAATCATACAATCATAATCATACAATCACAATCATACGATCGCAATCATACAATCACAATCATACCATCACAATCATACAATCACAATCATACAATCATAATCATACAATTACAATCATACATCACAATCATACAATCACATTCATACAATCGCAATCATACAACTACAATCTCTCAAATACAATCATACAATCACAATCATACAATCACAATCATACAATCACAATCATACAATCACAATCATACAATCACAATCATACTATCACAATCATACAATCACAATCATACAATCACAATCATACAATCACAATCATACAATCACAGTCATACAATCACAATCTTACAATCACAATCATACAATCACAATCATACAATCACAGTCATACAATCACAGTCATACAATCACAATCATACTATCACAATCATACAATCACACTCATACAATCAAAATCATACAATCGCAATCATACAATCGCAATCACACAATCACAGTCATACAATCACAATCATACAGTGACAATCATACAATCACAATCATACAATCACAATCATACTATCTCAATCATACAATCGCAATCATACAATCGCAAACATACCATCACAATCATACAGTCACAGTCATACAATCACAATCATACAATCACAATCATACAATCAGAATCATACAATCACAATCATACAATCACAATCATACTATCACAATCATACATACAAAATCATGCAATCTCAATCATACAATCACAGTCATACAATCACAATCATACAATCACAATCATACAGTCACAATCATACAATCACAATCATGCAATCACAATCAATCAATCATAATCATACAATCACAATCATACAATCACAATCGTACAATCACAATTGCACGATCACAATCATACAATCACAGTCATACAATCACAATCATACAATCACAATCATACTATCACAATCATACAATCACAGTCATACAATCACAATCATACAATCACAATCATACAATCACAATCATACAATCACAATCATACATACAAAATCATGCAATCTCAATCATACAATCACAATCATGCAATCACAATCATACAATCATAATCATACAATTACAATCATACAATCACAATCATACAATCACAATCATACAATCACAATCTTACAATCACAATCATACAACCACAATCAGACAATCGCAGTCATACAATCACAATCATACAATCACAACCATACTATCACAATCATACAATCACAATCATACAATCACAATCATACAATCACAATCATACAATCAGAATCATACAATCACAATCATACAATCACAATCATACAATCACAATCATACAATCACAATCATACAATCACAATCATACAATCACAATCATACAATTACAATCATACAATCG
Organism: Megachile rotundata; assembly: GCF_050947335.1. Classification (NCBI taxonomy): domain Eukaryota; kingdom Metazoa; phylum Arthropoda; class Insecta; order Hymenoptera; family Megachilidae; genus Megachile; species Megachile rotundata. Next base: position 622,475 of record NW_027473336.1, on the reverse strand, counting down.
CAATCATACAATCACAATCATACAATCACAACCATACTATCACAATCATACAATCACAATAATACAATCGCAATCATACAATCACAATCATACAATCACAAAAATAGAATCATAATCATACAATCACAATCATACAATCGCAATCATACAATCACAATCATACAATCATAATCATACAATCACAATCATACGATCGCAAACATACAATCACAATCATACCATCACAATCATACAATCACAATCATACAATCATAATCATACAATCACAATCATACAATCACAATCATACAATGACAGTCATACAATCACAATCTTACAATCACAATCATACTATCACAATCATACAATCACAATCATGCAATCACAATCATACAATCACAATCATACAATCACAATCATACAATCACAATCATACATTCAAAATCGTGCAATCACAATCATACAATCACAAAAATACAATCATAATCATACAATCACAATCATACAATCGCAATCATACAATCGCAATCATACAATCACAATCATACAATCACAATCATACAATCACAATCATACAATCACAATCATACAATCACAACAAATACAATCACAATCATACAATCACAAAAATACAATCATAATCATACAATCACAATCATACAATCGCAATCATACAATCACAATCATACGATCGCAATCATACAATCACAATCATACCATCACAATCATACAATCAGAATCATACAATCATAATCATACAATTACAATCATACATCACAATCATACAATCACAATCATACAATCGAAATCATACAACTACAATCTCCCAAATACAATCATACAATCACAATCATACAATCACACTCATACAATCACAATCATACAATCGCAATCATACAATCGCAATCACACAATCACAATCATACAATTACAATCATACAGTCACAATCATACAATCACAATCATACAATCACAATCATGCAATCACAATCATACTATCGCAATCATACAATCGCAATCATACCATCACAATCATACAGTCACAACCATACAATCACAATCATACAATCACAATCATACAATCATAATCATACAATCGCAATCATACAATCGCAATCATACAATCACAATCATACAATCACAATCATACAATCACAATCATACAATCACAATCATACAATCACAATCATACAATCACAATCATACAATCACAATCATACAATCACAATCATACAATCACAATCATACAATCACAATCATACAATCACAATCATACAGTCACAATCATACAATCACAATCATACAATCACAATCATACAATCACAATCATACAATCACAATCATACTATCGCAATCATACAATCGCAATCATACAATCGCAATCATACCATCACAATCATACAGTCACAACCATACAATCATAATCATACAATCACAATCATACAATCATAATCATACAATCGCAATCATACAATCGCAATCATACAATCACAATCATACAATCACAATCATACAATCAATATCATACAATCACAATCATACAATCACAATCATGCAATCACAATCATACAATCACAATCATACTATCACAATCATACATACAAAATCATGCAATCTCAATCATACAATCACAATCATACAATCACAATCATACAATCGCAATCATACAATCGCAATCATACAATCACAATCATACAATCACAAAAATACAATCATAATCATACAATCACAATGATACAATTGCAATCATACAATCACAATCATACAATCATAATCATACAATCACAATCATACGATCGCAATCATACAATCACAATCATACCATCACAATCATACAATCACAATCATACAATCATAATCATACAATTACAATCATACATCACAATCATACAATCACATTCATACAATCGCAATCATACAAGTACAATCTCTCAAATACAATCATACAATCACAATCATACAATCACAATCATACAATCACAATCATACAATCACAATCATACTATCACAATCATACAATCACAATCATACAATCACAATCATACAATCACAATCATACAATCACAGTCATACAATCACAATCTTACAATCACAATCATACAATCACAATCATACAATCACAGTCATACAATCACAGTCATACAATCACAATCATACTATCACAATCATACAATCACACTCATACAATCAAAATCATACAATCGCAATCATACAATCGCAATCACACAATCACAGTCATACAATCACAATCATACAGTGACAATCATACAATCACAATCATACAATCACAATCATACTCTCGCAATCATACAATCGCAATCATACAATCGCAATCATACCATCACAATCATACAGTCACAACCATACAATCATAATCATACAATCACAATCATACAATCATAATCATACAATCGCAATCATACAATCGCAATCATACAATCACAATCATACAATCACAATCATACAATCAATATCATACAATCACAATCATACAATCACAATCATGCAATCACAATCATACAATCACAATCATACTATCACAATCATACATACAAAATCATGCAATCTCAATCATACAATCACAATCATACAATCACAATCATACAATCACAATCATACAGTCACAATCATACAATCACAATCATGCAATCACAATCAATCAATCATAATCATACAATCACAATCATACAATCACAATCGTACAATCACAATTGCACGATCACAATCATACAATCACAGTCATACAATCACAATCATACAATCACAATCATACTATCACAATCATACAATCACAATCATACAATCACAATCATACAATCACAATCATACAATTACAATCATACAATCGCAATCATACAATCACAATCATACAATCACAACCATACTATCACAATCATACAATCACAATAATACAATCGCAATCATACAATCACAATCATACAATCACAAAAATAGAATCATAATCATACAATCACAATCATACAATCGCAATCATACAATCACAATCATACAATCACAATCATACAATCACAGTCATACAATCACAATCTTACAATCACAATCATACAATCACAATCATACAATCACAGTCATACAATCACAGTCATACAATCACAATCATACTATCACAATCATACAATCGCAATCATACAATCACAATCATACAATCACAATCATACAATCACAATCATACAATCACAATCATACAATCACAAAAATACAATCATAATCATACAATCACAATGATACAATCGCAATCATACAATCACAATCATACAATCATAATCATACAATCACAATCATACGATCGCAATCATACAATCACAATCATACCATCACAATCATACAATCACAATCATACAATCATAATCATACAATTACAATCATACATCACAATCATACAATCACATTCATACAATCGCAATCATACAACTACAATCTCTCAAATACAATCATACAATCACAATCATACAATCACAACCATACAATCACAATCATACAATCACAATCATACTATCACAATCATACAATCACAATCATACAATCACAATCATACAATCACAATCATACAATCACAGTCATACAATCACAATCTTACAATCACAATCATACAATCACAATCATACAATCACAGTCATACAATCACAGTCATACAATCACAATCATACTATGACAATCATACAATCACACTCATACAATCAAAATCATACAATCGCAATCATACAATCGCAATCACACAATCGCAGTCATACAATCACAATCATACAGTGACAATCATACAATCACAATCATACAATCGCAATCATACAATCACAATCATACAATCATAATCATACAATCACAATCATACGATCGCAATCATACAATCACAATCATACCATCACAATCATACAATCAGAATCATACAATCATAATCATACAATCATAATCATACAATTACAATCATACATCACAATCATACAATCACAATCATACAATCACAATCATACAATCACAGACCTACAATCGCAGTCATACAATCACAATCATACTATCACAATCATACAATCACAATCATACAATCACAATCATACAATCGCAATCATACAATCGCAATCATACAATCACAATCACACAATCACAAAAATACAATCATAATCATACAATCACAATGATACAATTGCAATCATACAATCACAATCATACAATCATAATCATACAATCACAATCATACGATCGCAATCATACAATCACAATCATACCATCACAATCATACAATCACAATCATACAATCATAATCATACAATTACAATCATACATCACAATCATACAATCACATTCATACAATCGCAATCATACAACTACAATCTCTCAAATACAATCATACAATCACAATCATACAATCACAATCATACAATCACAATCATACAATCACAATCATACAATCACAATCATACTATCACAATCATACAATCACAATCATACAATCACAATCATACAATCACAATCATACAATCACAGTCATACAATCACAATCTTACAATCACAATCATACAATCACAATCATACAATCACAGTCATACAATCACAGTCATACAATCACAATCATACTATCACAATCATACAATCACACTCATACAATCAAAATCATACAATCGCAATCATACAATCGCAATCACACAATCACAGTCATACAATCACAATCATACAGTGACAATCATACAATCACAATCATACAATCACAATCATACTATCGCAATCATACAATCGCAATCATACAATCGCAATCATACCATCACAATCATACAGTCACAGTCATACAATCACAATCATACAATCACAATCATACAATCAGAATCATACAATCACAATCATACAATCACAATCATACTATCACAATCATACATACAAAATCATGCAATCTCAATCATACAATCACAGTCATGCAATCACAATCATACAATCACAATCATACAGTCACAATCATACAATCACAATCATGCAATCACAATCAATCAATCATAATCATACAATCACAATCATACAATCACAATCGTACAATCACAATTGCACGATCACAATCATACAATCACAGTCATACAATCACAATCATACAATCACAATCATACTATCACAATCATACAATCACAGTCATACAATCACAATCATACAATCACAATCATACAATCACAATCATACAATCACAATCATACATACAAAATCATGCAATCTCAATCATACAATCACAATCATGCAATCACAATCATACAATCATAATCATACAATTACAATCATACAATCACAATCATACAATCACAATCATACAATCACAATCTTACAATCACAATCATACAACCACAATCAGACAATCGCAGTCATACAATCACAATCATACAATCACAACCATACTATCACAATCATACAATCACAATCATACAATCACAATCATACAATCACAATCATACAATCAGAATCATACAATCACAATCATACAATCACAATCATACAATCACAATCATACAATCACAATCATACAATCACAATCATACAATCACAATCATACAATTACAATCATACAATCGCAATCATACAATCACAATCATACAATCACAACCATACTATCACAATCATACAATCACAATAATACAATCGCAATCATACAATCACAATCATACAATCACAAAAATAGAATCATAATCATACAATCACAATCATACAATCGCAATCATACAATCACAATCATACAATCATAATCATACAATCACAATCATACGATCGCAAACATACAATCACAATCATACCATCACAATCATACAATCACAATCATACAATCACAATCATACAATCACAATCATACAATGACAGTCATACAATCACAATCTTACAATCACAATCATATTATCACAATCATACAATCACAATCATGCAATCACAATCATACAATCACAATCATACAATCACAATCATACAATCACAATCATACATTCAAAATCGTGCAATCACAATCATACAATCACAAAAATACAATCATAATCATACAATCACAATCATACAATCGCAATCATACAATCGCAATCATACAATCACAATCATACAATCACAATCATACAATCACAATCATACAATCACAATCATACAATCACAACAAATACAATCACAATCATACAATCACAAAAATACAATCATAATCATACAATCACAATCATACAATCGCAATCATACAATCACAATCATACGATCGCAATCATACAATCACAATCATACCATCACAATCATACAATCAGAATCATACAATCATAATCATACAATTACAATCATACATCACAATCATACAATCACAATCATACAATCGAAATCATACAACTACAATCTCCCAAATACAATCATACAATCACAATCATACAATCACACTCATACAATCACAATCATACAATCGCAATCATACAATCGCAATCACACAATCACAATCATACAATTACAATCATACAGTCACAATCATACAATCACAATCATACAATCACAATCATGCAATCACAATCATACTATCGCAATCATACAATCGCAATCATACCATCACAATCATACAGTCACAACCATACAATCACAATCATACAATCACAATCATACAATCATAATCATACAATCGCAATCATACAATCGCAATCATACAATCACAATCATACAATCACAATCATACAATCACAATCATACAATCACAATCATACAATCACAATCATACAATCACAATCATACAATCACAATCATACAATCACAATCATACAATCACAATCATACAATCACAATCATACAATCACAATCATACAATCACAATCATACAATCACAATCATACAATCACAATCATACAATCACAATCATACTATCGCAATCATACAATCGCAATCATACAATCGCAATCATACCATCACAATCATACAGTCACAACCATACAATCATAATCATACAATCACAATCATACAATCATAATCATACAATCGCAATCATACAATCGCAATCATACAATCACAATCATACAATCACAATCATACAATCAATATCATACAATCACAATCATACAATCACAATCATGCAATCACAATCATACAATCACAATCATACTATCACAATCATACATACAAAATCATGCAATCTCAATCATACAATCACAATCATACAATCACAATCATACAATCACAATCATACAGTCACAATCATACAATCACAATCATGCAATCACAATCAATCAATCATAATCATACAATCACAATCATACAATCACAATCGTACAATCACAATTGCACTATCACAATCATACAATCACAGTCATACAATCACAATCATACAATCACAATCATACTATCACAATCATACTATCACAGTCATACAATCACAATCATACAATCACAATCATACAATCACAATCATACCATCACAATCATACATTCAAAATCATGCAATCTCAATCATACAATCACAATCATGCAATCACAATCATACAATCATAATCATACAATTACAATCATACAATCACAATCATACAATCACAATCTTACAATCACAATCATACAACCACAATCAGACAATCGCAGTCATTCAATCACAATCATACAATCACAACCATACCATCACAATCATACAATCACAATCATACAATCACAATCATACAATCACAATCATACAATCACAATCATACAATCACAATCATACAATCACAATCATACAATCACAATCATACAATCACAATCATACAATCACAATCATACAATTACAATCATACAATCGCAATCATACAATCACAATCATACAATCACAACCATACTATCACAATCATACAATCACAATAATACAATCGCAATCATACTATCACAATCATACAATCACAAAAATAGAATCATAATCATACAATCACAATCATACTATCACAATCATACAATCACAATCATACAATCACAATCATACAATCACATTCATACAATCACAGTCATACAATCACAATCTTACAATCACAATCATACTATCACAATCATACAATCAGAATCATACAATCACAATCATACAATCACAATCATACTTTCACAATCATACAATCACAATCGTACAATCACAATCATACAATCGCAATCATACAATCACAATCATACAATCATAATCATACCCTCACAATCATACGATCGCAATCATACAATCACAATCATACCATCACAATCATACAATCACAATCGTACAATCATAATCATACAATTACAATCATACATCACAATCATACAATCACAATCATACAATCGAAATCATACAACTACAATCTCCCAAATACAATCATTCAATCACAATCATACAATCACAATCATACAATCACAATCATACAATCACAATCATACAATCACAATCATACAATCACAATCATACAATCGCAATCATACAATCACAATCATACAATCACAATCATACAATCACAATCATACAATCACAATCATACAATCACAATCATACAATCACAATCATACAATCACAATCATACAATCACAAAAATACAATCATAATCATACAATCACAATCATACAATCGCAATCATACAATCACAATCATACAATCATAATCATACAATCACAATCATACGATCGCAATCATACAATCACAATCATACCATCACAATCATACAATCAGAATCATACAGTCATAATCATACAATTACAATCATACATCACAATCATACAATCACAATCATACAATCGAAATCATACAACTACAATCTCCCAAATACAATCATACAATCACAATCATACAATCACAATCATACAATCACAATCATACAATCACAATCATACAATCACAATCATAAAATCACAATCATACAATCACAATCATACTATCACAATCATACAATCACAATCATACAATCACAATCATACAATCACATTCATACAATCACAGTCATACAATCACAATCTTACAATCACAATCATACAATCACAATCATACAATCACAGACATACAATCACAGTCATACAATCACAATCATACTATCACAATCATACAATCACAATAATACAATCACAATCATACAATCGCAATCATACAATCACAATCATACCATCGCAAACATACAATCACAATCATACAATCACAATCATACAATCACAATCATACAATCACAGTCATACAATCACAATTTTACAATCACAATCATACAATCACAATCATACAATCACAATCATACAATCACAGTCATACAATCACAGTCATACAATCACGATCATACAATCACACTCATACAATCAAAATCATACAATCGCAATCATACAATCGCAATCACACAATCACAATCATACAATCACAATCATACAATCGCAATCATACAATTACAATCACCCAAATACAATCGTACAATCACAATCATACAATCACAATAATACAGTCACCAGCATACAATCGCAATCATAAAATCGCAATCATACAATTACAATCTCCCAAATACAATCACACAATCACAATCATACAATCACAATCATACAATCGGAATCATACAATCACAATCATACAATCACAACAATACAATCACGATCATACAATGACAATCATACAATCACAACCATACTATCACAATCATACAATCACAATCATACAATCACAATCATACATTCACAATCATACAATCACAATCATACTATCACAATCATACAATCACAATCATGCAATCACAATCATGCAATCACAATCATACTATCACAATCATACCATCCCAATCATACAAACACAACCGTACAATCATAATCATACAATCACAATCATACAATCATAATTATACAATCACAATCATACAATCACAATCATACAATCACAGTCACACAATCACAATCTTACAATCACAATCATACTATCACAATCATACAATCACAATCATACAATCACAATCATACAATCACAATCATACAATCACAATCATACAATTACAATCATACAATCGCAATCATACATTCACAATCATACAATCACAACCATACTATCACAATCATACAATCACAATAATACAATCGCAATCATACAATCACAATCATACAATCACAAAAATAGAATCATAATCATACAATCACAATCATACAATCGCAATCATACAATCACAATCATACAATCATAATCATACAATCACAATCATACAATCACAATCATACAATCACAATCATACAATCACAATCATACAATCATAATCATACAATCACAATCATACAATCGCAATCATACAATCACAATCATACAATCATAATCATACAATCACAATCATACGATCGCAATCATACAATCACAATCATACCATCACAATCATACAATCAGAATCATACAATCATAATAATACAATTACAATCATACATCACAATCATAAAATCACAATCATACAATCGCAATCATACAATCGCAATCATACAATCGCAATCATACAATCACAATCATACAATCGCATTCATACAATCGCAATCATACAATCACAATCATACAATCACAATCATACAATCACAATCATACAATCACAACAATACAATCACGATCATACAATCACAATCATACAATCACAACCATACTATCACAATCATACAATCACAATCATACAATCACAATCATACATTCACAATCATACAATCACAATCATACTATCACAATCAGACAATCACAATCATGCAATCACAATCATGCAATCACAATCATACTATCACAATCATACAAGCACAATCATACAATCACAATCATACAATCATAATCAGACAATGACAATCATACAATCACAATCATACAATCACAATCATACAATCACAATCATACAATCACAATCATACAATCACAATCATACAATCACAATCATACTATCGCAATCATACAATCGCAATCATACAATCACAATCATACCATCGCAATCATACAATCAGAATCATACAATCATAAGCATACAATTACAATCATACATCACAATCATACAATCACAATCATACAATCGAAATCATACAACTACAATCTCCCAAATACAATCATACAATCACAATCATACAATCACATTCATACAATCACAGTCATACAATCACAATCTTACAATCACAATCATACAATCACAATCATACAATCACAGACATACAATCACAGTCATACAATCACAATCACACTATCACAATCATACAATCACAATCATACAATCGCAATCATACAATCGCAATCATACAATCGCAATCATACAATCGCAATCATACAATCACAATCATACAATCGCAATCATACAATCACAATCATACAATCGCATTCATACAATCGCAATCATACAGTCACAATCATACATCACAATCATACAAACACAATCATACAATCACAATCATACAATCACAAAAATACAATCATAATCATACAATCACAATCATACAATCGCAATCATACAATCACAATCATACAATCATAATCATACAATCACAATCATACGATCGCAATCATACAATCACAATCATACCATCACAATCATACAATCACAATCATACAAACACAATCATACAATCACAATCATACAATCACAAAAATACAATCATAATCATACAATCACAATGATACAATCGCAATCATACAATCACAATCATACAATCATAAATATACAATCACAATCATACGATCGCAATCATACAATCACAATCATACCATCACAATCATACATTCACAATCATACAATCACAATCATACAATCACAATCATACAATCACAATCATACAATCACAATCATACAATCACAATCATACAATCACAATCATACAATCACAATCATACAATCACAATCATACAATCACAATCATACAATCACAAAAATACAATCATAATCATACAATCACAATCATACAATCGCAATCATACAATCACAATCATACAATCATAATCATACAATCACAATCATACGATCGCAATCATACAATCACAATCATACCATCACAATCATACAATCAGAATCATACAGTCATAATCATACAATTACAATCATACATCACAATCATACAATCACAATAATACAATCGAAATCATACAACTACAATCTCCCAAATACAATCATACAATCACAATCATACAATCACAATCATACAATCACAATCATACAATCACAATCATAAAATCACAATCATACTATCACAATCATACAATCACAATCATACAATCACAATCATACAATCACATTCATACAATCACAGTCATACAATCACAATCTTACAATCACAATCATACAATCACAATCATACAATCACAGACATACAATCACAGTCATACAATCACAATCATACTATCACAATCATACAATCACAATCATACAATCAGAATCATACAATCGCAATCATACAATCGCAATCATACAATCGCAATCATACAATCGCAATCACACAATCACAATCATACAATCACAATCATACAGTCACAATCATACAATCACAATCATACAATCACAATCATACAATCGCAATCATACAATCACAATCATACAATCGCATTCATACAATCGCAATCATACAATCACAATCATACAACCACAATCATACAATCACAATCATACAATCACAATCATACAATCACAAAAATACAATCATAATCATACAATCACAATGATACAATCGCAATCATACAATCACAATCATACAATCATAATCATACAATCACAATCATACGATCGCAATCATACAATCACAATCATACCATCACAATCATACAATCACAATCATACAATCATAATCATACAATTACAATCATACATCACAATCATACAATCACATTCATACAATCACAATCATACAATCACAATCATACAATCACAATCATACAATCACAATCACACAATCACAATCATACAATCGCAATCCTACAATTACAATCTCCAAAATACAATCTCCCAAATACAATCATACAATCACAATCATACAATCATAATCATACAATCACAATCATACAATCACAATCATACAATCACAGTCATACAATCACAATCTTACAATCACAATCATACTATCACAATCATACAATCACAATCATACAATCACAATCATACATTCAAAATCATGCAATCACAATCACAGAGTCACAATCATGCAATAACAATCATTCAATCATAATCATACAATCACAATCCTACAATCACAATCGTACAATCACAATCGTACAATCACAATCGTACAATCACAATCGCACAATCACAATCATACAATCACAGTCATACAATCACAATCTTACAATCACAATCATACAATCACAATCATACAATCACAATCATACAATCGAAATCATACAACTACAATCTCCCAAATACAATCATACAATCACAATCATACAATCACTATCATACAATCACAATCATACAATCACAATCATACAATCACAATCATACAATCACAATCATACTATCACAATCATGCAATCACAATCATACAATCACAATCATACAATCACATTCATACAATCACAATCATACTATCACAATCATACAATCACAATCATACAATCACAATCATACAATCGCAATCATACAATCACAATCACACAATCGCATTCATACAATCGCAATCATACAATCACAATCATACAGTCACAATCATACAGTCGCAATCATACAATCACAATCATACAATCGCAATCATACAATCGCAATCATACAATCGCAATCATACAATCGCAATCACACAATCACAATCATACAGTCACAATCATACAGTCGCAATCATACAATCACAATCATACAATCACAATCATACAATCGCAATCATACAATCACAATCACACAATCGCATTCATACAATCGCAATCATACAATCACAATCATACAATCACAATCATACAATCGCAATCATACAATCACAAAAATACAATCATAATCATACAATCACAATGATACAATCGCAATCATACAATCACAATCATACAATCATAATCATACAATCACAATCATACGATCGCAATCATACAATCACAATCATACCATCGCAAACATACAATCACAATCATACAATCACAATCATACAATCACAATCATACAATCACAGTCATACAATCACAATTTTACAATCACAATCATACAATCACAATCATACAATCACAATCATACAATCGCAATCATACAATCACAATCACACAATCGCATTCATACAATCGCAATCATACAATCACAATCATACAGTCACAATCATACAGTCGCAATCATACAATCACAATCATACAATCGCAATCATACAATCGCAATCATACAATCGCAATCATACAATCGCAATCACACAATCACAATCATACAGTCACAATCATACAGTCCCAATCATACAATCACAATCATACAATCACAATCATACAATCACAATCATACAATCACAATCATACAATCACAATAATACAGTCACCAGCATACAATCGCAATCATAAAATCGCAATCATACAATTACAATCTCCCAAATACAATCACACAATCACAATCATACAATCACAATCATACAATCGGAATCATACAATCACAATCATACAATCACAACAATACAATCACGATCATACAATCACAATCATACAATCACAACCATACTATCACAATCATACAATCACAATCATACAATCACAATCATACATTCACAATCATACAATCACAATCATACTATCACAATCATACAATCACAATCATGCAATCACAATCATGCAATCACAATCATACTATCACAATCATACCATCCCAATCATACAAACACAACCGTACAATCATAATCATACAATCACAATCATACAATCATAATTATACAATCACAATCATACAATCACAATCATACAATCACAGTCATACAATCACAATCTTACAATCACAATCATACTATCACAATCATACAATCACAATCATACAATCACAATCATACAATCACAATCATACAATTACAATCATACAATCGCAATCATACATTCACAATCATACAATCACAACCATACTATCACAATCATACAATCACAATAATACAATCGCAATCATACAATCACAATCATACAATCACAAAAATAGAATCATAATCATACAATCACAATCATACAATCGCAATCATACAATCACAATCATACAATCATAATCATACAATCACAATCATACAATCACAATCATACAATCACAATCATACAATCACAATCATACAATCATAATCATACAATCACAATCATACAATCGCAATCATACAATCACAATCATACAATCATAATCATACAATCACAATCATACGATCGCAATCATACAATCACAATCATACCATCACAATCATACAATCAGAATCATACAATCATAATAATACAATTACAATCATACATCACAATCATAAAATCACAATCATACAATCGCAATCATACAATCGCAATCATACAATCGCAATCACACAATCACAATCATACAATCGCATTCATACAATCGCAATCATACAATCACAATCATACAATCACAATCATACAATCACAATCATACAATCACAATCATACAATCACAATCATACAATCACAAAAATACAATCATAATTATACAATCACAATGATACAATCGCAATCATACAATCACAATCATACAATCATAATCATACAATCACAATCATACGATCGCAATCATACAATCACAATCATACCATCACAATCATACAATCACAATCATACAATCATAATCATACAATTACAATCATTCATCACAATCATACAATCACATTCATACAATCTCAATCATACAACTACAATCTCTCAAATACAATCATACAATCACAATCTTACAATCACAATCATACAATCACAACAATACAATCACGATCATACAATCACAATCATACAATCACAACCATACTATCACAATCATACAATCACAATCATACAATCACAATCATACATTCACAATCATACAATCACAATCATACTATCACAATCATACAATCACAATCATGCAATCACAATCATGCAATCACAATCATACTATCACAATCATACAAGCACAATCATACAATCACAATCATACAATCATAATCAGACAATGACAATCATACAATCACAATCATACAATCACAATCATACAATCACAATCATACAATCACAGTCATACAATCACAATCATACAATCACAATCATACAATCACAATCATACAATCACAATCATACTATCGCAATCATACAATCGCAATCATACAATCACAATCATACCATCACAATCATACAATCAGAATCATACAATCATAATCATACAATTACAATCATCCATCACAATCATACAATCACAATCATACAATCGAAATCATACAACTACAATCTCCCAAATACAATCATACAATCACAATCATACAATCACATTCATACAATCACAGTCATACAATCACAATCTTACAATCACAATCATACTATCACAATCATACAATCACAATCATACAATCACAATCATACATTCAAAATCATGCAATCACAATCACAGAGTCACAATCATGCAATCACAATCATTCAATCATAATCATACAATCACAAACCTACAATCACAATCGTACAATCACAATCGTACAATCACAATCGTACAATCACAATCGCACAATCACAATCATACAATCACAGTCATACAATCACAATCTTACAATCACAATCATACAATCACAATCATACAATCACAATCATACAATCACAATCATACAATCGAAATCATACAACTACAATCTCCCAAATACAATCATACAATCACAATCATACAATCACTATCATACAATCACAATCATACAATCACAATCATACAATCACAATCATACAATCACATTCATACAATCACAGTCATACAATCACAATCTTACAATCACAATCATACAATCACAATCATACAATCACAATCGTACAATCACAATCGCACAATCACAATCATACCATCACAATCATACAATCAGAATCATACAATCATAATCAGACAATTACAATCATATATCACAATCATACAATCACAATCATACAATCGAAATCATACAACTACAATCTCCCAAATACAATCATACAATCACAATCATACAATCACAATCATACAATCACAATCATACAATCACAATCATACAATCACAATCATACAATCACAATCATACAATCACAATCATACTATCACAATCATACAATCACAATCATACAATCACATTCATACAATCACAGTCATACAATCACAATCTTACAATCACAATCATACAATCACAATCATACAATCACAGACATACAATCACAGTCATACAATCACAATCATACTATCACAATCATACAATCACAATCATACAATCACAATCATACAATCGCAATCATACAATCACAATCACAGAATCGCATTCATACAATCGCAATCATACAATCGCAATCATACAGTCACAATCATACAGTCGCAATCATACAATCACAATCATACAATCGCAATCATACAATCGCAATCATACAATAGCAATCATACAATCGCAATCACACAATCACAATCATACAGTCACAATCATACAGTCGCAATCATACAATCACAATCATACAATCACAATCATACAATCGCAATCATACAATCACAATCACACAATCGCATTCATACAATCGCAATCATACAATCGCAATCATACAGTCACAATCATACAGTCGCAATCATACAATCACAATCATACAATCGCAATCATACAATCGCAATCATACAATCGCAATCATACAATCGCAATCACACAATCACAATCATACAATCACAATCATACAATCGCATTCATACAATCGCAATCATACAATCACAATCATACAATCACAATCATACAATCACAATCATACAATCACAATCATACAATCACAATCATACAATCACAATCATACAATCACAACAAATACAATCACAATCATACAATCACAAAAATACAATCATAATCATACAATCACAATCATACAATCGCAATCATACAATCACAATCATACGATCGCAATCATACAATCACAATCATACCATCACAATCATACAATCAGAATCATACAATCATAATCATACAATTACAATCATACATCACAATCATACAATCACAATCATACAATCGAAATCATACAACTACAATCTCCCAAATACAATCATACAATCACAATCATACAATCACACTCATACAATCACAATCATACAATCGCAATCATACAATCGCAATCACACAATCACAATCATACAATTACAATCATACAGTCACAATCATACAATCACAATCATACAATCACAATCATGCAATCACAATCATACTATCGCAATCATACAATCGCAATCATACCATCACAATCATACAGTCACAACCATACAATCACAATCATACAATCACAATCATACAATCATAATCATACAATCGCAATCATACAATCGCAATCATACAGTCACAACCATACAATCATAATCATACAATCACAATCATACAATCATAATCATACAATCGCAATCATACAATCACAATCATACAATCATAATCATACAATCGCAATCATACAATCGCAATCATACAATCACAATCATACAATCACAATCATACAATCACAATCATACAATCACAATCATACAATCACAATCATACAATCACAATCATACAATCACAATCATACAATCACAATCATACAATCACAATCATACAATCACAATCATACAATCACAATCATACAATCACAATCATACAATCACAATCATACAATCACAATCATACAATCACAATCATACAATCACAATCATACAATCACAATCATACAATCACAATCATACAATCACAATCATACAATCACAATCATACAATCACAATCATACAATCACAATCATACAATCACAATCATACAATCACAATCATACTATCGCAATCATACAATCGCAATCATACAATCGCAATCATACCATCACAATCATACAGTCACAACCATACAATCATAATCATACAATCACAATCATACAATCATAATCATACAATCGCAATCATACAATCGCAATCATACAATCACAATCATACAATCACAATCATACAATCAATATCATACAATCACAATCATACAATCACAATCATGCAATCACAATCATACAATCACAATCATACTATCACAATCATACATACAAAATCATGCAATCTCAATCATACAATCACAATCATACAATCACAATCATACAATCACAATCATACAGTCACAATCATACAATCACAATCATGCAATCACAATCAATCAATCATAATCATACAATCACAATCATACAATCACAATCGTACAATCACAATTGCACTATCACAATCATACAATCACAGTCATACAATCACAATCATACAATCACAATCATACTATCACAATCATACTATCACAGTCATACAATCACAATCATACAATCACAATCATACAATCACAATCATACCATCACAATCATACATTCAAAATCATGCAATCTCAATCATACAATCACAATCATGCAATCACAATCATACAATCATAATCATACAATTACAATCATACAATCACAATCATACAATCACAATCTTACAATCACAATCATACAACCACAATCAGACAATCGCAGTCATTCAATCACAATCATACAATCACAACCATACCATCACAATCATACAATCACAATCATACAATCACAATCATACAATCACAATCATACAATCACAATCATACAATCACAATCATACAATCACAATCATACAATCACAATCATACAATCACAATCATACAATCACAATCATACAATTACAATCATACAATCGCAATCATACAATCACAATCATACAATCACAACCATACTATCACAATCATACAATCACAATAATACAATCGCAATCATACAATCACAATCATACAATCATAATCATACCCTCACAATCATACGATCGCAATCATACAATCACAATCATACCATCACAATCATACAATCACAATCGTACAATCATAATCATACAATTACAATCATACATCACAATCATACAATCACAATCATACAATCGAAATCATACAACTACAATCTCCCAAATACAATCATTCAATCACAATCATACAATCACAATCATACAATCACAATCATACAATCACAATCATACAATCACAATCATACAATCACAATCATACAATCGCAATCATACAATCACAATCATACAATCACAATCATACAATCACAATCATACAATCACAATCATAAAATCACAATCATACAATCACAATCATACTATCACAATCATACAATCACAATCATACAATCACAATCATACAATCACATTCATACAATCACAGTCATACAATCACAATCTTACAATCACAATCATACAATCACAATCATACAATCACAGACATACAATCACAGTCATACAATCACAATCATACTATCACAATCATACAATCACAATAATACAATCACAATCATACAATCGCAATCATACAATCACAATCATACCATCGCAAACATACAATCACAATCATACAATCACAATCATACAATCACAATCATACAATCACAGTCATACAATCACAATTTTACAATCACAATCATACAATCACAATCATACAATCACAATCATACAATCACAGTCATACAATCACAGTCATACAATCACGATCATACAATCACACTCATACAATCAAAATCATACAATCGCAATCATACAATCGCAATCACACAATCACAATCATACAATCACAATCATACAATCGCAATCATACAATTACAATCACCCAAATACAATCGTACAATCACAATCATACAATCACAATCATACAATCACAATAATACAGTCACCAGCATACAATCGCAATCATAAAATCGCAATCATACAATTACAATCTCCCAAATACAATCACACAATCACAATCATACAATCACAATCATACAATCGGAATCATACAATCACAATCATACAATCACAACAATACAATCACGATCATACAATGACAATCATACAATCACAACCATACTATCACAATCATACAATCACAATCATACAATCACAATCATACATTCACAATCATACAATCACAATCATACTATCACAATCATACAATCACAATCATGCAATCACAATCATGCAATCACAATCATACTATCACAATCATACCATCCCAATCATACAAACACAACCGTACAATCATAATCATACAATCACAATCATACAATCATAATTATACAATCACAATCATACAATCACAATCATACAATCACAGTCATACAATCACAATCTTACAATCACAATCATACTATCACAATCATACAATCACAATCATACAATCACAATCATACAATCACAATCATACAATCACAATCATACAATTACAATCATACAATCGCAATCATACATTCACAATCATACAATCACAACCATACTATCACAATCATACAATCACAATAATACAATCGCAATCATACAATCACAATCATACAATCACAAAAATAGAATCATAATCATACAATCACAATCATACAATCGCAATCATACAATCACAATCATACAATCATAATCATACAATCACAATCATACAATCACAATCATACAATCACAATCATACAATCACAATCATACAATCATAATCATACAATCACAATCATACAATCGCAATCATACAATCACAATCATACAATCATAATCATACAATCACAATCATACGATCGCAATCATACAATCACAATCATACCATCACAATCATACAATCAGAATCATACAATCATAATAATACAATTACAATCATACATCACAATCATAAAATCACAATCATACAATCGCAATCATACAATCGCAATCATACAATCGCAATCATACAATCACAATCATACAATCGCATTCATACAATCGCAATCATACAATCACAATCATACAATCACAATCATACAATCACAATCATACAATCACAACAATACAATCACGATCATACAATCACAATCATACAATCACAACCATACTATCACAATCATACAATCACAATCATACAATCACAATCATACATTCATAATCATACAATCACAATCATACAATCACAATCATACAATCACAATCATACAATCACAATCATACAATCATAATCATACAATCACAATCCTACAATCACAATCGTACAATCACAATCGCACAATCACAATCATACAATCACAATCATACAATCACAATCATACAATCACAATCATACAATCACAATCATACTATCACAATCATACAATCACAATAATACAATCACAATCATACAATCGCAATCATACAATCACAATCATACCATCGCAAACATACAATCACAATCATACAATCACAATCATACAATCACAATCATACAATCACAGTCATACAATCACAATTTTACAATCACAATCATACAATCACAATCATACAATCACAATCATACAATCACAGTCATACAATCACAGTCATACAATCACGATCATACAATCACACTCATACAATCAAAATCATACAATCGCAATCATACAATCGCAATCACACAATCACAATCATACAATCACAATCATACAATCGCAATCATACAATTACAATCACCCAAATACAATCGTACAATCACAATCATACAATCACAATCATACAATCACAATAATACAGTCACCAGCATACAATCGCAATCATAAAATCGCAATCATACAATTACAATCTCCCAAATACAATCACACAATCACAATCATACAATCACAATCATACAATCGGAATCATACAATCACAATCATACAATCACAACAATACAATCACGATCATACAATGACAATCATACAATCACAACCATACTATCACAATCATACAATCACAATCATACAATCACAATCATACATTCACAATCATACAATCACAATCATACTATCACAATCATACAATCACAATCATGCAATCACAATCATGCAATCACAATCATACTATCACAATCATACCATCCCAATCATACAAACACAACCGTACAATCATAATCATACAATCACAATCATACAATCATAATTATACAATCACAATCATACAATCACAATCATACAATCACAGTCACACAATCACAATCTTACAATCACAATCATACTATCACAATCATACAATCACAATCATACAATCACAATCATACAATCACAATCATACAATCACAATCATACAATTACAATCATACAATCGCAATCATACATTCACAATCATACAATCACAACCATACTATCACAATCATACAATCACAATAATACAATCGCAATCATACAATCACAATCATACAATCACAAAAATAGAATCATAATCATACAATCACAATCATACAATCGCAATCATACAATCACAATCATACAATCATAATCATACAATCACAATCATACAATCACAATCATACAATCACAATCATACAATCACAATCATACAATCATAATCATACAATCACAATCATACAATCGCAATCATACAATCACAATCATACAATCATAATCATACAATCACAATCATACGATCGCAATCATACAATCACAATCATACCATCACAATCATACAATCAGAATCATACAATCATAATAATACAATTACAATCATACATCACAATCATAAAATCACAATCATACAATCGCAATCATACAATCGCAATCATACAATCGCAATCATACAATCACAATCATACAATCGCATTCATACAATCGCAATCATACAATCACAATCATACAATCACAATCATACAATCACAATCATACAATCACAACAATACAATCACGATCATACAATCACAATCATACAATCACAACCATACTATCACAATCATACAATCACAATCATACAATCACAATCATACATTCACAATCATACAATCACAATCATACTATCACAATCATACAATCACAATCATGCAATCACAATCATGCAATCACAATCATACTATCACAATCATACAAGCACAATCATACAATCACAATCATACAATCATAATCAGACAATGACAATCATACAATCACAATCATACAATCACAATCATACAATCACAATCATACAATCACAATCATACAATCACACTCATACAATCACAATCATACAATCACAATCATACAATCACAGACATACAATCACAGTCATACAATCACAATCACACTATCACAATCATACAATCACAATCATACAATCGCAATTATACAATCGCAATCATACAATCGCAATCATACAATCGCAATCATACAATCACAATCATACAATCGCAATCATACAATCACAATCATACAATCGCATTCATACAATCGCAATCATACAGTCACAATCATACATCACAATCATACAAACACAATCATACAATCACAATCATACAATCACAAAAATACAATCATAATCATACAATCACAATCATACAATCGCAATCATACAATCACAATCATACAATCATAATCATACAATCACAATCATACGATCGCAATCATACAATCACAATCATACCATCACAATCATACAATCACAATCATACAAACACAATCATACAATCACAATCATACAATCACAAAAATACAATCATAATCATACAATCACAATGATACAATCGCAATCATACAATCACAATCATACAATCATAAATATACAATCACAATCATACGATCGCAATCATACAATCACAATCATACCATCACAATCATACATTCACAATCATACAATCACAATCAT
This sequence comes from Megachile rotundata, assembly GCF_050947335.1. NCBI lineage: Eukaryota > Metazoa > Arthropoda > Insecta > Hymenoptera > Megachilidae > Megachile > Megachile rotundata. The sequence goes on along the minus strand of NW_027473336.1, from coordinate 597,917 downwards.
ACAATCACAATCATACAATCACAATCATACAATCACAATCATACAATCACAATCATACAATCACAATCATACAATCACAATCATACAATCACAATCATACAATCACAATCATACAATCACAATCATACAATCACAAAAATACAATCATAATCATACAATCACAATCATACAATCGCAATCATACAATCACAATCATACAATCATAATCATACAATCACAATCATACGATCGCAATCATACAATCACAATCATACCATCACAATCATACAATCAGAATCATACAGTCATAATCATACAATTACAATCATACATCACAATCATACAATCACAATAATACAATCGAAATCATACAACTACAATCTCCCAAATACAATCATACAATCACAATCATACAATCACAATCATACAATCACAATCATACAATCACAATCATACAATCACAATCATAAAATCACAATCATACTATCACAATCATACAATCACAATCATACAATCACAATCATACAATCACATTCATACAATCACAGTCATACAATCACAATCTTACAATCACAATCATACAATCACAATCATACAATCACAGTCATACAATCACAATCATACTATCACAATCATACAATCACAATCATACAATCAGAATCATACAATCGCAATCATACAATCGCAATCATACAATCGCAATCATACAATCGCAATCACACAATCACAATCATACAATCACAATCATACAGTCACAATCATACAATCACAATCATACAATCACAATCATACAATCGCAATCATACAATCACAATCATACAATCGCATTCATACAATCGCAATCATACAATCACAATCATACAACCACAATCATACAATCACAATCATACAATCACAATCATACAATCACAAAAATACAATCATAATCATACAATCACAATGATACAATCGCAATCATACAATCACAATCATACAATCATAATCATACAATCACAATCATACGATCGCAATCATACAATCACAATCATACCATCACAATCATACAATCACAATCATACAATCATAATCATACAATTACAATCATACATCACAATCATACAATCACATTCATACAATCACAATCATACAATCACAATCATACAATCACAATCATACAATCACAATCACACAATCACAATCATACAATCGCAATCCTACAATTACAATCTCCAAAATACAATCTCCCAAATACAATCATACAATCACAATCATACAATCATAATCATACAATCACAATCATACAATCACAATCATACAATCACAGTCATACAATCACAATCTTACAATCACAATCATACTATCACAATCATACAATCACAATCATACAATCACAATCATACATTCAAAATCATGCAATCACAATCACAGAGTCACAATCATGCAATAACAATCATTCAATCATAATCATACAATCACAATCCTACAATCACAATCGTACAATCACAATCGTACAATCACAATCGTACAATCACAATCGCACAATCACAATCATACAATCACAGTCATACAATCACAATCTTACAATCACAATCATACAATCACAATCATACAATCACAATCATACAATCGAAATCATACAACTACAATCTCCCAAATACAATCATACAATCACAATCATACAATCACTATCATACAATCACAATCATACAATCACAATCATACAATCACAATCATACAATCACAATCATACTATCACAATCATGCAATCACAATCATACAATCACAATCATACAATCACATTCATACAATCACAATCATACTATCACAATCATACAATCACAATCATACAATCACAATCATACAATCGCAATCATACAATCACAATCACACAATCGCATTCATACAATCGCAATCATACAATCACAATCATACAGTCACAATCATACAGTCGCAATCATACAATCACAATCATACAATCGCAATCATACAATCGCAATCATACAATCGCAATCATACAATCGCAATCACACAATCACAATCATACAGTCACAATCATACAGTCGCAATCATACAATCACAATCATACAATCACAATCATACAATCGCAATCATACAATCACAATCACACAATCGCATTCATACAATCGCAATCATACAATCACAATCATACAATCACAATCATACAATCACAATCATACAATCACAAAAATACAATCATAATCATACAATCACAATGATACAATCGCAATCATACAATCACAATCATACAATCATAATCATACAATCACAATCATACGATCGCAATCATACAATCACAATCATACCATCGCAAACATACAATCACAATCATACAATCACAATCATACAATCACAATCATACAATCACAGTCATACAATCACAATTTTACAATCACAATCATACAATCACAATCATACAATCACAATCATACAATCGCAATCATACAATCACAATCACACAATCGCATTCATACAATCGCAATCATACAATCACAATCATACAGTCACAATCATACAGTCGCAATCATACAATCACAATCATACAATCGCAATCATACAATCGCAATCATACAATCGCAATCATACAATCGCAATCACACAATCACAATCATACAGTCACAATCATACAGTCCCAATCATACAATCACAATCATACAATCACAATCATACAATCACAATCATACAATCACAATCATACAATCACAATAATACAGTCACCAGCATACAATCGCAATCATAAAATCGCAATCATACAATTACAATCTCCCAAATACAATCACACAATCACAATCATACAATCACAATCATACAATCGGAATCATACAATCACAATCATACAATCACAACAATACAATCACGATCATACAATCACAATCATACAATCACAACCATACTATCACAATCATACAATCACAATCATACAATCACAATCATACATTCACAATCATACAATCACAATCATACTATCACAATCATACAATCACAATCATGCAATCACAATCATGCAATCACAATCATACTATCACAATCATACCATCCCAATCATACAAACACAACCGTACAATCATAATCATACAATCACAATCTTACAATCATAATTATACAATCACAATCATACAATCACAATCATACAATCACAGTCATACAATCACAATCTTACAATCACAATCATACTATCACAATCATACAATCACAATCATACAATCACAATCATACAATCACAATCATACAATTACAATCATACAATCGCAATCATACATTCACAATCATACAATCACAACCATACTATCACAATCATACAATCACAATAATACAATCGCAATCATACAATCACAATCATACAATCACAAAAATAGAATCATAATCATACAATCACAATCATACAATCGCAATCATACAATCACAATCATACAATCATAATCATACAATCACAATCATACAATCACAATCATACAATCACAATCATACAATCACAATCATACAATCATAATCATACAATCACAATCATACAATCGCAATCATACAATCACAATCATACAATCATAATCATACAATCACAATCATACGATCGCAATCATACAATCACAATCATACCATCACAATCATACAATCAGAATCATACAATCATAATAATACAATTACAATCATACATCACAATCATAAAATCACAATCATACAATCGCAATCATACAATCGCAATCATACAATCGCAATCACACAATCACAATCATACAATCGCATTCATACAATCGCAATCATACAATCACAATCATACAATCACAATCATACAATCACAATCATACAATCACAATCATACAATCACAATCATACAATCACAAAAATACAATCATAATTATACAATCACAATGATACAATCGCAATCATACAATCACAATCATACAATCATAATCATACAATCACAATCATACGATCGCAATCATACAATCACAATCATACCATCACAATCATACAATCACAATCATACAATCATAATCATACAATTACAATCATTCATCACAATCATACAATCACATTCATACAATCTCAATCATACAACTACAATCTCTCAAATACAATCATACAATCACAATCTTACAATCACAATCATACAATCACAACAATACAATCACGATCATACAATCACAATCATACAATCACAACCATACTATCACAATCATACAATCACAATCATACAATCACAATCATACATTCACAATCATACAATCACAATCATACTATCACAATCATACAATCACAATCATGCAATCACAATCATGCAATCACAATCATACTATCACAATCATACAAGCACAATCATACAATCACAATCATACAATCATAATCAGACAATGACAATCATACAATCACAATCATACAATCACAATCATACAATCACAATCATACAATCACAGTCATACAATCACAATCATACAATCACAATCATACAATCACAATCATACAATCACAATCATACTATCGCAATCATACAATCGCAATCATACAATCACAATCATACCATCACAATCATACAATCAGAATCATACAATCATAATCATACAATTACAATCATCCATCACAATCATACAATCACAATCATACAATCGAAATCATACAACTACAATCTCCCAAATACAATCATACAATCACAATCATACAATCACATTCATACAATCACAGTCATACAATCACAATCTTACAATCACAATCATACTATCACAATCATACAATCACAATCATACAATCACAATCATACATTCAAAATCATGCAATCACAATCACAGAGTCACAATCATGCAATCACAATCATTCAATCATAATCATACAATCACAAACCTACAATCACAATCGTACAATCACAATCGTACAATCACAATCGTACAATCACAATCGCACAATCACAATCATACAATCACAGTCATACAATCACAATCTTACAATCACAATCATACAATCACAATCATACAATCACAATCATACAATCACAATCATACAATCGAAATCATACAACTACAATCTCCCAAATACAATCATACAATCACAATCATACAATCACTATCATACAATCACAATCATACAATCACAATCATACAATCACAATCATACAATCACATTCATACAATCACAGTCATACAATCACAATCTTACAATCACAATCATACAATCACAATCATACAATCACAATCGTACAATCACAATCGCACAATCACAATCATACCATCACAATCATACAATCAGAATCATACAATCATAATCAGACAATTACAATCATATATCACAATCATACAATCACAATCATACAATCGAAATCATACAACTACAATCTCCCAAATACAATCATACAATCACAATCATACAATCACAATCATACAATCACAATCATACAATCACAATCATACAATCACAATCATACAATCACAATCATACAATCACAATCATACTATCACAATCATACAATCACAATCATACAATCACATTCATACAATCACAGTCATACAATCACAATCTTACAATCACAATCATACAATCACAATCATACAATCACAGACATACAATCACAGTCATACAATCACAATCATACTATCACAATCATACAATCACAATCATACAATCACAATCATACAATCGCAATCATACAATCACAATCACAGAATCGCATTCATACAATCGCAATCATACAATCGCAATCATACAGTCACAATCATACAGTCGCAATCATACAATCACAATCATACAATCGCAATCATACAATCGCAATCATACAATAGCAATCATACAATCGCAATCACACAATCACAATCATACAGTCACAATCATACAGTCGCAATCATACAATCACAATCATACAATCACAATCATACAATCGCAATCATACAATCACAATCACACAATCGCATTCATACAATCGCAATCATACAATCGCAATCATACAGTCACAATCATACAGTCGCAATCATACAATCACAATCATACAATCGCAATCATACAATCGCAATCATACAATCGCAATCATACAATCGCAATCACACAATCACAATCATACAGTCACAATCATACAGTCGCAATCATACAATCACAATCATACAATCACAATCATACAATCGCAATCATACAATCACAATCACACAATCGCATTCATACAATCGCAATCATACAATCACAATCATACAATCACAATCATACAATCACAATCATACAATCACAAAAATACAATCATAATCATACAATCACAATGATACAATCACAATCATACAATCACAATCATACAATCACAATAATACAGTCACCAGCATACAATCGCAATCATAAAATCGCAATCATACAATTACAATCTCCCAAATACAATCACACAATCACAATCATACAATCACAATCATACAATCGGAATCATACAATCACAATCATACAATCACAACAATACAATCACGATCATACAATCACAAACATACAATCACAACCATACTATCACAATCATACAATCACAATCATACAATCACAATCATACATTCACAATCATACAATCACAATCATACTATCACAATCATACAATCACAATCATGCAATCACAATCATGCAATCATAATCATACAATCACAATCATACGATCGCAATCATACAATCACAATCATACCACCGCAAACATACAATCACAATCATACAATCACAATCATACAATCACAATCATACAATCACAGTCATACAATCACAATTTTACAATCACAATCATACAATCACAATCATACAATCACAATCATACAATCGCAATCATACAATCACAATCACACAATCGCATTCATACAATCGCAATCATACAATCACAATCATACAGTCACAATCATACAGTCGCAATCATACAATCACAATCATACAATCGCAATCATACAATCGCAATCATACAATCGCAATCATACAATCGCAATCACACAATCACAATCATACAGTCACAATCATACAGTCGCAATCATACAATCACAATCATACAATCACAATCATACAATCACAATCATACAATCACAATAATACAGTCACCAGCATACAATCGCAATCATAAAATCGCAATCATACAATTACAATCTCCCAAATACAATCACACAATCACAATCATACAATCACAATCATACAATCGGAATCATACAATCACAATCATACAATCACAACAATACAATCACGATCATACAATCACAAACATACAATCACAACCATACTATCACAATCATACAATCACAATCATACAATCACAATCATACATTCACAATCATACAATCACAATCATACTATCACAATCATACAATCACAATCATGCAATCACAATCATGCAATCACAATCATACTATCACAATCATACCATCCCAATCATACAAACACAACCGTACAATCATAATCATACAATCACAATCATACAATCATAATTATACAATCACAATCATACAATCACAATCATACAATCACAGTCATACAATCACAATCTTACAATCACAATCATACTATCACAATCATACAATCACAATCATACAATCACAATCATACAATCACAATCATACAATTACAATCATACAATCGCAATCATACATTCACAATCATACAATCACAACCATACTATCACAATCATACAATCACAATAATACAATCGCAATCATACAATCACAATCATACAATCACAAAAATAGAATCATAATCATACAATCACAATCATACAATCGCAATCATACAATCACAATCATACAATCATAATCATACAATCACAATCATACAATCACAATCATACAATCACAATCATACAATCACAATCATACAATCATAATCATACAATCACAATCATACAATCGCAATCATACAATCACAATCATACAATCATAATCATACAATCACAATCATACGATCGCAATCATACAATCACAATCATACCATCACAATCATACAATCAGAATCATACAATCATAATAATACAATTACAATCATACATCACAATCATAAAATCACAATCATACAATCGCAATCATACAATCGCAATCATACAATCGCAATCACACAATCACAATCATACAATCGCATTCATACAATCGCAATCATACAATCACAATCATACAATCACAATCATACAATCACAATCATACAATCACAATCATACAATCACAATCATACAATCACAATCATACAATCACAAAAATACAATCATAATTATACAATCACAATGATACAATCGCAATCATACAATCACAATCATACAATCATAATCATACAATCACAATCATACGATCGCAATCATACAATCACAATCATACCATCACAATCATACAATCACAATCATACAATCATAATCATACAATTACAATCATTCATCACAATCATACAATCACAATCATACAATCGAAATCATACAACTACAATCTCCCAAATACAATCATACAATCACAATCATACAATCACATTCATACAATCACAGTCATACAATCACAATCTTACAATCACAATCATACAATCACAATCATACAATCACAGACATACAATCACAGTCATACAATCACAATCATACTATCACAATCATACAATCACAATCATACAATCGCAATCATACAATCGCAATCATACAATCGCAATCATACAATCGCAATCATACAATCACAATCATACAATCGCAATCATACAATCACAATCATACAATCACAATCATACAAACACAATCATACAATCACAATCATACAATCACAAAAATACAATCATAATCATACAATCACAATGATACAATCGCAATCATACAATCACAATCATACAATCATAATCATACAATCACAATCATACGATCGCAATCATACAATCACAATCATACCATCACAATCATACAATCACAATCATACAAACACAATCATACAATCACAATCATACAATCACAAAAATACAATCATAATCATACAATCACAATGATACAATCGCAATCATACAATCACAATCATACAATCATAATCATACAATCACAAAAATACAATCATAATCATACAATCACAATCATACAATCACAATCATACGATCGCAATCATACAATCACAATCATACCATCACAATCATACAATCACAATCATACAAACACAATCATACAATCACAATCATACAATCACAAAAATACAATCATAATCATACAATCACAATGATACAATCGCAATCATACAATCACAATCATACAATCATAATCATACAATCACAATCATACGATCGCAATCATACAATCACAATCATACCATCACAATCATACATTCACAATCATACAATCACAATCATACAATCACAATCATACAATCACAATCATACAATCACAATCATACAATCACAATCATACAATCACAATCATACAATCACAATCATACAATCACAATCATACAATCACAAAAATACAATCATAATCATACAATCACAATCATACAATCGCAATCATACAATCACAATCATACAATCATAATCATACAATCACAATCATACGATCGCAATCATACAATCACAATCATACCATCACAATCATACAATCAGAATCATACAGTCATAATCATACAATTACAATCATACATCACAATCATACAATCACAATCATACAATCGAAATCATACAACTACAATCTCCCAAATACAATCATACAATCACAATCATACAATCACAATCATACAATCACAATCATACAATCACAATCATACAATCACAATCATAAAATCACAATCATACAATCACAATCATACTATCACAATCATACAATCACAATCATACAATCACAATCATACAATCACATTCATACAATCACAGTCATACAATCACAATCTTACAATCACAATCATACAATCACAATCATACAATCACAGACATACAATCACAGTCATACAATCACAATCATACTATCACAATCATACAATCACAATCATACAATCAGAATCATACAATTGCAATCATACAATCGCAATCATACAATCGCAATCATACAATCGCAATCACACAATCACAATCATACAATCACAATCATACAGTCACAATCATACAATCACAATCATACAATCACAATCATACAATCGCAATCATACAATCACAAGCATACAATCGCATTCATACAATCGCAATCATACAATCACAATCATACAACCACAATCATACAATCACAATCATACAATCACAATCATACAATCACAAAAATACAATCATAATCATACAATCACAATGATACAATCGCAATCATACAATCACAATCATACAATCATAATCATACAATCACAATCATACGATCGCAATCATACAATCACAATCATACCATCACAATCATACAATCACAATCATACAATCATAATCATACAATTACAATCATACATCACAATCATACAATCACATTCATACAATCACAATCATACAATCACAATCATACAATCACAATCATACAATCACAATCACACAATCACAATCATACAATCGCAATCCTACAATTACAATCTCCAAAATACAATCTCCCAAATACAATCATACAATCACAATCATACAATCATAATCATACAATCACAATCATACAATCACAATCATACAATCACAGTCATACAATCACAATCTTACAATCACAATCATACTATCACAATCATACAATCACAATCATACAATCACAATCATACATTCAAAATCATGCAATCACAATCACAGAGTCACAATCATGCAATCACAATCATTCAATCATAATCATACAATCACAATCCTACAATCACAATCGTACAATCACAATCGTACAATCACAATCGCACAATCACAATCATACAATCACAGTCATACAATCACAATCTTACAATCACAATCATACTATCACAATCATACAATCACAATCATACAATCACAATCATACAATCACAATCATACAATCACAATCATACAATCACAATCATACAATCACAATCATACAATCACAATCATACAATCACAATCATACAATCACAATCATACAATCACAATCATACAATCGAAATCATACAACTACAATCTCCCAAATACAATCATACAATCACAATCATACAATCACTATCATACAATCACAATCATACAATCACAATCATACAATCACAATCATACAATCACAATCATACAATCACAATCATACTATCACAATCATGCAATCACAATCATACAATCACAATCATACAATCACATTCATACAATCACAGTCATACAATCACAATCTTACAATCACAATCATACAATCACAATCATACAATCACAATCATACAATCACAATCATACAATCACAATCATACAATCACAATCATACAATCACAATCATACAATCACAAAAATACAATCATAATCATACAATCACAATCATACAATCGCAATCATACAATCACAATCATACAATCATAATCATACAATCACAAAAATACAATCATAATCATACAATCACAATCATACAATCACAATCATACGATCGCAATCATACAATCACAATCATACCATCACAATCATACAATCACAATCATACAAACACAATCATACAATCACAATCATACAATCACAAAAATACAATCATAATCATACAATCACAATGATACAATCGCAATCATACAATCACAATCATACAATCATAATCATACAATCACAATCATACGATCGCAATCATACAATCACAATCATACCATCACAATCATACATTCACAATCATACAATCACAATCATACAATCACAATCATACAATCACAATCATACAATCACAATCATACAATCACAATCATACAATCACAATCATACAATCACAATCATACAATCACAAAAATACAATCATAATCATACAATCACAATCATACAATCGCAATCATACAATCACAATCATACAATCATAATCATACAATCACAATCATACGATCGCAATCATACAATCACAATCATACCATCACAATCATACAATCAGAATCATACAGTCATAATCATACAATTACAATCATACATCACAATCATACAATCACAATCATACAATCGAAATCATACAACTACAATCTCCCAAATACAATCATACAATCACAATCATACAATCACAATCATACAATCACAATCATACAATCACAATCATACAATCACAATCATAAAATCACAATCATACAATCACAATCATACTATCACAATCATACAATCACAATCATACAATCACAATCATACAATCACATTCATACAATCACAGTCATACAATCACAATCTTACAATCACAATCATACAATCACAATCATACAATCACAGACATACAATCACAGTCATACAATCACAATCATACTATCACAATCATACAATCACAATCATACAATCAGAATCATACAATTGCAATCATACAATCGCAATCATACAATCGCAATCATACAATCGCAATCACACAATCACAATCATACAATCACAATCATACAGTCACAATCATACAATCACAATCATACAATCACAATCATACAATCGCAATCATACAATCACAATCATACAATCGCATTCATACAATCGCAATCATACAATCACAATCATACAACCACAATCATACAATCACAATCATACAATCACAATCATACAATCACAAAAATACAATCATAATCATACAATCACAATGATACAATCGCAATCATACAATCACAATCATACAATCATAATCATACAATCACAATCATACGATCGCAATCATACAATCACAATCATACCATCACAATCATACAATCACAATCATACAATCATAATCATACAATTACAATCATACATCACAATCATACAATCACATTCATACAATCACAATCATACAATCACAATCATACAATCACAATCATACAATCACAATCACACAATCACAATCATACAATCGCAATCCTACAATTACAATCTCCAAAATACAATCTCCCAAATACAATCATACAATCACAATCATACAATCATAATCATACAATCACAATCATACAATCACAATCATACAATCACAGTCATACAATCACAATCTTACAATCACAATCATACTATCACAATCATACAATCACAATCATACAATCACAATCATACATTCAAAATCATGCAATCACAATCACAGAGTCACAATCATGCAATCACAATCATTCAATCATAATCATACAATCACAATCCTACAATCACAATCGTACAATCACAATCGTACAATCACAATCGCACAATCACAATCATACAATCACAGTCATACAATCACAATCTTACAATCACAATCATACTATCACAATCATACAATCACAATCATACAATCACAATCATACAATCACAATCATACAATCACAATCATACAATCACAATCATACAATCACAATCATACAATCACAATCATACAATCACAATCATACAATCACAATCATACAATCACAATCATACAATCGAAATCATACAACTACAATCTCCCAAATACAATCATACAATCACAATCATACAATCACTATCATACAATCACAATCATACAATCACAATCATACAATCACAATCATACAATCACAATCATACAATCACAATCATACTATCACAATCATGCAATCACAATCATACAATCACAATCATACAATCACATTCATACAATCACAGTCATACAATCACAATCTTACAATCACAATCATACAATCACAATCATACAATCACAATCATACAATCACAATCATACAATCACAATCATACAATCACAATCATACAATCACAATCATACAATCACAATCATACAATCACAATCATACAATCACAAAAATACAATCATAATCATACAATCACAATCATACAATCGCAATCATACAATCACAATCATACAATCATAATCATACAATCACAAAAATACAATCATAATCATACAATCACAATCATACAATCACAATCATACGATCGCAATCATACAATCACAATCACACCATCACAATCATACAATCACAATCATACAAACACAATCATACAATCACAATCATACAATCACAAAAATACAATCATAATCATACAATCACAATGATACAATCGCAATCATACAATCACAATCATACAATCATAATCATACAATCACAATCATACGATCGCAATCATACAATCACAATCATACCATCACAATCATACATTCACAATCATACAATCACAATCATACAATCACAATCATACAATCACAATCATACAATCACAATCATACAATCACAATCATACAATCACAATCATACAATCACAATCATACAATCACAAAAATACAATCATAATCATACAATCACAATCATACAATCGCAATCATACAATCACAATCATACAATCATAATCATACAATCACAATCATACGATCGCAATCATACAATCACAATCATACCATCACAATCATACAATCAGAATCATACAGTCATAATCATACAATTACAATCATACATCACAATCATACAATCACAATCATACAATCGAAATCATACAACTACAATCTCCCAAATACAATCATACAATCACAATCATACAATCACAATCATACAATCACAATCATACAATCACAATCATACAATCACAATCATAAAATCACAATCATACAATCACAATCATACTATCACAATCATACAATCACAATCATACAATCACAATCATACAATCACATTCATACAATCACAGTCATACAATCACAATCTTACAATCACAATCATACAATCACAATCATACAATCACAGACATACAATCACAGTCATACAATCACAATCATACTATCACAATCATACAATCACAATCATACAATCAGAATCATACAATTGCAATCATACAATCGCAATCATACAATCGCAATCATACAATCGCAATCACACAATCACAATCATACAATCACAATCATACAGTCACAATCATACAATCACAATCATACAATCACAATCATACAATCGCAATCATACAATCACAATCATACAATCGCATTCATACAATCGCAATCATACAATCACAATCATACAACCACAATCATACAATCACAATCATACAATCACAATCATACAATCACAAAAATACAATCATAATCATACAATCACAATGATACAATCGCAATCATACAATCACAATCATACAATCATAATCATACAATCACAATCATACTATCACAATCATACAATCACAATCATACAATCACAATCATACAATCGCAATCATACAATCACAATCATACTATCACAATCATACAATCACAATCATACAATCACATTCATACAATCACAGTCATACAATCACAATCTTACAATCACAATCATACAATCACAATCATACAATCACGGACATACAATCACAGTCATACAATCACAATCATACTATCACAATCATACAATCACAATCATACAATCACAATCATACAATCGCAATCATACAATCACAATCACACAATCGCATTCATACAATCGCAATCATACAATCGCAATCATACAGTCACAATCATACAGTCGCAATCATACAATCACAATCATACAATCGCAATCATACAATCGCAATCATACAATCGCAATCATACAATCGCAATCACACAATCACAATCATACAGTCACAATCATACAGTCGCAATCATACAATCACAATCATACAATCACAATCATACAATCGCAATCATACAATCACAATCACACAATCGCATTCATACAATCGCAATCATACAATCACAATCATACAATCACAATCATACAATCACAATCATACAATCACAAAAATACAATCATAATCATACAATCACAATGATACAATCGCAATCATACAATCACAATCATACAATCATAATCATACAATCACAATCATACGATCGCAATCATACAATCACAATCATACCACCGCAAACATACAATCACAATCATACAATCACAATCATACAATCACAATCATACAATCACAGTCATACAATCACAATTTTACAATCACAATCATACAATCACAATCATACAATCACAATCATACAATCGCAATCATACAATCACAATCACACAATCGCATTCATACAATCGCAATCATACAATCACAATCATACAGTCACAATCATACAGTCGCAATCATACAATCACAATCATACAATCGCAATCATACAATCGCAATCATACAATCGCAATCATACAATCGCAATCACACAATCACAATCATACAGTCACAATCATACAGTCGCAATCATACAATCACAATCATACAATCACAATCATACAATCACAATCATACAATCACAATAATACAGTCACCAGCATACAATCGCAATCATAAAATCGCAATCATACAATTACAATCTCCCAAATACAATCACACAATCACAATCATACAATCACAATCATACAATCGGAATCATACAATCACAATCATACAATCACAACAATACAATCACGATCATACAATCACAAACATACAATCACAACCATACTATCACAATCATACAATCACAATCATACAATCACAATCATACATTCACAATCATACAATCACAATCATACTATCACAATCATACAATCACAATCATGCAATCACAATCATGCAATCACAATCATACTATCACAATCATACCATCCCAATCATACAAACACAACCGTACAATCATAATCATACAATCACAATCATACAATCATAATTATACAATCACAATCATACAATCACAATCATACAATCACAGTCATACAATCACAATCTTACAATCACAATCATACTATCACAATCATACAATCACAATCATACAATCACAATCATACAATCACAATCATACAATTACAATCATACAATCGCAATCATACATTCACAATCATACAATCACAACCATACTATCACAATCATACAATCACAATAATACAATCGCAATCATACAATCACAATCATACAATCACAAAAATAGAATCATAATCATACAATCACAATCATACAATCGCAATCATACAATCACAATCATACAATCATAATCATACAATCACAATCATACAATCACAATCATACAATCACAATCATACAATCACAATCATACAATCATAATCATACAATCACAATCATACAATCGCAATCATACAATCACAATCATACAATCATAATCATACAATCACAATCATACGATCGCAATCATACAATCACAATCATACCATCACAATCATACAATCAGAATCATACAATCATAATAATACAATTACAATCATACATCACAATCATAAAATCACAATCATACAATCGCAATCATACAATCGCAATCATACAATCGCAATCACACAATCACAATCATACAATCGCATTCATACAATCGCAATCATACAATCACAATCATACAATCACAATCATACAATCACAATCATACAATCACAATCATACAATCACAATCATACAATCACAATCATACAATCACAAAAATACAATCATAATTATACAATCACAATGATACAATCGCAATCATACAATCACAATCATACAATCATAATCATACAATCACAATCATACGATCGCAATCATACAATCACAATCATACCATCACAATCATACAATCACAATCATACAATCATAATCATACAATTACAATCATTCATCACAATCATACAATCACATTCATACAATCTCAATCATACAACTACAATCTCTCAAATACAATCATACAATCACAATCTTACAATCACAATCATACAATCACAACAATACAATCACGATCATACAATCACAATCATACAATCACAACCATACTATCACAATCATACAATCACAATCATACAATCACAATCATACATTCACAATCATACAATCACAATCATACTATCACAATCATACAATCACAATCATGCAATCACAATCATGCAATCACAATCATACTATCACAATCATACAAGCACAATCATACAATCACAATCATACAATCATAATCAGACAATGACAATCATACAATCACAATCATACAATCACAATCATACAATCATAATCAGACAATGACAATCATACAATCACAATCATACAATCACAATCATACAATCACAATCATACAATCACAATCATACAATCACAATCATACTATCGCAATCATACAATCGCAATCATACAATCACAATCATACCATCACAATCATACAATCAGAATCATACAATCATAATCATACAATTACAATCATACATCACAATCATACAATCACAATCATACAATCGAAATCATACAACTACAATCTCCCAAATACAATCATACAATCACAATCATACAATCACATTCATACAATCACAGTCATACAATCACAATCTTACAATCACAATCATACAATCACAATCATACAATCACAGACATACAATCACAGTCATACAATCACAATCATACTATCACAATCATACAATCACAATCATACAATCGCAATCATACAATCGCAATCATACAATCGCAATCATACAATCGCAATCATACAATCACAATCATACAATCGCAATCATACAATCACAATCATACAATCACAATCATACAAACACAATCATACAATCACAATCATACAATCACAAAAATACAATCATAATCATACAATCACAATGATACAATCGCAATCATACAATCACAATCATACAATCATAATCATACAATCACAATCATACGATCGCAATCATACAATCACAATCATACCATCACAATCATACATTCACAATCATACAATCACAATCATACAATCACAATCATACAATCACAATCATACAATCACAATCATACAATCACAATCATACAATCACAATCATACAATCACAATCATACAATCACAATCATACAATCACAATCATACAATCACAAAAATACAATCATAATCATACAATCACAATCATACAATCGCAATCATACAATCACAATCATACAATCATAATCATACAATCACAAAAATACAATCATAATCATACAATCACAATCATACAATCACAATCATACGATCGCAATCATACAATCACAATCATACCATCACAATCATACAATCACAATCATACAAACACAATCATACAATCACAATCATACAATCACAAAAATACAATCATAATCATACAATCACAATGATACAATCGCAATCATACAATCACAATCATACAATCATAATCATACAATCACAATCATACGATCGCAATCATACAATCACAATCATACCATCACAATCATACATTCACAATCATACAATCACAATCATACAATCACAATCATACAATCACAATCATACAATCACAATCATACAATCACAATCATACAATCACAATCATACAATCACAATCATACAATCACAAAAATACAATCATAATCATACAATCGCAATCATACAATCGCAATCATACAATCACAATCATACAATCACAATCATACGATCGCAATCATACAATCACAATCATACCATCACAATCATACAATCAGAATCATACAGTCATAATCATACAATTACAATCATACATCACAATCATACAATCACAATCATACAATCGAAATCATACAACTACAATCTCCCAAATACAATCATACAATCACAATCATACAATCACAATCATACAATCACAATCATACAATCACAATCATACAATCACAATCATAAAATCACAATCATACAATCACAATCATACTATCACAATCATACAATCACAATCATACAATCACAATCATACAATCACATTCATACAATCACAGTCATACAATCACAATCTTACAATCACAATCATACAATCACAATCATACAATCACAGACATACAATCACAGTCATACAATCACAATCATACTATCACAATCATACAATCACAATCATACAATCAGAATCATACAATTGCAATCATACAATCGCAATCATACAATCGCAATCATACAATCGCAATCACACAATCACAATCATACAATCACAATCATACAGTCACAATCATACAATCACAATCATACAATCACAATCATACAATCGCAATCATACAATCACAATCATACAATCGCATTCATACAATCGCAATCATACAATCACAATCATACAACCACAATCATACAATCACAATCATACAATCACAATCATACAATCACAAAAATACAATCATAATCATACAATCACAATGATACAATCGCAATCATACAATCACAATCATACAATCATAATCATACAATCACAATCATACGATCGCAATCATACAATCACAATCATACCATCACAATCATACAATCACAATCATACAATCATAATCATACAATTACAATCATACATCACAATCATACAATCACATTCATACAATCACAATCATACAATCACAATCATACAATCACAATCATACAATCACAATCACACAATCACAATCATACAATCGCAATCCTACAATTACAATCTCCAAAATACAATCTCCCAAATACAATCATACAATCACAATCATACAATCATAATCATACAATCACAATCATACAATCACAATCATATAATCACAGTCATACAATCACAATCTTACAATCACAATCATACTATCACAATCATACAATCACAATCATACATTCAAAATCATGCAATCACAATCACAGAGTCACAATCATGCAATCACAATCATTCAATCATAATCATACAATCACAATCCTACAATCACAATCGTACAATCACAATCGTACAATCACAATCGCACAATCACAATCATACAATCACAGTCATACAATCACAATCTTACAATCACAATCATACTATCACAATCATACAATCACAATCATACAATCACAATCATACAATCACAATCATACAATCACAATCATACAATCACAATCATACAATCACAATCATACAATCACAATCATACAATCACAATCATACAATCACAATCATACAATCACAATCATACAATCACAATCATACAATCACAATCATACAATCACAAAAATACAATCATAATCATACAATCACAATCATACAATCGCAATCATACAATCACAATCATACAATCATAATCATACAATCACAAAAATACAATCATAATCATACAATCACAATCATACAATCACAATCATACGATCGCAATCATACAATCACAATCATACCATCACAATCATACAATCACAATCATACAAACACAATCATACAATCACAATCATACAATCACAAAAATACAATCATAATCATACAATCACAATGATACAATCGCAATCATACAATCACAATCATACAATCATAATCATACAATCACAATCATACGATCGCAATCATACAATCACAATCATACTATCACAATCATACATTCACAATCATACAATCACAATCATACAATCACAATCATACAATCACAATCATACAATCACAATCATACAATCACAATCATACAATCACAATCATACAATCACAATCATACAATCACAAAAATACAATCATAATCATACAATCACAATCATACAATCGCAATCATACAATCACAATCATACAATCATAATCATACAATCACAATCATACGATCGCAATCATACAATCACAATCATACCATCACAATCATACAATCAGAATCGTACAGTCATAATCATACAATTGCAATCATACATCACAATCATACAATCACAATCATACAATCGAAATCATACAACTACAATCTCCCAAATACAATCATACAATCACAATCATACAATCACAATCATACAATCACAATCATACAATCACAATCATACAATCACAATCATAAAATCACAATCATACAATCACAATCATACTATCACAATCATACAATCACAATCATACAATCACAATCATACAATCACATTCATACAATCACAGTCATACAATCACAATCTTACAATCACAATCATACAATCACAATCATACAATCACAGACATACAATCACAGTCATACAATCACAATCATACTATCACAATCACACAATCACAATCATACAATCAGAATCATACAATTGCAATCATACAATCGCAATCATACAATCGCAATCATACAATCGCAATCACACAATCACAATCATACAATCACAATCATACAGTCACAATCATACAATCACAATCATACAATCACAATCATACAATCGCAATCATACAATCACAATCATACAATCGCATTCATACAATCGCAATCATACAATCACAATCATACAACCACAATCATACAATCACAATCATACAATCACAATCATACAATCACAAAAATACAATCATAATCATACAATCACAATGATACAATCGCAATCATACAATCACAATCATACAATCATAATCATACAATCACAATCATACGATCGCAATCATACAATCACAATCATACCATCACAATCATACAATCACAATCATACAATCATAATCATACAATTACAATCATACATCACAATCATACAATCGCATTCATACAATCACAATCATACAATCACAATCATACAATCACAATCATACAAACACAATCACACAATCACAATCATACAATCGCAATCCTACAATTACAATCTCCAAGATACAATCTCCCAAATACAATCATACAATCACAATCATACAATCATAATCATACAATCACAATCATACAATCACAATCATACAATCACAGTCATACAATCACAATCTTACAATCACAATCATACTATCACAATCATACAATCACAATCATACAATCACAATCATACATTCAAAATCATGCAATCACAATCACAGAGTCACAATCATGCAATCACAATCATTCAATCATAATCATACAATCACAATCCTACAATCACAATCGTACAATCACAATCGTACAATCACAATCGCACAATCACAATCATACAATCACAGTCATACAATCACAATCTTACAATCACAATCATACTATCACAATCATACAATCACAATCATACAATCACAATCATACAATCACAATCATACAATCACAATCATACAATCACAATCATACAATCACAATCATACAATCACAATCATACAATCACAATCATACAATCACAATCATACAATCACAATCATACAATCGAAATCATACAACTACAATCTCCCAAATACAATCATACAATCACAATCATACAATCACTATCATACAATCACAATCATACAATCACAATCATACAATCACAATCATACAATCACAATCATACTATCACAATCATGCAATCACAATCATACAATCACAATCATACAATCACATTCATACAATCACAGTCATACAATCACAATCTTACAATCACAATCATACAATCACAATCATACAATCACAGACATACAATCACAGTCATACAATCACAATCATACTATCACAATCATACAATCACAATCATACAATCGCAATCATACAATCGCAATCATACAATCGCAATCATACAATCGCAATCATACAATCACAATCATACAATCGCAATCATACAATCACAATCATACAATCACAATCATACAAACACAATCATACAATCACAATCATACAATCACAAAAATACAATCATAATCATACAATCACAATGATACAATCGCAATCATACAATCACAATCATACAATCATAATCATACAATCACAATCATACGATCGCAATCATACAATCACAATCATACCATCACAATCATACATTCACAATCATACAATCACAATCATACAATCACAATCATACAATCACAATCATACAATCACAATCATACAATCACAATCATACAATCACAATCATACAATCACAATCATACAATCACAATCATACAATCACAATCATACAATCACAAAAATACAATCATAATCATACAATCACAATCATACAATCGCAATCATACAATCACAATCATACAATCATAATCATACAATCACAAAAATACAATCATAATCATACAATCACAATCATACAATCACAATCATACGATCGCAATCATACAATCACAATCATACCATCACAATCATACAATCACAATCATACAAACACAATCATACAATCACAATCATACAATCACAAAAATACAATCATAATCATACAATCACAATGATACAATCGCAATCATACAATCACAATCATACAATCATAATCATACAATCACAATCATACGATCGCAATCATACAATCACAATCATACCATCACAATCATACATTCACAATCATACAATCACAATCATACAATCACAATCATACAATCACAATCATACAATCACAATCATACAATCACAATCATACAATCACAATCATACAATCACAATCATACAATCACAAAAATACAATCATAATCATACAATCGCAATCATACAATCGCAATCATACAATCACAATCATACAATCACAATCATACGATCGCAATCATACAATCACAATCATACCATCACAATCATACAATCAGAATCATACAGTCATAATCATACAATTACAATCATACATCACAATCATACAATCACAATCATACAATCGAAATCATACAACTACAATCTCCCAAATACAATCATACAATCACAATCATACAATCACAATCATACAATCACAATCATACAATCACAATCATACAATCACAATCATAAAATCACAATCATACAATCACAATCATACTATCACAATCATACAATCACAATCATACAATCACAATCATACAATCACATTCATACAATCACAGTCATACAATCACAATCTTACAATCACAATCATACAATCACAATCATACAATCACAGACATACAATCACAGTCATACAATCACAATCATACTATCACAATCATACAATCACAATCATACAATCAGAATCATACAATTGCAATCATACAATCGCAATCATACAATCGCAATCATACAATCGCAATCACACAATCACAATCATACAATCACAATCATACAGTCACAATCATACAATCACAATCATACAATCACAATCATACAATCGCAATCATACAATCACAATCATACAATCGCATTCATACAATCGCAATCATACAATCACAATCATACAACCACAATCATACAATCACAATCATACAATCACAATCATACAATCACAAAAATACAATCATAATCATACAATCACAATGATACAATCGCAATCATACAATCACAATCATACAATCATAATCATACAATCACAATCATACGATCGCAATCATACAATCACAATCATACCATCACAATCATACAATCACAATCATACAATCATAATCATACAATTACAATCATACATCACAATCATACAATCACATTCATACAATCACAATCATACAATCATAATCATACAATCACAATCATACAATCACAATCATATAATCACAGTCATACAATCACAATCTTACAATCACAATCATACTATCACAATCATACAATCACAATCATACATTCAAAATCATGCAATCACAATCACAGAGTCACAATCATGCAATCACAATCATTCAATCATAATCATACAATCACAATCCTACAATCACAATCGTACAATCACAATCGTACAATCACAATCGCACAATCACAATCATACAATCACAGTCATACAATCACAATCTTACAATCACAATCATACTATCACAATCATACAATCACAATCATACAATCACAATCATACAATCACAATCATACAATCACAATCATACAATCACAATCATACAATCACAATCATACAATCACAATCATACAATCACAATCATACAATCACAATCATACAATCACAATCATACAATCACAATCATACAATCACAAAAATACAATCATAATCATACAATCACAATCATACAATCGCAATCATACAATCACAATCATACAATCATAATCATACAATCACAAAAATACAATCATAATCATACAATCACAATCATACAATCACAATCATACGATCGCAATCATACAATCACAATCATACCATCACAATCATACAATCACAATCATACAAACACAATCATACAATCACAATCATACAATCACAAAAATACAATCATAATCATACAATCACAATGATACAATCGCAATCATACAATCACAATCATACAATCATAATCATACAATCACAATCATACGATCGCAATCATACAATCACAATCATACATTCACAATCATACAATCACAATCATACAATCACAATCATACAATCACAATCATACAATCACAATCATACAATCACAATCATACAATCACAATCATACAATCACAATCATACAATCACAAAAATACAATCATAATCATACAATCACAATCATACAATCGCAATCATACAATCACAATCATACAATCATAATCATACAATCACAATCATACGATCGCAATCATACAATCACAATCATACCATCACAATCATACAATCAGAATCGTACAGTCATAATCATACAATTACAATCATACATCACAATCATACAATCACAATCATACAATCGAAATCATACAACTACAATCTCCCAAATACAATCATACAATCACAATCATACAATCACAATCATACAATCACAATCATACAATCACAATCATACAATCACAATCATAAAATCACAATCATACAATCACAATCATACTATCACAATCATACAATCACAATCATACAATCACAATCATACAATCACATTCATACAATCACAGTCATACAATCACAATCTTACAATCACAATCATACAATCACAATCATACAATCACAGACATACAATCACAGTCATACAATCACAATCATACTATCACAATCACACAATCACAATCATACAATCAGAATCATACAATTGCAATCATACAATCGCAATCATACAATCGCAATCATACAATCGCAATCACACAATCACAATCATACAATCACAATCATACAGTCACAATCATACAATCACAATCATACAATCACAATCATACAATCGCAATCATACAATCACAATCATACAATCGCATTCATACAATCGCAATCATACAATCACAATCATACAACCACAATCATACAATCACAATCATACAATCACAATCATACAATCACAAAAATACAATCATAATCATACAATCACAATGATACAATCGCAATCATACAATCACAATCATACAATCATAATCATACAATCACAATCATACGATCGCAATCATACAATCACAATCATACCATCACAATCATACAATCACAATCATACAATCATAATCATACAATTACAATCATACATCACAATCATACAATCGCATTCATACAATCACAATCATACAATCACAATCATACAATCACAATCATACAAACACAATCACACAATCACAATCATACAATCGCAATCCTACAATTACAATCTCCAAGATACAATCTCCCAAATACAATCATACAATCACAATCATACAATCATAATCATACAATCACAATCATACAATCACAATCATACAATCACAGTCATACAATCACAATCTTACAATCACAATCATACTATCACAATCATACAATCACAATCATACAATCACAATCATACATTCAAAATCATGCAATCACAATCACAGAGTCACAATCATGCAATCACAATCATTCAATCATAATCATACAATCACAATCCTACAATCACAATCGTACAATCACAATCGTACAATCACAATCGCACAATCACAATCATACAATCACAGTCATACAATCACAATCTTACAATCACAATCATACTATCACAATCATACAATCACAATCATACAATCACAATCATACAATCACAATCATACAATCACAATCATACAATCACAATCATACAATCACAATCATACAATCACAATCATACAATCACAATCATACAATCACAATCATACAATCACAATCATACAATCACAATCATACAATCGAAATCATACAACTACAATCTCCCAAATACAATCATACAATCACAATCATACAATCACTATCATACAATCACAATCATACAATCACAATCATACAATCACAATCATACAATCACAATCATACTATCACAATCATGCAATCACAATCATACAATCACAATCATACAATCACATTCATACAATCACAGTCATACAATCACAATCTTACAATCACAATCATACAATCACAATCATACAATCACAATCATACAATCACAATCATACAATCACAATCATACAATCACAAAAATACAATCATAATTATACAATCACAATGATACAATCGCAACCATACAATCACAATCATACAATCATAATCATACAATCACAATCATACGATCGCAATCATACAATCACAATCATACAATCGCATTCATACAATCGCAATCATACAATCACAATCATACAACCACAATCATACAATCATAATCATATAATTACAATCATTCATCACAATCATACAATCACATTCATACAATCTCAATCATACAACTACAATCTCTCAAATACAATCATACAATCACAATCTTACAATCACAATCATACAATCACAATCTTACAATCACAATCATACAATCACAACAATACAATCATAATCATACAATCACAATGATACAATCGCAATCATACAATCACAATCATACCATCACAATCATACAATCAGAATCATACAGTCATAATCATACAATTACAATCATACATCACAATCATACAATCACAATCATACAATCGAAATCATACAACTACAATCTCCCAAATACAATCATACAATCACAATCATACAATCACAATCATACAATCACAATCATACAATCACAATCATACAATCACAATCATAAAATCACAATCATACAATCACAATCATACTATCACAATCATACAATCACAATCATACAATCACAATCATACAATCACATTCATACAATCACAGTCATACAATCACAATCTTACAATCACAATCATACAATCACAATCATACAATCACAGACATACAATCACAGTCATACAATCACAATCATACTATCACAATCATACAATCACAATCATACAATCAGAATCATACAATCGCAATCATACAATCGCAATCATACAATCGCAATCATACAATCGCAATCACACAATCACAATCATACAATCACAATCATACAGTCACAATCATACAATCACAATCATACAATCACAATCATACAATCGCAATCATACAATCACAATCATACAATCGCATTCATACAATCGCAATCATACAATCACAATCATACAACCACAATCATACAATCACAATCATACAATCACAATCATACAATCTCAAAAATACAATCATAATTATACAATCACAATGATACAATCGCAATCATACAATCACAATCATACAATCACTATCATACAATCACAATCATACAATCACAATCATACAATCACAATCATACAATCACAATCATACTATCACAATCATGCAATCACAATCATACAATCACAATCATACAATCACATTCATACAATCACAGTCATACAATCACAATCTTACAATCACAATCATACAATCACAATCATACAATCACAATCATACAATCACAATCATACAATCACAATCATACAATCACAAAAATACAATCATAATTATACAATCACAATGATACAATCGCAATCATACAATCACAATCATACAATCATAATCATACAATCACAATCATACGATCGCAATCATACAATCACAATCATACCATCACAATCATACAATCACAATCATACAATCATAATCATACAATTACAATCATTCATCACAATCATACAATCACATTCATACAATCTCAATCATACAAACACAATCATACAATCACAATCATACAATCACAAAAATTCAATCATAATCATACAATCACAATGATACAATCGCAATCATACAATCACAATCATACAATCATAATCATACAATCACAATCATACGATCGCAATCATACAATCACAATCATACCATCACAATCATACATTCACAATCATACAATCACAATCATACAATCACAATCATACAATCACAATCATACAATCACAATCATACAATCACAATCATACAATCACAATCATACAATCACAATCATACAATCACAATCATACAATCACAATCATACAATCACAAAAATACAATCATAATCATACAATCACAATCATACAATCGCAATCATACAATCACAATCATACAATCATAATCATACAATCACAATCATACGATCGCAATCATACAATCACAATCATACCATCACAATCATACAATCAGAATCATACAGTCATAATCATACAATTACAATCATACATCACAATCATACAATCACAATCATACAATCGAAATCATACAACTACAATCTCCCAAATACAATCATACAATCACAATCATACAATCACAATCATACAATCACAATCATACAATCACAATCATACAATCACAATCATACAATCACAATCATACAATCACAATCATACAATCACAATCATACAATCACAATCATACAATCACAATCATACTATCACAATCATACAATCACAATCATACAATCACATTCATACAATCACAGTCATACAATCACAATCTTACAATCACAATCATACAATCACAATCATACAATCACAGACATACAATCACAGTCATACAATCGCAATCATACAATCGCAATCATACAATCGCAATCACACAATCACAATCATACAGTCACAATCATACAGTCGCAATCATACAATCACAATCATACAATCACAATCATACAATCGCAATCATACAATCACAATCATACAATCACAGACATACAATCACAGTCATACAATCACAATCATACTATCACAATCATACAATCACAATCATACAATCACAATCATACAATCGCAATCATACAATCGCAATCATACAATCGCAATCATGCAATCACAATCATACAATCACAATCATACAATCACAATCATACAATCACAATCATACAATCACAATCATACAATCACAATCATACTATCACAATCATACAATCACAATCATACAATCACATTCATACAATCACAGTCATACAATCACAATCTTACAATCACAATCATACAATCACAATCATACAATCACAGACATACAATCACAGTCATACAATCACAATCATACTATCACAATCATACAATCACAATCATACAATCACAATCATACAATCGCAATCATACAATCGCAATCATACAATCGCAATCACACAATCACAATCATACAGTCACAATCATACAGTCGCAATCATACAATCACAATCATACAATCACAATCATACAATCGCAATCATACAATCACAATCACACAATCGCATTCATACAATCGCAATCATACAATCACAATCATACAATCACAATCATACAATCACAACCATACAATCACAATCATACAATCACAATCATACAATCACAAAAATACAATCATAATCATACAATCACAATGATACAATCGCAATCATACAATCACAATCATACAATCATAATCATACAATCACAATCATACGATCGCAATCATACAATCACAATCATACCATCACAGTCATACAATCACAATCATACAATCACAATCATACATTCACAATCATACAATCACAGTCATACAATCACAATTTTACAATCACAATCATACAATCACAATTATACAATCACAGTCATACAATCACAGTCATACAATCACGATAATACAATCACACTCATACAATCAAAATCATACAATCGCAATCATACAATCGCAATCACACAATCACAATCATACAATCACAATCATACAATCGCAATCATACAATTACAATCACCCAAATACAATCGTACAATCACAATCATACAATCACAATCATACAATCACAATAATACAGTCACCAGCATACAATCGCAATCATAAAATCGCAATCATACAATTACAATCTCCCAAATACAATCACACAATCACAATCATACAATCACAATCATACAATCACAATCATACAATCACAATCATACAATCGAAATCACACAACTACAATCTCCCAAATACAATCATACAATCACAATCATACAATCACTATCATACAATCACAATCATACAATCACAATCATACAATCACAATCATACAATCACAATCATACTATCACAATCATGCAATCACAATCATACAATCACAATCATACAATCACAATCATACAATCACAATCATACAATCACAATCATACAATCACAAAAATACAATCATAATCATACAATCACAATCATACAATCGCAATCATACAATCACAATCATACAATCATAATCATACAATCACAATCATACGATCGCAATCATACAATCACAATCATACCATCACAATCATACAATCAGAATCGTACAGTCATAATCATACAATTACAATCATACATCACAATCATACAATCACAATCATACAATCGAAATCATACAACTACAATCTCCCAAATACAATCATACAATCACAATCATACAATCACAATCATACAATCACAATCATACAATCACAATCATACAATCACAATCATAAAATCACAATCATACAATCACAATCATACTATCACAATCATACAATCACAATCATACAATCACAATCATACAATCACATTCATACAATCACAGTCATACAATCACAATCTTACAATCACAATCATACAATCACAATCATACAATCACAGACATACAATCACAGTCATACAATCACAATCATACTATCACAATCATACAATCACAATCATACAATCAGAATCATACAATTGCAATCATACAATCGCAATCATACAATCGCAATCATACAATCGCAATCACACAATCACAATCATACAATCACAATCATACAGTCACAATCATACAATCACAATCATACAATCACAATCATACAATCGCAATCATACAATCACAATCATACAATCGCATTCATACAATCGCAATCATACAATCACAATCATACAACCACAATCATACAATCACAATCATACAATCACAATCATACAATCACAAAAATACAATCATAATCATACAATCACAATGATACAATCGCAATCATACAATCACAATCATACAATCATAATCATACAATCACAATCATACGATCGCAATCATACAATCACAATCATACCATCACAATCATACAATCACAATCATACAATCATAATCATACAATTACAATCATACATCACAATCATACAATCGCATTCATACAATCACAATCATACAATCACAATCATACAATCACAATCATACAATCACAATCACACAATCACAATCATACAATCGCAATCCTACAATTACAATCTCCAAAATACAATCTCCCAAATACAATCATACAATCACAATCATACAATCATAATCATACAATCACAATCATACAATCACAATCATACAATCACAGTCATACAATCACAATCTTACAATCACAATCATACTATCACAATCATACAATCACAATCATACAATCACAATCATACATTCAAAATCATGCAATCACAATCACAGAGTCACAATCATGCAATCACAATCATTCAATCATAATCATACAATCACAATCCTACAATCACAATCGTACAATCACAATCGTACAATCACAATCGCACAATCACAATCATACAATCACAGTCATACAATCACAATCTTACAATCACAATCATACTATCACAATCATACAATCACAATCATACAATCACAATCATAAAATCACAATCATACAATCACAATCATACAATCACAATCATACAATCACAATCATACAATCACAATCATACAATCACAATCATACAATCACAATCATACAATCACAATCATACAATCACAATCATACAATCACAATCATACAATCGAAATCATACAACTACAATCTCCCAAATACAATCATACAATCACAATCATACAATCACTATCATACAATCACAATCATACAATCACAATCATACAATCACAATCATACAATCACAATCATACTATCACAATCATGCAATCACAATCATACAATCACAATCATACAATCACATTCATACAATCACAGTCATACAATCACAATCTTACAATCACAATCATACAATCACAATCATACAATCACAATCATACAATCACAATCATACAATCACAATCATACAATCACAAAAATACAATCATAATTATACAATCACAATGATACAATCGCAACCATACAATCACAATCATACAATCATAATCATACAATCACAATCATACGATCGCAATCATACAATCACAATCATACCATCACAATCATACAATCACAATCATACAATCATAATCATATAATTACAATCATTCATCACAATCATACAATCACATTCATACAGTCTCAATCATACAACTACAATCTCTCAAATACAATCATACAATCACAATCTTACAATCACAATCATACAATCACAATCTTACAATCACAATCATACAATCACAACAATACAATCATAATCATACAATCACAATGATACAATCGCAATCATACAATCACAATCATACCATCACAATCATACAATCAGAATCATACAGTCATAATCATACAATTACAATCATACATCACAATCATACAATCACAATCATACAATCGAAATCATACAACTACAATCTCCCAAATACAATCATACAATCACAATCATACAATCACAATCATACAATCACAATCATACAATCACAATCATACAATCACAATCATAAAATCACAATCATACAATCACAATCATACTATCACAATCATACAATCACAATCATACAATCACAATCATACAATCACATTCATACAATCACAGTCATACAATCACAATCTTACAATCACAATCATACAATCACAATCATACAATCACAGACATACAATCACAGTCATACAATCACAATCATACTATCACAATCATACAATCACAATCATACAATCAGAATCATACAATCGCAATCATACAATCGCAATCATACAATCGCAATCATACAATCGCAATCACACAATCACAATCATACAATCACAATCATACAGTCACAATCATACAATCACAATCATACAATCACAATCATACAATCGCAATCATACAATCACAATCATACAATCGCATTCATACAATCGCAATCATACAATCACAATCATACAACCACAATCATACAATCACAATCATACAATCACAATCATACAATCACAAAAATACAATCATAATTATACAATCACAATGATACAATCGCAATCATACAATCACAATCATACAATCACTATCATACAATCACAATCATACAATCACAATCATACAATCACAATCATACAATCACAATCATACTATCACAATCATGCAATCACAATCATACAATCACAATCATACAATCACATTCATACAATCACAGTCATACAATCACAATCTTACAATCACAATCATACAATCACAATCATACAATCACAATCATACAATCACAATCATACAATCACAATCATACAATCACAAAAATACAATCATAATTATACAATCACAATGATACAATCGCAATCATACAATCACAATCATACAATCATAATCATACAATCACAATCATACGATCGCAATCATACAATCACAATCATACCATCACAATCATACAATCACAATCATACAATCATAATCATACAATTACAATCATTCATCACAATCATACAATCACATTCATACAATCTCAATCATACAAACACAATCATACAATCACAATCATACAATCACAAAAATACAATCATAATCATACAATCACAATGATACAATCGCAATCATACAATCACAATCATACAATCATAATCATACAATCACAATCATACGATCGCAATCATACAATCACAATCATACCATCACAATCATACATTCACAATCATACAATCACAATCATACAATCACAATCATACAATCACAATCATACAATCACAATCATACAATCACAATCATACAATCACAATCATACAATCACAATCATACAATCACAAAAATACAATCATAATCATACAATCACAATCATACAATCGCAATCATACAATCACAATCATACAATCATAATCATACAATCACAATCATACGATCGCAATCATACAATCACAATCATACCATCACAATCATACAATCAGAATCATACAGTCATAATCATACAATTACAATCATACATCACAATCATACAATCACAATCATACAATCGAAATCATACAACTACAATCTCCCAAATACAATCATACAATCACAATCATACAATCACAATCATACAATCACAATCATACAATCACAATCATACAATCACAATCATAAAATCACAATCATACAATCACAATCATACTATCACAATCATACAATCACAATCATACAATCACAATCATACAATCACATTCATACAATCACAGTCATACAATCACAATCTTACAATCACAATCATACAATCACAATCATACAATCACAGACATACAATCACAGTCATACAATCACAATCATACTATCACAATCATACAATCACAATCATACAATCAGAATCATACAATCGCAATCATACAATCGCAATCATACAATCGCAATCATACAATCGCAATCACACAATCACAATCATACAATCACAATCATACAATCACAATCATACAATCACAATCATACAATCACAATCATACAATCACAATCATACAATCACAATCATACAATCACAATCATACAATCACAATCATACAATCACAATCATACAATCACAATCATACAATCACAATCATACAATCACAATCATACAATCGAAATCACACAACTACAATCTCCCAAATACAATCATACAATCACAATCATACAATCACTATCATACAATCACAATCATACAATCACAATCATACAATCACAATCATACAATCACAATCATACTATCACAATCATGCAATCACAATCATACAATCACAATCATACAATCACATTCATACAATCACAGTCATACAATCACAATCTTACAATCACAATCATACGATCACAATCATACAATCACAATCGTACAATCACAATCGCACAATCACAATCATACCATCACAATCATACAATCAGAATCATACAATCATAATCAGACAATTACAATCATATATCACAATCATACAATCACAATCATACAATCGAAATCATACAACTACAATCTCCCAAATACAATCATACAATCACAATCATACAATAACAATCATACAATCACAATCATACAATCACAATCATACAATCACAATCATACAATCACAATCATACAATCACAATCATACAATCACAATCATACAATCACAATCATACAATCACAATCATACTATCACAATCATACAATCACAATCATACAATCACATTCATACAATCACAGTCATACAATCACAATCTTACAATCACAATCATACAATCACAATCATACAATCACAGACATACAATCACAGTCATACAATCACAATCATACTATCACAATCATACAATCACAATCATACAATCACAATCATACAATCGCAATCATACAATCGCAATCATACAATCGCAATCACACAATCACAATCATACAGTCACAATCATACAGTCGCAATCATACAATCACAATCATACAATCACAATCATACAATCGCAATCATACAATCACAATCACACAATCGCATTCATACAATCGCAATCATACAATCACAATCATACAATCACAATCATACAATCACAACCATACAATCACAATCATACAATCACAATCATACAATCACAAAAATACAATCATAATCATACAATCACAATGATACAATCGCAATCATACAATCACAATCATACAATCATAATCATACAATCACAATCATACGATCGCAATCATACAATCACAATCATACCATCACAGTCATACAATCACAATCATACAATCACAATCATACATTCACAATCATACAATCACAGTCATACAATCACAATTTTACAATCACAATCATACAATCACAATTATACAATCACAGTCATACAATCACAGTCATACAATCACGATAATACAATCACACTCATACAATCAAAATCATACAATCGCAATCATACAATCGCAATCACACAATCACAATCATACAATCACAATCATACAATCGCAATCATACAATTACAATCACCCAAATACAATCGTACAATCACAATCATACAATCACAATCATACAATCACAATAATACAGTCACCAGCATACAATCGCAATCATAAAATCGCAATCATACAATTACAATCTCCCAAATACAATCACACAATCACAATCATACAATCA
Organism: Megachile rotundata; assembly: GCF_050947335.1. Lineage (NCBI taxonomy): Eukaryota > Metazoa > Arthropoda > Insecta > Hymenoptera > Megachilidae > Megachile > Megachile rotundata. Next base: position 560,117 of record NW_027473336.1, on the reverse strand, counting down.
CAATCATACAATCGGAATCATACAATCACAACAATACAATCACGATCATACAATCACAATCATACAATCACAACCATACTATCACAATCATACAATCACAATCTTACAATCACAATCATACATTCACAATCATACAATCACAATCATACTATCACAATCATACAATCAGAATCATGCAATCACAATCATGCAATCACAATCATACTATCACAATCATACAAGCACAATCATACAATCACAATCATACAATCACAATCATACCATCACAATCATACAATCACAATCATACAATCATAATCATACAATTACAATCATACATCACAATCATACAATCACATTCATACAATCACAATCATACAATCACAATCATACAATCACAATCATACAATCACAATCACACAATCACAATCATACAATCGCAATCCTACAATTACAATCTCCAAAATACAATCTCCCAAATACAATCATACAATCACAATCATACAATCATAATCATACAATCACAATCATACAATCACAATCATACAATCACAGTCATACAATCACAATCTTACAATCACAATCATACTATCACAATCATACAATCACAATCATACAATCACAATCATACATTCAAAATCATGCAATCACAATCACAGAGTCACAATCATGCAATCACAATCATTCAATCATAATCATACAATCACAATCCTACAATCACAATCGTACAATCACAATCGTACAATCACAATCGCACAATCACAATCATACAATCACAGTCATACAATCACAATCTTACAATCACAATCATACTATCACAATCATACAATCACAATCATACAATCACAATCATACAATCACAATCATACAATCACAATCATACAATCACAATCATACAATCACAATCATACAATCACAATCATACAATCACAATCATACAATCACAATCATACAATCACAATCATACAATCACAATCATACAATCGAAATCATACAACTACAATCTCCCAAATACAATCATACAATCACAATCATACAATCACTATCATACAATCACAATCATACAATCACAATCATACAATCACAATCATACAATCACAATCATACTATCACAATCATGCAATCACAATCATACAATCACAATCATACAATCACATTCATACAATCACAGTCATACAATCACAATCTTACAATCACAATCATACAATCACAATCATACAATCACAATCATACAATCACAATCATACAATCACAAAAATACAATCATAATTATACAATCACAATGATACAATCGCAACCATACAATCACAATCATACAATCATAATCATACAATCACAATCATACGATCGCAATCATACAATCACAATCATACCATCACAATCATACAATCACAATCATACAATCATAATCATACAATTACAATCATTCATCACAATCATACAATCACATTCATACAATCTCAATCATACAACTACAATCTCTCAAATACAATCATACAATCACAATCTTACAATCACAATCATACAATCACAATCTTACAATCACAATCATACAATCACAACAATACAATCATAATCATACAATCACAATGCTACAATCGCAATCATACAATCACAATCATACCATCACAATCATACAATCAGAATCATACAGTCATAATCATACAATTACAATCATACATCACAATCATACAATCACAATCATACAATCGAAATCATACAACTACAATCTCCCAAATACAATCATACAATCACAATCATACAATCACAATCATACAATCACAATCATACAATCACAATCATACAATCACAATCATAAAATCACAATCATACAATCACAATCATACTATCACAATCATACAATCACAATCATACAATCACAATCATACAATCACATTCATACAATCACAGTCATACAATCACAATCTTACAATCACAATCATACAATCACAATCATACAATCACAGACATACAATCACAGTCATACAATCACAATCATACTATCACAATCATACAATCACAATCATACAATCAGAATCATACAATCGCAATCATACAATCGCAATCATACAATCGCAATCATACAATCGCAATCACACAATCACAATCATACAATCACAATCATACAGTCACAATCATACAATCACAATCATACAATCACAATCATACAATCGCAATCATACAATCACAATCATACAATCGCATTCATACAATCGCAATCATACAATCACAATCATACAACCACAATCATACAATCACAATCATACAATCACAATCATACAATCACAAAAATACAATCATAATTATACAATCACAATGATACAATCGCAATCATACAATCACAATCATACAATCACTATCATACAATCACAATCATACAATCACAATCATACAATCACAATCATACAATCACAATCATACTATCACAATCATGCAATCACAATCATACAATCACAATCATACAATCACATTCATACAATCACAGTCATACAATCACAATCTTACAATCACAATCATACAATCACAATCATACAATCACAATCATACAATCACAATCATACAATCACAATCATACAATCACAAAAATACAATCATAATTATACAATCACAATGATACAATCGCAATCATACAATCACAATCATACAATCATAATCATACAATCACAATCATACGATCGCAATCATACAATCACAATCATACCATCACAATCATACAATCACAATCATACAATCATAATCATACAATTACAATCATTCATCACAATCATACAATCACATTCATACAATCTCAATCATACAAACACAATCATACAATCACAATCATACAATCACAAAAATACAATCATAATCATACAATCACAATGATACAATCGCAATCATACAATCACAATCATACAATCATAATCATACAATCACAATCATACGATCGCAATCATACAATCACAATCATACCATCACAATCATACATTCACAATCATACAATCACAATCATACAATCACAATCATACAATCACAATCATACAATCACAATCATACAATCACAATCATACAATCACAATCATACAATCACAATCATACAATCACAAAAATACAATCATAATCATACAATCACAATCATACAATCGCAATCATACAATCACAATCATACAATCATAATCATACAATCACAATCATACGATCGCAATCATACAATCACATTCATACAATCACAGTCATACAATCACAATCTTACAATCACAATCATACAATCACAATCATACAATCACAGACATACAATCACAGTCATACAATCACAATCATACTATCACAATCATACAATCACAATCATACAATCAGAATCATACAATCGCAATCATACAATCGCAATCATACAATCGCAATCATACAATCGCAATCACACAATCACAATCATACAATCACAATCATACAATCACAATCATACAATCACAATCATACAATCACAATCATACAATCACAATCATACAATCACAATCATACAATCACAATCATACAATCACAATCATACAATCACAATCATACAATCACAATCATACAATCACAATCATACAATCACAATCATACAATCACAATCATACAATCACAATCATACAATCACAATCATACAATCGAAATCACACAACTACAATCTCCCAAATACAATCATACAATCACAATCATACAATCACTATCATACAATCACAATCATACAATCACAATCATACAATCACAATCATACAATCACAATCATACTATCACAATCATGCAATCACAATCATACAATCACAATCATACAATCACATTCATACAATCACAGTCATACAATCACAATCTTACAATCACAATCATACGATCACAATCATACAATCACAATCGTACAATCACAATCGCACAATCACAATCATACCATCACAATCATACAATCAGAATCATACAATCATAATCAGACAATTACAATCATATATCACGCTCATACAATCACAATCATACAATCGAAATCATACAACTACAATCTCCCAAATACAATCATACAATCACAATCATACAATAACAATCATACAATCACAATCATACAATCACAATCATACAATCACAATCATACAATCACAATCATACAATCACAATCATACAATCACAATCATACAATCACAATCATACAATCACAATCATACTATCACAATCATACAATCACAATCATACAATCACATTCATACAATCACAGTCATACAATCACAATCTTACAATCACAATCATACAATCACAATCATACAATCACAATCATACAATCAGAATCATACAATCATAATCAGACAATTACAATCATATATCACAATCATACAATCACAATCATACAATCGAAATCATACAACTACAATCTCCCAAATACAATCATACAATCACAATCATACAATAACAATCATACAATCACAATCATACAATCACAATCATACAATCACAATCATACAATCACAATCATACAATCACAATCATACAATCACAATCATACAATCACAATCATACAATCACAATCATACTATCACAATCATACAATCACAATCATACAATCACATTCATACAATCACAGTCATACAATCACAATCTTACAATCACAATCATACAATCACAATCATACAATCACAGACATACAATCACAGTCATACAATCACAATCATACTATCACAATCATACAATCACAATCATACAATCACAATCATACAATCGCAATCATACAATCGCAATCATACAATCGCAATCACACAATCACAATCATACAGTCACAATCATACAGTCGCAATCATACAATCACAATCATACAATCACAATCATACAATCGCAATCATACAATCACAATCACACAATCGCATTCATACAATCGCAATCATACAATCACAATCATACAATCACAATCATACAATCACAACCATACAATCACAATCATACAATCACAATCATACAATCACAAAAATACAATCATAATCATACAATCACAATGATACAATCGCAATCATACAATCACAATCATACAATCATAATCATACAATCACAATCATACGATCGCAATCATACAATCACAATCATACCATCACAGTCATACAATCACAATCATACAATCACAATCATACATTCACAATCATACAATCACAGTCATACAATCACAATTTTACAATCACAATCATACAATCACAATTATACAATCACAGTCATACAATCACAGTCATACAATCACGATAATACAATCACACTCATACAATCAAAATCATACAATCGCAATCATACAATCGCAATCACACAATCACAATCATACAATCACAATCATACAATCGCAATCATACAATTACAATCACCCAAATACAATCGTACAATCACAATCATACAATCACAATCATACAATCACAATAATACAGTCACCAGCATACAATCGCAATCATAAAATCGCAATCATACAATTACAATCTCCCAAATACAATCACACAATCACAATCATACAATCACAATCATACAATCGGAATCATACAATCACAACAATACAATCACGATCATACAATCACAATCATACAATCACAACCATACTATCACAATCATACAATCACAATCTTACAATCACAATCATACATTCACAATCATACAATCACAATCATACTATCACAATCATACAATCAGAATCATGCAATCACAATCATGCAATCACAATCATACTATCACAATCATACAAGCACAATCATACAATCACAATCATACAATCACAATCATACCATCACAATCATACAATCACAATCATACAATCATAATCATACAATTACAATCATACATCACAATCATACAATCACATTCATACAATCACAATCATACAATCACAATCATACAATCACAATCATACAATCACAATCACACAATCACAATCATACAATCGCAATCCTACAATTACAATCTCCAAAATACAATCTCCCAAATACAATCATACAATCACAATCATACAATCATAATCATACAATCACAATCATACAATCACAATCATACAATCACAGTCATACAATCACAATCTTACAATCACAATCATACTATCACAATCATACAATCACAATCATACAATCACAATCATACATTCAAAATCATGCAATCACAATCACAGAGTCACAATCGTGCAATCACAATCATTCAATCATAATCATACAATCACAATCCTACAATCACAATCGTACAATCACAATCGTACAATCACAATCGCACAATCACAATCATACAATCACAGTCATACAATCACAATCTTACAATCACAATCATACTATCACAATCATACAATCACAATCATACAATCACAATCATACAATCACAATCATACAATCACAATCATACAATCACAATCATACAATCACAATCATACAATCACAATCATACAATCACAATCATACAATCACAATCATACAATCACAATCATACAATCACAATCATACAATCGAAATCATACAACTACAATCTCCCAAATACAATCATACAATCACAATCATACAATCACTATCATACAATCACAATCATACAATCACAATCATACAATCACAATCATACAATCACAATCATACTATCACAATCATGCAATCACAATCATACAATCACAATCATACAATCACATTCATACAATCACAGTCATACAATCACAATCTTACAATCACAATCATACAATCACAATCATACAATCACAATCATACAATCACAATCATACAATCACAATCATACAATCACAAAAATACAATCATAATTATACAATCACAATGATACAATCGCAACCATACAATCACAATCATACAATCATAATCATACAATCACAATCATACGATCGCAATCATACAATCACAATCATACCATCACAATCATACAATCACAATCATACAATCATAATCATACAATTACAATCATTCATCACAATCATACAATCACATTCATACAATCTCAATCATACAACTACAATCTCTCAAATACAATCATACAATCACAATCTTACAATCACAATCATACAATCACAATCTTACAATCACAATCATACAATCACAACAATACAATCATAATCATACAATCACAATGCTACAATCGCAATCATACAATCACAATCATACCATCACAATCATACAATCAGAATCATACAGTCATAATCATACAATTACAATCATACATCACAATCATACAATCACAATCATACAATCGAAATCATACAACTACAATCTCCCAAATACAATCATACAATCACAATCATACAATCACAATCATACAATCACAATCATACAATCACAATCATACAATCACAATCATAAAATCACAATCATACAATCACAATCATACTATCACAATCATACAATCACAATCATACAATCACAATCATACAATCACATTCATACAATCACAGTCATACAATCACAATCTTACAATCACAATCATACAATCACAATCATACAATCACAGACATACAATCACAGTCATACAATCACAATCATACTATCACAATCATACAATCACAATCATACAATCAGAATCATACAATCGCAATCATACAATCGCAATCATACAATCGCAATCATACAATCGCAATCACACAATCACAATCATACAATCACAATCATACAGTCACAATCATACAATCACAATCATACAATCACAATCATACGATCGCAATCATACAATCACAATCATACAATCGCATTCATACAATCGCAATCATACAATCACAATCATACAACCACAATCATACAATCACAATCATACAATCACAATCATACAATCACAAAAATACAATCATAATTATACAATCACAATGATACAATCGCAATCATACAATCACAATCATACAATCACTATCATACAATCACAATCATACAATCACAATCATACAATCACAATCATACAATCACAATCATACTATCACAATCATGCAATCACAATCATACAATCACAATCATACAATCACATTCATACAATCACAGTCATACAATCACAATCTTACAATCACAATCATACAATCACAATCATACAATCACAATCATACAATCACAATCATACAATCACAATCATACAATCACAAAAATACAATCATAATTATACAATCACAATGATACAATCGCAATCATACAATCACAATCATACAATCATAATCATACAATCACAATCATACGATCGCAATCATACAATCACAATCATACCATCACAATCATACAATCACAATCATACAATCATAATCATACAATTACAATCATTCATCACAATCATACAATCACATTCATACAATCTCAATCATACAAACACAATCATACAATCACAATCATACAATCACAAAAATACAATCATAATCATACAATCACAATGATACAATCGCAATCATACAATCACAATCATACAATCATAATCATACAATCACAATCATACGATCGCATTCATACAATCACAATCATACCATCACAATCATACATTCACAATCATACAATCACAATCATACAATCACAATCATACAATCACAATCATACAATCACAATCATACAATCACAATCATACAATCACAATCATACAATCACAATCATACAATCACAAAAATACAATCATAATCATACAATCACAATCATACAATCGCAATCATACAATCACAATCATACAATCATAATCATACAATCACAATCATACGATCGCAATCATACAATCACATTCATACAATCACAGTCATACAATCACAATCTTACAATCACAATCATACAATCACAATCATACAATCACAGACATACAATCACAGTCATACAATCACAATCATACTATCACAATCATACAATCACAATCATACAATCAGAATCATACAATCGCAATCATACAATCGCAATCATACAATCGCAATCATACAATCGCAATCACACAATCACAATCATACAATCACAATCATACAATCACAATCATACAATCACAATCATACAATCACAATCATACAATCACAATCATACAATCACAATCATACAATCACAATCATACAATCACAATCATACAATCACAATCATACAATCACAATCATACAATCACAATCATACAATCACAATCATACAATCACAATCATACAATCACAATCATACAATCACAATCATACAATCACAATCATACAATCGAAATCACACAACTACAATCTCCCAAATACAATCATACAATCACAATCATACAATCACTATCATACAATCACAATCATACAATCACAATCATACAATCACAATCATACAATCACAATCATACTATCACAATCATGCAATCACAATCATACAATCACAATCATACAATCACATTCATACAATCACAGTCATACAATCACAATCTTACAATCACAATCATACGATCACAATCATACAATCACAATCGTACAATCACAATCGCACAATCACAATCATACCATCACAATCATACAATCAGAATCATACAATCATAATCAGACAATTACAATCATATATCACGCTCATACAATCACAATCATACAATCGAAATCATACAACTACAATCTCCCAAATACAATCATACAATCACAATCATACAATAACAATCATACAATCACAATCATACAATCACAATCATACAATCACAATCATACAATCACAATCATACAATCACAATCATACAATCACAATCATACAATCACAATCATACAATCACAATCATACTATCACAATCATACAATCACAATCATACAATCACATTCATACAATCACAGTCATACAATAACAATCTTACAATCACAATCATACAATCACAATCATACAATCACAGACATACAATCACAGTCATACAATCACAATCATACTATCACAATCATACAATCACAATCATACAATCACAATCATACAATCGCAATCATACAATCGCAATCATACAATCGCAATCATACAATCGCAATCACACAATCACAATCATACAGTCACAATCTTAGAGTCGCAATCATACAATCCCAATCATACAATCACAATCAAACAATCGCAATCATACAATCACAATCACACAATCGCATTCATACAATCGCAATCATACAATCACAATCATACAATCACAATCATACAATCACAACCATACAATCACAATCATACAATCACAATCATACAATCACAAAAATACAATCATAATCATACAATCACAATGATACAATCGCAATCATACAATCACAATCATACAATCATAATCATACAATCACAATCATACGATCGCAATCATACAATCACAATCATACCATCACAGTCATACAATCACAATCATACAATCACAATCATACAATCACAATCATACAATCACAGTCATACAATCACAATTTTACAATCACAATCATACAATCACAATTATACAATCACAGTCATACAATCACAGTCATACAATCACGATAATACAATCACACTCATACAATCAAAATCATACAATCGCAATCATACAATCGCAATCACACAATCACAATCATACAATCACAATCATACAATCGCAATCATACAATTACAATCACCCAAATACAATCGTACAATCACAATCATACAATCACAATCATACAATCACAATAATACAGTCACCAGCATACAATCGCAATCATAAAATCGCAATCATACAATTACAATCTCCCAAATACAATCACACAATCACAATCATACAATCACAATCATACAATCGGAATCATACAATCACAATCATACAATCACAACAATACAATCACGATCATACAATCACAATCATACAATCACAACCATACTATCACAATCATACAATCACAATCATACAATCACAATCATACATTCACAATCATACAATCACAATCATACTATCACAATCATACAATCAGAATCATGCAATCACAATCATGCAATCACAATCATACTATCACAATCATACAAGCACAATCATACAATCACAATCATACAATCATAATCATACAATCACAATCATACAATCATAATTATACCATCACAATCATACAATCACAATCATACAATCACAATCATACAATCACAGTCATACAATCACAATCTTACAATCACAATCATACTATCACAATCATACAATCACAATCATACAATCACAATCATACAATCCCAATCATACAATTACAATCATACAATCGCAATCATACAATCACAATCATACAATCACAACCATACTATCACAATCATACAATCACAATAATACAATCGCAATAATACAATCACAATCATACAATCACAAAAATAGAATCATAATCATACAATCACAATCATACAATCGCAATCATACAACCACAATCATACAATCATAATCATACAATCACAATCATACAATCACAATCATACAATCACAATCATACAATCATAATCATACAATCACAATCATACAATCGCAATCATACAATCACAATCATACAATCATAATCATACAATCACAATCATACGATCGCAATCATACAATCACAATCATACCATCACAATCATACAATCAGAATCATACAATCATAATAATACAATTACAATCATACATCACAATCATACAATCACAATCATACAATCGAAATCATACAACTACAATCTCGCAAATACAATCATACAATCACAATCATACAATGACAATCATACAATCACAATCATACAATCACAATCATACTATCACAATCATACAATCACAATCATACAATCACAATCATACAATCACATTCATACAATCACAGTCATACAATCACAATCTTACAATCACAATCATACAATCACAATCATACAATCACAGACATACAATCACAGTCATACAATCACAATCATACTATCACAATCATACAATCACAATCATACAATCGCAATCATACAATCGCAATCATACAATCGCAATCATACAATCGCAATCATACAATCGCAATCATACAATCGCAATCATACAATCACAATCATACAATCGCATTCATACAATCGCAATCATACAATCACAATCATACAATCACAATCATACAATCACAATCATACAATCACAATCATACTATCGCAATCATACAATCATAATCATACAATCACAATCATACAATCATAATTATACAATCACAATCATACAATCACAATCATACAATCAGAGTCATACAATCACAATCTTACAATCACAATCATACTATCACAATCATACAATCACAATCATACAATCACAATCATACAATCACAATCATACAATCACAATCATACAATCACAACCATACTATCACAATCATACAATCACAATAATACAATCGCAATAATACAATCACAATCATACAATCACAAAAATAGAATCATAATCATACAATCACAATCATACAATCGCAATCATACAATCACAATCATACAATCATAATCATACAATCACAATCATACAATCACAATCATACAATCACAATCATACAATCATAATCATACAATCACAATCATACAATCGCAATCATACAATCACAATCATACAATCATAATCATACAATCACAACCATACGATCGCAATCATACAATCACAATCATACCATCACAATCATACAATCAGAATCATACAATCATAATAATACAATTACAATCATACATCACAATCATACAATCACAATCATACAATCGAAATCATACAACTACAATCTCCCAAATACAATCATACAATCACAATCATACAATCACAATCATACAATCACAATCATACAATCACAATCATACAATCACAATCATACAATCACAATCATACAATCACAATCATACTATCACAATCATACAATCACAATCATACAATCACAATCATACAATCACATTCATACAATCACAGTCATACAATCACAATCTTACAATCACAATCATACAATCACAATCATACAATCACAGACATACAATCACAGTCATACAATCACAATCATACTATCACAATCATACAATCACAATCATACAATCGCAATCATACAATCGCAATCATACAATCGCAATCATACAATCACAATCATACAATCGCAATCATACAATCACAATCATACAATCGCATTCATACAATCGCAATCATACAATCACAATCATACAATCACAATCATACAATCACAATCATACAATCACAATCACACTATCGCAATCATACAATCGCAATCATACCATCCCAATCATACAAACACAACCGTACAATCATAATCATACAATCACAATCATACAATCATAATTATACAATCACAATCATACAATCACAATCATACAATCACAGTCATACAATCACAATCTTACAATCACAATCATACAATCACAATCATACAATCACAATCATACAATCACAATCATACAATTACAATCATACAATCGCAATCAAACAATCACAATCATACAATCACAACCATACTATCACAATCATACAATCACAATAATACAATCGCAATCATACAATCACAATCATACAATCACAAAAATAGAATCATAATCATACAATCACAATCATACAATCGCAATCATACAATCACAATCATACAATCATAATCATACAATCACAATCATACAATCACAATCATACAATCACAATCATACAATCGCAATCATACAATCAGAATCATACAATCGCAATCATACAATCGCAATCATACAATCGCAATCGTACAATCGCAATCACACAATCACAAAAATACAATCATAATCATACAATCACAATCATACAATCGCAATCATACAATCACAATCATACAATCATAATCATACAATCACAATCATACGATCGCAATCATACAATCGCAATCATACAATCACAATCATACAACCACAATCATACAATCACAATCATACAATCACAATCATACAATCACAATCATACAATCACAAAAATACAATCATAATCATACAATCACAATCATACAATCGCAATCATACAATCACAATCATACAATCATAATCATACAATCACAATCATACGATCGCAATCATACAATCACAATCATACCATCACAATCATACAATCAGAATCATACAGTCATAATCATACAATTACAATCATACATCACAATCATACAATCACAATCATACAATCGAAATCATACAACTACAATCTCCCAAATACAATCATACAATCACAATCATACAATCACAATCATACAATCACAATCATACAATCACAATCATACAATCACAATCATACAATCACAATCATACAATCACAATCATACAATCACAATCATTAAATCACAATCATACAATCACTATCATACAATCACAATCCTACAATCACAATCATACAATCACAATCATACAATCACAATCATACATTCACTATCATACAATCACAATCATACAATGAAAATCATACAATGACAATCATACGGTCACAATCATGCAATCACAATCATACAATCACAATCATACAATCAGAATCATACAATCGCAATCATACAATCGCAATCATACAATCGCAATCGTACAATCGCAATCACACAATCACAATCATACAATCACAATCATACAGTCACAATCATACAATCGCAATCATACAATCACAATCATATAATCGCAATCATACAATCACAATCATACAATCGCATTCATACAATCGCAATCATACAATCACAATCATACAACCACAATCATACAATCACAATCATACAATCACAATCATACAATCACAAAAATACAATCATAATCATACAATCACAATGATACAATCGCAATCATACAATCACAATCATACAATCATAATCATACAATCACAATCATACGATCGCAATCATACAATCACAATCATACCATCACAATCATACAATCACAATCATACAATCATAATCATACAATTACAATCATACATCACAATCACACAATCACAATCATACAATCGAAATCATACAACTACAATCTCCCAAATACAATCATACAATCACAATCATACAATCACTATCATACAATCACAATCATACAATCACAATCATACAATCACAATCATACAATCACATTCATACAATCACAGTCATGCAATCACAATCTTACAATCACAATCATACAATCACAATCATACAATCACAATCGTACAATCACAATCGCACAATCACAATCATACAATCATAATCATACAATTACAATCATGCGATCACAACCATTCAATCATAATCATACAATCACAATCATACAATCACAATCGTACAATCACAATCGCACAATCACAATCATACAATCACAATCATACAATCACAATCATACAATCACAATCATACAATCACAATCATACAATCACAATCATACAATCACAATCATACAATCACTATCATACAATCACAATCCTACAATCACAATCATACAATCACAATCATACAATCACAATCATACATTCACTATCATACAATCACAATCATACAATGAAAATCATACAATGACAATCATACGGTCACAATCATGCAATCACAATCATACAGTCGCAATCATACAATCGCAATCATAGAATCACAATCATACAATCACAACCATACAATCACAATCATACAATCACAATAATACTATCGCAATCATACAATCACAATCATACCATCACAATCATACAATCACAATCATACAATCATTATCATACAATCACAATCATACAATCACAATCATACAATCGCAATCATACAATCACAACCATACAATCACAATCATACAATCACAATCATACAATCACAATCATACAATCGCAATCATACAATCACAATCATACAATCACAATCATACAATCACAATCATACAATCACAATCATACAATCACAATCACACAATCACAATCATACAATCACAATCATACAATCACAAAAATACAATCATAATCATACAACCACAATCATACAATCGCAATCATACAATCACAATCATACAATCATAATCATACAATCACAATCATACGATCGCAATCATACAATCACAATCATACCATCACAATCATATAATCAGAATCATACAATCATAATCATACAATTACAATCATACATCACAATCATACAATCACAATCATACAATCGAAATCATACAACTACAATCTCCCAAATACAATCATACAATCACAATCATACAATCACTGGCATACAATCACAATCATACAATCACAATCATACAATCACAATCATACAATCACAATCATACTATCACAATCATACAATCACAATCATACAATCACAATCATACAATCACATTCATACAATCACAGTCATACAATCACAATCTTACAATCACAATCATACAATCACAATCATACAATCACAATCGTACAATCCCAATCGCACAATCACAATCACACAATCATAATCATACAATTACAATCATGCGATCACAATCATTCAATCATAATCATACAATCACAATCATACAATCACAATCGTACAATCACAATCGCACAATCACAATCATACAATCACAATCATACAATCACAATCATACAATCACTATCATACAATCACAATCCTACAATCACAATCATACAATCACAATCATACAATCACAATCATACATTCACAATCATACAATCACAATCATACAATGAAAATCATACAATGACAATCATACGGTCACAATCATGCAATCACAATCATACAATCGCAATCATACAATCGCAACCATACAATCACAATCATACAATCACAACCATACAATCACAATCATACAATCACAATAATACTATCGCAATCATACAATCACAATCATACCATCACAATCATACAATCACAATCTTACAATCACAATCATACAATCACAATCATACAATCACAGTCATACAATCACAGTCATACAATCACAATCATACTATCACAATCATACAATCACACTCATACAATCACAATCATACAATCGCAATCATACAATCGCAATCACACAATCACAATCATACAATTACAATCTTACAATCACAATCATACTATCACAATCATACAATCACAATCATACAATCACAATCATACAATCACAATCATACATTCAAAATCATGCAATCACAATCACACAGTCACAATCATGCAATCGCAATCATTCAATCATAATCATACAATCACAATCCTACAATCACAATCGTACAATCACAATCGTACAATCACAATCGCACAATCACATTCATACAATCACAGTCATACAATCACAATCTTACAATCACAATCATACTATCACAATCATACAATCACAATCATACAATCACAATCATACAATCACAATCATACAATCACAATCATACAATCACAATCATACAATCACAATCATACAATCGCAATCATACAATCACAATCATACAATCATAATCATACCCTCACAATCATACGATCGCAATCATACAATCACAATCATACCATCACAATCATACAATCACAATCATACAATCACAATCATACAATCACAATCATACTATCACAATCATACAATCACAATCATGCAATCACAATCATACAATCACAATCATACAATCACAATCATACAATCACAATCATACAATCACAATCATACAATCACAATCATACAATCGCAATCATACAATCACAATCATACAATCACAATCATACAATCACAATCATACAATCACAATCATACATTCAAAATAATGCAATCACAATCATACAATCACAATCATGCAATCACAATCATACAATCACAATCATACTATCACAATCATACAATCACAATCCTACAATCACAATCATACAATCAATATCATACAATCACAATCATACAATCACAATCATGTAATCACAATCATACAATCGCATTCATACAATCGCAATCATACAATCACAATCATACAATCACAATCATACAATCACAATCATACAATCACAATCATACAATCACAATCATACAATCACAATCATACAATCACAATCATACAATCACAATCATACAATCACAGTCATACAATCACAATCATACAATCACAATCATACAATCACAATCATACAATCACAATGATACAATCGCAATCATACAATCACGATCATACAATCATAATCATACAATCACAATCATACGATCGCAATCATACAATCACAATCATACCATCACAATCATACAATCACAATCATACAATCATAATCATACAATTACAATCATACATCACAATCATACAATCACATTCATACAATCGCAATCATACAACTACAATCTCCCAAATACAATCATACAATCACAATCATACAATCACAATCATACAATCACAATCATACTATCACCATCATACAATCACAACCATACAATCACAATCATACAATCACAATCATACAATCACAGTCATACAATCACAATCTTACAATCACAATCATACAATCACAATCATACAATCACAGTCATACAATCACAGTCATACAATCACAATCATACTATCACAATCATACAATCACACTCATACAATCACAATCATACAATCGCAATCATACAATCGCAATCACACAATCACAATCATACAATTACAATCATACAGTCACAATCATACAATCACAATCATACAATCACAATAATACAATCGCAATCATACAATCACAATCATACAATCACAAAAATAGAATCATAATCATACAATCACAATCATACAATCACAACAATACAATCACGATCATACAATCACAATCATACAATCACAACCATACTATCACAATCATACAATCACAATCATACAATCACAATCATACATTCACAATCATACAATCACAATCATACTATCACAATCATACAATCACAATCACACAATCACAATCATACTATCACAATCATACTATCACAATCATACAATCACAATCATACAATCACAATCACACAATCACAATCATACAATCGCAATCCTACAATTACAATCTCCAAAATACAATCTCCCAAATACAATCATACAATCACAATCATACAATCATAATCATACAACCACAATCATACAATCACAATCATACAATCACAGTCATACAATCACAATCTTACAATCACAGTCATACTATCACAATCATACAATCACAATCATACAATCACAATCATACATTCAAAATCATGCAATCACAATCACAGAGTCACAATCATGCAATCACAATCATTCAAGCATAATCATACAATCACAATCCTACAATCACAATCGTACAATCACAATCGTACAATCACAATCGCACAATCACAATCATACAATCACAGTCATACAATCACAATCTTACAATCACAATCATACTATCACAATCATACAATCACAATCATACAATCACAATCATACAATCACAATCATACAATCACAATCATACAATCACAATCATACAATCACAATCATACAATCACAATTATACAATCGAAATCATACAACTACAATCTCCCAAATACAATCATACAATCACAATCATACAATCACTATCATACAATCACAATCATACAATCACAATCATACAATCACAATCATACAATCACAATCATACTATCACAATCATGCAATCACAATCATACAATCACAATCATACAATCACATTCATACAATCACAGTCATACAATCACAATCTTACAATCACAATCATACAATCACAATCATACAATCACAATCGTACAATCACAATCGCACAATCACAATCATACCATCACAATCATACAATCAGAATCATACAATCATAATCAGACAATTACAATCATATATCACAATCATACAATCACAATCATACAATCGAAATCATACAACTACAATCTCCCAAATACAATCATACAATCACAATCATACAATCACAATCATACAATCACAATCATACAATCACAATCATACAATCACAATCATACAATCACAATCATACAATCACAATCATACAATCACAATCATACAATCACAATCATACTATCACAATCATACAATCACAATCATACAATCACATTCATACAATCACAGTCATACAATCACAATCATGTAATCACAATCATACAATCGCATTCATACAATCGCAATCATGCAATCACAATCATACAATCACAATCATACAATCACAATCATACAATCACAATCATACAATCACAATCATACAATCACAATCATACAATCACAATCATACAATCACAATCATACAATCGCAATCATAGAATCACAATCATACAATCACAACCATACAATCACAATCATACAATCACAATAATACTATCGCAATCATACAATCACAATCATACCATCACAATCATACAATCACAATCATACAATCATTATCATACAATCACAATCATACAATCACAATCATACAATCGCAATCATACAATCACAACCATACAATCACAATCATACAATCACAATCATACAATCACAATCATACAATCGCAATCATACAATCACAATCATACAATCACAATCATACAATCACAATCATACAATCACAATCATACAATCACAATCACACAATCACAATCATACAATCACAATCATACAATCACAAAAATACAATCATAATCATACAACCACAATCATACAATCGCAATCATACAATCACAATCATACAATCATAATCATACAATCACAATCATACGATCGCAATCATACAATCACAATCATACCATCACAATCATATAATCAGAATCATACAATCATAATCATACAATTACAATCATACATCACAATCATACAATCACAATCATACAATCGAAATCATACAACTACAATCTCCCAAATACAATCATACAATCACAATCATACAATCACTGGCATACAATCACAATCATACAATCACAATCATACAATCACAATCATACAATCACAATCATACTATCACAATCATACAATCACAATCATACAATCACAATCATACAATCACATTCATACAATCACAGTCATACAATCACAATCTTACAATCACAATCATACAATCACAATCATACAATCACAATCGTACAATCCCAATCGCACAATCACAATCACACAATCATAATCATACAATTACAATCATGCGATCACAATCATTCAATCATAATCATACAATCACAATCATACAATCACAATCGTACAATCACAATCGCACAATCACAATCATACAATCACAATCATACAATCACAATCATACAATCACTATCATACAATCACAATCCTACAATCACAATCATACAATCACAATCATACAATCACAATCATACATTCACAATCATACAATCACAATCATACAATGAAAATCATACAATGACAATCATACGGTCACAATCATGCAATCACAATCATACAATCGCAATCATACAATCGCAACCATACAATCACAATCATACAATCACAACCATACAATCACAATCATACAATCACAATAATACTATCGCAATCATACAATCACAATCATACCATCACAATCATACAATCACAATCTTACAATCACAATCATACAATCACAATCATACAATCACAGTCATACAATCACAGTCATACAATCACAATCATACTATCACAATCATACAATCACACTCATACAATCACAATCATACAATCGCAATCATACAATCGCAATCACACAATCACAATCATACAATTACAATCTTACAATCACAATCATACTATCACAATCATACAATCACAATCATACAATCACAATCATACAATCACAATCATACATTCAAAATCATGCAATCACAATCACACAGTCACAATCATGCAATCGCAATCATTCAATCATAATCATACAATCACAATCCTACAATCACAATCGTACAATCACAATCGTACAATCACAATCGCACAATCACATTCATACAATCACAGTCATACAATCACAATCTTACAATCACAATCATACTATCACAATCATACAATCACAATCATACAATCACAATCATACAATCACAATCATACAATCACAATCATACAATCACAATCATACAATCACAATCATACAATCGCAATCATACAATCACAATCATACAATCATAATCATACCCTCACAATCATACGATCGCAATCATACAATCACAATCATACCATCACAATCATACAATCACAATCATACAATCACAATCATACAATCACAATCATACTATCACAATCATACAATCACAATCATGCAATCACAATCATACAATCACAATCATACAATCACAATCATACAATCACAATCATACAATCACAATCATACAATCACAATCATACAATCGCAATCATACAATCACAATCATACAATCACAATCATACAATCACAATCATACAATCACAATCATACATTCAAAATAATGCAATCACAATCATACAATCACAATCATGCAATCACAATCATACAATCACAATCATACTATCACAATCATACAATCACAATCCTACAATCACAATCATACAATCAATATCATACAATCACAATCATACAATCACAATCATGTAATCACAATCATACAATCGCATTCATACAATCGCAATCATACAATCACAATCATACAATCACAATCATACAATCACAATCATACAATCACAATCATACAATCACAATCATACAATCACAATCATACAATCACAATCATACAATCACAATCATACAATCACAGTCATACAATCACAATCATACAATCACAATCATACAATCACAATCATACAATCACAATCATACAATCACAATGATACAATCGCAATCATACAATCACGATCATACAATCATAATCATACAATCACAATCATACGATCGCAATCATACAATCACAATCATACCATCACAATCATACAATCACAATCATACAATCATAATCATACAATTACAATCATACATCACAATCATACAATCACATTCATACAATCGCAATCATACAACTACAATCTCCCAAATACAATCATACAATCACAATCATACAATCACAATCATACAATCACAATCATACTATCACCATCATACAATCACAACCATACAATCACAATCATACAATCACAATCATACAATCACAGTCATACAATCACAATCTTACAATCACAATCATACAATCACAATCATACAATCACAGTCATACAATCACAGTCATACAATCACAATCATACTATCACAATCATACAATCACACTCATACAATCACAATCATACAATCGCAATCATACAATCGCAATCACACAATCACAATCATACAATTACAATCATACAGTCACAATCATACAATCACAATCATACAATCACAATAATACAATCGCAATCATACAATCACAATCATACAATCACAAAAATAGAATCATAATCATACAATCACAATCATACAATCACAACAATACAATCACGATCATACAATCACAATCATACAATCACAACCATACTATCACAATCATACAATCACAATCATACAATCACAATCATACATTCACAATCATACAATCACAATCATACTATCACAATCATACAATCACAATCACACAATCACAATCATACTATCACAATCATACTATCACAATCATACAATCACAATCATACAATCACAATCACACAATCACAATCATACAATCGCAATCCTACAATTACAATCTCCAAAATACAATCTCCCAAATACAATCATACAATCACAATCATACAATCATAATCATACAACCACAATCATACAATCACAATCATACAATCACAGTCATACAATCACAATCTTACAATCACAGTCATACTATCACAATCATACAATCACAATCATACAATCACAATCATACATTCAAAATCATGCAATCACAATCACAGAGTCACAATCATGCAATCACAATCATTCAAGCATAATCATACAATCACAATCCTACAATCACAATCGTACAATCACAATCGTACAATCACAATCGCACAATCACAATCATACAATCACAGTCATACAATCACAATCTTACAATCACAATCATACTATCACAATCATACAATCACAATCATACAATCACAATCATACAATCACAATCATACAATCACAATCATACAATCACAATCATACAATCACAATCATACAATCACAATTATACAATCGAAATCATACAACTACAATCTCCCAAATACAATCATACAATCACAATCATACAATCACTATCATACAATCACAATCATACAATCACAATCATACAATCACAATCATACAATCACAATCATACTATCACAATCATGCAATCACAATCATACAATCACAATCATACAATCACATTCATACAATCACAGTCATACAATCACAATCTTACAATCACAATCATACAATCACAATCATACAATCACAATCGTACAATCACAATCGCACAATCACAATCATACCATCACAATCATACAATCAGAATCATACAATCATAATCAGACAATTACAATCATATATCACAATCATACAATCACAATCATACAATCGAAATCATACAACTACAATCTCCCAAATACAATCATACAATCACAATCATACAATCACAATCATACAATCACAATCATACAATCACAATCATACAATCACAATCATACAATCACAATCATACAATCACAATCATACAATCACAATCATACAATCACAATCATACTATCACAATCATACAATCACAATCATACAATCACATTCATACAATCACAGTCATACAATCACAATCATGTAATCACAATCATACAATCGCATTCATACAATCGCAATCATGCAATCACAATCATACAATCACAATCATACAATCACAATCATACAATCACAATCATACAATCACAATCATACAATCACAATCATACAATCACAATCATACAATCACAATCATACAATCACAATCATACAATCACAATCATACAATCACAATCATACAATCACAATCATACAATCACAATCATACAATCACAATGATACAATCGCAATCATACAATCACGATCATACAATCATAATCATACAATCACAATCATACGATCGCAATCATACAATCACAATCATACCATCACAATCATACAATCACAATCATACAATCATAATCATACAATTACAATCATACATCACAATCATACAATCACATTCATACAATCGCAATCATACAACTACAATCTCCCAAATACAATCATACAATCACAATCATACAATCACAATCATACAATCACAATCATACTATCACCATCATACAATCACAACCATACAATCACAATCATACAATCACAATCATACAATCACAGTCATACAATCACAATCTTACAATCACAATCATACAATCACAATCATACAATCACAGTCATACAATCACAGTCATACAATCACAATCATACTATCACAATCATACAATCACACTCATACAATCACAATCATACAATCGCAATCATACAATCGCAATCACACAATCACAATCATACAATTACAATCATACAGTCACAATCATACAATCACAATCATACAATCACAATAATACAATCGCAATCATACAATCACAATCATACAATCACAAAAATAGAATCATAATCATACAATCACAATCATACAATCACAACAATACAATCACGATCATACAATCACAATCATACAATCACAACCATACTATCACAATCATACAATCACAATCATAGAATCACAATCATACATTCACAATCATACAATCACAATCATACTATCACAATCATACAATCACAATCACACAATCACAATCATACTATCACAATCATACTATCACAATCATACAATCACAATCATACAATCACAATCACACAATCACAATCATACAATCGCAATCCTACAATTACAATCTCCAAAATACAATCTCCCAAATACAATCATACAATCACAATCATACAATCATAATCATACAACCACAATCATACAATCACAATCATACAATCACAGTCATACAATCACAATCTTACAATCACAGTCATACTATCCCAATCATACAATCACAATCATACAATCACAATCATACATTCAAAATCATGCAATCACAATCACAGAGTCACAATCATGCAATCACAATCATTCAAGCATAATCATACAATCACAATCCTACAATCACAATCGTACAATCACAATCGTACAATCACAATCGCACAATCACAATCATACAATCACAGTCATACAATCACAATCTTACAATCACAATCATACTATCACAATCATACAATCACAATCATACAATCACAATCATACAATCACAATCATACAATCACAATCATACAATCACAATCATACAATCACAATCATACAATCACAATTATACAATCGAAATCATACAACTACAATCTCCCAAATACAATCATACAATCACAATCATACAATCACTATCATACAATCACAATCATACAATCACAATCATACAATCACAATCATACAATCACAATCATACTATCACAATCATGCAATCACAATCATACAATCACAATCATACAATCACATTCATACAATCACAGTCATACAATCACAATCTTACAATCACAATCATACAATCACAATCATACAATCACAATCGTACAATCACAATCGCACAATCACAATCATACCATCACAATCATACAATCAGAATCATACAATCATAATCAGACAATTACAATCATATATCACAATCATACAATCACAATCATACAATCGAAATCATACAACTACAATCTCCCAAATACAATCATACAATCACAATCATACAATCACAATCATACAATCACAATCATACAATCACAATCATACAATCACAATCATACAATCACAATCATACAATCACAATCATACAATCACAATCATACAATCACAATCATACTATCACAATCATACAATCACAATCATACAATCACATTCATACAATCACAGTCATACAATCACAATCTTACAATCACAATCATACAATCACAATCATACAATCACAGACATACAATCACAGTCATACAATCACAATCATACTATCACAATCATACAATCACAATCATACAATCACAATCATACAATCGCAACCATACAATCGCAATCATACAATCGCAATCATACAATCGCAATCACACAATCACAATCATACAGTCACAATCATACAGTCGCAATCATACAATCACAATCATACAATCACAATCATACAATCGCAATCATACAATCACAATCACACAATCGCATTCATACAATCGCAATCATACAATCACAATCATACAATCACAATCATACAATCACAATCATACAATCACAATCATACAATCACAATCATACAATCACAATCATACAATCACAAAAATACAATCATAATCATACAATACACAATGATACAATCGCAATCATACAATCACAATCATACAATCATAATCATACAATCACAATCATACGATCGCAATCATACAATCACAATCATACCATCACAGTCCTACAATCACAATCATACAATCACAATCATACAATCACAATCATACAATCACAGTCATACAATCACAATTTTACAATCACAATCATACAATCTCAATTATACAATCACAGTCATACAATCACAGTCATACAATCACGATCATACAATCACACTCATACAATCAAAATCATACAATCGCAATCATACAATCGCAATCACACAATCACAATCATACAATCACAACAATACAATCACGATCATACAATCACAATCATACAATCACAACCATACTACCACAATCATACAATCACAATCATACAATCACAATCATACATTCACAATCATACAATCACAATCATACTATCACAATCATACAATCAGAATCATGCAATCACAATCATGCAATCACAATCATACTATCACAATCATACAAGCACAATCATACAATCACAACCATACAATCATAATCATACCATCACAATCATACAATCATAGTTATACAATCACAATCATACAATCACAATCATACAATCACAGTCATACAATCACAATCTTACAATCACAATCATACTATCACAATCATACAATCACAATCATACAATCACAATCATACAATCACAATCATACAATCATAATCATACAATCACAATCATACAATCGCAATCATACAATCACAATCATACAAACATAATCATACAATCACAATCATACGATCGCAATCACACAATCACAATCATACCATCACAATCATACAATCAGAATCATACAATCATAATAATACAATCACAATCATACATCACAATCATACAATCACAATCATACAATCGAAATCATACAACTACAATCTCCCAAATACAATCATACAATCACAATCATACAATCACAATCATACAATCACAATCATACAATCACAATCATACAATCACAATCATACAATCACAATCATACAATCACAATCATACAATCACAATCATACTATCACAATCATACAATCACAATCATACAATCACAATCATACAATCACATTCATACAATCACAGTCATACAATCACAATCTTACAATCACAATCATACAATCACAATCATACAATCACAGACATACAATCACAGTCATACAATCACAATCATACTATCACATTCATACAATCACAATCATACAATCGCAATCATACAATCGCAATCATACAATCGCAATCATACAATCGCAATCATACAATCACAATCATACAATCGCAATCATACAATCACAATCATACAATCGCATTCATACAATCGCAATCATACAATCACAATCATACAATCACAATCATACAATCACAATCATACAATCACAATCATACAATCACAATCATACTATCGCAATCATACAATCGCAATCATACCATCCCAATCATACAAACACAACCGTACAATCATAATCATACAATCACAATCATACAATCATAATTATACAATCACAATCATACAATCACAGTCATACAATCACAATCTTACAATCACAATCATACAATCACAATCATACAATCACAATCATACAATCACAATCATACAATCACAATCATACAATTACAATCATACAATCGCAATCATACAATCACAATCATACAATCACAACCATACTATCACAATCATACAATCACAATAATACAATCGCAATCATACAATCACAATCATACAATCACAAAAATAGAATCATAATCATACAATCACAATCATACAATCGCAATCATACAATCGCAATCATACAATCGCAATCATACAATCACAATCATACAATCGCAATCATACAATCACAATCATACAATCGCATTCATACAATCGCAATCATACAATCACAATCATACAACCACAATCATACAATCACAATCATACAATCACAATCATACAATCACAATCATACAATCACAAAAATACAATCATAATCATACAATCACAATGATACAATCGCAATCATACAATCACAATCATACAATCATAATCATAAAATCACAATCATACGATCGCAATCATACAATCACAATCATACCATCACAATCATACAATCACAATCATACAATCATAATCATACAATTACAATCATACATCACAATCACACAATCACAATCATACAATCGAAATCATACAACTACAATCTCCCAAATACAATCATACAATCACAATCATACAATCACTATCATACAATCACAATCATACAATCACTATCATACAATCACAATCATACAATCACAATCATACAATCACAATCATACAATCACATTCATACAATCACAGTCATACAATCACAATCTTACAATCACAATCATACAATCACAATCATACAATCACAATCGTACAATCACAATCGCACAATCACAATCATACAATCATAATCATACAATTACAATCATGCGATCACAATCATTCAATCATAATCATACAATCACAATCATACAATCACAATCGTACAATCACAATCGCACAATCACAATCATACAATCACAATCATACAATCACAATCATACAATCACAATCATACAATCACAATCATACAATCACAATCATACAATCACTATCATACAATCACAATCCTACAATCACAATCATACAATCACAATCATACAATCACAATCATACATTCACTATCATACAATCACAATCATACAATGAAAATCATACAATGACAATCATACGGTCACAATCATGCAGTCACAATCATACAGTCGCAATCATACAATCGCAATCATAGAATCACAATCATACAATCACAACCATACAATCACAACCATACTATCACAATCATACAATCACAATAATACAATCGCAATCATACAATCACAATCATACAATCACAAAAATAGAATCATAATCATACAATCACAATCATACAATCGCAATCATACAATCGCAATCATACAATCGCAATCATACAATCACAATCATACAATCGCAATCATACAATCACAATCATACAATCGCATTCATACAATCGCAATCATACAATCACAATCATACAACCACAATCATACAATCACAATCATACAATCACAATCATACAATCACAAAAATACAATCATAATCATATAATCACAATGATACAATCGCAATCATACAATCACAATCATACAATCATAATCATACAATCACAATCATACGATCGCAATCATACAATCACAATCATACCATCACAATCATACAATCACAATCATACAATCATAATCATACAATTACAATCATACATCACAATCACACAATCACAATCATACAATCGAAATCATACAACTACAATCTCCCAAATACAATCATACAATCACAATCATACAATCACTATCATACAATCACAATCATACAATCACTATCATACAATCACAATCATACAATCACAATCATACAATCACAATCATACAATCACATTCATACAATCACAGTCATACAATCACAATCTTACAATCACAATCATACAATCACAATCATACAATCACAATCGTACAATCACAATCGCACAATCACAATCATACAATCATAATCATACAATTACAATCATGCGATCACAATCATTCAATCATAATCATACAATCACAATCATACAATCACAATCGTACAATCACAATCGCACAATCACAATCATACAATCACAATCATACAATCACAATCATACAATCACAATCATACAATCACAATCATACAATCACAATCATACAATCACTATCATACAATCACAATCCTACAATCACAGTCATACAATCACAATCATACAATCACAATCATACATTCACTATCATACAATCACAATCATACAATGAAAATCATACAATGACAATCATACGGTCACAATCATGCAATCACAATCATACAGTCGCAATCATACAATCGCAATCATAGAATCACAATCATACAATCACAACCATACAATCACAATCATACAATCACAATAATACTATCGCAATCATACAATCACAATCATACCATCACAATCATACAATCACAATCATACAATCATTATCATACAATCACAATCATACAATCACAATCATACAATCGCAATCATACAATCACAATCATACTATCACAATCATACAATCACAATCATACAATCACAATCATACAATCGCAATCATACAATCGCAATCACACAATCACAATCATACAATTACAATCATACAGTCACAATCATACAATCACAATCATACAATCACAATAATACAATCGCAATCATACAATCACAATCATACAATCACAAAAATAGAATCATAATCATACAATCACAATCATACAATCACAACAATACAATCACGATCATACAATCACAATCATACAATCACAACCATACTATCACAATCATACAATCACAATCATACAATCACAATCATACATTCACAATCATACAATCACAATCATACTATCACAATCATACAATCACAATCACACAATCACAATCATACTATCACAATCATACTATCACAATCATACAATCACAATCATACAATCACAATCACACAATCACAATCATACAATCGCAATCCTACAATTACAATCTCCAAAATACAATCTCCCAAATACAATCATACAATCACAATCATACAATCATAATCATACAACCACAATCATACAATCACAATCATACAATCACAGTCATACAATCACAATCTTACAATCACAGTCATACTATCACAATCATACAATCACAATCATACAATCACAATCATACATTCAAAATCATGCAATCACAATCACAGAGTCACAATCATGCAATCACAATCATTCAATCATAATCATACAATCACAATCCTACAATCACAATCGTACAATCACAATCGTACAATCACAATCGCACAATCACAATCATACAATCACAGTCATACAATCACAATCTTACAATCACAATCATACTATCACAATCATACAATCACAATCATACAATCACAATCATACAATCACAATCATACAATCACAATCATACAATCACAATCATACAATCACAATCATACAATCACAATCATACGATCACAATTATACAATCGAAATCATACAACTACAATCTCCCAAATACAATCATACAATCACAATCATACAATCACTATCATACAATCACAATCATACAATCACAATCATACAATCACAATCATACAATCACAATCATACTATCACAATCATGCAATCACAATCATACAATCACAATCATACAATCACATTCATACAATCACAGTCATACAATCACAATCTTACAATCACAATCATACAATCACAATCATACAATCACAATCGTACAATCACAATCGCACAATCACAATCATACCATCACAATCATACAATCAGAATCATACAATCATAATCAGACAATTACAATCATATATCACAATCATACAATCACAATCATACAATCGAAATCATACAACTACAATCTCCCAAATACAATCATACAATCACAATCATACAATCACAATCATACAATCACAATCATACAATCACAATCATACAATCACAATCATACAATCACAATCATACAATCACAATCATACAATCACAATCATACAATCACAATCATACTATCACAATCATACAATCACAATCATACAATCACATTCATACAATCACAGTCATACAATCACAATCTTACAATCACAATCATACAATCACAATCATACAATGACAGACATACAATCACAGTCATACAATCACAATCATACTATCACAATCATACAATCACAATCATACA
This sequence comes from Megachile rotundata, assembly GCF_050947335.1. Taxonomy (NCBI): domain Eukaryota; kingdom Metazoa; phylum Arthropoda; class Insecta; order Hymenoptera; family Megachilidae; genus Megachile; species Megachile rotundata. The sequence goes on along the minus strand of NW_027473336.1, from coordinate 527,359 downwards.
ATCACAATCATACAATCGCAACCATACAATCGCAATCATACAATCGCAATCATACAATCGCAATCACACAATCACAATCATACAGTCACAATCATACAGTCGCAATCATACAATCACAATCATACAATCACAATCATACAATCGCAATCATACAATCACAATCACACAATCGCATTCATACAATCGCAATCATACAATCACAATCATACAATCACAATCATACAATCACAATCATACAATCACAATCATACAATCACAATCATACAATCACAATCATACAATCACAATCATACAATCACAAAAATACAATCATAATCATACAATCACAATGATACAATCGCAATCATACAATCACAATCATACAATCATAATCATACAATCACAATCATACGATCGCAATCATACAATCACAATCATACCATCACAGTCATACAATCACAATCATACAATCACAATCATACAATCACAATCATACAACCACAGTCATACAATCACAATTTTACAATCACAATCATACAATCTCAATTATACAATCACAGTCATACAATCACAGTCATACAATCACGATCATACAATCACACTCATACAATCAAAATCATACAATCGCAATCATACAATCGCAATCACACAATCACAATCATACAATCACAACAATACAATCACGATCATACAATCACAATCATACAATCACAACCATACTATCACAATCATACAATCACAATCATACAATCACAATCATACATTCACAATCATACAATCACAATCATACTATCACAATCATACAATCAGAATCATGCAATCACAATCATGCAATCACAATCATACTATCACAATCATACAAGCACAATCATACAATCACAATCATACAATCATAATCATACCATCACAATCATACAATCATAATTATACAATCACAATCATACAATCACAATCATACAATCACAGTCATACAATCACAATCTTACAATCACAATCATACTATCACAATCATACAATCACAATCATACAATCACAATCATACAATCACAATCATACAATCATAATCATACAATCACAATCATACAATCGCAATCATACAATCACAATCATACAATCATAATCATACAATCACAATCATACGATCGCAATCATACAATCACAATCATACCATCACAATCATACAATCAGAATCATACAATCATAATAATACAATTACAATCATACATCACAATCATACAATCACAATCGTACAATCGAAATCATACAACTACAATCTCCCAAATACAATCATACAATCACAATCATACAATCACAATCATACAATCACAATCATACAATCACAATCATACAATCACAATCATACAATCACAATCATACAATCACAATCATACTATCACAATCATACAATCACAATCATACAATCACAATCATACAATCACTTTCATACAATCACAGTCATACAATCACAATCTTACAATCACAATCATACAATCACAATCATACAATCACAGACATACAATCACAGTCATACAATCACAAAAATAGAATCATAATCATACAATCACAATCATACAATCGCAATCATACAATCGCAATCACACAATCACAATCATACAATTACAATCTTACAATCACAATCATACTATCACAATCATACAATCACAATCATACAATCACAATCATACAATCACAATCATACAATCACAATCATACATTCAAAATCATGCAATCACAATCACACAGTCACAATCATGCAGTCACAATCATTCAATCACAATGATACAATCGCAATCATACAATCACGATCATACAATCATAATCATACAATCCCAATCATACGATCGCAATCATACAATAACAATCATACCATCACAATCATACAATCACAATCATACAATCATAATCATACAATTACAATCATACATCACAATCATACAATCACATTCATACAATCGCAATCATACAACTACAATCTCCCAAATACAATCATACAATCACAATCATACAATCACAATCATACAATCACAATCATACAATCACAATCATACAATCACAATCATACTATCACCATCATACAATCACAACCATACAATCACAATCATACAATCACAATCATACAATCACAGTCATACAATCACAATCTTACAATCACAATCATACAATCACAATCATACAATCACAGTCATACAATCACAGTCATACAATCACAATCATACTATCACAATCATACAATCACACTCATACAATCACAATCATACAATCGCAATCATACAATCGCAATCACACAATCACAATCATACAATTACAATCATACAGTCACAATCATACAATCACAATCATACAATTACAATAATACAATCGCAATCATACAATCACAATCATACAATCACAAAAATAGAATCATAATCATACAATCACAATCATACAATCACAACAATACAATCACGATCATACAATCACAATCATACAATCACAACCATACTATCACAATCATACAATCACAATCATACAATCACAATCATACATTCACAATCATACAATCACAATCATACTATCACAATCATACAATCACAATCATGCAATTACAATCATGCAATCACAATCATACTATCACAATCATACCATCCCAATCATACAAACACAACCGTACAATCATAATCATACAATCACAATCATACAATCATAATTATACAATCACAATCATACAATCACAATCATACAATCACAGTCATACAATCACAATCTTACAATCACAATCATACTATCACAATCATACAATCACAATCATACAATCACAATCATACAATCACAATCATACAATTACAATCATACAATCGCAATAATACATTCACAATCATACAATCACAACCATACTATCACAATCATACAATCACAATAATACAATCGCAATCATACAATCACAATCATACAATCACAAAAATAGAATCATAATCATACAATCACAATCATACAATCACAATCATACAATCACTATCATACAATCACAATCATACAATCACAATCATACAATCACAATCATACAATCACATTCATACAATCACAGTCATACAATCACAATCTTACAATCACAATCATACAATCGCAATCATACAATCACAATCATACAATCGCATTCATACAATCGCAATCATACAATCACAATCATACAATCACAATCATACAATCACAATCATACAATCACAATCATACAATCACAAAAATACAATCATAATTATACAATCACAATGATACAATCGCAATCATACAATCACAATCATACAATCATAATCATACAATCACAATCATACGATCGCAATCATACAATCACAATCATACCATCACAATCATACAATCACAATCATACAATCATAATCATACAATTACAATCATACATCACAATCATACAATCACATTCATACAATCTCAATCATACAACTACAATCTCTCAAATACAATCATACAATCACAATCATACAATCACAATCATACAATCACAATCTTACAATCACAATCATACAATCACAACAATACAATCACGATCATACAATCACAATCATACAATCACAACCATACTATCACAATCATACAATCACAATCATACAATCACAATCATACATTCACAATCATACAATCACAATCATACTATCACAATCATACAATCACAATCATGCAATCACAATCATGCAATCACAATCATACTATCACAATCATACAAGCACAATCATACAATCACAATCATACAATCATAATCAGACAATGACAATCATACAATCACAATCATACAATCACAATCATACAATCACAATCATACAAACACAATCATACAATCACAATCATACAATCACAAAAATACAATCATAATCATACAATCACAATGATACAATCGCAATCATACAATCACAATCATACAATCATAATCATACAATTACAATCATGCGATCACAATCATTCAATCATAATCATACAATCACAATCATACAATCACAATCGTACAATCACAATCGCACAATCACAATCATACAATCACAATCATACAATCACAATCATACAATCACAATCATACAATCACAATCATACAATCACAATCATACAATCACAATCATACAATCACAATCATACAATCACAATTATACAATCGAAATCATACAACTACAATCTCCCAAATACAATCATACAATCACAATCATACAATCACTATCATACAATCACAATCATACAATCACAATCATACAATCACAATCATACAATCACAATCATACTATCACAATCATGCAATCACAATCATACAATCACAATCATACAATCACATTCATACAATCACAGTCATACAATCACAATCTTACAATCACAATCATACAATCACAATCATACAATCACAATCGTACAATCACAATCGCACAATCACAATCATACCATCACAATCATACAATCAGAATCATACAATCATAATCAGACAATTACAATCATATATCACAATCATACAATCACAATCATACAATCGAAATCATACAACTACAATCTCCCAAATACAATCATACAATCACAATCATACAATCACAATCATACAATCACAATCATACAATCACAATCATACAATCACAATCATACAATCACAATCATACAATCACAATCATACAATCACAATCATACAATCACAATCATACTATCACAATCATACAATCACAATCATACAATCACATTCATACAATCACAGTCATACAATCACAATCATGTAATCACAATCATACAATCGCATTCATACAATCGCAATCATGCAATCACAATCATACAATCACAATCATACAATCACAATCATACAATCACAATCATACAATCACAATCATACAATCACAATCATACAATCACAATCATACAATCACAATCATACAATCACAATCATACAATCACAATCATACAATCACAATCATACAATCACAATCATACAATCACAATCATACAATCACAATGATACAATCGCAATCATACAATCACGATCATACAATCATAATCATACAATCACAATCATACGATCGCAATCATACAATCACAATCATACCATCACAATCATACAATCACAATCATACAATCATAATCATACAATTACAATCATACATCACAATCATACAATCACATTCATACAATCGCAATCATACAACTACAATCTCCCAAATACAATCATACAATCACAATCATACAATCACAATCATACAATCACAATCATACTATCACCATCATACAATCACAACCATACAATCACAATCATACAATCACAATCATACAATCACAGTCATACAATCACAATCTTACAATCACAATCATACAATCACAATCATACAATCACAGTCATACAATCACAGTCATACAATCACAATCATACTATCACAATCATACAATCACACTCATACAATCACAATCATACAATCGCAATCATACAATCGCAATCACACAATCACAATCATACAATTACAATCATACAGTCACAATCATACAATCACAATCATACAATCACAATAATACAATCGCAATCATACAATCACAATCATACAATCACAAAAATAGAATCATAATCATACAATCACAATCATACAATCACAACAATACAATCACGATCATACAATCACAATCATACAATCACAACCATACTATCACAATCATACAATCACAATCATAGAATCACAATCATACATTCACAATCATACAATCACAATCATACTATCACAATCATACAATCACAATCACACAATCACAATCATACTATCACAATCATACTATCACAATCATACAATCACAATCATACAATCACAATCACACAATCACAATCATACAATCGCAATCCTACAATTACAATCTCCAAAATACAATCTCCCAAATACAATCATACAATCACAATCATACAATCATAATCATACAACCACAATCATACAATCACAATCATACAATCACAGTCATACAATCACAATCTTACAATCACAGTCATACTATCACAATCATACAATCACAATCATACAATCACAATCATACATTCAAAATCATGCAATCACAATCACAGAGTCACAATCATGCAATCACAATCATTCAAGCATAATCATACAATCACAATCCTACAATCACAATCGTACAATCACAATCGTACAATCACAATCGCACAATCACAATCATACAATCACAGTCATACAATCACAATCTTACAATCACAATCATACTATCACAATCATACAATCACAATCATACAATCACAATCATACAATCACAATCATACAATCACAATCATACAATCACAATCATACAATCACAATCATACAATCACAATTATACAATCGAAATCATACAACTACAATCTCCCAAATACAATCATACAATCACAATCATACAATCACTATCATACAATCACAATCATACAATCACAATCATACAATCACAATCATACAATCACAATCATACTATCACAATCATGCAATCACAATCATACAATCACAATCATACAATCACATTCATACAATCACAGTCATACAATCACAATCTTACAATCACAATCATACAATCACAATCATACAATCACAATCGTACAATCACAATCGCACAATCACAATCATACCATCACAATCATACAATCAGAATCATACAATCATAATCAGACAATTACAATCATATATCACAATCATACAATCACAATCATACAATCGAAATCATACAACTACAATCTCCCAAATACAATCATACAATCACAATCATACAATCACAATCATACAATCACAATCATACAATCACAATCATACAATCACAATCATACAATCACAATCATACAATCACAATCATACAATCACAATCATACAATCACAATCATACTATCACAATCATACAATCACAATCATACAATCACATTCATACAATCACAGTCATACAATCACAATCTTACAATCACAATCATACAATCACAATCATACAATCACAGACATACAATCACAGTCATACAATCACAATCATACTATCACAATCATACAATCACAATCATACAATCACAATCATACAATCGCAACCATACAATCGCAATCATACAATCGCAATCATACAATCGCAATCACACAATCACAATCATACAGTCACAATCATACAGTCGCAATCATACAATCACAATCATACAATCACAATCATACAATCGCAATCATACAATCACAATCACACAATCGCATTCATACAATCGCAATCATACAATCACAATCATACAATCACAATCATACAATCACAATCATACAATCACAATCATACAATCACAATCATACAATCACAATCATACAATCACAATCATACAATCACAATCATACAATCACAATCATACAATCACAATCATACTATCACAATCATACAATCACAATCATACAATCACAATCATACAATCACATTCATACAATCACAGTCATACAATCACAATCTTACAATCACAATCATACAATCACAATCATACAATCACAGACATACAATCACAGTCATACAATCACAATCATACTATCACATTCATACAATCACAATCATACAATCGCAATCATACAATCGCAATCATACAATCGCAATCATACAATCGCAATCATACAATCACAATCATACAATCGCAATCATACAATCACAATCATACAATCGCATTCATACAATCGCAATCATACAATCACAATCATACAATCACAATCATACAATCACAATCATACAATCACAATCATACTATCGCAATCATACAATCGCAATCATACCATCCCAATCATACAAACACAACCGTACAATCATAATCATACAATCACAATCATACAATCATAATTATACAATCACAATCATACAATCACAGTCATACAATCACAATCTTACAATCACAATCATACAATCACAATCATACAATCACAATCATACAATCACAATCATACAATCACAATCATACAATTACAATCATACAATCGCAATCATACAATCACAATCATACAATCACAACCATACTATCACAATCATACAATCACAATAATACAATCGCAATCATACAATCACAATCATACAATCACAAAAATAGAATCATAATCATACAATCACAATCATACAATCGCAATCATACAATCGCAATCATACAATCGCAATCATACAATCACAATCATACAATCGCAATCATACAATCACAATCATACAATCGCATTCATACAATCGCAATCATACAATCACAATCATACAACCACAATCATACAATCACAATCATACAATCACAATCATACAATCACAATCATACAATCACAAAAATACAATCATAATCATACAATCACAATGATACAATCGCAATCATACAATCACAATCATACAATCATAATCATAAAATCACAATCATACGATCGCAATCATACAATCACAATCATACCATCACAATCATACAATCACAATCATACAATCATAATCATACAATTACAATCATACATCACAATCACACAATCACAATCATACAATCGAAATCATACAACTACAATCTCCCAAATACAATCATACAATCACAATCATACAATCACTATCATACAATCACAATCATACAATCACTATCATACAATCACAATCATACAATCACAATCATACAATCACAATCATACAATCACATTCATACAATCACAGTCATACAATCACAATCTTACAATCACAATCATACAATCACAATCATACAATCACAATCGTACAATCACAATCGCACAATCACAATCATACAATCATAATCATACAATTACAATCATGCGATCACAATCATTCAATCATAATCATACAATCACAATCATACAATCACAATCGTACAATCACAATCGCACAATCACAATCATACAATCACAATCATACAATCACAATCATACAATCACAATCATACAATCACAATCATACAATCACAATCATACAATCACTATCATACAATCACAATCCTACAATCACAATCATACAATCACAATCATACAATCACAATCATACATTCACTATCATACAATCACAATCATACAATGAAAATCATACAATGACAATCATACGGTCACAATCATGCAGTCACAATCATACAGTCGCAATCATACAATCGCAATCATAGAATCACAATCATACAATCACAACCATACAATCACAACCATACTATCACAATCATACAATCACAATAATACAATCGCAATCATACAATCACAATCATACAATCACAAAAATAGAATCATAATCATACAATCACAATCATACAATCGCAATCATACAATCGCAATCATACAATCGCAATCATACAATCACAATCATACAATCGCAATCATACAATCACAATCATACAATCGCATTCATACAATCGCAATCATACAATCACAATCATACAACCACAATCATACAATCACAATCATACAATCACAATCATACAATCACAAAAATACAATCATAATCATATAATCACAATGATACAATCGCAATCATACAATCACAATCATACAATCATAATCATACAATCACAATCATACGATCGCAATCATACAATCACAATCATACCATCACAATCATACAATCACAATCATACAATCATAATCATACAATTACAATCATACATCACAATCACACAATCACAATCATACAATCGAAATCATACAACTACAATCTCCCAAATACAATCATACAATCACAATCATACAATCACTATCATACAATCACAATCATACAATCAATCACAATCATACAATCACAATCATACAATCACAATCATACAATCACATTCATACAATCACAGTCATACAATCACAATCTTACAATCACAATCATACAATCACAATCATACAATCACAATCGTACAATCACAATCGCACAATCACAATCATACAATCATAATCATACAATTACAATCATGCGATCACAATCATTCAATCATAATCATACAATCACAATCATACAATCACAATCGTACAATCACAATCGCACAATCACAATCATACAATCACAATCATACAATCACAATCATACAATCACAATCATACAATCACAATCATACAATCACAATCATACAATCACTATCATACAATCACAATCCTACAATCACAGTCATACAATCACAATCATACAATCACAATCATACATTCACAATCACAATCATACAATGAAAATCATACAATGACATACGGTCACAATCATGCAATCACAATCATACAGTCGCAATCATACAATCGCAATCATAGAATCACAATCATACAATCACAACCATACAATCACAATCATACAATCACAATAATACTATCGCAATCATACAATCACAATCATACCATCACAATCATACAATCACAATCATACAATCATTATCATACAATCACAATCATACAATCACAATCATACAATCGCAATCATACAATCACAATCATACTATCACAATCATACAATCACAATCATACAATCACAATCATACAATCGCAATCATACAATCGCACAATCGCAATCATACAATCGCAATCACACAATCACAATCATACAATTACAATCATACAGTCACAATCATACAATCACAATCATACAATCACAATAATACAATCGCAATCATACAATCACAATCATACAATCACAAAAATAGAATCATAATCATACAATCACAATCATACAATCACAACAATACAATCACGATCATACAATCACAATCATACAATCACAACCATACTATCACAATCATACAATCACAATCATACAATCACAATCATACATTCACAATCATACAATCACAATCATACTATCACAATCATACAATCACAATCACACAATCACAATCATACTATCACAATCATACTATCACAATCATACAATCACAATCATACAATCACAATCACACAATCACAATCATACAATCGCAATCCTACAATTACAATCTCCAAAATACAATCTCCCAAATACAATCATACAATCACAATCATACAATCATAATCATACAACCACAATCATACAATCACAATCATACAATCACAGTCATACAATCACAATCTTACAATCACAGTCATACTATCACAATCATACAATCACAATCATACAATCACAATCATACATTCAAAATCATGCAATCACAATCACAGAGTCACAATCATGCAATCACAATCATTCAATCATAATCATACAATCACAATCCTACAATCACAATCGTACAATCACAATCGTACAATCACAATCGCACAATCACAATCATACAATCACAGTCATACAATCACAATCTTACAATCACAATCATACTATCACAATCATACAATCACAATCATACAATCACAATCATACAATCACAATCATACAATCACAATCATACAATCACAATCATACAATCACAATCATACAATCACAATCATACGATCACAATTATACAATCGAAATCATACAACTACAATCTCCCAAATACAATCATACAATCACAATCATACAATCACTATCATACAATCACAATCATACAATCACAATCATACAATCACAATCATACAATCACAATCATACTATCACAATCATGCAATCACAATCATACAATCACAATCATACAATCACATTCATACAATCACAGTCATACAATCACAATCTTACAATCACAATCATACAATCACAATCATACAATCACAATCGTACAATCACAATCGCACAATCACAATCATACCATCACAATCATACAATCAGAATCATACAATCATAATCAGACAATTACAATCATATATCACAATCATACAATCACAATCATACAATCGAAATCATACAACTACAATCTCCCAAATACAATCATACAATCACAATCATACAATCACAATCATACAATCACAATCATACAATCACAATCATACAATCACAATCATACAATCACAATCATACAATCACAATCATACAATCACAATCATACAATCACAATCATACTATCACAATCATACAATCACAATCATACAATCACATTCATACAATCACAGTCATACAATCACAATCTTACAATCACAATCATACAATCACAATCATACAATGACAGACATACAATCACAGTCATACAATCACAATCATACTATCACAATCATACAATCACAATGATACAATCACAATCATACAATCGCAACCATACAATCGCAATCATACAATCGCAATCATACAATCGCAATCACACAATCACAATCATACAGTCACAATCATACAGTCGCAATCATACAATCACAATCATACAATCACAATCATACAATCGCAATCATACAATCACAATCACACAATCGCATTCATACAATCGCAATCATACAATCACAATCATACAATCACAATCATACAATCACAATCATACAATCACAATCATACAATCACAATCATACAATCACAATCATACAATCACAATCATACAATCACAAAAATACAATCATAATCATACAATCACAATGATACAATCGCAATCATACAATCACAATCATACAATCATAATCATACAATCACAATCATACGATCGCAATCATACAATCACAATCATACCATCACAGTCATACAATCACAATCATACAATCACAATCATACAATCACAATCATACAACCACAGTCATACAATCACAATTTTACAATCACAATCATACAATCTCAATTATACAATCACAGTCATACAATCACAGTCATACAATCACGATCATACAATCACACTCATACAATCAAAATCATACAATCGCAATCATACAATCGCAATCACACAATCACAATCATACAATCACAACAATACAATCACGATCATACAATCACAATCATACAATCACAACCATACTATCACAATCATACAATCACAATCATACAATCACAATCATACATTCACAATCATACAATCACAATCATACTATCACAATCATACAATCAGAATCATGCAATCACAATCATGCAATCACAATCATACTATCACAATCATACAAGCACAATCATACAATCACAATCATACAATCATAATCATACCATCACAATCATACAATCATAATTATACAATCACAATCATACAATCACAATCATACAATCACAGTCATACAATCACAATCTTACAATCACAATCATACTATCACAATCATACAATCACAATCATACAATCACAATCATACAATCACAATCATACAATCATAATCATACAATCACAATCATACAATCGCAATCATACAATCACAATCATACAATCATAATCATACAATCACAATCATACGATCGCAATCATACAATCACAATCATACCATCACAATCATACAATCAGAATCATACAATCATAATAATACAATTACAATCATACATCACAATCATACAATCACAATCGTACAATCGAAATCATACAACTACAATCTCCCAAATACAATCATACAATCACAATCATACAATCACAATCATACAATCACAATCATACAATCACAATCATACAATCACAATCATACAATCACAATCATACAATCACAATCATACTATCACAATCATACAATCACAATCATACAATCACAATCATACAATCACATTCATACAATCACAGTCATACAATCACAATCTTACAATCACAATCATACAATCACAATCATACAATCACAGACATACAATCACAGTCATACAATCACAAAAATAGAATCATAATCATACAATCACAATCATACAATCGCAATCATACAATCGCAATCACACAATCACAATCATACAATTACAATCTTACAATCACAATCATACTATCACAATCATACAATCACAATCATACAATCACAATCATACAATCACAATCATACAATCACAATCATACATTCAAAATCATGCAATCACAATCACACAGTCACAATCATGCAGTCACAATCATTCAATCACAATGATACAATCGCAATCATACAATCACGATCATACAATCATAATCATACAATCCCAATCATACGATCGCAATCATACAATAACAATCATACCATCACAATCATACAATCACAATCATACAATCATAATCATACAATTACAATCATACATCACAATCATACAATCACATTCATACAATCGCAATCATACAACTACAATCTCCCAAATACAATCATACAATCACAATCATACAATCACAATCATACAATCACAATCATACAATCACAATCATACAATCACAATCATACTATCACCATCATACAATCACAACCATACAATCACAATCATACAATCACAATCATACAATCACAGTCATACAATCACAATCTTACAATCACAATCATACAATCACAATCATACAATCACAGTCATACAATCACAGTCATACAATCACAATCATACTATCACAATCATACAATCACACTCATACAATCACAATCATACAATCGCAATCATACAATCGCAATCACACAATCACAATCATACAATTACAATCATACAGTCACAATCATACAATCACAATCATACAATTACAATAATACAATCGCAATCATACAATCACAATCATACAATCACAAAAATAGAATCATAATCATACAATCACAATCATACAATCACAACAATACAATCACGATCATACAATCACAATCATACAATCACAACCATACTATCACAATCATACAATCACAATCATACAATCACAATCATACATTCACAATCATACAATCACAATCATACTATCACAATCATACAATCACAATCATGCAATTACAATCATGCAATCACAATCATACTATCACAATCATACCATCCCAATCATACAAACACAACCGTACAATCATAATCATACAATCACAATCATACAATCATAATTATACAATCACAATCATACAATCACAATCATACAATCACAGTCATACAATCACAATCTTACAATCACAATCATACTATCACAATCATACAATCACAATCATACAATCACAATCATACAATCACAATCATACAATTACAATCATACAATCGCAATAATACATTCACAATCATACAATCACAACCATACTATCACAATCATACAATCACAATAATACAATCGCAATCATACAATCACAATCATACAATCACAAAAATAGAATCATAATCATACAATCACAATCATACAATCACAATCATACAATCACTATCATACAATCACAATCATACAATCACAATCATACAATCACAATCATACAATCACATTCATACAATCACAGTCATACAATCACAATCTTACAATCACAATCATACAATCGCAATCATACAATCACAATCATACAATCGCATTCATACAATCGCAATCATACAATCACAATCATACAATCACAATCATACAATCACAATCATACAATCACAATCATACAATCACAAAAATACAATCATAATTATACAATCACAATGATACAATCGCAATCATACAATCACAATCATACAATCATAATCATACAATCACAATCATACGATCGCAATCATACAATCACAATCATACCATCACAATCATACAATCACAATCATACAATCATAATCATACAATTACAATCATACATCACAATCATACAATCACATTCATACAATCTCAATCATACAACTACAATCTCTCAAATACAATCATACAATCACAATCATACAATCACAATCATACAATCACAATCTTACAATCACAATCATACAATCACAACAATACAATCACGATCATACAATCACAATCATACAATCACAACCATACTATCACAATCATACAATCACAATCATACAATCACAATCATACATTCACAATCATACAATCACAATCATACTATCACAATCATACAATCACAATCATGCAATCACAATCATGCAATCACAATCATACTATCACAATCATACAAGCACAATCATACAATCACAATCATACAATCATAATCAGACAATGACAATCATACAATCACAATCATACAATCACAATCATACAATCACAATCATACAAACACAATCATACAATCACAATCATACAATCACAAAAATACAATCATAATCATACAATCACAATGATACAATCGCAATCATACAATCACAATCATACAATCATAATCATACAATTACAATCATGCGATCACAATCATTCAATCATAATCATACAATCACAATCATACAATCACAATCGTACAATCACAATCGCACAATCACAATCATACAATCACAATCATACAATCACAATCATACAATCACAATCATACAATCACAATCATACAATCACAATCATACAATCACTATCATACAATCACAATCCTACAATCACAGTCATACAATCACAATCATACAATCACAATCATACATTCACTATCATACAATCACAATCATACAATGAAAATCATACAATGACAATCATACGGTCACAATCATGCAATCACAATCATACAGTCGCAATCACACAATCGCAATCATAGAATCACAATCATACAATCACAACCATACAATCACAATCATACAATCACAATAATACTATCGCAATCATACAATCACAATCATACCATCACAATCATACAATCACAATCATACAATCATTATCATACAATCACAATCATACAATCACAATCATACAATCGCAATCATACAATCACAATCATACTATCACAATCATACAATCACAATCATACAATCACAATCATACAATCGCAATCATACAATCGCAATCACACAATCACAATCATACAATTACAATCATACAGTCACAATCATACAATCACAATCATACAATCACAATAATACAATCGCAATCATACAATCACAATCATACAATCACAAAAATAGAATCATAATCATACAATCACAATCATACAATCACAACAATACAATCACGATCATACAATCACAATCATACAATCACAACCATACTATCACAATCATACAATCACAATCATACAATCACAATCATACATTCACAATCATACAATCACAATCATACTATCACAATCATACAATCACAATCACACAATCACAATCATACAATCATAATCAGACAATGACAATCATACAATCACAATCATACAATCACAATCATACAATCACAATCATACAATCACAATCATACAAACACAATCATACAATCACAATCATACAATCACAAAAATACAATCATAATCATACAATCACAATGATACAATCGCAATCATACAATCACAATCATACAATCATAATCATACAATTACAATCATGCGATCACAATCATTCAATCATAATCATACAATCACAATCATACAATCACAATCGTACAATCACAATCGCACAATCACAATCATACAATCACAATCATACAATCACAATCATACAATCACAATCATACAATCACAATCATACAATCGCATTCATACAATCGCAATCATACAATCGCAATCACACAATCACAATCATACAATTACAATCATACAGTCACAATCATACAATCACAATCATACAATCACAATAATACAATCGCAATCATACAATCACAATCATACAATCACAAAAATAGAATCATAATCATACAATCACAATCATACAATCACAACAATACAATCACGATCATACAATCACAATCATACAATCACAACCATACTATCACAATCATACAATCACAATCATACAATCACAATCATACATTCACAATCATACAATCACAATCATACTATCACAATCATACAATCACAATCACACAATCACAATCATACTATCACAATCATACTATCACAATCATACAATCACAATCATACAATCACAATCACACAATCACAATCATACAATCGCAATCCTACAATTACAATCTCCAAAATACAATCTCCCAAATACAATCATACAATCACAATCATACAATCATAATCATACAACCACAATCATACAATCACAATCATACAATCACAGTCATACAATCACAATCTTACAATCACAGTCATACTATCACAATCATACAATCACAATCATACAATCACAATCATACATTCAAAATCATGCAATCACAATCACAGAGTCACAATCATGCAATCACAATCATTCAATCATAATCATACAATCACAATCCTACAATCACAATCGTACAATCACAATCGTACAATCACAATCGCACAATCACAATCATACAATCACAGTCATACAATCACAATCTTACAATCACAATCATACTATCACAATCATACAATCACAATCATACAATCACAATCATACAATCACAATCATACAATCACAATCATACAATCACAATCATACAATCACAATCATACAATCACAATCATACGATCACAATTATACAATCGAAATCATACAACTACAATCTCCCAAATACAATCATACAATCACAATCATACAATCACTATCATACAATCACAATCATACAATCACAATCATACAATCACAATCATACAATCACAATCATACTATCACAATCATGCAATCACAATCATACAATCACAATCATACAATCACATTCATACAATCACAGTCATACAATCACAATCTTACAATCACAATCATACAATCACAATCATACAATCACAATCGTACAATCACAATCGCACAATCACAATCATACCATCACAATCATACAATCAGAATCATACAATCATAATCAGACAATTACAATCATATATCACAATCATACAATCACAATCATACAATCGAAATCATACAACTACAATCTCCCAAATACAATCATACAATCACAATCATACAATCACAATCATACAATCACAATCATACAATCACAATCATACAATCACAATCATACAATCACAATCATACAATCACAATCATACAATCACAATCATACAATCACAATCATACTATCACAATCATACAATCACAATCATACAATCACATTCATACAATCACAGTCATACAATCACAATCTTACAATCACAATCATACAATCACAATCATACAATGACAGACATACAATCACAGTCATACAATCACAATCATACTATCACAATCATACAATCACAATCATACAATCACAATCATACAATCGCAACCATACAATCGCAATCATACAATCGCAATCATACAATCGCAATCACACAATCACAATCATACAGTCACAATCATACAGTCGCAATCATACAATCACAATCATACAATCACAATCATACAATCGCAATCATACAATCACAATCACACAATCGCATTCATACAATCGCAATCATACAATCACAATCATACAATCACAATCATACAATCACAATCATACAATCACAATCATACAATCACAATCATACAATCACAATCATACAATCACAATCATACAATCACAAAAATACAATCATAATCATACAATCACAATGATACAATCGCAATCATACAATCACAATCATACAATCATAATCATACAATCACAATCATACGATCGCAATCATACAATCACAATCATACCATCACAGTCATACAATCACAATCATACAATCACAATCATACAATCACAATCATACAACCACAGTCATACAATCACAATTTTACAATCACAATCATACAATCTCAATTATACAATCACAGTCATACAATCACAGTCATACAATCACGATCATACAATCACACTCATACAATCAAAATCATACAATCGCAATCATACAATCGCAATCACACAATCACAATCATACAATCACAACAATACAATCACGATCATACAATCACAATCATACAATCACAACCATACTATCACAATCATACAATCACAATCATACAATCACAATCATACATTCACAATCATACAATCACAATCATACTATCACAATCATACAATCAGAATCATGCAATCACAATCATGCAATCACAATCATACTATCACAATCATACAAGCACAATCATACAATCACAATCATACAATCATAATCATACCATCACAATCATACAATCATAATTATACAATCACAATCATACAATCACAATCATACAATCACAGTCATACAATCACAATCTTACAATCACAATCATACTATCACAATCATACAATCACAATCATACAATCACAATCATACAATCACAATCATACAATCATAATCATACAATCACAATCATACAATCGCAATCATACAATCACAATCATACAATCATAATCATACAATCACAATCATACGATCGCAATCATACAATCACAATCATACCATCACAATCATACAATCAGAATCATACAATCATAATAATACAATTACAATCATACATCACAATCATACAATCACAATCGTACAATCGAAATCATACAACTACAATCTCCCAAATACAATCATACAATCACAATCATACAATCACAATCATACAATCACAATCATACAATCACAATCATACAATCACAATCATACAATCACAATCATACAATCACAATCATACTATCACAATCATACAATCACAATCATACAATCACAATCATACAATCACATTCATACAATCACAGTCATACAATCACAATCTTACAATCACAATCATACAATCACAATCATACAATCACAGACATACAATCACAGTCATACAATCACAAAAATAGAATCATAATCATACAATCACAATCATACAATCGCAATCATACAATCGCAATCACACAATCACAATCATACAATTACAATCTTACAATCACAATCATACTATCACAATCATACAATCACAATCATACAATCACAATCATACAATCACAATCATACAATCACAATCATACATTCAAAATCATGCAATCACAATCACACAGTCACAATCATGCAGTCACAATCATTCAATCACAATGATACAATCGCAATCATACAATCACGATCATACAATCATAATCATACAATCCCAATCATACGATCGCAATCATACAATAACAATCATACCATCACAATCATACAATCACAATCATACAATCATAATCATACAATTACAATCATACATCACAATCATACAATCACATTCATACAATCGCAATCATACAACTACAATCTCCCAAATACAATCATACAATCACAATCATACAATCACAATCATACAATCACAATCATACAATCACAATCATACAATCACAATCATACTATCACCATCATACAATCACAACCATACAATCACAATCATACAATCACAATCATACAATCACAGTCATACAATCACAATCTTACAATCACAATCATACAATCACAATCATACAATCACAGTCATACAATCACAGTCATACAATCACAATCATACTATCACAATCATACAATCACACTCATACAATCACAATCATACAATCGCAATCATACAATCGCAATCACACAATCACAATCATACAATTACAATCATACAGTCACAATCATACAATCACAATCATACAATTACAATAATACAATCGCAATCATACAATCACAATCATACAATCACAAAAATAGAATCATAATCATACAATCACAATCATACAATCACAACAATACAATCACGATCATACAATCACAATCATACAATCACAACCATACTATCACAATCATACAATCACAATCATACAATCACAATCATACATTCACAATCATACAATCACAATCATACTATCACAATCATACAATCACAATCATGCAATTACAATCATGCAATCACAATCATACTATCACAATCATACCATCCCAATCATACAAACACAACCGTACAATCATAATCATACAATCACAATCATACAATCATAATTATACAATCACAATCATACAATCACAATCATACAATCACAGTCATACAATCACAATCTTACAATCACAATCATACTATCACAATCATACAATCACAATCATACAATCACAATCATACAATCACAATCATACAATTACAATCATACAATCGCAATAATACATTCACAATCATACAATCACAACCATACTATCACAATCATACAATCACAATAATACAATCGCAATCATACAATCACAATCATACAATCACAAAAATAGAATCATAATCATACAATCACAATCATACAATCACAATCATACAATCACTATCATACAATCACAATCATACAATCACAATCATACAATCACAATCATACAATCACATTCATACAATCACAGTCATACAATCACAATCTTACAATCACAATCATACAATCGCAATCATACAATCACAATCATACAATCGCATTCATACAATCGCAATCATACAATCACAATCATACAATCACAATCATACAATCACAATCATACAATCACAATCATACAATCACAAAAATACAATCATAATTATACAATCACAATGATACAATCGCAATCATACAATCACAATCATACAATCATAATCATACAATCACAATCATACGATCGCAATCATACAATCACAATCATACCATCACAATCATACAATCACAATCATACAATCATAATCATACAATTACAATCATACATCACAATCATACAATCACATTCATACAATCTCAATCATACAACTACAATCTCTCAAATACAATCATACAATCACAATCATACAATCACAATCATACAATCACAATCTTACAATCACAATCATACAATCACAACAATACAATCACGATCATACAATCACAATCATACAATCACAACCATACTATCACAATCATACAATCACAATCATACAATCACAATCATACATTCACAATCATACAATCACAATCATACTATCACAATCATACAATCACAATCATGCAATCACAATCATGCAATCACAATCATACTATCACAATCATACAAGCACAATCATACAATCACAATCATACAATCATAATCAGACAATGACAATCATACAATCACAATCATACAATCACAATCATACAATCACAATCATACAAACACAATCATACAATCACAATCATACAATCACAAAAATACAATCATAATCATACAATCACAATGATACAATCGCAATCATACAATCACAATCATACAATCATAATCATACAATCACAATCATACGATCGCAATCATACAATCACAATCATACCATCACAATCATACAATCACAATCATACAAACACAATCATACAATCACAATCATACAATCACAAAAATACAATCATAATCATACAATCACAATGATACACTCGCAATCATACAATCACAATCATACAATCATAATCATACAATCACAATCATACGATCGCAATCATACAATCACAATCATACCATCACAATCATACAATCACAATCATACAATCACAATCATACAATCACAATCATACAATCACAATCATACAATCACAATCATACAATCACGATCATACAATCACAATCATACAATCACAATCATACAATCACAATCATACAATCACAATCATACAATCACAATCATACAATCACAATCATACAATCACAATCATACAATCACAATCATACAATCACAATCATACAATCACAAAAATACAATCATAATCATACAATCACAATCATACAATCGCAATCATACAATCACAATCATACAATCATAATCATACAATCACAATCATACGATCGCAATCATACGATCGCAATCATACCATCACAATCATACAATCAGAATCATACAGTCATAATCATACAATTACAATCATACATCACAATCATACAATCACAATCATACAATCGAAATCATACAACTACAATCTCCCAAATACAATCATACAATCACAATCATACAATCACAATCATACAATCACAATCATACAATCACAATCATACAATCACAATCATACAATCACAATCATACAATCACAATCATACAATCACAATCATAAAATCACAATCATACAATCACAATCATACTATCACAATCATACAATCACAATCATACAATCACAATCATACAATCACATTCATACAATCACAGTCATACAATCACAATCTTACAATCACAATCATACAATCACAATCATACAATCACAGACATACAATCACAGTCATACAATCACAATCATACTATCACAATCATACAATCACAATCATACAATCAGAATCATACAATCGCAATCATACAATCGCAATCATACAATCGCAATCATACAATCGCAATCACACAATCACAATCATACAATCACAATCATACAGTCACAATCATACAATCACAATCATACAATCACAATCATACAATCGCAATCATACAATCACAATCATACAATCGCATTCATACAATCGCAATCATACAATCACAATCATACAACCACAATCATACAATCACAATCATACAATCACAATCATACAATCACAAAAATACAATCATAATCATACAATCACAATGATACAATCGCAATCATACAATCACAATCATACAATCATAATCATACAATCACAATCATACGATCGCAATCATACAATCACAATCATACCATCACAATCATACAATCACAATCATACAATCATAATCATACAATTACAATCATACATCACAATCATACAATCACATTTATACAATCACAATCATACAATCACAATCATACAATCATAATCATACAATCACAATCACACAATCACAATCATACAATCGCAATCCTACAATTACAATCTCCAAAATACAATCTCCCAAATACAATCATACAATCACAATCATACAATCATAATCATACAATCACAATCATACAATCACAATCATACAATCACAGTCATACAATCACAATCTTACAATCACAATCATACTATCATAATCATACAATCACAATCATACAATCACAATCATACATTCAAAATCATGCAATCACAATCACAGAGTCACAATCATGCAATCACAATCATTCAATCATAATCATACAATCACAATCCTACAATCACAATCGTACAATCACAATCGTACAATCACAATCGCACAATCACAATCATACAATCACAGTCATACAATCACAATCTTACAATCACAATCATACTATCACAATCATACAATCACAATCATACAATCACAATCATACAATCACAATCATACAATCACAATCATACAATCACAATCATACAATCACAATCATACAATCACAATCATACAATCACAATCATACAATCACAATCATACAATCGAAATCATACAACTACAATCTCCCAAATACAATCATACAATCACAATCATACAATCACTATCATACAATCACAATCATACAATCACAAACATACAAACACAATCATACAATCACAATCATACTATCACAATCATGCAATCACAATCATACAATCACAATCATACAATCACATTCATACAATCACAGTCATACAATCACAATCTTACAATCACAATCATACAATCACAATCATACAATCACAATCGTACAATCACAATCGCACAATCACAATCATACAATCATAATCATACAATTACAATCATGCAATCACAATCATTCAATCATAATCATACAATCGCAATCATACAATCACAATCGTACAATCACAATCGCACAATCACAATCATACCATCACAATCATACAGTCAGAATCATACAATCATAATCAGACAATTACAATCATATATCACAATCATACAATCACAATCATACAATCGAAATCATACAACTACAATCTCCCAAATACAATCAGACAATCACAATCATACAATCACAATCATACAATCACAATCATACAATCACAATCATACAATCACAATCATACAATCACAATCATACAATCACAATCATACAATCACAATCATACAATCACAATCATACAATCACAATCATACAATCACAATCATACTATCACAATCATACAATCACAATCATACAGTCATAATCATACAATCACAATCATACAATCGAAATCATACAACTACAATCTCCCAAATACAATCATACAATCACAATCATACAATCACAATCATACAATCACAATCATACAATCACAATCATACAATCACAATCATACTATCACAATCATACAATCACAATCATACAATCACAATCATACAATCACAATCATACAATAACAATCATACTATCGCAATCATACAATCACAATCATACAATCACAATCATACAATCACAATCATACAATCACAATCATACAATCACAATCATACAATCACAATCATACAATCACAAAAATACAATCATAATCATACAATCACAATCATACAATCCCAATCATACAATCACAATCATACAACCATAATCATACAATCACAATCATACGATCGCAATCATACAATCACAATCATACCATCACAATCATACAATCAGAATCATACAGTCATAATCATACAATTACAATCATACATCACAATCATACAATCACAATCATACAATCGAAATCATACAACTACAATCTCCCAAATACAATCATACAATCACAATCATACAATCACAATCATACAATCACAATCATACAATCACAATCATACAATCACAATCATACAATCACAATCATAAAATCACAATCATACAATCACAATCATACTATCACAATCATACAATCACAATCACACAATCACATTCATACAATCACAGTCATACAATCACAATCTTACAATCACAATCATACAGTCACAATCATACAATCACAATCGTACAATCCCAATCGCACAATCACAATCATACAATCATAATCATACAATTACAATCATGCGATCACAATCATTCAATCATAATCATACAATCACAATCATACAATCACAATCGTACAATCACAATCGCACAATCACAATCATACAATCACAATCATACAATCACAATCATACAATCACTATCATACAATCACAATCCTACAATCACAATCATACAATCACAATCATACTATCACAATCATACATTCACAATCATACAATCACAATCATACAATGAAAATCATAAAATGACAATCATACGGTCACAATCATGCAATCACAACCATACAATCGCAATCATACAATCGCAATCATACAATCGCAATCACACAATCACAATCATACAATTACAATCTTACAATCACAATCATACTATCACAATCATACAATCACAATCATACAATCACAATCATACAATCACAATCATACATTCAAAATCATGCAATCACAATCACACAGTCACAATCATGCAATCACAATCATTCAATCATAATCATACAATCACAATCCTACAATCACAATCGTACAATCACAATCGTACAATCACAATCGCACAATCACATTCATACAATCACAGTCATACAATCACAATCTTACAATCACAATCATACTATCACAATCATACAATCACAATCATACAATCACAATCATACAATCACAATCATACAATCACAATCATACAATCACAATCAAACAATCACAATCATACAATCGCAATCATACAATCACAATCATACAATCATAATCATACCCTCACAATCATACGATCGCAATCATACAATCACAATCATACCATCACAATCATACAATCACAATCATACAATCCCAATCATACAATCACAATCATACTATCACAATCATACAATCACAATCATGCAATCACAATCATACAATCACAATCATACAATCACAATCATACAATCACAATCATACAATCACAATCATACAATCGCAATCATACAATCGCAATCATACAATCACAATCATACAATCACAATCATACAATCACAATCATACATTCAAAATAATGCAATCACAATCATACAATCACAATCATGCAATCACAATCATACAATCACAATCATACTATCACAATCATACAATCACAATCCTACAATCACAATCATACAATCAATATCATACAATCACAATCATACAATCACAATCATGTAATCACAATCATACAATCGCATTCATACAATCGCAATCATACAATCACAATCATACAATCACAATCATACAATCACAATCATACAATCACAATCATACAATCACAATCATACAATCACAATCATACAATCACAATCATACAATCACAATCATACAATCACAATCATACAATCACAATCATACAATCACAATCATACAATCACAATCATACAATCACAATCATACAATCACAATCATACAATCACAATCAT
The DNA here is from genome assembly GCF_050947335.1 of Megachile rotundata. Classification (NCBI taxonomy): domain Eukaryota; kingdom Metazoa; phylum Arthropoda; class Insecta; order Hymenoptera; family Megachilidae; genus Megachile; species Megachile rotundata. The sequence goes on along the minus strand of NW_027473336.1, from coordinate 499,634 downwards.
ACAATCACAATCATACAATCACAATCATACAATCACAATCATACAATCACAATCATACAATCACAATCATACAATCACAATCATACAATCACAATCATACAATCACAATCATACAATCACAATCATACAATCACAATCATACAATCACAATCATACAATCACAATCATACAATCACAAAAATACAATCATAATCATACAATCACAATCATACAATCGCAATCATACAATCACAATCATACAATCATAATCATACAATCACAATCATACGATCGCAATCATACGATCGCAATCATACCATCACAATCATACAATCAGAATCATACAGTCATAATCATACAATTACAATCATACATCACAATCATACAATCACAATCATACAATCGAAATCATACAACTACAATCTCCCAAATACAATCATACAATCACAATCATACAATCACAATCATACAATCACAATCATACAATCACAATCATACAATCACAATCATACAATCACAATCATACAATCACAATCATAAAATCACAATCATACAATCACAATCATACTATCACAATCATACAATCACAATCATACAATCACAATCATACAATCACATTCATACAATCACAGTCATACAATCACAATCTTACAATCACAATCATACAATCACAATCATACAATCACAGACATACAATCACAGTCATACAATCACAATCATACTATCACAATCATACAATCACAATCATACAATCAGAATCATACAATCGCAATCATACAATCGCAATCATACAATCGCAATCATACAATCGCAATCACACAATCACAATCATACAATCACAATCATACAGTCACAATCATACAATCACAATCATACAATCACAATCATACAATCGCAATCATACAATCACAATCATACAATCGCATTCATACAATCGCAATCATACAATCACAATCATACAACCACAATCATACAATCACAATCATACAATCACAATCATACAATCACAAAAATACAATCATAATCATACAATCACAATGATACAATCGCAATCATACAATCACAATCATACAATCATAATCATACAATCACAATCATACGATCGCAATCATACAATCACAATCATACCATCACAATCATACAATCACAATCATACAATCATAATCATACAATTACAATCATACATCACAATCATACAATCACATTCATACAATCACAATCATACAATCACAATCATACAATCATAATCATACAATCACAATCACACAATCACAATCATACAATCGCAATCCTACAATTACAATCTCCAAAATACAATCTCCCAAATACAATCATACAATCACAATCATACAATCATAATCATACAATCACAATCATACAATCACAATCATACAATCACAGTCATACAATCACAATCTTACAATCACAATCATACTATCATAATCATACAATCACAATCATACAATCACAATCATACATTCAAAATCATGCAATCACAATCACAGAGTCACAATCATGCAATCACAATCATTCAATCATAATCATACAATCACAATCCTACAATCACAATCGTACAATCACAATCGTACAATCACAATCGCACAATCACAATCATACAATCACAGTCATACAATCACAATCTTACAATCACAATCATACTATCACAATCATACAATCACAATCATACAATCACAATCATACAATCACAATCATACAATCACAATCATACAATCACAATCATACAATCACAATCATACAATCACAATCATACAATCACAATCATACAATCACAATCATACAATCGAAATCATACAACTACAATCTCCCAAATACAATCATACAATCACAATCATACAATCACTATCATACAATCACAATCATACAATCACAAACATACAAACACAATCATACAATCACAATCATACTATCACAATCATGCAATCACAATCATACAATCACAATCATACAATCACATTCATACAATCACAGTCATACAATCACAATCTTACAATCACAATCATACAATCACAATCATACAATCACAATCGTACAATCACAATCGCACAATCACAATCATACAATCATAATCATACAATTACAATCATGCAATCACAATCATTCAATCATAATCATACAATCGCAATCATACAATCACAATCGTACAATCACAATCGCACAATCACAATCATACCATCACAATCATACAGTCAGAATCATACAATCATAATCAGACAATTACAATCATATATCACAATCATACAATCACAATCATACAATCGAAATCATACAACTACAATCTCCCAAATACAATCATACAATCACAATCATACAATCACAATCATACAATCACAATCATACAATCACAATCATACAATCACAATCATACTATCACAATCATACAATCACAATCATACAATCACAATCATACAATCACAATCATACAATAACAATCATACTATCGCAATCATACAATCACAATCATACAATCACAATCATACAATCACAATCATACAATCACAATCATACAATCACAATCATACAATCACAATCATACAATCACAAAAATACAATCATAATCATACAATCACAATCATACAATCCCAATCATACAATCACAATCATACAACCATAATCATACAATCACAATCATACGATCGCAATCATACAATCACAATCATACCATCACAATCATACAATCAGAATCATACAGTCATAATCATACAATTACAATCATACATCACAATCATACAATCACAATCATACAATCGAAATCATACAACTACAATCTCCCAAATACAATCATACAATCACAATCATACAATCACAATCATACAATCACAATCATACAATCACAATCATACAATCACAATCATACAATCACAATCATAAAATCACAATCATACAATCACAATCATACTATCACAATCATACAATCACAATCACACAATCACATTCATACAATCACAGTCATACAATCACAATCTTACAATCACAATCATACAGTCACAATCATACAATCACAATCGTACAATCCCAATCGCACAATCACAATCATACAATCATAATCATACAATTACAATCATGCGATCACAATCATTCAATCATAATCATACAATCACAATCATACAATCACAATCGTACAATCACAATCGCACAATCACAATCATACAATCACAATCATACAATCACAATCATACAATCACTATCATACAATCACAATCCTACAATCACAATCATACAATCACAATCATACAATCACAATCATACATTCACAATCATACAATCACAATCATACAATGAAAATCATAAAATGACAATCATACGGTCACAATCATGCAATCACAACCATACAATCGCAATCATACAATCGCAATCATACAATCGCAATCACACAATCACAATCATACAATTACAATCTTACAATCACAATCATACTATCACAATCATACAATCACAATCATACAATCACAATCATACAATCACAATCATACATTCAAAATCATGCAATCACAATCACACAGTCACAATCATGCAATCACAATCATTCAATCATAATCATACAATCACAATCCTACAATCACAATCGTACAATCACAATCGTACAATCACAATCGCACAATCACATTCATACAATCACAGTCATACAATCACAATCTTACAATCACAATCATACTATCACAATCATACAATCACAATCATACAATCACAATCATACAATCACAATCATACAATCACAATCATACAATCACAATCAAACAATCACAATCATACAATCGCAATCATACAATCACAATCATACAATCATAATCATACCCTCACAATCATACGATCGCAATCATACAATCACAATCATACCATCACAATCATACAATCACAATCATACAATCACAATCATACAATCACAATCATACTATCACAATCATACAATCACAATCATGCAATCACAATCATACAATCACAATCATACAATCACAATCATACAATCACAATCATACAATCACAATCATACAATCGCAATCATACAATCGCAATCATACAATCACAATCATACAATCACAATCATACAATCACAATCATACATTCAAAATAATGCAATCACAATCATACAATCACAATCATGCAATCACAATCATACAATCACAATCATACTATCACAATCATACAATCACAATCCTACAATCACAATCATACAATCAATATCATACAATCACAATCATACAATCACAATCATGTAATCACAATCATACAATCGCATTCATACAATCGCAATCATACAATCACAATCATACAATCACAATCATACAATCACAATCATACAATCACAATCATACAATCACAATCATACAATCACAATCATACAATCACAATCATACAATCACAATCATACAATCACAATCATACAATCACAATCATACAATCACAATCATACAATCACAATCATACAATCACAATGATACAATCGCAATCATACAATCACGATCATACAATCATAATCATACAATCACAATCATACGATCGCAATCATACAATCACAATCATACCATCACAATCATACAATCACAATCATACAATCATAATCATACAATTACAATCATACATCACAATCATACAATCACATTCATACAATCGCAATCATACAACTACAATCTCCCAAATACAATCATACAATCACAATCATACAATCACAATCATACAATCACAATCATACAATCACAATCATACTATCACCATCATACAATCACAACCAGACAATCACAATCATACAATCACAATCATACAATCACAGTCATACAATCACAATCTTACAATCACAATCATACAATCACAATCATACAATCACAGTCATACAATCACAGTCATACAATCACAATCATACTATCACAATCATACAATCACACTCATACAATCACAATCATACAATCGCAATCATACAATCGCAATCACACAATCACAATCATACAATTACAATCATACAGTCACAATCATACAATCACAATCATACAATCACAATCATACAATCGCAATCATACTATCGCAATCATACAATCGCAATCATACCATCACAATCATACAGTCACAACCATACAATCATAATCATACAATCACAATCATACAATCATAATCATACAATCGCAATCATACAATCGCAATCATACAATCACAATCATACAATCACAATCATACAATCACAATCATACAATTACAATCATACAATCACAATCATACAATCACAATCATACATTCACAATCATACAAACACAATCATACAATCACAATCATACAATCACAATCATACAATCACAATCATACAATCACAATCTTACAATCACAATCATACTATCACAATCATACAATCACAATCATACAATCACAATCATACAATCACAATCATACAATCACAATCATACAATCACAATCATACAATCGCAATCATACAATCGCAATCATACAATCACAATCATACAATCATAATCATACCCTCACAATCATACGATCGCAATCATACAATCACAATCATACCATCACAATCATACAATCACAATCATACAATCATAATCATACAATTACAATCATACATCACAATCATACAATCACAATCATACAATCGAAATCATACAACTACAATCTCCCAGATACAATCATACAATCACAATCATACAATCACAATCATACAATCACAATCATACAATCACAATCATACAATCGCAATCATACAATCACAATCATACAATCACAATCATACAATCACAATCATACAATCGCAATCATACAATCACAATCATACAATCACAATCATACAATCACAATCATACAATCGCAATCATACTATCGCAATCATACAATCGCAATCATACCATCACAATCATACAGTCACAACCATACAATCATAATCATACAATCACAATCATACAATCATAATCATACAATCGCAATCATACAATCGCAATCATACAATCACAATCATACAATCACAATCATACAATCACAATCATACAATTACAATCATACAATCACAATCATACAATCACAATCATACAATCACAATCATACAAACACAATCATACAATCACAATCATACAATCACAATCATACAATCACAATCATACAATCACAATCATACAATCACAATCTTACAATCACAATCATACTATCACAATCATACAATCACAATCATACAATCACAATCATACAATCACAATCATACAATCACAATCATACAATCACAATCATACAATCACAATCATACAATCGCAATCATACAATCGCAATCATACAATCACAATCATACAATCATAATCATACCCTCACAATCATACGATCGCAATCATACAATCACAATCATACCATCACAATCATACAATCACAATCATACAATCATAATCATACAATTACAATCATACATCACAATCATACAATCACAATCATACAATCGAAATCATACAACTACAATCTCCCAAATACAATCATACAATCACAATCATACAATCACAATCATACAATCGCAATCATACAATCGCAATCATACAATCGCAATCATACAATCACAATCATACAATCACAATCATACAATCACAATCATACAATCACAATCATACAATCACAATCATACAATCACAATCATACAATCACAATCATACAATCACAAAAATACAATCATAATCATACAACCACAATCATACAATCGCAATCATACAATCACAATCATACAATCATAATCATACAATCACAATCATACGATCGCAATCATACAATCACAATCATACCATCACAATCATACAATCAGAATCATACAATCATAATCATACAATTACAATCATACATCACAATCATACAATCACAATCATACAATCGAAATCATACAACTACAATCTCCCAAATACAATCATACAATCACAATCATACAATCACTATCATACAATCACAATCATACAATCACAATCATACAATCACAATCATACAATCACATTCATACAATCACAGTCATACAATCACAATCTTACAATCACAATCATACAATCACAATCATACAATCACAATCGTACAATCACAACCGCACAATCACAATCATACAATCATAATCATACAATTACAATCATGCGATCACAATCATTCAATCATAATCATACAATCACAATCATACAATCACAATCGTACAATCACAATCGCACAATCACAATCATACAATCACAATCATACAATCACAATCATACAATCACAATCATACAATCACAATCATACAATCACAATCATACAATCACAATCATACAATCACAATCATACAATCACAATCATACAATCACTATCATACAATCACAATCCTACAATCACAATCATACAATCACAATCATACAATCACAATCATACAATGAAAATCATGCAATGACAATCATACGGTCACAATCATGCAATCACAATCATACAATCGCAATCATACAATCGCAATCATACAATCACAATCATACAATCACAACCATACAATCACAATCATACAATCACAATAATACTATCGCAATCATACAATCACAATCATACCATCACAATCATACAATCACAATCATACAATCATTATCATACAATCACAATCATACAATCACATTCATACAATCGCAATCATACAATCACAACCATACAATCACAATCATACAATCCCAATCATACAATCATTATCATACAATCACAATCATACAATCACAATCATACAATCGCAATCATACAATCACAACCATACAATCACAATCATACAATCACAATCATACAATCACAATCGTACAATCGCAATCATACAATCACAATCATACAATCACAATCATACAATCACAATCATACAATCACAATCATACAATCACAATCATACAATCACAATCATACAATCACAATCATACAATCACAATCATACAATCACAATCATACAATCACAATCATACAATCACAATCATACAATCACAATCATACAATCACAATCATACAATCACAATCATACAATCACAATCATACAATCACAATCATACAATCATAATCATACAATTACAATCATGCGATCACAATCATTCAATCATAATCATACAATCACAATCGTACAATCACAATCGTACAATCACAATCGCACAATCACAATCATACAATCACAATCATACAATCACAATCATACAATCACTATCATACAATCACAATCCTACAATCACAATCATACAATCACAATCATACAATCACAATCATACATTCACAATCATACAATCACAATCATACAATGAAAATCATACAATGACAATCATACGGTCACAATCATGCAATCACAACCATACAATCGCAATCATACAATCGCAATCATACAATCGCAATCACACAATCACAATCATACAATTACAATCTTACAATCACAATCTTACTATCACAATCATACAATCACAATCATACAATCACAATCATACAATCACAATCATACATTCAAAATCATGCAATCACAATCACACAGTCACAATCATGCAATCACAATCATTCAATCATAATCATACAATCACAATCCTACAATCACAATCGTACAATCACAATCGTACAATCACAATCGCACAATCACATTCATACAATCACAGTCATACAATCACAATCTTACAATCACAATCATACTATCACAATCATACAATCACAATCATACAATCACAATCATACAATCACAATCATACAATCACAATCATACAATCACAATCATACAATCACAATCATACAATCGCAATCATACAATCACAATCATACAATCATAATCATACCCTCACAATCATACGATCGCAATCATACAATCACAATCATACCATCACAATCATACAATCACAATCATACAATCACAATCATACAATCACAATCATACTATCACAATCATACAATCACAATCATGCAATCACAATCATACAATCACAATCATACAATCACAATCATACAATCACAATCATACAATCACAATCATACAATCACAATCATACAATCGCAATCATACAATCACAATCATACAATCACAATCATACAATCACAATCATACAATCACAATCATACATTCAAAATAATGCAATCACAATCATACAATCACAATCATGCAATCACAATCATACAATCACAATCATACTATCACAATCATACAATCACAATCCTACAATCACAATCATACAATCAATATCATACAATCACAATCATACAATCACAATCATGTAATCACAATCATACAATCGCATTCATACAATCGCAATCATACAATCACAATCATACAATCACAATCATACAATCACAATCATACAATCACAATCATACAATCACAATCATACAATCACAATCATACAATCACAATCATACAATCACAATCATACAATCACAATCATACAATCACAATCATACAATCACAATCATACAATCACAATGATACAATCGCAATCATACAATCACGATCATACAATCATAATCATACAATCACAATCATACGATCGCAATCATACAATCACAATCATACCATCACAATCATACAATCACAATCATACAATCATAATCATACAATTACAATCATACATCACAATCATACAATCACATTCATACAATCGCAATCATACAACTACAATCTCCCAAATACAATCATACAATCACAATCATACAATCACAATCATACAATCACAATCATACAATCACAATCATACAATCACAATCATACTATCACCATCATACAATCACAACCAGACAATCACAATCATACAATCACAATCATACAATCACAGTCATACAATCACAATCTTACAATCACAATCATACAATCACAATCATACAATCACAGTCATACAATCACAGTCATACAATCACAATCATACTATCACAATCATACAATCACACTCATACAATCACAATCATACAATCGCAATCATACAATCGCAATCACACAATCACAATCATACAATTACAATCATACAGTCACAATCATACAATCACAATCATACAATCACAATCATACAATCGCAATCATACTATCGCAATCATACAATCGCAATCATACCATCACAATCATACAGTCACAACCATACAATCATAATCATACAATCACAATCATACAATCATAATCATACAATCGCAATCATACAATCGCAATCATACAATCACAATCATACAATCACAATCATACAATCACAATCATACAATTACAATCATACAATCACAATCATACAATCACAATCATACAATCACAATCATACAATCACAATCATACAAACACAATCATACAATCACAACCATGCAATCACAATCATACAATCACAATCATACAATCACAATCTTACAATCACAATCATACTATCACAATCATACAATCACAATCATACAATCACAATCATACAATCACAATCATACAATCACAATCATACAATCACAATCATACAATCACAATCATACAATCGCAATCATACAATCGCAATCATACAATCACAATCATACAATCATAATCATACCCTCACAATCATACGATCGCAATCATACAATCACAATCACACCATCACAATCATACAATCACAATCATACAATCATAATCATACAATTACAATCATACATCACAATCACACAATCACAATCATACAATCGAAATCATACAACTACAATCTCCCAAATACAATCATACAATCACAATCATACAATCACAATCATACAATCACAATCATACAATCACAATCATACAATCGCAATCATACAATCACAATCATACAATCACAATCATACAATCACAATCATACAATCGCAATCATACAATCACAATCATACAATCACAATCATACAATCACAATCATACAATCGCAATCATACTATCGCAATCATACAATCGCAATCATACCATCACAATCATACAGTCACAACCATACAATCATAATCATACAATCACAATCATACAATCATAATCATACAATCGCAATCATACAATCGCAATCATACAATCACAATCATACAATCACAATCATACAATCACAATCCTACAATTACAATCATACAATCACAATCATACAATCACAATCATACAATCACAATCATACAAACACAATCATACAATCACAATCATACAATCACAATCATACAATCACAATCATACAATCACAATCTTACAATCACAATCATACTATCACAATCATACAATCGCAATCATACAATCGCAATCATACAATCACAATCATACAATCATAATCATACCCTCACAATCATACGATCGCAATCATACAATCACAATCATACCATCACAATCATACAATCACAATCATACAATCATAATCATACAATTACAATCATACATCACAATCATACAATCACAATCATACAATCGAAATCATACAACTACAATCTCCCAAATACAATCATACAATCACAATCATACAATCACAATCATACAATCACAATCATACAATCACAATCATACAATCGCAATCATACAATCACAATCATACAATCACAATCATACAATCACAATCATACAATCACAATCATACAATCACAATCATACAATCACAATCATACAATCACAAAAATACAATCATAATCATACAACCACAATCATACAATCGCAATCATACAATCACAATCATACAATCATAATCATACAATCACAATCATACGATCGCAATCATACAATCACAATCATACCATCACAATCATACAATCAGAATCATACAATCATAATCATACAATTACAATCATACATCACAATCATACAATCACAATCATACAATCGAAATCATACAACTACAATCTCCCAAATACAATCATACAATCACAATCATACAATCACTATCATACAATCACAATCATACAATCACAATCATACAATCACAATCATACAATCACATTCATACAATCACAGTCATACGATCACAATCTTACAATCACAATCATACAATCACAATCATACAATCACAATCGTACAATCACAACCGCACAATCACAATCATACAATCATAATCATACAATTACAATCATGCGATCACAATCATTCAATCATAATCATACAATCACAATCATACAATCACAATCGTACAATCACAATCGCACAATCACAATCATACAATCACAATCATACAATCACAATCATACAATCACAATCATACAATCACAATCATACAATCACAATCATACAATCACAATCATACAATCACAATCATACAATCACTATCATACAATCACAATCCTACAATCACAATCATACAATCACAATCATACAATCACAATCATACATTCACTATCATACAATCACAATCATACAATGAAAATCATACAATGACAATCATACAGTCACAATCATGCAATCACAATCATACAATCGCAATCATACAATCGCAATCATACAATCACAATCATACAATCACAACCATACAATCACAATCATACAATCACAATAATACTATCGCAATCATACAATCACAATCATACCATCACAATCATACAATCACAATCATACAATCATTATCATACAATCACAATCATACAATCACATTCATACAATCGCAATCATACAATCACAACCATACAATCACAATCATACAATCACAATCATACAATCATTATCATACAATCACAATCATACAATCACAATCATACAATCGCAATCATACAATCACAACCATACAATCACAATCATACAATCACAATCATACAATCACAATCGTACAATCGCAATCATACAATCACAATCATACAATCACAATCATACAATCACAATCATACAATCACAATCATACAATCACAATCATACAATCACAATCATACAATCACAATCATACAATCACAATCATACAATCACAATCATACAATCACAATCATACAATCACAATCATACAATCACAATCATACAAGCACATTCATACAATCACAGTCATACAATCACAATCTTACAATCACAATCATACAATCACAATCCTACAATCACAATCATACAATCACAATCATACAATCACAATCATACTTTCACAATCATACAATCACAATCATACAATGAAAATCATACAATGACAATCATACGGTCACAATCATGCAATCACAATCATACAATCGCAATCATACAATCGCAATCATACAATCACAATCATTCAATCACAACCATACAATCACAATCATACAATCACAATCATACAATCACAATCATACAATCACAATAATACTATCGCAATCATACAATCACAATCATACCATCACAAAAATACAATCATAATCATACAACCACAATCATACAATCGCAATCATACAATCACAATCATACAATCATAATCATACAATCAGAATCATACGATCGCAATCATACAATCACAATCATACCATCACAATCATACAATCAGAATCATACAATCATAGTCATACAATTACAATCATTCATCACAATCATACAATCACAATCATACAATCGAAATCATACCACTACAATCTCCCAAATACAATCATACAATCACAATCATACAATCACTATCATACAATCACAATCATACAATCACAATCATACAATCACAATCATACTATCACAATCATACAATCACAATCATACTATCACAATCATACAATCACAATCATACAATCACAATCATACAATCACATTCATACAATCACAGTCATACAATCACAATCTTACAATCACAATCATACAATCACAATCATACAATCACAATCATGCAATCACAATCATACAATCACAATCATACAATCACAATCATACAATCACAATCATACAATCACAATCATACAATCGCAATCATACAATCGCAACCATACAATCACAATCATACAATCACAATCATACAATCACAATCATACAATCACAATCATACAATCACAATCATACATTCAAAATAATGCAATCACAATCATACAATCACAATCATGCAATCACAATCATACAATCACAATCATACTATCACAATCATACAATCACAATCCTACAATCACAATCATACAATCAATATCATACAATCACAATCATACAATCACAATCATGTAATCACAATCATACAATCGCATTCATACAATCGCAATCATACAATCACAATCATACAATCACAATCATACAATCACAATCATACAATCACAATCATACAATCACAATCATACAATCACAATCATACAATCACAATCATACAATCACAATCATACAATCACAATCATACAATCACTATCATACAATCACAATCATACAATCACAATCATACAATCACAATCATACAATCACAATCATACAATCACAATCATACTATCACAATCATACAATCACAATCATACAATCACAATCATACAATCACATTCATACAATCACAGTCATACAATCACAATCTTACAATCACAATCATACAATCACAATCATACAATCACAATCATGCAATCACAATCATACAATCACAATCATACAATCACAATCATACAATCACAATCATACAATCACAATCATACAATCGCAATCATACAATCGCAACCATACAATCACAATCATACAATCACAATCATACAATCACAATCATACAATCACAATCTTACAATCACAATCATACAATCACAATCATACAATCACAGTCATACAATCACAGTCATACAATCACAATCATACTATCACAATCATACAATCACACTCATACAATCACAATCATACAATCGCAATCATACAATCGCAATCACACAATCACAATCATACAATTACAATCATACAGTCACAATCATACAATCACAATCATACAATCACAATCATACAATCGCAATCATACTATCGCAATCATACAATCGCAATCATACCATCACAATCATACAGTCACAACCATACAATCATAATCATACAATCACAATCATACAATCATAATCATACAATCGCAATCATACAATCGCAATCATACAATCACAATCATACAATCACAATCATACAATCACAATCATACAATTACAATCATACAATCACAATCATACAATCACAATCATACATTCACAATCATACAAACACAATCATACAATCACAATCATACAATCACAATCATACAATCACAATCATACAATCACAATCTTACAATCACAATCATACTATCACAATCATACAATCACAATCATACAATCACAATCATACAATCACAATCATACAATCACAATCATACAATCACAATCATACAATCACAATCATACAATCGCAATCATACAATCGCAATCATACAATCACAATCATACAATCATAATCATACCCTCACAATCATACGATCGCAATCATACAATCACAATCATACCATCACAATCATACAATCACAATCATACAATCATAATCATACAATTACAATCATACATCACAATCATACAATCACAATCATACAATCGAAGTCATACAACTACAATCTCCCAAATACAATCATACAATCACAATCATACAATCACAATCATACAATCACAATCATACAATCACAATCATACAATCGCAATCATACAATCACAATCATACAATCACAATCATACAATCACAATCATACAATCGCAATCATACAATCACAATCATACAATCACAATCATACAATCACAATCATACAATCGCAATCATACTATCGCAATCATACAATCGCAATCATACCATCACAATCATACAGTCACAACCATACAATCATAATCATACAATCACAATCATACAATCATAATCATACAATCGCAATCATACAATCGCAATCATACAATCACAATCATACAATCACAATCATACAATCACAATCATACAATTACAATCATACAATCACAATCATACAATCACAATCATACAATCACAATCATACAAACACAATCATACAATCACAATCATACAATCACAATCATACAATCACAATCATACAATCACAATCATACAATCACAATCTTACAATCACAATCATACTATCACAATCATACAATCACAATCATACAATCACAATCATACAATCACAATCATACAATCACAATCATACAATCACAATCATACAATCACAATCATACAATCGCAATCATACAATCGCAATCATACAATCACAATCATACAATCATAATCATACCCTCACAATCATACGATCGCAATCATACAATCACAATCATACCATCACAATCATACAATCACAATCATACAATCATAATCATACAATTACAATCATACATCACAATCATACAATCACAATCATACAATCGAAATCATACAACTACAATCTCCCAAATACAATCATACAATCACAATCATACAATCACAATCATACAATCGCAATCATACAATCGCAATCATACAATCGCAATCATACAATCACAATCATACAATCACAATCATACAATCACAATCATACAATCACAATCATACAATCACAATCATACAATCACAATCATACAATCACAATCATACAATCACAAAAATACAATCATAATCATACAACCACAATCATACAATCGCAATCATACAATCACAATCATACAATCATAATCATACAATCACAATCATACGATCGCAATCATACAATCACAATCATACCATCACAATCATACAATCAGAATCATACAATCATAATCATACAATTACAATCATACATCACAATCATACAATCACAATCATACAATCGAAATCATACAACTACAATCTCCCAAATACAATCATACAATCACAATCATACAATCACTATCATACAATCACAATCATACTATCACCATCATACAATCACAACCAGACAATCACAATCATACAATCAGAATCATACAATCACAGTCATACAATCACAATCTTACAATCACAATCATACAATCACAATCATACAATCACAGTCATACAATCACAGTCATACAATCACAATCATACTATCACAATCATACAATCACACTCATACAATCACAATCATACAATCGCAATCATACAATCGCAATCACACAATCACAATCATACAATTACAATCATACAATCACAATCATACAATCACAATCATACAATCACAATCATACAATCACAATCATACAATCACAATCATACAATCACAATCATACAATCACAATCATACAATCACAATCATACAATCACTATCATACAATCACAATCCTACAATCACAATCATACAATCACAATCATACAATGAAAATCATGCAATGACAATCATACGGTCACAATCATGCAATCACAATCATACAATCGCAATCATACAATCGCAATCATACAATCACAATCATACAATCACAACCATACAATCACAATCATACAATCACAATAATACTATCGCAATCATACAATCACAATCATACCATCACAATCATACAATCACAATCATACAATCATTATCATACAATCACAATCATACAATCACATTCATACAATCGCAATCATACAATCACAACCATACAATCACAATCATACAATCACAATCATACAATCATTATCATACAATCACAATCATACAATCACAATCATACAATCGCAATCATACAATCACAACCATACAATCACAATCATACAATCACAATCATACAATCACAATCGTACAATCGCAATCATACAATCACAATCATATAATCAAAATCATACAATCACAATCATACAATCACAATCATACAATCACAATCATACAATCACAATCATACAATCACAATCATACAATCACAATCATACAATCACAATCATACAATCACAATCATACAATCACAATCATACAATCACAATCATACAATCACAATCATACAATCACAATCATACAATCACAATCATACAATCATAATCATACAATTACAATCATGCGATCACAATCATTCAATCATAATCATACAATCACAATCATACAATCACAATCGTACAATCACAATCGCACAATCACAATCATACAATCACAATCATACAATCACAATCATACAATCACTATCATACAATCACAATCCTACAATCACAATCATACAATCACAATCATACAATCACAATCATACATTCACAATCATACAATCACAATCATACAATGAAAATCATACAATGACAATCATACGGTCACAATCATGCAATCACAACCATACAATCGCAATCATACAATCGCAATCATACAATCGCAATCACACAATCACAATCATACAATTACAATCTTACAATCACAATCTTACTATCACAATCATACAATCACAATCATACAATCACAATCATACAATCACAATCATACATTCAAAATCATGCAATCACAATCACACAGTCACAATCATGCAATCACAATCATTCAATCATAATCATACAATCACAATCCTACAATCACAATCGTACAATCACAATCGTACAATCACAATCGCACAATCACATTCATACAATCACAGTCATACAATCACAATCTTACAATCACAATCATACTATCACAATCATACAATCACAATCATACAATCACAATCATACAATCACAATCATACAATCACAATCATACAATCACAATCATACAATCACAATCATACAATCGCAATCATACAATCACAATCATACAATCATAATCATACCCTCACAATCATACGATCGCAATCATACAATCACAATCATACCATCACAATCATACAATCACAATCATACAATCACAATCATACAATCACAATCATACTATCACAATCATACAATCACAATCATGCAATCACAATCATACAATCACAATCATACAATCACAATCATACAATCACAATCATACAATCACAATCATACAATCACAATCATACAATCGCAATCATACAATCACAATCATACAATCACAATCATACAATCACAATCATACAATCACAATCATACATTCAAAATAATGCAATCACAATCATACAATCACAATCATGCAATCACAATCATACAATCACAATCATACTATCACAATCATACAATCACAATCCTACAATCACAATCATACAATCAATATCATACAATCACAATCATACAATCACAATCATGTAATCACAATCATACAATCGCATTCATACAATCGCAATCATACAATCACAATCATACAATCACAATCATACAATCACAATCATACAATCACAATCATACAATCACAATCATACAATCACAATCATACAATCACAATCATACAATCACAATCATACAATCACAATCATACAATCACAATCATACAATCACAATCATACAATCACAATGATACAATCGCAATCATACAATCACGATCATACAATCATAATCATACAATCACAATCATACGATCGCAATCATACAATCACAATCATACCATCACAATCATACAATCACAATCATACAATCATAATCATACAATTACAATCATACATCACAATCATACAATCACATTCATACAATCGCAATCATACAACTACAATCTCCCAAATACAATCATACAATCACAATCATACAATCACAATCATACAATCACAATCATACAATCACAATCATACTATCACCATCATACAATCACAACCAGACAATCACAATCATACAATCAGAATCATACAATCACAGTCATACAATCACAATCTTACAATCACAATCATACAATCACAATCATACAATCACAGTCATACAATCACAGTCATACAATCACAATCATACTATCACAATCATACAATCACACTCATACAATCACAATCATACAATCGCAATCATACAATCGCAATCACACAATCACAATCATACAATTACAATCATACAGTCACAATCATACAATCACAATCATACAATCACAATCATACAATCGCAATCATACTATCGCAATCATACAATCGCAATCATACCATCACAATCATACAGTCACAACCATACAATCATAATCATACAATCACAATCATACAATCATAATCATACAATCGCAATCATACAATCGCAATCATACAATCACAATCATACAATCACAATCATACAATCACAATCATACAATTACAATCATACAATCACAATCATACAATCACAATCATACAATCACAATCATACAAACACAATCATACAATCACAATCATACAATCACAATCATACAATCACAATCATACAATCACAATCTTACAATCACAATCATACTATCACAATCATACAATCACAATCATACAATCACAATCATACAATCACAATCATACAATCACAATCATACAATCACAATCATACAATCACAATCATACAATCGCAATCATACAATCGCAATCATACAATCACAATCATACAATCATAATCATACCCTCACAATCATACGATCGCAATCATACAATCACAATCATACCATCACAATCATACAATCACAATCATACAATCATAATCATACAATTACAATCATACATCACAATCACACAATCACAATCATACAATCGAAATCATACAACTACAATCTCCCAAATACAATCATACAATCACAATCATACAATCACAATCATACAATCACAATCATACAATCACAATCATACAATCGCAATCATACAATCACAATCATACAATCACAATCATACAATCACAATCATACAATCGCAATCATACAATCACAATCATACAATCACAATCATACAATCACAATCATACAATCGCAATCATACTATCGCAATCATACAATCGCAATCATACCATCACAATCATACAGTCACAACCATACAATCATAATCATACAATCACAATCATACAATCATAATCATACAATCGCAATCATACAATCGCAATCATACAATCACAATCATACAATCACAATCATACAATCACAATCATACAATTACAATCATACAATCACAATCATACAATCACAATCATACAATCACAATCATACAAACACAATCATACAATCACAATCATACAATCACAATCATACAATCACAGTCATACAATCACAATCTTACAATCACAATCATACAATCACAATCATACAATCACAATCGTACAATCACAACCGCACAATCACAATCATACAATCATAATCATACAATTACAATCATGCGATCACAATTATTCAATCATAATCATACAATCACAATCATACAATCACAATCGTACAATCACAATCGCACAATCACAATCATACAATCACAATCATACAATCACAATCATACAATCACAATCATACAATCACAATCATACAATCACAATCATACAATCACAATCATACAATCACAATCATACAATCACAATCATACAATCACTATCATACAATCACAATCCTACAATCACAATCATACAATCACAATCATACAATCACAATCATACATTCACTATCATACAATCACAATCATACAATGAAAATCATACAATGACAATCATACGGTCACAATCATGCAATCACAATCATACAATCGCAATCATACAATCGCAATCATACAATCACAATCATACAATCACAACCATACAATCACAATCATACAATCACAATAATACTATCGCAATCATACAATCACAATCATACCATCACAATCATACAATCACAATCATACAATCATTATCATACAATCACAATCATACAATCACATTCATACAATCGCAATCATACAATCACAACCATACAATCACAATCATACAATCACAATCATACAATCATTATCATACAATCACAATCATACAATCACAATCATACAATCGCAATCATACAATCACAACCATACAATCACAATCATACAATCACAATCATACAATCACAATCGTACAATCGCAATCATACAATCACAATCATACAATCACAATCATACAATCACAATCATACAATCACAATCATACAATCACAATCATACAATCACAATCATACAATCACAATCATACAATCACAATCATACAATCACAATCATACAATCACAATCATACAATCACAATCATACAATCACAATCATACAAGCACATTCATACAATCACAGTCATACAATCACAATCTTACAATCACAATCATACAATCACAATCCTACAATCACAATCATACAATCACAATCATACAATCACAATCATACTTTCACAATCATACAATCACAATCATACAATGAAAATCATACAATGACAATCATACGGTCACAATCATGCAATCACAATCATACAATCGCAATCATACAATCGCAATCATACAATCACAATCATTCAATCACAACCATACAATCACAATCATACAATCACAATCATACAATCACAATCATACAATCACAATAATACTATCGCAATCATACAATCACAATCATACCATCACAAAAATACAATCATAATCATACAACCACAATCATACAATCGCAATCATACAATCACAATCATACAATCATAATCATACAATCAGAATCATACGATCGCAATCATACAATCACAATCATACCATCACAATCATACAATCAGAATCATACAATCATAATCATACAATTACAATCATTCATCACAATCATACAATCACAATCATACAATCGAAATCATACCACTACAATCTCCCAAATACAATCATACAATCACAATCATACAATCACTATCATACAATCACAATCATACAATCACAATCATACAATCACAATCATACAATCACAATCATACAATCACAATCATACTATCACAATCATACAATCACAATCATACAATCACAATCATACAATCACATTCATACAATCACAGTCATACAATCACAATCTTACAATCACAATCATACAATCACAATCATACAATCACAATCATGCAATCACAATCATACAATCACAATCATACAATCACAATCATACAATCACAATCATACAATCACAATCATACAATCGCAATCATACAATCGCAACCATACAATCACAATCATACAATCACAATCATACAATCACAATCATACAATCACAATCATACAATCACAATCATACATTCAAAATAATGCAATCACAATCATACAATCACAATCATGCAATCACAATCATACAATCACAATCATACTATCACAATCATACAATCACAATCCTACAATCACAATCATACAATCAATATCATACAATCACAATCATACAATCACAATCATGTAATCACAATCATACAATCGCATTCATACAATCGCAATCATACAATCACAATCATACAATCACAATCATACAATCACAATCATACAATCACAATCATACAATCACAATCATACAATCACAATCATACAATCACAATCATACAATCACAATCATACAATCACAATCATACAATCACAATCATACAATCACAATGATACAATCGCAATCATACAATCACGATCATACAATCATAATCATACAATCACAATCATACGATCGCAATCATACAATCACAATCATACAATCACAATCATACAATCACAATCATACAATCGCAATCATACAATCACAATCAAACAATCACAATCATGCAATCACAATCATACAATCACAATCATACAATCGCAATCATACAATCACAATCATACAATCACAATCATACAATCACAATCATACAATCGCAATCATACAATCACAATCATACAATCACAATCATACAATCACAATCATACAATCACAATCATACAATCACAATCATACATTCAAAATAATGCAATCACAATCATACAATCACAATCATGCAATCACAATCATACAATCACAATCATACTATCACAATCATACAATCACAATCCTACAATCACAATCATACAATCAATATCATACAATCACAATCATACAATCACAATCATGTAATCACAATCATACAATCGCATTCATACAATCGCAACCATACAATCACAATCATACAATCACAATCATACAATCACAATCATACAATCACAATCATACAATCACAATCATACAATAACAATCATACAATCACAATCATACAATCACAATCATACAATCACAATCATACAATCACAATCATACAATCACAATGATACAATCGCAATCATACAATCACGATCATACAATCACAGTCATACAATCACAGTCATACAATCACAATCATACTATCACAATCATACAATCACAATCATACAATCACAATCATACAATCACAATCATACAATCGCAATCATACAATCACAATCATACAATCACAATCATACAATCACAATCATACAATCACAATCATACAATCACAATCATACAATCACAATCATACAATCACAATCATACAATCACAATGATACAATCGCAATCATACAATCACGATCATACAATCATAATCATACAATCACAATCATACGATCGCAATCATACAATCACAATCATACAATCACAATCATACAATCGCAATCATACAATCGCAATCATACAATCACAATCATACAATCACAATCATGCAATCACAATCATACAATCACAATCATACAATCGCAATCATACAATCACAATCATACAATCACAATCATACAATCACAATCATACAATCGCAATCATACAATCACAATCATACCATCACAATCATACAATCAGAATCATACAATCATAATCATACAATTACAATCATTCATCACAATCATACAATCACAATCATACAATCGAAATCATACCACTACAATCTCCCAAATACAATCATACAATCACAATCATACAATCACTATCATACAATCACAATCATACAATCACAATCATACAATCACAATCATACAATCACAATCATACTATCACAATCATACAATCACAATCATACAATCACAATCATACAATCACATTCATACAATCACAGTCATACAATCACAATCTTACAATCACAATCATACAATCACAATCATACAATCACAATCATGCAATCACAATCATACAATCACAATCATACAATCACAATCATACAATCACAATCATACAATCACAATCATACAATCGCAATCATACAATCGCAACCATACAATCACAATCATACAATCACAATCATACAATCACAATCATACAATCACAATCATACAATCACAATCATACATTCAAAATAATGCAATCACAATCATACAATCACAATCATGCAATCACAATCATACAATCACAATCATACTATCACAATCATACAATCACAATCCTACAATCACAATCATACAATCAATATCATACAATCACAATCATACAATCACAATCATGTAATCACAATCATACAATCGCATTCATACAATCGCAATCATACAATCACAATCATACAATCACAATCATACAATCACAATCATACAATCACAATCATACAATCACAATCATACAATCACAATCATACAATCACAATCATACAATCACAATCATACAATCACAATCATACAATCACAATCATACAATCACAATCATACAATCACAATGATACAATCGCAATCATACAATCACGATCATACAATCATAATCATACAATCACAATCATACGATCGCAATCATACAATCACAATCATACAATCACAATCATACAATCACAATCATACAATCGCAATCATACAATCACAATCAAACAATCACAATCATGCAATCACAATCATACAATCACAATCATACAATCGCAATCATACAATCACAATCATACAATCACAATCATACAATCACAATCATACAATCGCAATCATACAATCACAATCATGTAATCACAATCATACAATCGCATTCATACAATCGCAATCATACAATCACAATCATACAATCACAATCATACTATCACCATCATACAATCACAACCAGACAATCACAATCATACAATCACAATCATACAATCACAGTCATACAATCACAATCTTACAATCACAATCATACAATCACAATCATACAATCACAGTCATACAATCACAGTCATACAATCACAATCATACTATCACAATCATACAATCACACTCATACAATCACAATCATACAATCGCAATCATACAATCGCAATCACACAATCACAATCATACAATTACAATCATACAGTCACAATCATACAATCACAATCATACAATCACAATCATACAATCGCAATCATACTATCGCAATCATACAATCGCAATCATACCATCACAATCATACAGTCACAACCATACAATCATAATCATACAATCACAATCATACAATCATAATCATACAATCGCAATCATACAATCGCAATCATACAATCACAATCATACAATCACAATCATACAATCACAATCATACAATTACAATCATACAATCACAATCATACAATCACAATCATACAATCACAATCATACAAACACAATCATACAATCGCAATCATACAATCACAATCATACAATCACAATCATACAATCACAATCATACAATCGCAATCATACAATCACAATCATGTAATCACAATCATACAATCGCATTCATACAATCACAATCATACAATCACAATCATACAATCACAATCATACAATCACAATCATACAATCACAATCATACAATCACAATCATACAATCACAATCATACAATCACAAAAATACAATCATAATCATACAATCACAATGATACAATCGCAATCATACAATCACAATCATACAATCATAATCATACAATCACAATCATACGATCGCAATCATACAATCACAATCATACCATCACAGTCATACAATCACAATCATACAATCACAATCATACAATCACAATCATACAACCACAGTCATACAATCACAATTTTACAATCACAATCATACAATCTCAATTATACAATCACAGTCATACAATCACAGTCATACAATCACGATCATACAATCACACTCATACAATCAAAATCATACAATCGCAATCATACAATCGCAATCACACAATCACAATCATACAATCACAACAATACAATCACGATCATACAATCACAATCATACAATCACAACCATACTATCACAATCATACAATCACAATCATACAATCACAATCATACATTCACAATCATACAATCACAATCATACTATCACAATCATACAATCAGAATCATGCAATCACAATCATGCAATCACAATCATACTATCACAATCATACAAGCACAATCATACAATCACAATCATACAATCACAATCATACAATCATAATCATACCATCACAATCATACAATCATAATTATACAATCACAATCATACAATCACAATCATACAATCACAATCATACAATCACAATCATACAATCACAATCATACAATCACAATCATACAATCACAATCATACAATCACAATCATACAATCACAATCATACAATCACAATCATACAATCACAATCATACAATCACAATCATACAATCACAATGATACAATCGCAATCATACAATCACGATCATACAATCATAATCATACAATCACAATCATACGATGGCAATCATACAATCACAATCATACAATCACAATCATACAATCACAATCATACAATCGCAATCATACAATCACAATCAAACAATCACAATCATGCAATCACAATCATACAATCACAATCATACAATCGCAATCATACAATCACAATCATACAATCACAATCATACAATCACAATCATACAATCGCAATCATACAATCACAATCATGTAATCACAATCATACAATCGCATTCATACAATCGCAATCATACAATCACAATCATACAATCACAATCATACTATCACCATCATACAATCACAACCAGACAATCACAATCATACAATCACAATCATACAATCACAGTCATACAATCACAATCTTACAATCACAATCATACAATCACAATCATACAATCACAGTCATACAATCACAGTCATACAATCACAATCATACTATCACAATCATACAATCACACTCATACAATCACAATCATACAATCGCAATCATACAATCGCAATCACACAATCACAATCATACAATTACAATCATACAGTCACAATCATACAATCACAATCATACAATCACAATCATACAATCGCAATCATACTATCGCAATCATACAATCGCAATCATACCATCACAATCATACAGTCACAACCATACAATCATAATCATACAATCACAATCATACAATCATAATCATACAATCGCAATCATACAATCGCAATCATACAATCACAATCATACAATCACAATCATACAATCACAATCATACAATTACAATCATACAATCACAATCATACAATCACAATCATACAATCACAATCATACAAACACAATCATACAATCGCAATCATACAATCACAATCATACAATCACAATCATACAATCACAATCATACAATCGCAATCATACAATCACAATCATGTAATCACAATCATACAATCGCATTCATACAATCACAATCATACAATCACAATCATACAATCACAATCATACAATCACAATCATACAATCACAATCATACAATCACAATCATACAATCACAATCATACAATCACAAAAATACAATCATAATCATACAATCACAATGATACAATCGCAATCATACAATCACAATCATACAATCATAATCATACAATCACAATCATACGATCGCAATCATACAATCACAATCATACCATCACAGTCATACAATCACAATCATACAATCACAATCATACAATCACAATCATACAACCACAGTCATACAATCACAATTTTACAATCACAATCATACAATCTCAATTATACAATCACAGTCATACAATCACAGTCATACAATCACGATCATACAATCACACTCATACAATCAAAATCATACAATCGCAATCATACAATCGCAATCACACAATCACAATCATACAATCACAACAATACAATCACGATCATACAATCACAATCATACAATCACAACCATACTATCACAATCATACAATCACAATCATACAATCACAATCATACATTCACAATCATACAATCACAATCATACTATCACAATCATACAATCAGAATCATGCAATCACAATCATGCAATCACAATCATACTATCACAATCATACAATCACAATCATACAATCATAATCATACCATCACAATCATACAATCATAATTATACAATCACAATCATACAATCACAATCATACAATCACAGTCATACAATCACAATCTTACAATCACAATCATACTATCACAATCATACAATCACAATCATACAATCACAATCATACAATCACAATCATACAATCATAATCATACAATCACAATCATACAATCGCAATCATACAATCACAATCATACAATCATAATCATACAATCACAATCATACGATCGCAATCATACAATCACAATCATACCATCACAATCATACAATCAGAATCATACAATCATAATAATACAATTACAATCATACATCACAATCATACAATCACAATCGTACAATCGAAATCATACAACTACAATCTCCCAAATACAATCATACAATCACAATCATACAATCACAATCATACAATCACAATCATACAATCACAATCATACAATCACAATCATACAATCACAATCATACAATCACAATCATACTATCACAATCATACAATCACAATCATACAATCACAATCATACAATCACATTCATACAATCACAGTCATACAATCACAATCTTACAATCACAATCATACAATCACAATCATACAATCACAGACATACAATCACAGTCATACAATCACAAAAATAGAATCATAATCATACAATCACAATCATACAATCGCAATCATACAATCGCAATCACACAATCACAATCATACAATTACAATCTTACAATCACAATCATACTATCACAATCATACAATCACAATCATACAATCACAATCATACAATCACAATCATACAATCACAATCATACATTCAAAATCATGCAATCACAATCACACAGTCACAATCATGCAGTCACAATCATTCAATCACAATGATACAATCGCAATCATACAATCACGATCATACAATCATAATCATACAATCCCAATCATACGATCGCAATCATACAATAACAATCATACCATCACAATCATACAATCACAATCATACAATCATAATCATACAATTACAATCATACATCACAATCATACAATCACATTCATACAATCGCAATCATACAACTACAATCTCCCAAATACAATCATACAATCACAATCATACAATCACAATCATACAATCACAATCATACAATCACAATCATACAATCACAATCATACTATCACCATCATACAATCACAACCATACAATCACAATCATACAATCACAATCATACAATCACAGTCATACAATCACAATCTTACAATCACAATCATACAATCACAATCATACAATCACAGTCATACAATCACAGTCATACAATCACAATCATACTATCACAATCATACAATCACACTCATACAATCACAATCATACAATCGCAATCATACAATCGCAATCACACAATCACAATCATACAATTACAATCATACAGTCACAATCATACAATCACAATCATACAATTACAATAATACAATCGCAATCATACAATCACAATCATACAATCACAAAAATAGAATCATAATCATACAATCACAATCATACAATCACAACAATACAATCACGATCATACAATCACAATCATACAATCACAACCATACTATCACAATCATACAATCACAATCATACAATCACAATCATACATTCACAATCATACAATCACAATCATACTATCACAATCATACAATCACAATCATGCAATTACAATCATGCAATCACAATCATACTATCACAATCATACCATCCCAATCATACAAACACAACCGTACAATCATAATCATACAATCACAATCATACAATCATAATTATACAATCACAATCATACAATCACAATCATACAATCACAGTCATACAATCACAATCTTACAATCACAATCATACTATCACAATCATACAATCACAATCATACAATCACAATCATACAATCACAATCATACAATTACAATCATACAATCGCAATAATACATTCACAATCATACAATCACAACCATACTATCACAATCATACAATCACAATAATACAATCGCAATCATACAATCACAATCATACAATCACAAAAATAGAATCATAATCATACAATCACAATCATACAATCACAATCATACAATCACTATCATACAATCACAATCATACAATCACAATCATACAATCACAATCATACAATCACATTCATACAATCACAGTCATACAATCACAATCTTACAATCACAATCATACAATCGCAATCATACAATCACAATCATACAATCGCATTCATACAATCGCAATCATACAATCACAATCATACAATCACAATCATACAATCACAATCATACAATCACAATCATACAATCACAAAAATACAATCATAATTATACAATCACAATGATACAATCGCAATCATACAATCACAATCATACAATCATAATCATACAATCACAATCATACGATCGCAATCATACAATCACAATCATACCATCACAATCATACAATCACAATCATACAATCATAATCATACAATTACAATCATACATCACAATCATACAATCACATTCATACAATCTCAATCATACAACTACAATCTCTCAAATACAATCATACAATCACAATCATACAATCACAATCATACAATCACAATCTTACAATCACAATCATACAATCACAACAATACAATCACGATCATACAATCACAATCATACAATCACAACCATACTATCACAATCATACAATCACAATCATACAATCACAATCATACATTCACAATCATACAATCACAATCATACTATCACAATCATACAATCACAATCATGCAATCACAATCATGCAATCACAATCATACTATCACAATCATACAAGCACAATCATACAATCACAATCATACAATCATAATCAGACAATGACAATCATACAATCACAATCATACAATCACAATCATACAATCACAATCATACAAACACAATCATACAATCACAATCATACAATCACAAAAATACAATCATAATCATACAATCACAATGATACAATCGCAATCATACAATCACAATCATACAATCATAATCATACAATTACAATCATGCGATCACAATCATTCAATCATAATCATACAATCACAATCATACAATCACAATCGTACAATCACAATCGCACAATCACAATCATACAATCACAATCATACAATCACAATCATACAATCACAATCATACAATCACAATCATACAATCACAATCATACAATCACTATCATACAATCACAATCCTACAATCACAGTCATACAATCACAATCATACAATCACAATCATACATTCACTATCATACAATCACAATCATACAATGAAAATCATACAATGACAATCATACGGTCACAATCATGCAATCACAATCATACAGTCGCAATCATACAATCGCAATCATAGAATCACAATCATACAATCACAACCATACAATCACAATCATACAATCACAATAATACTATCGCAATCATACAATCACAATCATACCATCACAATCATACAATCACAATCATACAATCATTATCATACAATCACAATCATACAATCACAATCATACAATCGCAATCATACAATCACAATCATACTATCACAATCATACAATCACAATCATACAATCACAATCATACAATCGCAATCATACAATCGCAATCACACAATCACAATCATACAATTACAATCATACAGTCACAATCATACAATCACAATCATACAATCACAATAATACAATCGCAATCATACAATCACAATCATACAATCACAATCATACAATCACAAAAATAGAATCATAATCATACAATCACAATCATACAATCACAACAATACAATCACGATCATACAATCACAATCATACAATCACAACCATACTATCACAATCATACAATCACAATCATACAATCACAATCATACATTCACAATCATACAATCACAATCATACTATCACAATCATACAATCACAATCACACAATCACAATCATACTATCACAATCATACTATCACAATCATACAATCACAATCATACAATCACAATCACACAATCACAATCATACAATCGCAATCCTACAATTACAATCTCCAAAATACAATCTCCCAAATACAATCATACAATCACAATCATACAATCATAATCATACAACCACAATCATACAATCACAATCATACAATCACAGTCATACAATCACAATCTTACAATCACAGTCATACTATCACAATCATACAATCACAATCATACAATCACAATCATACATTCAAAATCATGCAATCACAATCACAGAGTCACAATCATGCAATCACAATCATTCAATCATAATCATACAATCACAATCCTACAATCACAATCGTACAATCACAATCGTACAATCACAATCGCACAATCACAATCATACAATCACAGTCATACAATCACAATCTTACAATCACAATCATACTATCACAATCATACAATCACAATCATACAATCACAATCATACAATCACAATCATACAATCACAATCATACAATCACAATCATACAATCACAATCATACAATCACAATCATACGATCACAATTATACAATCGAAATCATACAACTACAATCTCCCAAATACAATCATACAATCACAATCATACAATCACTATCATACAATCACAATCATACAATCACAATCATACAATCACAATCATACAATCACAATCATACTATCACAATCATGCAATCACAATCATACAATCACAATCATACAATCACATTCATACAATCACAGTCATACAATCACAATCTTACAATCACAATCATACAATCACAATCATACAATCACAATCGTACAATCACAATCGCACAATCACAATCATACCATCACAATCATACAATCAGAATCATACAATCATAATCAGACAATTACAATCATATATCACAATCATACAATCACAATCATACAATCGAAATCATACAACTACAATCTCCCAAATACAATCATACAATCACAATCATACAATCACAATCATACAATCACAATCATACAATCACAATCATACAATCACAATCATACAATCACAATCATACAATCACAATCATACAATCACAATCATACAATCACAATCATACTATCACAATCATACAATCACAATCATACAATCACATTCATACAATCACAGTCATACAATCACAATCTTACAATCACAATCATACAATCACAATCATACAATGACAGACATACAATCACAGTCATACAATCACAATCATACTATCACAATCATACAATCACAATCATACAATCACAATCATACAATCGCAACCATACAATCGCAATCATACAATCGCAATCATACAATCGCAATCACACAATCACAATCATACAGTCACAATCATACAGTCGCAATCATACAATCACAATCATACAATCACAATCATACAATCGCAATCATACAATCACAATCACACAATCGCATTCATACAATCGCAATCATACAATCACAATCATACAATCACAATCATACAATCACAATCATACAATCACAATCATACAATCACAATCATACAATCACAATCATACAATCACAATCATACAATCACAAAAATACAATCATAATCATACAATCACAATGATACAATCGCAATCATACAATCACAATCATACAATCATAATCATACAATCACAATCATACGATCGCAATCATACAATCACAATCATACCATCACAGTCATACAATCACAATCATACAATCACAATCATACAATCACAATCATACAACCACAGTCATACAATCACAATTTTACAATCACAATCATACAATCTCAATTATACAATCACAGTCATACAATCACAGTCATACAATCACGATCATACAATCACACTCATACAATCAAAATCATACAATCGCAATCATACAATCGCAATCACACAATCACAATCATACAATCACAACAATACAATCACGATCATACAATCACAATCATACAATCACAACCATACTATCACAATCATACAATCACAATCATACAATCACAATCATACATTCACAATCATACAATCACAATCATACTATCACAATCATACAATCAGAATCATGCAATCACAATCATGCAATCACAATCATACTATCACAATCATACAAGCACAATCATACAATCACAATCATACAATCATAATCATACCATCACAATCATACAATCATAATTATACAATCACAATCATACAATCACAATCATACAATCACAGTCATACAATCACAATCTTACAATCACAATCATACTATCACAATCATACAATCACAATCATACAATCACAATCATACAATCACAATCATACAATCATAATCATACAATCACAATCATACAATCGCAATCATACAATCACAATCATACAATCATAATCATACAATCACAATCATACGATCGCAATCATACAATCACAATCATACCATCACAATCATACAATCAGAATCATACAATCATAATAATACAATTACAATCATACATCACAATCATACAATCACAATCGTACAATCGAAATCATACAACTACAATCTCCCAAATACAATCATACAATCACAATCATACAATCACAATCATACAATCACAATCATACAATCACAATCATACAATCACAATCATACAATCACAATCATACAATCACAATCATACAATCACAATCATACTATCACAATCATACAATCACAATCATACAATCACAATCATACAATCACATTCATACAATCACAGTCATACAATCACAATCTTACAATCACAATCATACAATCACAATCATACAATCACAGACATACAATCACAGTCATACAATCACAAAAATAGAATCATAATCATACAATCACAATCATACAATCGCAATCATACAATCGCAATCACACAATCACAATCATACAATTACAATCTTACAATCACAATCATACTATCACAATCATACAATCACAATCATACAATCACAATCATACAATCACAATCATACAATCACAATCATACATTCAAAATCATGCAATCACAATCACACAGTCACAATCATGCAGTCACAATCATTCAATCACAATGATACAATCGCAATCATACAATCACGATCATACAATCATAATCATACAATCCCAATCATACGATCGCAATCATACAATAACAATCATACCATCACAATCATACAATCACAATCATACAATCATAATCATACAATTACAATCATACATCACAATCATACAATCACATTCATACAATCGCAATCATACAACTACAATCTCCCAAATACAATCATACAATCACAATCATACAATCACAATCATACAATCACAATCATACAATCACAATCATACAATCACAATCATACTATCACCATCATACAATCACAACCATACAATCACAATCATACAATCACAATCATACAATCACAGTCATACAATCACAATCTTACAATCACAATCATACAATCACAATCATACAATCACAGTCATACAATCACAGTCATACAATCACAATCATACTATCACAATCATACAATCACACTCATACAATCACAATCATACAATCGCAATCATACAATCGCAATCACACAATCACAATCATACAATTACAATCATACAGTCACAATCATACAATCACAATCATACAATTACAATAATACAATCGCAATCATACAATCACAATCATACAATCACAAAAATAGAATCATAATCATACAATCACAATCATACAATCACAACAATACAATCACGATCATACAATCACAATCATACAATCACAACCATACTATCACAATCATACAATCACAATCATACAATCACAATCATACATTCACAATCATACAATCACAATCATACTATCACAATCATACAATCACAATCATGCAATTACAATCATGCAATCACAATCATACTATCACAATCATACCATCCCAATCATACAAACACAACCGTACAATCATAATCATACAATCACAATCATACAATCATAATTATACAATCACAATCATACAATCACAATCATACAATCACAGTCATACAATCACAATCTTACAATCACAATCATACTATCACAATCATACAATCACAATCATACAATCACAATCATACAATCACAATCATACAATTACAATCATACAATCGCAATAATACATTCACAATCATACAATCACAACCATACTATCACAATCATACAATCACAATAATACAATCGCAATCATACAATCACAATCATACAATCACAAAAATAGAATCATAATCATACAATCACAATCATACAATCACAATCATACAATCACTATCATACAATCACAATCATACAATCACAATCATACAATCACAATCATACAATCACATTCATACAATCACAGTCATACAATCACAATCTTACAATCACAATCATACAATCGCAATCATACAATCACAATCATACAATCGCATTCATACAATCGCAATCATACAATCACAATCATACAATCACAATCATACAATCACAATCATACAATCACAATCATACAATCACAATCATACAATCACAAAAATACAATCACAATCATACTATCACAATCATACAAGCACAATCATACAATCACAATCATACAATCATAATCAGACAATGACAATCATACAATCACAATCATACAATCACAATCATACAATCACAATCATACAAACACAATCATACAATCACAATCATACAATCACAAAAATACAATCATAATCATACAATCACAATGATACAATCGCAATCATACAATCACAATCATACAATCATAATCATACAATCACAATCATACGATCGCAATCATACAATCACAATCATACCATCACAATCATACAATCACAATCATACAAACACA
This sequence comes from Megachile rotundata, assembly GCF_050947335.1. Lineage (NCBI taxonomy): Eukaryota > Metazoa > Arthropoda > Insecta > Hymenoptera > Megachilidae > Megachile > Megachile rotundata. The sequence goes on along the minus strand of NW_027473336.1, from coordinate 462,173 downwards.
ATCATACAATCACAATCATACAATCACAAAAATACAATCATAATCATACAATCACAATGATACACTCGCAATCATACAATCACAATCATACAATCATAATCATACAATCACAATCATACGATCGCAATCATACAATCACAATCATACCATCACAATCATACAATCACAATCATACAATCACAATCATACAATCACAATCATACAATCACAATCATACAATCACAATCATACAATCACGATCATACAATCACAATCATACAATCACAATCATACAATCACAATCATACAATCACAATCATACAATCACAATCATACAATCACAATCATACAATCACAATCATACAATCACAATCATACAATCACAAAAATACAATCATAATCATACAATCACAATCATACAATCGCAATCATACAATCACAATCATACAATCATAATCATACAATCACAATCATACGATCGCAATCATACGATCGCAATCATACCATCACAATCATACAATCAGAATCATACAGTCATAATCATACAATTACAATCATACATCACAATCATACAATCACAATCATACAATCGAAATCATACAACTACAATCATACAATCACAATCATACAATCACAATCATACAATCACAATCATACAATCACAATCATACAATCACAATCATACAATCACAATCATACAATCACAATCATACAATCACAATCATACAATCACAATCATAAAATCACAATCATACAATCACAATCATACTATCACAATCATACAATCACAATCATACAATCACAATCATACAATCACATTCATACAATCACAGTCATACAATCACAATCTTACAATCACAATCATACAATCACAATCATACAATCACAGACATACAATCACAGTCATACAATCACAATCATACTATCACAATCATACAATCACAATCATACAATCAGAATCATACAATCGCAATCATACAATCGCAATCATACAATCGCAATCATACAATCGCAATCACACAATCACAATCATACAATCACAATCATACAGTCACAATCATACAATCACAATCATACAATCACAATCATACAATCGCAATCATACAATCACAATCATACAATCGCATTCATACTATCACAATCATACAATCACAATCATACAATCACAATCATACAATCACAATCTTACAATCACAATCATACAATCACAATCATACAATCACAATCATACAATCACAATCATACAATCACAATCATACTATCACAATCATACAATCACAATCATACAGTCATAATCATACAATCACAATCATACAATCGAAATCATACAACTACAATCTCCCAAATACAATCATACAATCACAATCATACAATCACAATCATACAATCACAATCATACAATCACAATCATACAATCACAATCATACTATCACAATCATACAATCACAATCATACAATCACAATCATACAATCACAATCATACAATAACAATCATACTATCGCAATCATACAATCACAATCATACAATCACAATCATACAATCACAATCATACAATCACAATCATACAATCACAATCATACAATCACAATCATACAATCACAAAAATACAATCATAATCATACAATCACAATCATACAATCCCAATCATACAATCACAATCATACAACCATAATCATACAATCACAATCATACGATCGCAATCATACAATCACAATCATACCATCACAATCATACAATCAGAATCATACAGTCATAATCATACAATTACAATCATACATCACAATCATACAATCACAATCATACAATCGAAATCATACAACTACAATCTCCCAAATACAATCATACAATCACAATCATACAATCACAATCATACAATCACAATCATACAATCACAATCATACAATCACAATCATACAATCACAATCATAAAATCACAATCATACAATCACAATCATACTATCACAATCATACAATCACAATCACACAATCACATTCATACAATCACAGTCATACAATCACAATCTTACAATCACAATCATACAGTCACAATCATACAATCACAATCGTACAATCCCAATCGCACAATCACAATCATACAATCATAATCATACAATTACAATCATGCGATCACAATCATTCAATCATAATCATACAATCACAATCATACAATCACAATCGTACAATCACAATCGCACAATCACAATCATACAATCACAATCATACAATCACAATCATACAATCACTATCATACAATCACAATCCTACAATCACAATCATACAATCACAATCATACAATCACAATCATACATTCACAATCATACAATCACAATCATACAATGAAAATCATAAAATGACAATCATACGGTCACAATCATGCAATCACAACCATACAATCGCAATCATACAATCGCAATCATACAATCGCAATCACACAATCACAATCATACAATTACAATCTTACAATCACAATCATACTATCACAATCATACAATCACAATCATACAATCACAATCATACAATCACAATCATACATTCAAAATCATGCAATCACAATCACACAGTCACAATCATGCAATCACAATCATTCAATCATAATCATACAATCACAATCCTACAATCACAATCGTACAATCACAATCGTACAATCACAATCGCACAATCACATTCATACAATCACAGTCATACAATCACAATCTTACAATCACAATCATACTATCACAATCATACAATCACAATCATACAATCACAATCATACAATCACAATCATACAATCACAATCATACAATCACAATCAAACAATCACAATCATACAATCGCAATCATACAATCACAACCATACAATCATAATCATACCCTCACAATCATACGATCGCAATCATACAATCACAATCATACCATCACAATCATACAATCACAATCATACAATCCCAATCATACAATCACAATCATACTATCACAATCATACAATCACAATCATGCAATCACAATCATACAATCACAATCATACAATCACAATCATACAATCACAATCATACAATCACAATCATACAATCGCAATCATACAATCGCAATCATACAATCACAATCATACAATCACAATCATACAATCACAATCATACATTCAAAATAATGCAATCACAATCATACAATCACAATCATGCAATCACAATCATACAATCACAATCATACTATCACAATCATACAATCACAATCCTACAATCACAATCATACAATCAATATCATACAATCACAATCATACAATCACAATCATGTAATCACAATCATACAATCGCATTCATACAATCGCAATCATACAATCACAATCATACAATCACAATCATACAATCACAATCATACAATCACAATCATACAATCACAATCATACAATCACAATCATACAATCACAATCATACAATCACAATCATACAATCACAATCATACAATCACAATCATACAATCACAATCATACAATCACAATCATACAATCACAATCATACAATCACAATCATACAATCACAATCATACAATCACAATCATACAATCACAATCATACAATCACAATCATACAATCACAATCATACAATCACAATCATACAATCACAATCATACAATCACAATCATACAATCACAATCATACAATCACAATCATACAATCACAAAAATACAATCATAATCATACAATCACAATCATACAATCGCAATCATACAATCACAATCATACAATCATAATCATACAATCACAATCATACGATCGCAATCATACGATCGCAATCATACCATCACAATCATACAATCAGAATCATACAGTCATAATCATACAATTACAATCATACATCACAATCATACAATCACAATCATACAATCGAAATCATACAACTACAATCTCCCAAATACAATCATACAATCACAATCATACAATCACAATCATACAATCACAATCATACAATCACAATCATACAATCACAATCATACAATCACAATCATACAATCACAATCATACAATCACAATCATAAAATCACAATCATACAATCACAATCATACTATCACAATCATACAATCACAATCATACAATCACAATCATACAATCACATTCATACAATCACAGTCATACAATCACAATCTTACAATCACAATCATACAATCACAATCATACAATCACAGACATACAATCACAGTCATACAATCACAATCATACTATCACAATCATACAATCACAATCATACAATCAGAATCATACAATCGCAATCATACAATCGCAATCATACAATCGCAATCATACAATCGCAATCACACAATCACAATCATACAATCACAATCATACAGTCACAATCATACAATCACAATCATACAATCACAATCATACAATCGCAATCATACAATCACAATCATACAATCGCATTCATACAATCGCAATCATACAATCACAATCATACAACCACAATCATACAATCACAATCATACAATCACAATCATACAATCACAAAAATACAATCATAATCATACAATCACAATGATACAATCGCAATCATACAATCACAATCATACAATCATAATCATACAATCACAATCATACGATCGCAATCATACAATCACAATCATACCATCACAATCATACAATCACAATCATACAATCATAATCATACAATTACAATCATACATCACAATCACACAATCACATTCATACAATCACAATCATACAATCACAATCATACAATCATAATCATACAATCACAATCACACAATCACAATCATACAATCGCAATCCTACAATTACAATCTCCAAAATACAATCTCCCAAATACAATCATACAATCACAATCATACAATCATAATCATACAATCACAATCATACAATCACAATCATACAATCACAGTCATACAATCACAATCTTACAATCACAATCATACTATCATAATCATACAATCACAATCATACAATCACAATCATACATTCAAAATCATGCAATCACAATCACAGAGTCACAATCATGCAATCACAATCATTCAATCATAATCATACAATCACAATCCTACAATCACAATCGTACAATCACAATCGTACAATCACAATCGCACAATCACAATCATACAATCACAGTCATACAATCACAATCTTACAATCACAATCATACTATCACAATCATACAATCACAATCATACAATCACAATCATACAATCACAATCATACAATCACAATCATACAATCACAATCATACAATCACAATCATACAATCACAATCATACAATCACAATCATACAATCACAATCATACAATCGAAATCATACAACTACAATCTCCCAAATACAATCATACAATCACAATCATACAATCACTATCATACAATCACAATCATACAATCACAAACATACAAACACAATCATACAATCACAATCATACTATCACAATCATGCAATCACAATCATACAATCACAATCATACAATCACATTCATACAATCACAGTCATACAATCACAATCTTACAATCACAATCATACAATCACAATCATACAATCACAATCGTACAATCACAATCGCACAATCACAATCATACAATCATAATCATACAATTACAATCATGCAATCACAATCATTCAATCATAATCATACAATCGCAATCATACAATCACAATCGTACAATCACAATCGCACAATCACAATCATACCATCACAATCATACAGTCAGAATCATACAATCATAATCAGACAATTACAATCATATATCACAATCATACAATCACAATCATACAATCGAAATCATACAACTACAATCTCCCAAATACAATCATACAATCACAATCATACAATCACAATCATACAATCACAATCATACAATCACAATCATACAATCACAATCATACTATCACAATCATACAATCACAATCATACAATCACAATCATACAATCACAATCATACAATAACAATCATACTATCGCAATCATACAATCACAATCATACAATCACAATCATACAATCACAATCATACAATCACAATCATACAATCACAATCATACAATCACAATCATACAATCACAAAAATACAATCATAATCATACAATCACAATCATACAATCCCAATCATACAATCACAATCATACAACCATAATCATACAATCACAATCATACGATCGCAATCATACAATCACAATCATACCATCACAATCATACAATCAGAATCATACAGTCATAATCATACAATTACAATCATACATCACAATCATACAATCACAATCATACAATCGAAATCATACAACTACAATCTCCCAAATACAATCATACAATCACAATCATACAATCACAATCATACAATCACAATCATACAATCACAATCATACAATCACAATCATACAATCACAATCATAAAATCACAATCATACAATCACAATCATACTATCACAATCATACAATCACAATCACACAATCACATTCATACAATCACAGTCATACAATCACAATCTTACAATCACAATCATACAGTCACAATCATACAATCACAATCGTACAATCCCAATCGCACAATCACAATCATACAATCATAATCATACAATTACAATCATGCGATCACAATCATTCAATCATAATCATACAATCACAATCATACAATCACAATCGTACAATCACAATCGCACAATCACAATCATACAATCACAATCATACAATCACAATCATACAATCACTATCATACAATCACAATCCTACAATCACAATCATACAATCACAATCATACAATCACAATCATACATTCACAATCATACAATCACAATCATACAATGAAAATCATAAAATGACAATCATACGGTCACAATCATGCAATCACAACCATACAATCGCAATCATACAATCGCAATCATACAATCGCAATCACACAATCACAATCATACAATTACAATCTTACAATCACAATCATACTATCACAATCATACAATCACAATCATACAATCACAATCATACAATCACAATCATACATTCAAAATCATGCAATCACAATCACACAGTCACAATCATGCAATCACAATCATTCAATCATAATCATACAATCACAATCCTACAATCACAATCGTACAATCACAATCGTACAATCACAATCGCACAATCACATTCATACAATCACAGTCATACAATCACAATCTTACAATCACAATCATACTATCACAATCATACAATCACAATCATACAATCACAATCATACAATCACAATCATACAATCACAATCATACAATCACAATCAAACAATCACAATCATACAATCGCAATCATACAATCACAATCATACAATCATAATCATACCCTCACAATCATACGATCGCAATCATACAATCACAATCATACCATCACAATCATACAATCACAATCATACAATCACAATCATACAATCACAATCATACTATCACAATCATACAATCACAATCATGCAATCACAATCATACAATCACAATCATACAATCACAATCATACAATCACAATCATACAATCACAATCATACAATCGCAATCATACAATCGCAATCATACAATCACAATCATACAATCACAATCATACAATCACAATCATACATTCAAAATAATGCAATCACAATCATACAATCACAATCATGCAATCACAATCATACAATCACAATCATACTATCACAATCATACAATCACAATCCTACAATCACAATCATACAATCAATATCATACAATCACAATCATACAATCACAATCATGTAATCACAATCATACAATCGCATTCATACAATCGCAATCATACAATCACAATCATACAATCACAATCATACAATCACAATCATACAATCACAATCATACAATCACAATCATACAATCACAATCATACAATCACAATCATACAATCACAATCATACAATCACAATCATACAATCACAATCATACAATCACAATCATACAATCACAATCATACAATCACAATGATACAATCGCAATCATACAATCACGATCATACAATCATAATCATACAATCACAATCATACGATCGCAATCATACAATCACAATCATACCATCACAATCATACAATCACAATCATACAATCATAATCATACAATTACAATCATACATCACAATCATACAATCACATTCATACAATCGCAATCATACAACTACAATCTCCCAAATACAATCATACAATCACAATCATACAATCACAATCATACAATCACAATCATACAATCACAATCATACTATCACCATCATACAATCACAACCAGACAATCACAATCATACAATCACAATCATACAATCACAGTCATACAATCACAATCTTACAATCACAATCATACAATCACAATCATACAATCACAGTCATACAATCACAGTCATACAATCACAATCATACTATCACAATCATACAATCACACTCATACAATCACAATCATACAATCGCAATCATACAATCGCAATCACACAATCACAATCATACAATTACAATCATACAGTCACAATCATACAATCACAATCATACAATCACAATCATACAATCGCAATCATACTATCGCAATCATACAATCGCAATCATACCATCACAATCATACAGTCACAACCATACAATCATAATCATACAATCACAATCATACAATCATAATCATACAATCGCAATCATACAATCGCAATCATACAATCACAATCATACAATCACAATCATACAATCACAATCATACAATTACAATCATACAATCACAATCATACAATCACAATCATACATTCACAATCATACAAACACAATCATACAATCACAATCATACAATCACAATCATACAATCACAATCATACAATCACAATCTTACAATCACAATCATACTATCACAATCATACAATCACAATCATACAATCACAATCATACAATCACAATCATACAATCACAATCATACAATCACAATCATACAATCACAATCATACAATCGCAATCATACAATCGCAATCATACAATCACAATCATACAATCATAATCATACCCTCACAATCATACGATCGCAATCATACAATCACAATCATACCATCACAATCATACAATCACAATCATACAATCATAATCATACAATTACAATCATACATCACAATCATACAATCACAATCATACAATCGAAATCATACAACTACAATCTCCCAGATACAATCATACAATCACAATCATACAATCACAATCATACAATCACAATCATACAATCACAATCATACAATCGCAATCATACAATCACAATCATACAATCACAATCATACAATCACAATCATACAATCGCAATCATACAATCACAATCATACAATCACAATCATACAATCACAATCATACAATCGCAATCATACTATCGCAATCATACAATCGCAATCATACCATCACAATCATACAGTCACAACCATACAATCATAATCATACAATCACAATCATACAATCATAATCATACAATCGCAATCATACAATCGCAATCATACAATCACAATCATACAATCACAATCATACAATCACAATCATACAATTACAATCATACAATCACAATCATACAATCACAATCATACAATCACAATCATACAAACACAATCATACAATCACAATCATACAATCACAATCATACAATCACAATCATACAATCACAATCATACAATCACAATCTTACAATCACAATCATACTATCACAATCATACAATCACAATCATACAATCACAATCATACAATCACAATCATACAATCACAATCATACAATCACAATCATACAATCACAATCATACAATCGCAATCATACAATCGCAATCATACAATCACAATCATACAATCATAATCATACCCTCACAATCATACGATCGCAATCATACAATCACAATCATACCATCACAATCATACAATCACAATCATACAATCATAATCATACAATTACAATCATACATCACAATCATACAATCACAATCATACAATCGAAATCATACAACTACAATCTCCCAAATACAATCATACAATCACAATCATACAATCACAATCATACAATCGCAATCATACAATCGCAATCATACAATCGCAATCATACAATCACAATCATACAATCACAATCATACAATCACAATCATACAATCACAATCATACAATCACAATCATACAATCACAATCATACAATCACAATCATACAATCACAAAAATACAATCATAATCATACAACCACAATCATACAATCGCAATCATACAATCACAATCATACAATCATAATCATACAATCACAATCATACGATCGCAATCATACAATCACAATCATACCATCACAATCATACAATCAGAATCATACAATCATAATCATACAATTACAATCATACATCACAATCATACAATCACAATCATACAATCGAAATCATACAACTACAATCTCCCAAATACAATCATACAATCACAATCATACAATCACTATCATACAATCACAATCATACAATCACAATCATACAATCACAATCATACAATCACATTCATACAATCACAGTCATACAATCACAATCTTACAATCACAATCATACAATCACAATCATACAATCACAATCGTACAATCACAACCGCACAATCACAATCATACAATCATAATCATACAATTACAATCATGCGATCACAATCATTCAATCATAATCATACAATCACAATCATACAATCACAATCGTACAATCACAATCGCACAATCACAATCATACAATCACAATCATACAATCACAATCATACAATCACAATCATACAATCACAATCATACAATCACAATCATACAATCACAATCATACAATCACAATCATACAATCACAATCATACAATCACTATCATACAATCACAATCCTACAATCACAATCATACAATCACAATCATACAATCACAATCATACAATGAAAATCATGCAATGACAATCATACGGTCACAATCATGCAATCACAATCATACAATCGCAATCATACAATCGCAATCATACAATCACAATCATACAATCACAACCATACAATCACAATCATACAATCACAATAATACTATCGCAATCATACAATCACAATCATACCATCACAATCATACAATCACAATCATACAATCATTATCATACAATCACAATCATACAATCACATTCATACAATCGCAATCATACAATCACAACCATACAATCACAATCATACAATCCCAATCATACAATCATTATCATACAATCACAATCATACAATCACAATCATACAATCGCAATCATACAATCACAACCATACAATCACAATCATACAATCACAATCATACAATCACAATCGTACAATCGCAATCATACAATCACAATCATACAATCACAATCATACAATCACAATCATACAATCACAATCATACAATCACAATCATACAATCACAATCATACAATCACAATCATACAATCACAATCATACAATCACAATCATACAATCACAATCATACAATCACAATCATACAATCACAATCATACAATCACAATCATACAATCACAATCATACAATCACAATCATACAATCATAATCATACAATTACAATCATGCGATCACAATCATTCAATCATAATCATACAATCACAATCATACAATCACAATCGTACAATCACAATCGCACAATCACAATCATACAATCACAATCATACAATCACAATCATACAATCACTATCATACAATCACAATCCTACAATCACAATCATACAATCACAATCATACAATCACAATCATACATTCACAATCATACAATCACAATCATACAATGAAAATCATACAATGACAATCATACGGTCACAATCATGCAATCACAACCATACAATCGCAATCATACAATCGCAATCATACAATCGCAATCACACAATCACAATCATACAATTACAATCTTACAATCACAATCTTACTATCACAATCATACAATCACAATCATACAATCACAATCATACAATCACAATCATACATTCAAAATCATGCAATCACAATCACACAGTCACAATCATGCAATCACAATCATTCAATCATAATCATACAATCACAATCCTACAATCACAATCGTACAATCACAATCGTACAATCACAATCGCACAATCACATTCATACAATCACAGTCATACAATCACAATCATACAATCACAATCATACAATCACAATCATACTATCACAATCATACAATCACAATCATGCAATCACAATCATACAATCACAATCATACAATCACAATCATACAATCACAATCATACAATCACAATCATACAATCACAATCATACAATCGCAATCATACAATCACAATCATACAATCACAATCATACAATCACAATCATACAATCACAATCATACATTCAAAATAATGCAATCACAATCATACAATCACAATCATGCAATCACAATCATACAATCACAATCATACTATCACAATCATACAATCACAATCCTACAATCACAATCATACAATCAATATCATACAATCACAATCATACAATCACAATCATGTAATCACAATCATACAATCGCATTCATACAATCGCAATCATACAATCACAATCATACAATCACAATCATACAATCACAATCATACAATCACAATCATACAATCACAATCATACAATCACAATCATACAATCACAATCATACAATCACAACCATACAATCACAATCATACAATCACAATCATACAATCACAATCATACAATCACAATGATACAATCGCAATCATACAATCACGATCATACAATCATAATCATACAATCACAATCATACGATCGCAATCATACAATCACAATCATACCATCACAATCATACAATCACAATCATACAATCATAATCATACAATTACAATCATACATCACAATCATACAATCACATTCATACAATCGCAATCATACAACTACAATCTCCCAAATACAATCATACAATCACAATCATACAATCACAATCATACAATCACAATCATACAATCACAATCATACAATCACAATCATACTATCACCATCATACAATCACAACCAGACAATCACAATCATACAATCACAATCATACAATCACAGTCATACAATCACAATCTTACAATCACAATCATACAATCACAATCATACAAACACAATCATACAATCACAATCATACAATCACAATCATACAATCACAATCATACAATCACAATCATACAATCACAATCTTACAATCACAATCATACTATCACAATCATACAATCACAATCATACAATCACAATCATACAATCACAATCATACAATCACAATCATACAATCACAATCATACAATCACAATCATACAATCGCAATCATACAATCGCAATCATACAATCACAATCATACAATCATAATCATACCCTCACAATCATACGATCGCAATCATACAATCACAATCATACCATCACAATCATACAATCACAATCATACAATCATAATCATACAATTACAATCATACATCACAATCATACAATCACAATCATACAATCGAAATCATACAACTACAATCTCCCAAATACAATCATACAATCACAATCATACAATCACAATCATACAATCGCAATCATACAATCGCAATCATACAATCGCAATCATACAATCACAATCATACAATCACAATCATACAATCACAATCATACAATCACAATCATACAATCACAATCATACAATCACAATCATACAATCACAATCATACAATCACAAAAATACAATCATAATCATACAACCACAATCATACAATCGCAATCATACAATCACAATCATACAATCATAATCATACAATCACAATCATACGATCGCAATCATACAATCACAATCATACCATCACAATCATACAATCAGAATCATACAATCATAATCATACAATTACAATCATACATCACAATCATACAATCACAATCATACAATCGAAATCATACAACTACAATCTCCCAAATACAATCATACAATCACAATCATACAATCACTATCATACAATCACAATCATACAATCACAATCATACAATCACAATCATACAATCACATTCATACAATCACAGTCATACAATCACAATCTTACAATCACAATCATACAATCACAATCATACAATCACAATCGTACAATCACAACCGCACAATCACAATCATACAATCATAATCATACAATTACAATCATGCGATCACAATCATTCAATCATAATCATACAATCACAATCATACAATCACAATCGTACAATCACAATCGCACAATCACAATCATACAATCACAATCATACAATCACAATCATACAATCACAATCATACAATCACAATCATACAATCACAATCATACAATCACAATCATACAATCACAATCATACAATCACAATCATACAATCACTATCATACAATCACAATCCTACAATCACAATCATACAATCACAATCATACAATCACAATCATACAATGAAAATCATGCAATGACAATCATACGGTCACAATCATGCAATCACAATCATACAATCGCAATCATACAATCGCAATCATACAATCACAATCATACAATCACAACCATACAATCACAATCATACAATCACAATAATACTATCGCAATCATACAATCACAATCATACCATCACAATCATACAATCACAATCATACAATCATTATCATACAATCACAATCATACAATCACATTCATACAATCGCAATCATACAATCACAACCATACAATCACAATCATACAATCCCAATCATACAATCATTATCATACAATCACAATCATACAATCACAATCATACAATCGCAATCATACAATCACAACCATACAATCACAATCATACAATCACAATCATACAATCACAATCGTACAATCGCAATCATACAATCACAATCATACAATCACAATCATACAATCACAATCATACAATCACAATCATACAATCACAATCATACAATCACAATCATACAATCACAATCATACAATCACAATCATACAATCACAATCATACAATCACAATCATACAATCACAATCATACAATCACAATCATACAATCACAATCATACAATCACAATCATACAATCACAATCATACAATCACAATCATACAATCATAATCATACAATTACAATCATGCGATCACAATCATTCAATCATAATCATACAATCACAATCATACAATCACAATCGTACAATCACAATCGCACAATCACAATCATACAATCACAATCATACAATCACAATCATACAATCACTATCATACAATCACAATCCTACAATCACAATCATACAATCACAATCATACAATCACAATCATACATTCACAATCATACAATCACAATCATACAATGAAAATCATACAATGACAATCATACGGTCACAATCATGCAATCACAACCATACAATCGCAATCATACAATCGCAATCATACAATCGCAATCACACAATCACAATCATACAATTACAATCTTACAATCACAATCTTACTATCACAATCATACAATCACAATCATACAATCACAATCATACAATCACAATCATACATTCAAAATCATGCAATCACAATCACACAGTCACAATCATGCAATCACAATCATTCAATCATAATCATACAATCACAATCCTACAATCACAATCGTACAATCACAATCGTACAATCACAATCGCACAATCACATTCATACAATCACAGTCATACAATCACAATCTTACAATCACAATCATACTATCACAATCATACAATCACAATCATACAATCACAATCATACAATCACAATCATACAATCACAATCATACAATCACAATCATACAATCACAATCATACAATCGCAATCATACAATCACAATCATACAATCATAATCATACCCTCACAATCATACGATCGCAATCATACAATCACAATCATACCATCACAATCATACAATCACAATCATACAATCACAATCATACAATCACAATCATACTATCACAATCATACAATCACAATCATGCAATCACAATCATACAATCACAATCATACAATCACAATCATACAATCACAATCATACAATCACAATCATACAATCACAATCATACAATCGCAATCATACAATCACAATCATACAATCACAATCATACAATCACAATCATACAATCACAATCATACATTCAAAATAATGCAATCACAATCATACAATCACAATCATGCAATCACAATCATACAATCACAATCATACTATCACAATCATACAATCACAATCCTACAATCACAATCATACAATCAATATCATACAATCACAATCATACAATCACAATCATGTAATCACAATCATACAATCGCATTCATACAATCGCAATCATACAATCACAATCATACAATCACAATCATACAATCACAATCATACAATCACAATCATACAATCACAATCATACAATCACAATCATACAATCACAATCATACAATCACAATCATACAATCACAATCATACAATCACAATCATACAATCACAATCATACAATCACAATGATACAATCGCAATCATACAATCACGATCATACAATCATAATCATACAATCACAATCATACGATCGCAATCATACAATCACAATCATACCATCACAATCATACAATCACAATCATACAATCATAATCATACAATTACAATCATACATCACAATCATACAATCACATTCATACAATCGCAATCATACAACTACAATCTCCCAAATACAATCATACAATCACAATCATACAATCACAATCATACAATCACAATCATACAATCACAATCATACAATCACAATCATACTATCACCATCATACAATCACAACCAGACAATCACAATCATACAATCACAATCATACAATCACAGTCATACAATCACAATCTTACAATCACAATCATACAATCACAATCATACAATCACAGTCATACAATCACAGTCATACAATCACAATCATACTATCACAATCATACAATCACACTCATACAATCACAATCATACAATCGCAATCATACAATCGCAATCACACAATCACAATCATACAATTACAATCATACAGTCACAATCATACAATCACAATCATACAATCACAATCATACAATCGCAATCATACTATCGCAATCATACAATCGCAATCATACCATCACAATCATACAGTCACAACCATACAATCATAATCATACAATCACAATCATACAATCATAATCATACAATCGCAATCATACAATCGCAATCATACAATCACAATCATACAATCACAATCATACAATCACAATCATACAATTACAATCATACAATCACAATCATACAATCACAATCATACAATCACAATCATACAAACACAATCATACAATCACAACCATACAATCACAATCATACAATCACAATCATACAATCACAATCTTACAATCACAATCATACTATCACAATCATACAATCACAATCATACAATCACAATCATACAATCACAATCATACAATCACAATCATACAATCACAATCATACAATCACAATCATACAATCGCAATCATACAATCGCAATCATACAATCACAATCATACAATCATAATCATACCCCTCACAATCATACGATCGCAATCATACAATCACAATCACACCATCACAATCATACAATCACAATCATACAATCATAATCATACAATTACAATCATACATCACAATCACACAATCACAATCATACAATCGAAATCATACAACTACAATCTCCCAAATACAATCATACAATCACAATCATACAATCACAATCATACAATCACAATCATACAATCACAATCATACAATCGCAATCATACAATCACAATCATACAATCACAATCATACAATCACAATCATACAATCGCAATCATACAATCACAATCATACAATCACAATCATACAATCACAATCATACAATCGCAATCATACTATCGCAATCATACAATCGCAATCATACCATCACAATCATACAGTCACAACCATACAATCATAATCATACAATCACAATCATACAATCATAATCATACAATCGCAATCATACAATCGCAATCATACAATCACAATCATACAATCACAATCATACAATCACAATCCTACAATTACAATCATACAATCACAATCATACAATCACAATCATACAATCACAATCATACAAACACAATCATACAATCACAATCATACAATCACAATCATACAATCACAATCATACAATCACAATCTTACAATCACAATCATACTATCACAATCATACAATCGCAATCATACAATCGCAATCATACAATCACAATCATACAATCATAATCATACCCTCACAATCATACGATCGCAATCATACAATCACAATCATACCATCACAATCATACAATCACAATCATACAATCATAATCATACAATTACAATCATACATCACAATCATACAATCACAATCATACAATCGAAATCATACAACTACAATCTCCCAAATACAACCATACAATCACAATCATACAATCACAATCATACAATCACAATCATACAATCACAATCATACAATCGCAATCATACAATCACAATCATACAATCACAATCATACAATCACAATCATACAATCACAATCATACAATCACAATCATACAATCACAATCATACAATCACAAAAATACAATCATAATCATACAACCACAATCATACAATCGCAATCATACAATCACAATCATACAATCATAATCATACAATCACAATCATACGATCGCAATCATACAATCACAATCATACCATCACAATCATACAATCAGAATCATACAATCATAATCATACAATTACAATCATACATCACAATCATACAATCACAATCATACAATCGAAATCATACAACTACAATCTCCCAAATACAATCATACAATCACAATCATACAATCACTATCATACAATCACAATCATACAATCACAATCATACAATCACAATCATACAATCACATTCATACAATCACAGTCATACGATCACAATCTTACAATCACAATCATACAATCACAATCATACAATCACAATCGTACAATCACAACCGCACAATCACAATCATACAATCATAATCATACAATTACAATCATGCGATCACAATCATTCAATCATAATCATACAATCACAATCATACAATCACAATCGTACAATCACAATCGCACAATCACAATCATACAATCACAATCATACAATCACAATCATACAATCACAATCATACAATCACAATCATACAATCACAATCATACAATCACAATCATACAATCACAATCATACAATCACTATCATACAATCACAATCCTACAATCACAATCATACAATCACAATCATACAATCACAATCATACATTCACTATCATACAATCACAATCATACAATGAAAATCATACAATGACAATCATACGGTCACAATCATGCAATCACAATCATACAATCGCAATCATACAATCGCAATCATACAATCACAATCATACAATCACAACCATACAATCACAATCATACAATCACAATAATACTATCGCAATCATACAATCACAATCATACCATCACAATCATACAATCACAATCATACAATCATTATCATACAATCACAATCATACAATCACATTCATACAATCGCAATCATACAATCACAACCATACAATCACAATCATACAATCACAATCATACAATCATTATCATACAATCACAATCATACAATCACAATCATACAATCGCAATCATACAATCACAACCATACAATCACAATCATACAATCACAATCATACAATCACAATCGTACAATCGCAATCATACAATCACAATCATACAATCACAATCATACAATCACAATCATACAATCACAATCATACAATCACAATCATACAATCACAATCATACAATCACAATCATACAATCACAATCATACAATCACAATCATACAATCACAATCATACAATCACAATCATACAATCACAATCATACAAGCACATTCATACAATCACAGTCATACAATCACAATCTTACAATCACAATCATACAATCACAATCCTACAATCACAATCATACAATCACAATCATACAATCACAATCATACTTTCACAATCATACAATCACAATCATACAATGAAAATCATACAATGACAATCATACGGTCACAATCATGCAATCACAATCATACAATCGCAATCATACAATCGCAATCATACAATCACAATCATTCAATCACAACCATACAATCACAATCATACAATCACAATCATACAATCACAATCATACAATCACAATAATACTATCGCAATCATACAATCACAATCATACCATCACAAAAATACAATCATAATCATACAACCACAATCATACAATCGCAATCATACAATCACAATCATACAATCATAATCATACAATCAGAATCATACGATCGCAATCATACAATCACAATCATACCATCACAATCATACAATCAGAATCATACAATCATAGTCATACAATTACAATCATTCATCACAATCATACAATCACAATCATACAATCGAAATCATACCACTACAATCTCCCAAATACAATCATACAATCACAATCATACAATCACTATCATACAATCACAATCATACAATCACAATCATACAATCACAATCATACAATCACAATCATACAATCACAATCATACTATCACAATCATACAATCACAATCATACAATCACAATCATACAATCACATTCATACAATCACAGTCATACAATCACAATCTTACAATCACAATCATACAATCACAATCATACAATCACAATCATGCAATCACAATCATACAATCACAATCATACAATCACAATCATACAATCACAATCATACAATCACAATCATACAATCGCAATCATACAATCGCAACCATACAATCACAATCATACAATCACAATCATACAATCACAATCATACAATCACAATCATACAATCACAATCATACATTCAAAATAATGCAATCACAATCATACAATCACAATCATGCAATCACAATCATACAATCACAATCATACTATCACAATCATACAATCACAATCCTACAATCACAATCATACAATCAATATCATACAATCACAATCATACAATCACAATCATGTAATCACAATCATACAATCGCATTCATACAATCGCAATCATACAATCACAATCATACAATCACAATCATACAATCACAATCATACAATCACAATCATACAATCACAATCATACAATCACAATCATACAATCACAATCATACAATCACAATCATACAATCACAATCATACAATCACAATCATACAATCACTATCATACAATCACAATCATACAATCACAATCATACAATCACAATCATACAATCACAATCATACAATCACAATCATACAATCACAATCATACAAGCACATTCATACAATCACAGTCATACAATCACAATCTTACAATCACAATCATACAATCACAATCCTACAATCACAATCATACAATCACAATCATACAATCACAATCATACTTTCACAATCATACAATCACAATCATACAATGAAAATCATACAATGACAATCATACGGTCACAATCATGCAATCACAATCATACAATCGCAATCATACAATCGCAATCATACAATCACAATCATTCAATCACAACCATACAATCACAATCATACAATCACAATCATACAATCACAATCATACAATCACAATAATACTATCGCAATCATACAATCACAATCATACCATCACAAAAATACAATCATAATCATACAACCACAATCATACAATCGCAATCATACAATCACAATCATACAATCATAATCATACAATCAGAATCATACGATCGCAATCATACAATCACAATCATACCATCACAATCATACAATCAGAATCATACAATCATAGTCATACAATTACAATCATTCATCACAATCATACAATCACAATCATACAATCGAAATCATACCACTACAATCTCCCAAATACAATCATACAATCACAATCATACAATCACTATCATACAATCACAATCATACAATCACAATCATACAATCACAATCATACAATCACAATCATACAATCACAATCATACTATCACAATCATACAATCACAATCATACAATCACAATCATACAATCACATTCATACAATCACAGTCATACAATCACAATCTTACAATCACAATCATACAATCACAATCATACAATCACAATCATGCAATCACAATCATACAATCACAATCATACAATCACAATCATACAATCACAATCATACAATCACAATCATACAATCGCAATCATACAATCGCAACCATACAATCACAATCATACAATCACAATCATACAATCACAATCATACAATCACAATCATACAATCACAATCATACAATCACAATCATACATTCAAAATAATGCAATCACAATCATACAATCACAATCATGCAATCACAATCATACAATCACAATCATACTATCACAATCATACAATCACAATCCTACAATCACAATCATACAATCAATATCATACAATCACAATCATACAATCACAATCATGTAATCACAATCATACAATCGCATTCATACAATCGCAATCATACAATCACAATCATACAATCACAATCATACAATCACAATCATACAATCACAATCATACAATCACAATCATACAATCACAATCATACAATCACAATCATACAATCACAATCATACAATCACAATCATACAATCACAATCATACAATCACAATCATACAATCACAATCATACAATCACAATCATACTATCACAATCATACAATCACAATCATACAATCACAATCATACAATCACATTCATACAATCACAGTCATACAATCACAATCTTACAATCACAATCATACAATCACAATCATACAATCACAATCATGCAATCACAATCATACAATCACAATCATACAATCACAATCATACAATCACAATCATACAATCACAATCATACAATCGCAATCATACAATCGCAACCATACAATCACAATCATACAATCACAATCATACAATCACAATCATACAATCACAATCATACAATCACAATCATACAATCACAATCATACATTCAAAATAATGCAATCACAATCATACAATCACAATCATGCAATCACAATCATACAATCACAATCATACTATCACAATCATACAATCACAATCCTACAATCACAATCATACAATCAATATCATACAATCACAATCATACAATCACAATCATACAATCACTATCATACAATCACAATCATACAATCACAATCATACAATCACAATCATACAATCACAATCATACAATCACAATCATACTATCACAATCATACAATCACAATCATACAATCACAATCATACAATCACATTCATACAATCACAGTCATACAATCACAATCTTACAATCACAATCATACAATCACAATCATACAATCACAATCATGCAATCACAATCATACAATCACAATCATACAATCACAATCATACAATCACAATCATACAATCACAATCATACAATCGCAATCATACAATCGCAACCATACAATCACAATCATACAATCACAATCATACAATCACAATCATACAATCACAATCATACAATCACAATCATACAATCACAATCATACATTCAAAATAATGCAATCACAATCATACAATCACAATCATGCAATCACAATCATACAATCACAATCATACTATCACAATCATACAATCACAATCCTACAATCACAATCATACAATCAATATCATACAATCACAATCATACAATCACAATCATGTAATCACAATCATACAATCGCATTCATACAATCGCAATCATACAATCACAATCATACAATCACAATCATACAATCACAATCATACAATCACAATCATACAATCACAATCATACAATCACAATCATACAATCACAATCATACAATCACAATCATACAATCACAATCATACAATCACAATCATACAATCACTATCATACAATCACAATCATACAATCACAATCATACAATCACAATCATACAATCACAATCATACAATCACAATCATACTATCACAATCATACAATCACAATCATACAATCACAATCATACAATCACATTCATACAATCACAGTCATACAATCACAATCTTACAATCACAATCATACAATCACAATCATACAATCACAATCATCTAATCACAATCATACAATCACAATCATACAATCACAATCATACAATCACAATCATACAATCACAATCATACAATCGCAATCATACAATCGCAACCATACAATCACAATCATACAATCACAATCATACAATCACAATCATACAATCACAATCTTACAATCACAATCATACAATCACAATCATACAATCACAGTCATACAATCACAGTCATACAATCACAATCATACTATCACAATCATACAATCACACTCATACAATCACAATCATACAATCGCAATCATACAATCGCAATCACACAATCACAATCATACAATTACAATCATACAGTCACAATCATACAATCACAATCATACAATCACAATCATACAATCGCAATCATACTATCGCAATCATACAATCGCAATCATACCATCACAATCATACAGTCACAACCATACAATCATAATCATACAATCACAATCATACAATCATAATCATACAATCGCAATCATACAATCGCAATCATACAATCACAATCATACAATCACAATCATACAATCACAATCATACAATTACAATCATACAATCACAATCATACAATCACAATCATACATTCACAATCATACAAACACAATCATACAATCACAATCATACAATCACAATCATACAATCACAATCATACAATCACAATCTTACAATCACAATCATACTATCACAATCATACAATCACAATCATACAATCACAATCATACAATCACAATCATACAATCACAATCATACAATCACAATCATACAATCACAATCATACAATCGCAATCATACAATCGCAATCATACAATCGCAATCATACAATCACAATCATACAATCATAATCATACCCTCACAATCATACGATCGCAATCATACAATCACAATCATACCATCACAATCATACAATCACAATCATACAATCATAATCATACAATTACAATCATACATCACAATCATACAATCACAATCATACAATCGAAGTCATACAACTACAATCTCCCAAATACAATCATACAATCACAATCATACAATCACAATCATACAATCACAATCATACAATCACAATCATACAATCGCAATCATACAATCACAATCATACAATCACAATCATACAATCACAATCATACAATCGCAATCATACAATCACAATCATACAATCACAATCATACAATCACAATCATACAATCGCAATCATACTATCGCAATCATACAATCGCAATCATACCATCACAATCATACAGTCACAACCATACAATCATAATCATACAATCACAATCATACAATCATAATCATACAATCGCAATCATACAATCGCAATCATACAATCACAATCATACAATCACAATCATACAATCACAATCATACAATTACAATCATACAATCACAATCATACAATCACAATCATACAATCACAATCATACAAACACAATCATACAATCACAATCATACAATCACAATCATACAATCACAATCATACAATCACAATCATACAATCACAATCTTACAATCACAATCATACTATCACAATCATACAATCACAATCATACAATCACAATCATACAATCACAATCATACAATCACAATCATACAATCACAATCATACAATCACAATCATACAATCGCAATCATACAATCGCAATCATACAATCACAATCATACAATCATAATCATACCCTCACAATCATACGATCGCAATCATACAATCACAATCATACCATCACAATCATACAATCACAATCATACAATCATAATCATACAATTACAATCATACATCACAATCATACAATCACAATCATACAATCGAAATCATACAACTACAATCTCCCAAATACAATCATACAATCACAATCATACAATCACAATCATACAATCGCAATCATACAATCGCAATCATACAATCGCAATCATACAATCACAATCATACAATCACAATCATACAATCACAATCATACAATCACAATCATACAATCACAATCATACAATCACAATCATACAATCACAATCATACAATCACAAAAATACAATCATAATCATACAACCACAATCATACAATCGCAATCATACAATCACAATCATACAATCATAATCATACAATCACAATCATACGATCGCAATCATACAATCACAATCATACCATCACAATCATACAATCAGAATCATACAATCATAATCATACAATTACAATCATACATCACAATCATACAATCACAATCATACAATCGAAATCATACAACTACAATCTCCCAAATACAATCATACAATCACAATCATACAATCACTATCATACAATCACAATCATACTATCACCATCATACTATCACAACCAGACAATCACAATCATACAATCAGAATCATACAATCACAGTCATACAATCACAATCTTACAATCACAATCATACAATCACAATCATACAATCACAGTCATACAATCACAGTCATACAATCACAATCATACTATCACAATCATACAATCACACTCATACAATCACAATCATACAATCGCAATCATACAATCGCAATCACACAATCACAATCATACAATTACAATCATACAATCACAATCATACAATCACAATCATACAATCACAATCATACAATCACAATCATACAATCACAATCATACAATCACAATCATACAATCACAATCATACAATCACAATCATACAATCACTATCATACAATCACAATCCTACAATCACAATCATACAATCACAATCATACAATGAAAATCATGCAATGACAATCATACGGTCACAATCATGCAATCACAATCATACAATCGCAATCATACAATCGCAATCATACAATCACAATCATACAATCACAACCATACAATCACAATCATACAATCACAATAATACTATCGCAATCATACAATCACAATCATACCATCACAATCATACAATCACAATCATACAATCATTATCATACAATCACAATCATACAATCACATTCATACAATCGCAATCATACAATCACAACCATACAATCACAATCATACAATCACAATCATACAATCATTATCATACAATCACAATCATACAATCACAATCATACAATCGCAATCATACAATCACAACCATACAATCACAATCATACAATCACAATCATACAATCACAATCGTACAATCGCAATCATACAATCACAATCATATAATCACAATCATACAATCACAATCATACAATCACAATCATACAATCACAATCATACAATCACAATCATACAATCACAATCATACAATCACAATCATACAATCACAATCATACAATCACAATCATACAATCACAATCATACAATCATAATCATACAATTACAATCATACATCACAATCATACAATCACATTCATACAATCGCAATCATACAACTACAATCTCCCAAATACAATCATACAATCACAATCATACAATCACAATCATACAATCAGAATCATACAATCACAGTCATACAATCACAATCTTACAATCACAATCATACAATCACAATCATACAATCACAGTCATACAATCACAGTCATACAATCACAATCATACTATCACAATCATACAATCACACTCATACAATCACAATCATACAATCGCAATCATACAATCGCAATCACACAATCACAATCATACAATTACAATCATACAGTCACAATCATACAATCACAATCATACAATCACAATCATACAATCGCAATCATACTATCGCAATCATACAATCGCAATCATACCATCACAATCATACAGTCACAACCATACAATCATAATCATACAATCACAATCATACAATCATAATCATACAATCGCAATCATACAATCGCAATCATACAATCACAATCATACAATCACAATCATACAATCACAATCATACAATTACAATCATACAATCACAATCATACAATCACAATCATACAATCACAATCATACAAACACAATCATACAATCACAATCATACAATCACAATCATACAATCACAATCATACAATCACAATCTTACAATCACAATCATACTATCACAATCATACAATCACAATCATACAATCACAATCATACAATCACAATCATACAATCACAATCATACAATCACAATCATACAATCACAATCATACAATCGCAATCATACAATCGCAATCATACAATCACAATCATACAATCATAATCATACCCTCACAATCATACGATCGCAATCATACAATCACAATCATACCATCACAATCATACAATCACAATCATACAATCATAATCATACAATTACAATCATACATCACAATCACACAATCACAATCATACAATCGAAATCATACAACTACAATCTCCCAAATACAATCATACAATCACAATCATACAATCACAATCATACAATCACAATCATACAATCACAATCATACAATCGCAATCATACAATCACAATCATACAATCACAATCATACAATCACAATCATACAATCGCAATCATACAATCACAATCATACAATCACAATCATACAATCACAATCATACAATCGCAATCATACTATCGCAATCATACAATCGCAATCATACCATCACAATCATACAGTCACAACCATACAATCATAATCATACAATCACAATCATACAATCATAATCATACAATCGCAATCATACAATCGCAATCATACAATCACAATCATACAATCACAATCATACAATCACAATCATACAATTACAATCATACAATCACAATCATACAATCACAATCATACAATCACAATCATACAAACACAATCATACAATCACAATCATACAATCACAATCATACAATCACAGTCATACAATCACAATCTTACAATCACAATCATACAATCACAATCATACAATCACAATCGTACAATCACAACCGCACAATCACAATCATACAATCATAATCATACAATTACAATCATGCGATCACAATCATTCAATCATAATCATACAATCACAATCATACAATCACAATCGTACAATCACAATCGCACAATCACAATCATACAATCACAATCATACAATCACAATCATACAATCACAATCATACAATCACAATCATACAATCACAATCATACAATCACAATCATACAATCACAATCATACAATCACAATCATACAATCACTATCATACAATCACAATCCTACAATCACAATCATACAATCACAATCATACAATCACAATCATACATTCACTATCATACAATCACAATCATACAATGAAAATCATACAATGACAATCATACGGTCACAATCATGCAATCACAATCATACAATCGCAATCATACAATCGCAATCATACAATCACAATCATACAATCACAACCATACAATCACAATCATACAATCACAATAATACTATCGCAATCATACAATCACAATCATACCATCACAATCATACAATCACAATCATACAATCATTATCATACAATCACAATCATACAATCACATTCATACAATCGCAATCATACAATCACAACCATACAATCACAATCATACAATCACAATCATACAATCATTATCATACAATCACAATCATACAATCACAATCATACAATCGCAATCATACAATCACAACCATACAATCACAATCATACAATCACAATCATACAATCACAATCGTACAATCGCAATCATACAATCACAATCATACAATCACAATCATACAATCACAATCATACAATCACAATCATACAATCACAATCATACAATCACAATCATACAATCACAATCATACAATCACAATCATACAATCACAATCATACAATCACAATCATACAATCACAATCATACAATCACAATCATACAAGCACATTCATACAATCACAGTCATACAATCACAATCTTACAATCACAATCATACAATCACAATCCTACAATCACAATCATACAATCACAATCATACAATCACAATCATACTTTCACAATCATACAATCACAATCATACAATGAAAATCATACAATGACAATCATACGGTCACAATCATGCAATCACAATCATACAATCGCAATCATACAATCGCAATCATACAATCACAATCATTCAATCACAACCATACAATCACAATCATACAATCACAATCATACAATCACAATCATACAATCACAATAATACTATCGCAATCATACAATCACAATCATACCATCACAAAAATACAATCATAATCATACAACCACAATCATACAATCGCAATCATACAATCACAATCATACAATCATAATCATACAATCAGAATCATACGATCGCAATCATACAATCACAATCATACCATCACAATCATACAATCAGAATCATACAATCATAATCATACAATTACAATCATTCATCACAATCATACAATCACAATCATACAATCGAAATCATACCACTACAATCTCCCAAATACAATCATACAATCACAATCATACAATCACTATCATACAATCACAATCATACAATCACAATCATACAATCACAATCATACAATCACAATCATACAATCACAATCATACTATCACAATCATACAATCACAATCATACAATCACAATCATACAATCACATTCATACAATCACAGTCATACAATCACAATCTTACAATCACAATCATACAATCACAATCATACAATCACAATCATGCAATCACAATCATACAATCACAATCATACAATCACAATCATACAATCACAATCATACAATCACAATCATACAATCGCAATCATACAATCGCAACCATACAATCACAATCATACAATCACAATCATACAATCACAATCATACAATCACAATCATACAATCACAATCATACATTCAAAATAATGCAATCACAATCATACAATCACAATCATGCAATCACAATCATACAATCACAATCATACTATCACAATCATACAATCACAATCCTACAATCACAATCATACAATCAATATCATACAATCACAATCATACAATCACAATCATGTAATCACAATCATACAATCGCATTCATACAATCGCAATCATACAATCACAATCATACAATCACAATCATACAATCACAATCATACAATCACAATCATACAATCACAATCATACAATCACAATCATACAATCACAATCATACAATCACAATCATACAATCACAATCATACAATCACAATCATACAATCACAATGATACAATCGCAATCATACAATCACGATCATACAATCATAATCATACAATCACAATCATACGATCGCAATCATACAATCACAATCATACAATCACAATCATACAATCACAATCATACAATCGCAATCATACAATCACAATCAAACAATCACAATCATGCAATCACAATCATACAATCACAATCATACAATCGCAATCATACAATCACAATCATACAATCACAATCATACAATCACAATCATACAATCGCAATCATACAATCACAATCATACAATCACAATCATACAATCACAATCATACAATCACAATCATACAATCACAATCATACATTCAAAATAATGCAATCACAATCATACAATCACAATCATGCAATCACAATCATACAATCACAATCATACTATCACAATCATACAATCACAATCCTACAATCACAATCATACAATCAATATCATACAATCACAATCATACAATCACAATCATGTAATCACAATCATACAATCGCATTCATACAATCGCAACCATACAATCACAATCATACAATCACAATCATACAATCACAATCATACAATCACAATCATACAATCACAAACATACAATAACAATCATACAATCACAATCATACAATCACAATCATACAATCACAATCATACAATCACAATCATACAATCACAATGATACAATCGCAATCATACAATCACGATCATACAATCATAATCATACAATCACAATCATACGATCGCAATCATACAATCACAATCATACCATCACAATCATACAATCACAATCATACAATCATAATCATACAATTACAATCATACATCACAATCATACAATCACATTCATACAATCGCAATCATACAACTACAATCTCCCAAATACAATCATACAATCACAATCATACAATCACAATCATACAATCACAATCATACAATCACAATCATACTATCACCATCATACAATCACAACCATACAATCACAATCATACAATCACAATCATACAATCACAGTCATACAATCACAATCTTACAATCACAATCATACAATCACAATCATACAATCACAGTCATACAATCACAGTCATACAATCACAATCATACTATCACAATCATACAATCACAATCATACAATCACAATCATACAATCACAATCATACAATCGCAATCATACAATCACAATCATACAATCACAATCATACAATCACAATCATACAATCACAATCATACAATCACAATCATACAATCACAATCATACAATCACAATCATACAATCACAATGATACAATCGCAATCATACAATCACGATCATACAATCATAATCATACAATCACAATCATACGATCGCAATCATACAATCACAATCATACAATCACAATCATACAATCGCAATCATACAATCACAACCATACAATCACAATCATACAATCACAATCATACAATCACAATCGTACAATCGCAATCATACAATCACAATCATACAATCACAATCATACAATCACAATCATACAATCACAATCATACAATCACAATCATACAATCACAATCATACAATCACAATCATACAATCACAATCATACAATCACAATCATACAATCACAATCATACAATCACAATCATACAATCACAATCATACAAGCACATTCATACAATCACAGTCATACAATCACAATCTTACAATCACAATCATACAATCACAATCCTACAATCACAATCATACAATCACAATCATACAATCACAATCATACTTTCACAATCATACAATCACAATCATACAATGAAAATCATACAATGACAATCATACGGTCACAATCATGCAATCACAATCATACAATCGCAATCATACAATCGCAATCATACAATCACAATCATTCAATCACAACCATACAATCACAATCATACAATCACAATCATACAATCACAATCATACAATCACAATAATACTATCGCAATCATACAATCACAATCATACCATCACAAAAATACAATCATAATCATACAACCACAATCATACAATCGCAATCATACAATCACAATCATACAATCATAATCATACAATCAGAATCATACGATCGCAATCATACAATCACAATCATACCATCACAATCATACAATCAGAATCATACAATCATAATCATACAATTACAATCATTCATCACAATCATACAATCACAATCATACAATCGAAATCATACCACTACAATCTCCCAAATACAATCATACAATCACAATCATACAATCACTATCATACAATCACAATCATACAATCACAATCATACAATCACAATCATACAATCACAATCATACAATCACAATCATACTATCACAATCATACAATCACAATCATACAATCACAATCATACAATCACATTCATACAATCACAGTCATACAATCACAATCTTACAATCACAATCATACAATCACAATCATACAATCACAATCATGCAATCACAATCATACAATCACAATCATACAATCACAATCATACAATCACAATCATACAATCACAATCATACAATCGCAATCATACAATCGCAACCATACAATCACAATCATACAATCACAATCATACAATCACAATCATACAATCACAATCATACAATCACAATCATACATTCAAAATAATGCAATCACAATCATACAATCACAATCATGCAATCACAATCATACAATCACAATCATACTATCACAATCATACAATCACAATCCTACAATCACAATCATACAATCAATATCATACAATCACAATCATACAATCACAATCATGTAATCACAATCATACAATCGCATTCATACAATCGCAATCATACAATCACAATCATACAATCACAATCATACAATCACAATCATACAATCACAATCATACAATCACAATCATACAATCACAATCATACAATCACAATCATACAATCACAATCATACAATCACAATCATACAATCACAATCATACAATCACAATGATACAATCGCAATCATACAATCACGATCATACAATCATAATCATACAATCACAATCATACGATCGCAATCATACAATCACAATCATACAATCACAATCATACAATCACAATCATACAATCGCAATCATACAATCACAATCAAACAATCACAATCATGCAATCACAATCATACAATCACAATCATACAATCGCAATCATACAATCACAATCATACAATCACAATCATACAATCACAATCATACAATCGCAATCATACAATCACAATCATACAATCACAATCATACAATCACAATCATACAATCACAATCATACAATCACAATCATACATTCAAAATAATGCAATCACAATCATACAATCACAATCATGCAATCACAATCATACAATCACAATCATACTATCACAATCATACAATCACAATCCTACAATCACAATCATACAATCAATATCATACAATCACAATCATACAATCACAATCATGTAATCACAATCATACAATCGCATTCATACAATCGCAACCATACAATCACAATCATACAATCACAATCATACAATCACAATCATACAATCACAATCATACAATCACAAACATACAATAACAATCATACAATCACAATCATACAATCACAATCATACAATCACAATCATACAATCACAATCATACAATCACAATGATACAATCGCAATCATACAATCACGATCATACAATCATAATCATACAATCACAATCATACGATCGCAATCATACAATCACAATCATACCATCACAATCATACAATCACAATCATACAATCATAATCATACAATTACAATCATACATCACAATCATACAATCACATTCATACAATCGCAATCATACAACTACAATCTCCCAAATACAATCATACAATCACAATCATACAATCACAATCATACAATCACAATCATACAATCACAATCATACTATCACCATCATACAATCACAACCATACAATCACAATCATACAATCACAATCATACAATCACAGTCATACAATCACAATCTTACAATCACAATCATACAATCACAATCATACAATCACAGTCATACAATCACAGTCATACAATCACAATCATACTATCACAATCATACAATCACAATCATACAATCACAATCATACAATCACAATCATACAATCGCAATCATACAATCACAATCATACAATCACAATCATACAATCACAATCATACAATCACAATCATACAATCACAATCATACAATCACAATCATACAATCACAATCATACAATCACAATGATACAATCGCAATCATACAATCACGATCATACAATCATAATCATACAATCACAATCATACGATCGCAATCATACAATCACAATCATACAATCACAATCATACAATCGCAATCATACAATCGCAATCATACAATCACAATCATACAATCACAATCATGCAATCACAATCATACAATCACAATCATACAATCGCAATCATACAATCACAATCATACAATCACAATCATACAATCACAATCATACAATCGCAATCATACAATCACAATCATACCATCACAATCATACAATCAGAATCATACAATCATAATCATACAATTACAATCATTCATCACAATCATACAATCACAATCATACAATCGAAATCATACCACTACAATCTCCCAAATACAATCATACAATCACAATCATACAATCACTATCATACAATCACAATCATACAATCACAATCATACAATCACAATCATACAATCACAATCATACAATCACAATCATACTATCACAATCATACAATCACAATCATACAATCACAATCATACAATCACATTCATACAATCACAGTCATACAATCACAATCTTACAATCACAATCATACAATCACAATCATACAATCACAATCATGCAATCACAATCATACAATCACAATCATACAATCACAATCATACAATCACAATCATACAATCACAATCATACAATCGCAATCATACAATCGCAACCATACAATCACAATCATACAATCACAATCATACAATCACAATCATACAATCACAATCATACAATCACAATCATACATTCAAAATAATGCAATCACAATCATACAATCACAATCATGCAATCACAATCATACAATCACAATCATACTATCACAATCATACAATCACAATCCTACAATCACAATCATACAATCAATATCATACAATCACAATCATACAATCACAATCATGTAATCACAATCATACAATCGCATTCATACAATCGCAATCATACAATCACAATCATACAATCACAATCATACAATCACAATCATACAATCACAATCATACAATCACAATCATACAATCACAATCATACAATCACAATCATACAATCACAATCATACAATCACAATCATACAATCACAATCATACAATCACAATCATACAATCACAATGATACAATCGCAATCATACAATCACGATCATACAATCATAATCATACAATCACAATCATACGATCGCAATCATACAATCACAATCATACAATCACAATCATACAATCACAATCATACAATCGCAATCATACAATCACAATCAAACAATCACAATCATGCAATCACAATCATACAATCACAATCATACAATCGCAATCATACAATCACAATCATACAATCACAATCATACAATCACAATCATACAATCGCAATCATACAATCACAATCATGTAATCACAATCATACAATCGCATTCATACAATCGCAATCATACAATCACAATCATACAATCACAATCATACTATCACCATCATACAATCACAACCAGACAATCACAATCATACAATCACAATCATACAATCACAGTCATACAATCACAATCTTACAATCACAATCATACAATCGCAATCATACAATCACAGTCATACAATCACAGTCATACAATCACAATCATACTATCACAATCATACAATCACACTCATACAATCACAATCATACAATCGCAATCATACAATCGCAATCACACAATCACAATCATACAATTACAATCATACAGTCACAATCATACAATCACAATCATACAATCACAATCATACAATCGCAATCATACTATCGCAATCATACAATCGCAATCATACCATCACAATCATACAGTCACAACCATACAATCATAATCATACAATCACAATCATACAATCATAATCATACAATCGCAATCATACAATCGCAATCATACAATCACAATCATACAATCACAATCATACAATCACAATCATACAATCACAATCATACAATCACAATCATACAATCGCAATCATACAATCGCAATCATACAATCACAATCATACAATCATAATCATACCCTCACAATCATACGATCGCAATCATACAATCACAATCATACCATCACAATCATACAATCACAATCATACAATCATAATCATACAATTACAATCATACATCACAATCACACAATCACAATCATACAATCGAAATCATACAACTACAATCTCCCAAATACAATCATACAATCACAATCATACAATCACAATCATACAATCACAATCATACAATCACAATCATACAATCGCAATCATACAATCACAATCATACAATCACAATCATACAATCACAATCATACAATCACAATCATACAATCACAATCATACAATCACAATGATACAATCGCAATCATACAATCACGATCATACAATCATAATCATACAATCACAATCATACGATCGCAATCATACAATCACAATCATACAATCACAATCATACAATCACAATCATACAATCGCAATCATACAATCACAATCAAACAATCACAATCATGCAATCACAATCATACAATCACAATCATACAATCGCAATCATACAATCACAATCATACAATCACAATCATACAATCACAATCATACAATCGCAATCATACAATCACAATCATGTAATCACAATCATACAATCGCATTCATACAATCGCAATCATACAATCACAATCATACAATCACAATCATACTATCACCATCATACAATCACAACCAGACAATCACAATCATACAATCACAATCATACAATCACAGTCATACAATCACAATCTTACAATCACAATCATACAATCACAATCATACAATCACAGTCATACAATCACAGTCATACAATCACAATCATACTATCACAATCATACAATCACACTCATACAATCACAATCATACAATCGCAATCATACAATCGCAATCACACAATCACAATCATACAATTACAATCATACAGTCACAATCATACAATCACAATCATACAATCACAATCATACAATCGCAATCATACTATCGCAATCATACAATCGCAATCATACCATCACAATCATACAGTCACAACCATACAATCATAATCATACAATCACAATCATACAATCATAATCATACAATCGCAATCATACAATCGCAATCATACAATCACAATCATACAATCACAATCATACAATCACAATCATACAATTACAATCATACAATCACAATCATACAATCACAATCATACAATCACAATCATACAAACACAATCATACAATCACAATCATACAATCACAATCATACAATCACAATCATACAATCACAATCTTACAATCACAATCATACTATCACAATCATACAATCACAATCATACAATCACAATCATACAATCACAATCATACAATCACAATCATACAATCACAATCATACAATCACAATCATACAATCGCAATCATACAATCGCAATCATACAATCACAATCATACAATCATAATCATACCCTCACAATCATACGATCGCAATCATACAATCACAATCATACCATCACAATCATACAATCACAATCATACAATCATAATCATACAATTACAATCATACATCACAATCACACAATCACAATCATACAATCGAAATCATACAACTACAATCTCCCAAATACAATCATACAATCACAATCATACAATCACAATCATACAATCACAATCATACAATCACAATCATACAATCGCAATCATACAATCACAATCATACAATCACAATCATACAATCACAATCATACAATCGCAATCATACAATCACAATCATACAATCACAATCATACAATCACAATCATACAATCGCAATCATACTATCGCAATCATACAATCGCAATCATACCATCACAATCATACAGTCACAACCATACAATCATAATCATACAATCACAATCATACAATCATAATCATACAATCGCAATCATACAATCGCAATCATACAATCACAATCATACAATCACAATCATACAATCACAATCATACAATTACAATCATACAATCACAATCATACAATCACAATCATACAATCACAATCATACAAACACAATCATACAATCACAATCATACAATCACAATCATACAATCACAATCATACAATCACAATCTTACAATCACAATCATACTATCACAATCATACAATCGCAATCATACAATCGCAATCATACAATCACAATCATACAATCATAATCATACCCTCACAATCATACGATCGCAATCATACAATCACAATCATACCATCACAATCATACAATCACAATCATACAATCATAATCATACAATTACAATCATACATCACAATCATACAATCACAATCATACAATCGAAATCATACAACTACAATCTCCCAAATACAATCATACAATCACAATCATACAATCACAATCATACAATCACAATCATACAATCACAATCATACAATCGCAATCATACAATCACAATCATACAATCACAATCATACAATCACAATCATACAATCACAATCATACAATCACAATCATACAATCACAATCATACAATCACAATCATACAATCACAATCATACAATCACAAAAATACAATCATAATCATACAACCACAATCATACAATCGCAATCATACAATCACAATCATACAATCATAATCATACAATCACAATCATACGATCGCAATCATACAATCACAATCATACCATCACAATCATACAATCAGAATCATACAATCATAATCATACAATTACAATCATACATCACAATCATACAATCACAATCATACAATCGAAATCATACAACTACAATCTCCCAAATACAATCATACAATCACAATCATACAATCACTATCATACAATCACAATCATACAATCACAATCATACAATCACAATCATACAATCACATTCATACAATCACAGTCATACAATCACAATCTTACAATCACAATCATACAATCACAATCATACAATCACAATCGTACAATCACAACCGCACAATCACAATCATACAATCATAATCATACAATTACAATCATGCGATCACAATCATTCAATCATAATCATACAATCACAATCATACAATCACAATCGTACAATCACAATCGCACAATCACAATCATACAATCACAATCATACAATCACAATCATACAATCACAATCATACAATCACAATCATACAATCACAATCATACAATCACAATCATACAATCACAATCATACAATCACAATCATACAATCACTATCATACAATCACAATCCTACAATCACAATCATACAATCACAATCATACAATCACAATCATACATTCACTATCATACAATCACAATCATACAATGAAAATCATACAATGACAATCATACGGTCACAATCATGCAATCACAATCATACAATCGCAATCATACAATCGCAATCATACAATCACAATCATACAATCACAACCATACAATCACAATCATACAATCACAATAATACTATCGCAATCATACAATCACAATCATACCATCACAATCATACAATCACAATCATACAATCATTATCATACAATCACAATCATACAATCACATTCATACAATCGCAATCATACAATCACAACCATACAATCACAATCATACAATCACAATCATACAATCATTATCATACAATCACAATCATACAATCACAATCATACAATCGCAATCATACAATCACAACCATACAATCACAATCATACAATCACAATCATACAATCACAATCGTACAATCGCAATCATACAATCACAATCATACAATCACAATCATACAATCACAATCATACAATCACAATCATACAATCACAATCATACAATCACAATCATACAATCACAATCATACAATCACAATCATACAATCACAATCATACAATCACAATCATACAATCACAATCATACAATCACAATCATACAATCACATTCATACAATCACAGTCATACAATCACAATCTTACAATCACAATCATACAATCACAATCCTACAATCACAATCATACAATCACAATCATACAATCACAATCATACTTTCACAATCATACAATCACAATCATACAATGAAAATCATACAATGACAATCATACGGTCACAATCATGCAATCACAATCATACAATCGCAATCATACAATCGCAATCATACAATCACAATCATTCAATCACAACCATACAATCACAATCATACAATCACAATCATACAATCACAATCATACAATCACAATAATACTATCGCAATCATACAATCACAATCATACCATCACAAAAATACAATCATAATCATACAACCACAATCATACAATCGCAATCATACAATCACAATCATACAATCATAATCATACAATCAGAATCATACGATCGCAATCATACAATCACAATCATACAATCACAATCATACAATCACAATCATACAATCGCAATCATACAATCGCAACCATACAATCACAATCATACAATCACAATCATACAATCACAATCATACAATCACAATCATACAATCACAATCATACATTCAAAATAATGCAATCACAATCATACAATCACAATCATGCAATCACAATCATACAATCACAATCATACTATCACAATCATACAATCACAATCCTACAATCACAATCATACAATCAATATCATACAATCACAATCATACAATCACAATCATGTAATCACAATCATACAATCGCATTCATACAATCGCAATCATACAATCACAATCATACAATCACAATCATACAATCACAATCATACAATCACAATCATACAATCACAATCATACAATCACAATCATACAATCACAATCATACAATCACAATCATACAATCACAATCATACAATCACAATCATACAATCACAATGATACAATCGCAATCATACAATCACGATCATACAATCATAATCATACAATCACAATCATACGATCGCAATCATACAATCACAATCATACAATCACAATCATACAATCACAATCATACAATCGCAATCATACAATCACAATCAAACAATCACAATCATGCAATCACAATCATACAATCACAATCATACAATCGCAATCATACAATCACAATCATACAATCACAATCATACAATCACAATCATACAATCGCAATCATACAATCACAATCATACAATCACAATCATACAATCACAATCATACAATCACAATCATACAATCACAATCATACATTCAAAATAATGCAATCACAATCATACAATCACAATCATGCAATCACAATCATACAATCACAATCATACTATCACAATCATACAATCACAATCCTACAATCACAATCATACAATCAATATCATACAATCACAATCATACAATCACAATCATGTAATCACAATCATACAATCGCATTCATACAATCGCAATCATACAATCACAATCATACAATCACAATCATACAATCACAATCATACAATCACAATCATACAATCACAATCATACAATAACAATCATACAATCACAATCATACAATCACAATCATACAATCACAATCATACAATCACAATCATACAATCACAATGATACAATCGCAATCATACAATCACGATCATACAATCATAATCATACAATCACAATCATACGATCGCAATCATACAATCACAATCATACCATCACAATCATACAATCACAATCATACAATCATAATCATACAATTACAATCATACATCACAATCATACAATCACATTCATACAATCGCAATCATACAACTACAATCTCCCAAATACAATCATACAATCACAATCATACAATCACAATCATACAATCACAATCATACAATCACAATCATACTATCACCATCATACAATCACAACCATACAATCACAATCATACAATCACAATCATACAATCACAGTCATACAATCACAATCTTACAATCACAATCATGCAATCACAATCATACAATCACAGTCATACAATCACAGTCATACAATCACAATCATACTATCACAATCATACAATCACAATCATACAATCACAATCATACAATCACAATCATACAATCACAATCATACAATCACAATCATACAATCACAATCATACAATCACAATCATACAATCACAATCATACAATCACAATCATACAATCACGATCATACAATCACGATCATACAATCGCAATGATACAATCGCAATCATACAATCACGATCATACAATCATAATCATACAATCACAATCATACGATCGCAATCATACAATCACAATCATACAATCACAATCATACAATCACAATCATACAATCGCAATCATACAATCACAATCATACAATCACAATCATGCAATCACAATCATACAATCACAATCATACAATCGCAATCATACAATCACAATCATACAATCACAATCATACAATCACAATCATACAATCGCAATCATACAATCACAATCATACCATCACAATCATACAATCAGAATCATACAATCATAATCATACAATTACAATCATTCATCACAATCATACAATCACAATCATACAATCGAAATCATACCACTACAATCTCCCAAATACAATCATACAATCACAATCATACAATCACTATCATACAATCACAATCATACAATCACAATCATACAATCACAATCATACAATCACAATCATACAATCACAATCATACTATCACAATCATACAATCACAATCATACAATCACAATCATACAATCACATTCATACAATCACAGTCATACAATCACAATCTTACAATCACAATCATACAATCACAATCATACAATCACAATCATGCAATCACAATCATACAATCACAATCATACAATCACAATCATACAATCACAATCATACAATCACAATCATACAATCGCAATCATACAATCGCAACCATACAATCACAATCATACAATCACAACCATACAATC
The DNA here is from genome assembly GCF_050947335.1 of Megachile rotundata. Lineage (NCBI taxonomy): Eukaryota > Metazoa > Arthropoda > Insecta > Hymenoptera > Megachilidae > Megachile > Megachile rotundata. Next base: position 417,998 of record NW_027473336.1, on the reverse strand, counting down.
ACAATCATACAATCACAATCATACAATCACAATCATACATTCAAAATAATGCAATCACAATCATACAATCACAATCATGCAATCACAATCATACAATCACAATCATACTATCACAATCATACAATCACAATCCTACAATCACAATCATACAATCAATATCATACAATCACAATCATACAATCACAATCATGTAATCACAATCATACAATCGCATTCATACAATCGCAATCATACAATCACAATCATACAATCACAATCATACAATCACAATCATACAATCACAATCATACAATCACAATCATACAATCACAATCATACAATCACAATCATACAATCACAATCATACAATCACAATCATACAATCACAATCATACAATCACAATCATACAATCACAATGATACAATCGCAATCATACAATCACGATCATACAATCATAATCATACAATCACAATCATACGATCGCAATCATACAATCACAATCATACAATCACAATCATACAATCACAATCATACAATCGCAATCATACAATCACAATCAAACAATCACAATCATGCAATCACAATCATACAATCACAATCATACAATCGCAATCATACAATCACAATCATACAATCACAATCATACAATCACAATCATACAATCGCAATCATACAATCACAATCATGTAATCACAATCATACAATCGCATTCATACAATCGCAATCATACAATCACAATCATACAATCACAATCATACAATCACAATCATACAATCACAATCATACAATCACAATCATACAATAACAATCATACAATCACAATCATACAATCACAATCATACAATCACAATCATACAATCACAATCATACAATCACAATGATACAATCGCAATCATACAATCACGATCATACAATCATAATCATACAATCACAATCATACGATCGCAATCATACAATCACAATCATACCATCACAATCATACAATCACAATCATACAATCATAATCATACAATTACAATCATACATCACAATCATACAATCACATTCATACAATCGCAATCATACAACTACAATCTCCCAAATACAATCATACAATCACAATCATACAATCACAATCATACAATCACAATCATACAATCACAATCATACATTCAAAATAATGCAATCACAATCATACAATCACAATCATGCAATCACAATCATACAATCACAATCATACTATCACAATCATACAATCACAATCCTACAATCACAATCATACAATCAATATCATACAATCACAATCATACAATCACAATCATGTAATCACAATCATACAATCGCATTCATACAATCGCAATCATACAATCACAATCATACAATCACAATCATACAATCACAATCATACAATCACAATCATACAATCACAATCATACAATAACAATCATACAATCACAATCATACAATCACAATCATACAATCACAATCATACAATCACAATGATACAATCGCAATCATACAATCACGATCATACAATCATAATCATACAATCACAATCATACGATCGCAATCATACAATCACAATCATACCATCACAATCATACAATCACAATCATACAATCATAATCATACAATTACAATCATACATCACAATCATACAATCACATTCATACAATCGCAATCATACAACTACAATCTCCCAAATACAATCATACAATCACAATCATACAATCACAATCATACAATCACAATCATACAATCACAATCATACTATCACCATCATACAATCACAACCATACAATCACAATCATACAATCACAATCATACAATCACAGTCATACAATCACAATCTTACAATCACAATCATACAATCACAATCATACAATCACAGTCATACAATCACAGTCATACAATCACAATCATACTATCACAATCATACAATCACAATCATACAATCACAATCATACAATCACAATCATACAATCACAATCATACAATCACAATCATACAATCACAATCATACAATCACAATCATACAATCACAATCATACAATCACAATCATACAATCACAATCATACAATCACAATCATACAATCACAATCATACAATCACAATGATACAATCGCAATCATACAATCACGATCATACAATCATAATCATACAATCACAATCATACGATCGCAATCATACAATCACAATCATACAATCACAATCATACAATCACAATCATACAATCGCAATCATACAATCACAATCATACAATCACAATCATGCAATCACAATCATACAATCACAATCATACAATCGCAATCATACAATCACAATCATACAATCACAATCATACAATCACAATCATACAATCGCAATCATACAATCACAATCATACAATCACAATCATACAATCACAATCATACAATCACAATCATACATTCAAAATAATGCAATCACAATCATACAATCACAATCATGCAATCACAATCATACAATCACAATCATACTATCACAATCATACAATCACAATCCTACAATCACAATCATACAATCAATATCATACAATCACAATCATACAATCACAATCATGTAATCACAATCATACAATCGCATTCATACAATCGCAATCATACAATCACAATCATACAATCACAATCATACAATCACAATCATACAATCACAATCATACAATCACAATCATACAATCACAATCATACAATCACAATCATACAATCACAATCATACAATCACAATCATACAATCACAATCATACAATCACAATCATACAATCACAATCATACAATCACAATCATACAATCACAATCATACAATCACAATCATACAATCACAATCATACAATAACAATCATACAATCACAATCATACAATCACAATCATACAATCACAATCATACAATCACAATGATACAATCGCAATCATACAATCACGATCATACAATCATAATCATACAATCACAATCATACGATCGCAATCATACAATCACAATCATACCATCACAATCATACAATCACAATCATACAATCATAATCATACTATCACAATCATACAATCACAATCATGCAATCACAATCATGCAATCACAATCATACTATCACAATCATACCATCCCAATCATACAAACACAACCGTACAATCATAATCATACAATCACAATCATACAATCATAATTATACAATCACAATCATACAATCACAATCATACAATCACAGTCATACAATCACAATCTTACAATCACAATCATACTATCACAATCATACAATCACAATCATACAATCACAATCATACAATTACAATCATACAATCGCAATCATACATTCACAATCATACAATCACAACCATACTATCACAATCATACAATCACAATAATACAATCGCAATCATACAATCACAATCATACAATCACAAAAATAGAATCATAATCATACAATCACAATCATACAATCGCAATCATACAATCACAATCATACAATCATAATCATACAATCACAATCATACAATCACAATCATACAATCACAATCATACAATCACAATCATACAATCATAATCATACAATCACAATCATACAATCGCAATCATACAATCACAATCATACAATCATAATCATACAATCACAATCATACGATCGCAATCATACAATCACAATCATACCATCACAATCATACAATCAGAACCATACAATCATAATAATACAATTACAATCATACATCACAATCATAAAATCACAATCATACAATCGCAATCATACAATCGCAATCATACAATCGCAATCATACAATCACAATCATACAATCGCATTCATACAATCGCAATCATACAATCACAATCATACAATCACAATCATACAATCACAATCATACAATCACAATCATACAATCACAATCATACAATCACAATCATACAATCACAAAAATACAATCATAATTATACAATCACAATGATACAATCGCAATCATACAATCACAATCATACAATCATAATCATACAATCACAATCATACGATCGCAATCATACAATCACAATCATACTATCACAATCATACAATCACAATCATACAAACATAATCATACAATTACAATCATACATCACAATCATACAATCACATTCATACAATCTCAATCATACAACTACAATCTCTCAAATACAATCATACAATCACAATCATACAATCACAATCATACAATCACAATCTTACAATCACAATCATACAATCACAACAATACAATCACGGTCATACAATCACAATCATACAATCACAACCATACTATCACAATCATACAATCACAATCATACAATCACAATCATACATTCACAATCATACAATCACAATCATACTATCACAATCATACAATCACAATCATGCAATCACAATCATGCAATCACAATCATACTATCACAATCATACAAGCACAATCATACAATCACAATCATACAATCATAATCAGACAATGACAATCATACAATCACAATCATACAATCACAATCATACAATCACAATCATACAATCACAATCATACAATCACAATCATACTATCGCAATCATACAATCGCAATCATACAATCACAATCATACCATCACAATCATACAATCAGAATCATACAATCATAATCATACAATTACAATCATACATCACAATCATACAATCACAATCATACAATCGAAATCATACAACTACAATCTCCCAAATACAATCATACAATCACAATCATACAATCACATTCATACAATCACAGTCATACAATCACAATCATACAATCATAATCATACAATCACAATCATACAATCGCAATCATACAATCACAATCATACCATCACAATCATACAATCACAATCATACAATCACAATCATACAATCACAATCATACAATCACAATCATACAATCACAATCATACATCACAATCATACAATCACAATCATACAATCGAAATCATACAACTACAATCTCCCAAATACAATCATACAATCACAATCATACAATCACATTCATACAATCGCAATCATACAATCACAATCATACAATCATAATCATACAATCACAATCATACGATCGCAATCATACAATCACAATCATACCATCACAATCATACAATCAGAATCATACAGTCATAATCATACAATTACAATCATACATCACAATCATACAATCACAATCATACAATCGAAATCATACAACTACAATCTCCCAAATACAATCATACAATCACAATCATACAATCACAATCATACAATCACAATCATACAATCACAATCATACAATCACAATCATACAATCACAATCATACAATCACAGTCATAAAATCACAATCATACAATCACAATCATACTATCACTATCATACAATCACAATCATACAATCACAATCATACAATCACATTCATACAATCACAGTCATACAATCACAATCTTACAATCACAATCATACAATCACAGTCATACAATCACAGACATACAATCACAGTCATACAATCACAATCATACTATCACAATCATACAATCACAATCATACAATCAGAATCATACAATCGCAGTCATACAATCGCAATCATACAATCGCAATCATACAATCGCAATCACACAATCACAATCATACAATCACAATCATACAGTCACAATCATACAATCACAATCATACAATCACAATCATACAATCGCAATCATACAATCACAATCATACAATCGCATTCATACAATCGCAATCATACAATCACAATCATACAACCACAATCATACAATCACAATCATACAATCACAATCATACAATCGCAATCATACAATCACAATCATACAATCGCATTCATACAATCGCAATCATACAATCACAATCATACAATCACAATCATACAATCACAATCATACAATCACAATCATCCAATCACAATCATACAATCACAATCATACAATCACAATCATACTATCGCAATCATACAATCACAATCATACAGTCATAATCATACAATCACAATCATACAATCGAAATCATACAACTACAATCTCCCAAATACAATCATACAATCACAATCATACAATCACAATCATACAATCACAATCATACAATCACAATCATACAATCACAATCATACAATCACAATCATACTATCACAATCATACAATCACAATCATACAATCACAATCATACAATCACAATCATACTATCGCAATCATACAATCACAATCATACAATCACAATCATACAATCACAATCATACAATCACAATCATACAATCACAATCATACAATCACAATCATACAATCAGAAAAATACAATCATAATCATACAATCACAATCATACAATCCCAATCATACAATCACAATCATACAATCATAATCATACAATCACAATCATACGATCGCAATCATACAATCACAATCATACCATCACAATCATACAATCAGAATCATACAGTCATAATTATACAATTACAATCATACATCACAATCATACAATCACAATCATACAATCGAAATCATACAACTACAATCTCCCAAATACAATCATACAATCACAATCATACAATCACAATCATAAAATCACAATCATACAATCACAATCATACTATCACAATCATACAATCACAATCATACAATCACATTCATACAATCACAGTCATACAATCACAATCTTACAATCACAATCATACAATCACAATCATACAATCACAATCGTACAATCCCAATCGCACAATCACAATCATACAATCATAATCATACAATTACAATCATGCGATCACAATCATTCAATCATAATCATACAATCACAATCATACAATCACAATCGTACAATCACAATCGCACAATCACAATCATACAATCACAATCATACAATCACAATCATACAATCACAATCATACAATCACAATCATACAATCACAATCATACAATCACAATCATACAATCACAATCATACAATCACAATCATACATCACAATCATACAATCACAATCATACAATCGAAATCATACAACTACAATCTCCCAAATACAATCATACAATCACAATCATACAATCACAATCATACAATCACATTCATACAATCACAGTCATACAATCGCAACCATACAATCACAATCATACAATCACAACCATACAATCACAATCATACAATCACAATCATACAATCACAATCATACATTCAAAATAATGCAATCACAATCATACAATCACAATCATGCAATCACAATCATACAATCACAATCATACTATCACAATCATACAATCACAATCCTACAATCACAATCATACAATCAATATCATACAATCACAATCATACAATCACAATCATGTAATCACAATCATACAATCGCATTCATACAATCGCAATCATACAATCACAATCATACAATCACAATCATACAATCACAATCATACAATCACAATCATACAATCACAATCATACAATCACAATCATACAATCACAATCATACAATCACAATCATACAATCACAATCATACAATCACAATCATACAATCACAATCATACAATCACAATGATACAATCGCAATCATACAATCACGATCATACAATCATAATCATACAATCACAATCATACGATCGCAATCATACAATCACAATCATACAATCACAATCATACAATCACAATCATACAATCGCAATCATACAATCACAATCAAACAATCACAATCATGCAATCACAATCATACAATCACAATCATACAATCGCAATCATACAATCACAATCATACAATCACAATCATACAATCACAATCATACAATCGCAATCATACAATCACAATCATGTAATCACAATCATACAATCGCATTCATACAATCGCAATCATACAATCACAATCATACAATCACAATCATACAATCACAATCATACAATCACAATCATACAATCACAATCATACAATAACAATCATACAATCACAATCATACAATCACAATCATACAATCACAATCATACAATCACAATCATACAATCACATTGATACAATCGCAATCATACAATCACGATCATACAATCATAATCATACAATCACAATCATACGATCGCAATCATACAATCACAATCATACCATCACAATCATACAATCACAATCATACAATCATAATCATACAATTACAATCATACATCACAATCATACAATCACATTCATACAATCGCAATCATACAACTACAATCTCCCAAATACAATCATACAATCACAATCATACAATCACAATCATACAATCACAATCATACAATCACAATCATACATTCAAAATAATGCAATCACAATCATACAATCACAATCATGCAATCACAATCATACAATCACAATCATACTATCACAATCATACAATCACAATCCTACAATCACAATCATACAATCAATATCATACAATCACAATCATACAATCACAATCATGTAATCACAATCATACAATCGCATTCATACAATCGCAATCATACAATCACAATCATACAATCACAATCATACAATCACAATCATACAATCACAATCATACAATCACAATCATACAATAACAATCATACAATCACAATCATACAATCACAATCATACAATCACAATCATACAATCACAATGATACAATCGCAATCATACAATCACGATCATACAATCATAATCATACAATCACAATCATACGATCGCAATCATACAATCACAATCATACCATCACAATCATACAATCACAATCATACAATCATAATCATACAATTACAATCATACATCACAATCATACAATCACATTCATACAATCGCAATCATACAACTACAATCTCCCAAATACAATCATACAATCACAATCATACAATCACAATCATACAATCACAATCATACAATCACAATCATACTATCACCATCATACAATCACAACCATACAATCACAATCATACAATCACAATCATACAATCACAGTCATACAATCACAATCTTACAATCACAATCATACAATCACAATCATACAATCACAGTCATACAATCACAGTCATACAATCACAATCATACTATCACAATCATACAATCACAATCATACAATCACAATCATACAATCACAATCATACAATCACAATCATACAATCACAATCATACAATCACAATCATACAATCACAATCATACAATCACAATCATACAATCACAATCATACAATCACAATCATACAATCACAATCATACAATCACAATCATACAATCACAATGATACAATCGCAATCATACAATCACGATCATACAATCATAATCATACAATCACAATCATACGATCGCAATCATACAATCACAATCATACAATCACAATCATACAATCACAATCATACAATCGCAATCATACAATCACAATCATACAATCACAATCATGCAATCACAATCATACAATCACAATCATACAATCGCAATCATACAATCACAATCATACAATCACAATCATACAATCACAATCATACAATCGCAATCATACAATCACAATCATACAATCACAATCATACAATCACAATCATACAATCACAATCATACATTCAAAATAATGCAATCACAATCATACAATCACAATCATGCAATCACAATCATACAATCACAATCATACTATCACAATCATACAATCACAATCCTACAATCACAATCATACAATCAATATCATACAATCACAATCATACAATCACAATCATGTAATCACAATCATACAATCGCATTCATACAATCGCAATCATACAATCACAATCATACAATCACAATCATACAATCACAATCATACAATCACAATCATACAATCACAATCATACAATCACAATCATACAATCACAATCATACAATCACAATCATACAATCACAATCATACAATCACAATCATACAATCACAATCATACAATCACAATCATACAATCACAATCATACAATCACAATCATACAATCACAATCATACAATCACAATCATACAATAACAATCATACAATCACAATCATACAATCACAATCATACAATCACAATCATACAATCACAATGATACAATCGCAATCATACAATCACGATCATACAATCATAATCATACAATCACAATCATACGATCGCAATCATACAATCACAATCATACCATCACAATCATACAATCACAATCATACAATCATAATCATACTATCACAATCATACAATCACAATCATGCAATCACAATCATGCAATCACAATCATACTATCACAATCATACCATCCCAATCATACAAACACAACCGTACAATCATAATCATACAATCACAATCATACAATCATAATTATACAATCACAATCATACAATCACAATCATACAATCACAGTCATACAATCACAATCTTACAATCACAATCATACTATCACAATCATACAATCACAATCATACAATCACAATCATACAATTACAATCATACAATCGCAATCATACATTCACAATCATACAATCACAACCATACTATCACAATCATACAATCACAATAATACAATCGCAATCATACAATCACAATCATACAATCACAAAAATAGAATCATAATCATACAATCACAATCATACAATCGCAATCATACAATCACAATCATACAATCATAATCATACAATCACAATCATACAATCACAATCATACAATCACAATCATACAATCACAATCATACAATCATAATCATACAATCACAATCATACAATCGCAATCATACAATCACAATCATACAATCATAATCATACAATCACAATCATACGATCGCAATCATACAATCACAATCATACCATCACAATCATACAATCAGAACCATACAATCATAATAATACAATTACAATCATACATCACAATCATAAAATCACAATCATACAATCGCAATCATACAATCGCAATCATACAATCGCAATCATACAATCACAATCATACAATCGCATTCATACAATCGCAATCATACAATCACAATCATACAATCACAATCATACAATCACAGTCATACAATCACAATCATACAATCACAATCATACAATCACAATCATACAATCACAAAAATACAATCATAATTATACAATCACAATGATACAATCGCAATCATACAATCACAATCATACAATCATAATCATACAATCACAATCATACGATCGCAATCATACAATCACAATCATACCATCACAATCATACAATCACAATCATACAAACATAATCATACAATTACAATCATACATCACAATCATACAATCACATTCATACAATCTCAATCATACAACTACAATCTCTCAAATACAATCATACAATCACAATCATACAATCACAATCATACAATCACAATCTTACAATCACAATCATACAATCACAACAATACAATCACGGTCATACAATCACAATCATACAATCACAACCATACTATCACAATCATACAATCACAATCATACAATCACAATCATACATTCACAATCATACAATCACAATCATACTATCACAATCATACAATCACAATCATGCAATCACAATCATGCAATCACAATCATACTATCACAATCATACAAGCACAATCATACAATCACAATCATACAATCATAATCAGACAATGACAATCATACAATCACAATCATACAATCACAATCATACAATCACAATCATACAATCACAATCATACAATCACAATCATACTATCGCAATCATACAATCGCAATCATACAATCACAATCATACCATCACAATCATACAATCAGAATCATACAATCATAATCATACAATTACAATCATACATCACAATCATACAATCACAATCATACAATCGAAATCATACAACTACAATCTCCCAAATACAATCATACAATCACAATCATACAATCACATTCATACAATCACAGTCATACAATCACAATCATACAATCATAATCATACAATCACAATCATACAATCGCAATCATACAATCACAATCATACCATCACAATCATACAATCACAATCATACAATCACAATCATACAATCACAATCATACAATCACAATCATACAATCACAATCATACATCACAATCATACAATCACAATCATACAATCGAAATCATACAACTACAATCTCCCAAATACAATCATACAATCACAATCATACAATCACATTCATACAATCGCAATCATACAATCACAATCATACAATCATAATCATACAATCACAATCATACGATCGCAATCATACAATCACAATCATACCATCACAATCATACAATCAGAATCATACAGTCATAATCATACAATTACAATCATACATCACAATCATACAATCACAATCATACAATCGAAATCATACAACTACAATCTCCCAAATACAATCATACAATCACAATCATACAATCACAATCATACAATCACAATCATACAATCACAATCATACAATCACAATCATACAATCACAATCATACAATCACAGTCATAAAATCACAATCATACAATCACAATCATACTATCACTATCATACAATCACAATCATACAATCACAATCATACAATCACATTCATACAATCACAGTCATACAATCACAATCTTACAATCACAATCATACAATCACAGTCATACAATCACAGACATACAATCACAGTCATACAATCACAATCATACTATCACAATCATACAATCACAATCATACAATCAGAATCATACAATCGCAGTCATACAATCGCAATCATACAATCGCAATCATACAATCGCAATCACACAATCACAATCATACAATCACAATCATACAGTCACAATCATACAATCACAATCATACAATCACAATCATACAATCGCAATCATACAATCACAATCATACAATCGCATTCATACAATCGCAATCATACAATCACAATCATACAACCACAATCATACAATCACAATCATACAATCACAATCATACAATCGCAATCATACAATCACAATCATACAATCGCATTCATACAATCGCAATCATACAATCACAATCATACAATCACAATCATACAATCACAATCATACAATCACAATCATCCAATCACAATCATACAATCACAATCATACAATCACAATCATACTATCGCAATCATACAATCACAATCATACAGTCATAATCATACAATCACAATCATACAATCGAAATCATACAACTACAATCTCCCAAATACAATCATACAATCACAATCATACAATCACAATCATACAATCACAATCATACAATCACAATCATACAATCACAATCATACAATCACAATCATACTATCACAATCATACAATCACAATCATACAATCACAATCATACAATCACAATCATACTATCGCAATCATACAATCACAATCATACAATCACAATCATACAATCACAATCATACAATCACAATCATACAATCACAATCATACAATCAGAAAAATACAATCATAATCATACAATCACAATCATACAATCCCAATCATACAATCACAATCATACAATCATAATCATACAATCACAATCATACGATCGCAATCATACAATCACAATCATACCATCACAATCATACAATCAGAATCATACAGTCATAATTATACAATTACAATCATACATCACAATCATACAATCACAATCATACAATCGAAATCATACAACTACAATCTCCCAAATACAATCATACAATCACAATCATACAATCACAATCATAAAATCACAATCATACAATCACAATCATACTATCACAATCATACAATCACAATCATACAATCACATTCATACAATCACAGTCATACAATCACAATCTTACAATCACAATCATACAATCACAATCATACAATCACAATCGTACAATCCCAATCGCACAATCACAATCATACAATCATAATCATACAATTACAATCATGCGATCACAATCATTCAATCATAATCATACAATCACAATCATACAATCACAATCGTACAATCACAATCGCACAATCACAATCATACAATCACAATCATACAATCACAATCATACAATCACTATCATACAATCACAATCCTACAATCACAATCATACAATCACAATCATACAATCACAATCATACATTCACAATCATACAATCACAATCATACAATGAAAATCATGCAATGACAATCATACGGTCACAATCATGCAATCACAACCATACAATCGCAATCATACAATCACAATCATACATTCAAAATCATGCAATCACAATCACACAGTCACAATCATGCAATCACAATCATTCAATCATAATCATACAATCACAATCCTACAATCACAATCGTACAATCACAATCGTACAATCACAATCGCACAATCACATTCATACAATCACAGTCATACAATCACAATCTTACAATCACAATCATACTATCACAATCATACAATCACAATCATACAATCACAATCATACAATCACAATCATACAATCACAATCATACAATCACAATCATACAATCGCAATCATACAATCACAATCATACAAACATAATCATACCCTCACAATCATACGATCGCAATCATACAATCACAATCATACCATCACAATCATACAATCACAATCATACAATCACAATCATACAATCACAATCATACTATCACAATCATACAATCACAATCATGCAATCACAATCATACAATCACAATCATACAATCACAATCATACAATCACAATCATACAATCACAATCATACAATCGCAATCATACAATCACAATCATACAATCACAATCATACAATCACAATCATACAATCACAATCATACAATCACAATCATACATTCAAAATAATGCAATCACAATCATACAATCACAATCATGCAATCACAATCATACAATCACAATCATACTATCACAATCATACAATCACAATCCTACAATCACAATCATACAATCAATATCATACAATCACAATCATACAATCACAATCATGTAATCACAATCATACAATCGCATTCATACAATCGCAATCATACAATCACAATCATACAATCACAATCATACAATCAGAATCATACAATCACAATCATACAATCACAATCATACAATCACAATCATACAATCACAATCATACAATCACAATCATACAATCACAATCATACAATCACAATCATACAATCACAATGATACAATCGCAATCATACAATCACGATCATACAATCATAATCATACAATCACAATCATACGATCGCAATCATACAATCACAATCATACCATCACAATCATACAATCACAATCATACAATCACAATCATACAATCACAATCATACAATCACAATCATACAATCACAATCATACAATCGCAATCATACAATCACAATCATACAATCACAATCATACAATCACAATCATACAATCACAATCATACAATCACAATCATACAATCACAATCATACAATCACAATCATACAATCACAATCATACAATCACAAAAATACAATCATAATCATACAACCACAATCATACAATCGCAATCATACAATCACAATCATACAATCACAATCATACATTCAAAATAATGCAATCACAATCATACAATCACAATCATGCAATCACAATCATACAATCACAATCATACTATCACAATCATACAATCACAATCCTACAATCACAATCATACAATCAATATCATACAATCACAATCATACAATCACAATCATGTAATCACAATCATACAATCGCATTCATACAATCGCAATCATACAATCACAATCATACAATCACAATCATACAATCACAATCATACAATCACAATCATACAATCACAATCATACAATCACAATCATACAATCACAATCATACAATCACAATCATACAATCACAATCATACAATCACAATCATACAATCACAATCATACAATCACAATCATACAATCACAATCATACAATCGCAATCATACAATCACAATCATACAATCACAATCATACAATCACAATCATACAATCACAATCATACAATCACAATCATACAATCACAATCATACAATCACAATCATACAATCACAATCATACATTCAAAATAATGCAATCACAATCATACAATCACAATCATGCAATCACAATCATACAATCACAATCATACTATCACAATCATACAATCACAATCCTACAATCACAATCATACAATCAATATCATACAATCACAATCATACAATCACAATCATACAAACACAATCATACAATCACAATCATACAATCACAATCATACAATCACAATCTTACAATCACAATCATACTATCACAATCATACAATCACAATCATACAATCACAATCATACAATCACAATCATACAATCACAATCATACAATCACAATCATACAATCACAATCATACAATCACAATCATACAATCGCAATCATACGATCGCAATCATACAATCACAATCATACAATCATAATCATACCCTCACAATCATACGATCGCAATCATACAATCACAATCATACCATCACAATCATACAATCACAATCATACAATCATAATCATACAATTACAATCATACATCACAATCATACAATCACAATCATACAATCGAAATCATACAACTACAATCTCCCAAATACAATCATACAATCACAATCATACAATCACAATCATACAATCACAATCATACAATCACAATCATACAATCGCAATCATACAATCACAATCATACAATCACAATCATACAATCACAATCATACAATCACAATCATACAATCACAATCATACAATCACAATCATACAATCACAATCATACAATCACAATCATACAATCACAAAAATACAATCATAATCATACAACCACAATCATACAATCGCAATCATACAATCACAATCATACAATCATAATCATACAATCACAATCATACGATCGCAATCATACAATCACAATCATACCATCACAATCATACAATCAGAATCATACAATCATAATCATACAATTACAATCATACATCACAATCATACAATCACAATCATACAATCGAAATCATACAACTACAATCTCCCAAATACAATCATACAATCACAATCATACAATCACTATCATACAATCACAATCATACAATCACAATCATACAATCACAATCATACAATCACAATCATACTATCACAATCATACAATCACAATCATACAATCACAATCATACAATCACATTCATACAATCACAGTCATACAATCACAATCTTACAATCACAATCATACAATCACAATCATACAATCACAATCGTACAATCACAATCGCACAATCACAATCATACAATCATAATCATACAATTACAATCATGCGATCACAATCATTCAATCATAATCATACAATCACAATCATACAATCACAATCGTACAATCACAATCGCACAATCACAATCATACAATCACAATCATACAATCACAATCATACAATCACAATCATACAATCACAATCATACAATCACAATCATACAATCACAATCATACAATCACAATCATACAATCACTATCATACAATCACAATCCTACAATCACAATCATACAATCATAATCATACAATCACAATCATACATTCACTATCATACAATCACAATCATACAATGAAAATCATACAATGACAATCATACGGTCACAATCATGCAATCACAATCATACAATCGCAATCATACAATCGCAATCATACAATCACAATCATACAATCACAACCATACAATCACAATCATACAATCACAATAATACTATCGCAATCATACAATCACAATCATACCATCACAATCATACAATCACAATCATACAATCATTATCATACAATCACAATCATACAATCACAAAAATACAATCATAATCATACAACCACAATCATACAATTACAATCATGCGATCACAATCATTCAATCATAATCATACAATCACAATCATACAATCACAATCCTACAATCACAATCATACAATCACAATCATACAATCACAATCATACATTAACAATCATACAATCACAATCATACAATGAAAATCATACAATGACAATCATACGGTCACAATCATGCAATCACAATCATACAATCGCAATCATACAATCACAACCATACAATCACAATCATACAACCACAATCATACAATCGCAATCATACAATCACAATCATACAATCATAATCATACAATCAGAATCATACGATCGCAATCATACAATCACAATCATACCATCACAATCATACAATCAGAATCATACAATCATAATCATACAATTACAATCATACATCACAATCATACAATCACAATCATACAATCGAAATCATACCACTACAATCTCCCAAATACAATCATACAATCACAATCATACAATCACTATCATACAATCACAATCATACAATCACAATCATACAATCACAATCATACAATCACAATCATACAATCACAATCATACTATCACAATCATACAATCACAATCATACAATCACAATCATACAATCACATTCATACAATCACAGTCATACAATCACAATCTTACAATCACAATCATACAATCACAATCATACAATCACAATCATGCAATCACAATCATACAATCACAATCATACAATCACAATCATACAATCACAATCATACAATCACAATCATACAATCACAATCATACAATCGCAATCATACAATCACAATCATACAATCACAATCATACAATCACAATCATACAATCACAATCATACAATCACAATCATACAATCACAATCATACATTCAAAATAATGCAATCACAATCATACAATCACAATCATGCAATCACAATCATACAATCACAATCATACTATCACAATCATACAATCACAATCCTACAATCACAATCATACAATCAATATCATACAATCACAATCATACAATCACAATCATGTAATCACAATCATACAATCGCATTCATACAATCGCAATCATACAATCACAATCATACAATCACAATCATACAATCACAATCATACAATCACAATCATACAATCACAATCATACAATCACAATCATACAATCACAATCATACAATCACAATCATACAATCACAATCATACAATCACAATCATACAATCACAATCATACAATCGCAATGATACAATCGCGATCATACAATCACGATCATACAATCATAATCATACAATCATAATCATACAATCACAATCATACGATCGCAATCATACAATCACAATCATACAATCACAATCATACAATCACAATCATACAATCGCAATCATACAATCACAATCATACAATCACAATCATACAATCACAATCATACAATCACAATCATACAATCACAATCATACAATCACAATCATACATTCAAAATAATGCAATCACAATCATACAATCACAATCATGCAATCACAATCATACAATCACAATCATACTATCACAATCATACAATCACAATCCTACAATCACAATCATACAATCAATATCATACAATCACAATCATACAATCACAATCATGTAATCACAATCATACAATCGCATTCATACAATCACAATCATACAATCACAATCATACAATCACAATCATACAATCACAATCATACAATCACAATCATACAATCACAATCATACAATCACAATCATACAATCACAATCATACAATCACAATCATACAATCACAATCATACAATCACAATCATACAATCACAATCATACAATCACAATCATACAATCACAATCATACAATCACAATCATACAATCACAATGATACAATCGCAATCATACAATCACGATCATACAATCATAATCATACAATCACAATCATACAATCACAATCATACAATCACAGTCATACAATCACAATCTTACAATCACAATCATACTATCACAATCATACAATCACAATCATACAATCACAATCATACAATCGCAATCATACTATCGCAATCATACAATCGCAATCATACCATCACAATCATACAGTCACAACCATACAATCATAATCATACAATCACAATCATACAATCACAATCATACAATCGCAATCCTACAATTACAATCTCCAAAATACAATCTCCCAAATACAATCATACAATCACAATCATACAATCATAATCATACAATCACAATCATACAATCACAATCATACAATCACAGTCATACAATCACAATCTTACAATCACAATCATACTATCACAATCATACAATCACAATCATACAATCACAATCATACAATCACAATCATACAATCGCAATCATACTATCGCAATCATACTATCGCAATCATACAATCGCAATCATACCATCACAATCATACAGTCACAACCATACAATCATAATCATACAATCACAATCATACAATCATAATCATACAATCGCAATCATACAATCGCAATCATACAATCACAATCATACAATCACAATCATACATTCACTATCATACAATCACAATCATACAATGAAAATCATACAATGACAATCATACGGTCACAATCATGCAATCACAATCATACAATCGCAATCATACAATCGCAATCATAGAATCACAATCATACAATCACAACCATACAATCACAATCATACAATCACAATAATACTATCGCAATCATACAATCACAATCATACCATCACAATCATACAATCGCAATCATACAATCATTATCATACAATCACAATCATACAATCACAATCATACAATCGCAATCATACAATCACAACCATACAATCACAATCATACAATCACAATCATACAATCACAATCATACAATCGCAATCATACAATCACAATCATACAATCACAATCATACAATCACAATCATACAATCACAATCATACAATCACAATCATACAATCACAATCATACAATCACAAAAATACAATCATAATCATACAACCACAATCACACAATCGCAATCATACAATCACAATCATACAATCATAATCATACAATCACAATCATACGATCGCAATCATACAATCACAATCATACCATCACAATCATATAATCAGAATCATACAATCATAATCATACAATTACAATCATACATCACAATCATACAATCACAATCATACAATCGAAATCATACAACTACAATCTCCCAAATAGAATCATACAATCACAATCATATAATCACTATCATACAAACACAATCATACAATCACAATCATACAATCACAATCATACAATCACAACCATACTATCACAATCATACAATCACAATCATACAATCACAATCATACAATCACATTCATACAATCACAGTCATACAATCACAATCTTACAATCACAATCATACAATCACAATCATACAATCACAATCGTACAATCCCAATCGCACAATCACAATCATACAATCATAATCATACAATTACAATCATGCGATCACAATCATTCAATCATAATCATACAATCACAATCATACAATCACAATCGTACAATCACAATCGCACAATCACAATCATACAATCACAATCATACAATCACAATCATACAATCACAATCATACAATCACAATCATACAATCACAATCATACAATCACAATCATACAATCACTATCATACAATCACAATCCTACAATCACAATCATACAATCACAATCATACAATCACAATCATACATTCACAATCATACAATCACAATCATGCAATGAAAATCATACAATGACAATCATACGGTCAAAAATCATGCAATCACAATCATACAATCGCAATCATACAATCGCAATCATACAATCACAATCATACAATCACAACCATACAATCACAATCATACAATCACAATAATACTATCGCAATCATACAATCACAATCATACCATCACAATCATACAATCACAATCTTACAATCACAATCATACAATCACAATCATACTATCACAATCATACAATCACAATCCTACAATCACAATCATACAATCACAATCATACAATCACAATCATACAATCACTATCATACAATCACAATCATACAATGAAAATCATACAATGACAATCATACGGTCACAATCATGCAATCACAATCATACAATCGCAATCATACAATCGCAATCATACAATCACAATCATACAATCACAACCATACAATCACAATCATACAATCACAATAATACTATCGCAATCATACAATCACAATCATACCATCACAATCATACAATCACAATCATACAATCATTATCATACAATCACAATCATACAATCACAAAAATACAATCATAATCATACAACCACAATCATACAATTACAATCATGCGATCACAATCATTCAATCATAATCATACAATCACAATCATACAATCACAATCCTACAATCACAATCATACAATCACAATCATACAATCACAATCATACATTAACAATCATACAATCACAATCATACAATGAAAATCATACAATGACAATCATACGGTCACAAACATGCAATCACAATCATACAATCGCAATCATACAATCACAACCATACAATCACAATCATACAACCACAATCATACAATCGCAATCATACAATCACAATCATACAATCATAATCATACAATCAGAATCATACGATCGCAATCATACAATCACAATCATACCATCACAATCATACAATCAGAATCATACAATCATAATCATACAATTACAATCATACATCACAATCATACAATCACAATCATACAATCGAAATCATACCACTACAATCTCCCAAATACAATCATACAATCACAATCATACAATCACTATCATACAATCACAATCATACAATCACAATCATACAATCACAATCATACAATCACAATCATACAATCACAATCATACTATCACAATCATACAATCACAATCATACAATCACAATCATACAATCACATTCATACAATCACAGTCATACAATCACAATCTTACAATCACAATCATACAATCACAATCATACAATCACAATCATGCAATCACAATCATACAATCACAATCATACAATCACAATCATACAATCACAATCATACAATCACAATCATACAATCACAATCATACAATCGCAATCATACAATCACAATCATACAATCACAATCATACAATCACAATCATACAATCACAATCATACAATCACTATCATACAATCACAATCCTACAATCACAATCATACAATCACAATCATACAATCACAATCATACATTCACAATCATACAATCACAATCATGCAATGAAAATCATACAATGACAATCATACGGTCAAAAATCATGCAATCACAATCATACAATCGCAATCATACAATCGCAATCATACAATCACAATCATACAATCACAACCATACAATCACAATCATACAATCACAATAATACTATCGCAATCATACAATCACAATCATACAATCGCAATCATACGATCGCAATCATACAATCACAATCATACAATCATAATCATACCCTCACAATCATACGATCGCAATCATACAATCACAATCATACCATCACAATCATACAATCACAATCATACAATCATAATCATACAATTACAATCATACATCACAATCATACAATCACAATCATACAATCGAAATCATACAACTACAATCTCCCAAATACAATCATACAATCACAATCATACAATCACAATCATACAATCACAATCATACAATCACAATCATACAATCGCAATCATACAATCACAATCATACAATCACAATCATACAATCACAATCATACAATCACAATCATACAATCACAATCATACAATCACAATCATACAATCACAATCATACAATCACAATCATACAATCACAAAAATACAATCATAATCATACAACCACAATCATACAATCGCAATCATACAATCACAATCATACAATCATAATCATACAATCACAATCATACGATCGCAATCATACAATCACAATCATACCATCACCATCATACAATCAGAATCATACAATCATAATCATACAATTACAATCATACATCACAATCATACAATCACAATCATACAATCGAAATCATACAACTACAATCTCCCAAATACAATCATACAATCACAATCATACAATCACTATCATAAAATCACAATCATACAATCACAATCATACAATCACAATCATACAATCACAATCATACTATCACAATCATACAATCACAATCATACAATCACAATCATAGAATCACATTCATACAATCACAGTCATACAATCACAATCTTACAATCACAATCATACAATCACAATCATACAATCACAATCGTACAATCACAATCGCACAATCACAATCATACAATCATAATCATACAATTACAATCATGCGATCACAATCATTCAATCATAATCATACAATCACAATCATACAATCACAATCGTACAATCACAATCGCACAATCACAATCATACAATCACAATCATACAATCACAATCATACAATCACAATCATACAATCACAATCATACAATCACAATCATACAATCACAATCATACAAACACAATCATACAATCACAATCATACAATCACTATCATACAATCACAATCCTACAATCACAATCATACAATCACAATCATACAATCACAATCATACATTCACTATCATACAATCACAATCATACAATGAAAATCATACAATGACAATCATACGGTCACAATCATGCAATCACAATCATACAATCGCAATCATACAATCGCAATCATACAATCACAATCATACAATCACAACCATACAATCACAATCATACAATCACAATAATACTATCGCAATCATACAATCACAATCATACCATCACAATCATACAATCACAATCATACAATCATTATCATACAATCACAATCATACAATCACAATCATACAATCGCAATCATACAATCACAACCATACAATCACAATAATACAATCACAATCATACAATCACAATCGTACAATCGCAATCATACAATCACAATCATACAATCACAATCATACAATCACAATCATACAATCACAATCATACAATCACAATCATACAATCACAATCATACAATCACAATCATACAATCACAATCATACAATCACAATCATACAATCACAATCATACAATCACAGTCATACAATCACAATCATACAATCACAATCATACAATCACAAAAATACAATCATAATCATACAACCACAATCATACAATTACAATCATGCGATCACAATCATTCAATCATAATCATACAATCACAATCATACAATCACAATCCTACAATCACAATCATACAATCACAATCATACAATCACAATCATACATTAACAATCATACAATCACAATCATACAATGAAAATCATACAATGACAATCATACGGTCACAATCATGCAATCACAATCATACAATCGCAATCATACAATCACAACCATACAATCACAATCATACAACCACAATCATACAATCGCAATCATACAATCACAATCATACAATCATAATCATACAATCAGAATCATACGATCGCAATCATACAATCACAATCATACCATCACAATCATACAATCAGAATCATACAATCATAATCATACAATTACAATCATACATCACAATCATACAATCACAATCATACAATCGAAATCATACCACTACAATCTCCCAAATACAATCATACAATCACAATCATACAATCACTATCATACAATCACAATCATACAATCACAATCATACAATCACAATCATACAATCACAATCATACAATCACAATCATACTATCACAATCATACAATCACAATCATACAATCACAATCATACAATCACATTCATACAATCACAGTCATACAATCACAATCTTACAATCACAATCATACAATCACAATCATACAATCACAATCATGCAATCACAATCATACAATCACAATCATACAATCACAATCATACAATCACAATCATACAATCACAATCATACAATCACAATCATACAATCACAATCATACAATCACAATCATACAATCACAATCATACAATCACAATCATACAATCACAATCATACAATCACAATCATACAATCACAATCATACAATCACAATCATACAATCACAATCATACAATCACAATCATACAATCACAATCATACAATCGCAATCATACAATCACAATCATACAATCACAATCATACAATCACAATCATACAATCACAATCATACAATCACAATCATACAATCACAATCATACATTCAAAATAATGCAATCACAATCATACAATCACAATCATGCAATCACAATCATACAATCACAATCATACTATCACAATCATACAATCACAATCCTACAATCACAATCATACAATCAATATCATACAATCACAATCATACAATCACAATCATACAAACACAATCATACCATCACAATCATACAATCACAATCATACAATCACAATCTTACAATCACAATCATACTATCACAATCATACAATCACAATCATACAATCACAATCATACAATCACAATCATACAATCACAATCATACAATCACAATCATACAATCATAATCATACAATTACAATCATACATCACAATCATACAATCACAATCATACAATCGAAATCATACAACTACAATCTCCCAAATACAATCATACAATCACAATCATACAATCACAATCATACAATCACAATCATACAATCACAATCATACAATCGCAATCATACAATCACAATCATACAATCACAATCATACAATCACAATCATACAATCACAATCATACAATCACAATCATACAATCACAATCATACAATCACAATCATACAATCACAAAAATACAATCATAATCATACAACCACAATCATACAATCGCAATCATACAATCACAATCATACAATCATAATCATACAATCACAATCATACGATCGCAATCATACAATCACAATCATACCATCACAATCATACAATCAGAATCATACAATCATAATCATACAATTACAATCATACATCACAATCATACAATCACAATCATACAATCGAAATCATACAACTACAATCTCCCAAATACAATCATACAATCACAATCATACAATCACTATCATACAATCACAATCATACAATCACAATCATACAATCACAATCATACAATCACAATCATACTATCACAATCATACAATCACAATCATACAATCGCAATCATACAATCACATTCATACAATCACAGTCATACAATCACAATCTTACAATCACAATCATACAATCACAATCATACAATCACAATCGTACAATCACAATCGCACAATCACAATCATACAATCATAATCATACAATTACAATCATGCGATCACAATCATTCAATCATAATCATACAATCACAATCATACAATCACAATCGTACAATCACAATCGCACAATCACAATCATACAATCACAATCATACAATCACAATCATACAATCACAATCATACAATCACAATCATACAATCACAATCATACAATCACAATCATACAATCACAATCATACAATCACAATCATACAATCACAATCATACAATCACTATCATACAATCACAATCCTACAATCACAATCATACAATCACAATCATACAATCACAATCATACATTCACTATCATACAATCACAATCATACAATGAAAATCATACAATGACAATCATACGGTCACAATCATGCAATCACAATCATACAATCGCAATCATACAATCGCAATCATACAATCACAATCATACAATCACAACCATACAATCACAATCATACAATCACAATAATACTATCGCAATCATACAATCACAATCATACCATCACAATCATACAATCACAATCATACAATCATTATCATACAATCACAATCATACAATCACAATCATACAATCGCAATCATACAATCACAACCATACAATCACAATCATACAATCACAATCATACAATCACAATCGTACAATCGCAATCATAAAATCACAATCATACAATCACAATCATACAATCACAATCATACAATCACAATCATACAATCACAATCATACAATCACAATCATACAATCACAATCATACAATCACAATCATACAATCACAATCATACAATCACAATCATACAATCACAATCATACAATCACAATCATACAATCACAATCATACAATCACAAAAATACAATCATAATCATACAACCACAATCATACAATTACAATCATGCGATCACAATCATTCAATCATAATCATACAATCACAATCATACAATCACAATCCTACAATCACAATCATACAATCACAATCATACAATCACAATCATACATTAACAATCATACAATCACAATCATACAATGAAAATCATACAATGACAATCATACGGTCACAATCATGCAACCACAATCATACAATCGCAATCATACAATCACAACCATACAATCACAATCATACAACCACAATCATACAATCGCAATCATACAATCACAATCATACAATCATAATCATACAATCAGAATCATACGATCGCAATCATACAATCACAATCATACCATCACAATCATACAATCAGAATCATACAATCATAATCATACAATTACAATCATACATCACAATCATACAATCACAATCATACAATCGAAATCATACCACTACAATCTCCCAAATACAATCATACAATCACAATCATACAATCACTATCATACAATCACAATCATACAATCACAATCATACAATCACAATCATACAATCACAATCATACAATCACAATCATACTATCACAATCATACAATCACAATCATACAATCACAATCATACAATCACATTCATACAATCACAGTCATACAATCACAATCTTACAATCACAATCATACAATCACAATCATACAATCACACTCATGCAATCACAATCATACAATCACAATCATACAATCACAATCATACAATCACAATCATACAATCACAATCATACAATCACAATCATACAATCGCAATCATACAATCACAATCATACAATCACAATCATACAATCACAATCATACAATCACAATCATACAATCACAATCATACAATCACAATCATACATTCACTATCATACAATGACAATCATACAATGAAAATCATACAATGACAATCATACGGTCACAATCATGCAATCACAATCATACAATCGCAATCATACAATCGCAATCATACAATCACAATCATACAATCACAACCATACAATCACAATCATACAATCGCAATCATACAATCACAATCATACAATCACAATCATACAATCACAATCATACAATCACAATCATACAATCACAATCATACAATCACAATCATACAATCACAATGATACAATCGCAATCATACAATCACGATCATACAATCATAATCATACAATCACAATCATACGATCGCAATCATACAATCACAATCATACTATCACAATCATACAATCACAATCATACAATCACAATCATACAATCACAATCATACAATCACAATCATACAATCGCAGTCCTGCAATTACAATCTCCAAAATACAATCTCCCAAATACAATCATACAATCACAATCATACAATCATAATCATACAATCACAATCATACAATCACAATCATACAATAACAGTCATACAATCACAATCTTACAATCACAATCATACTATCACAATCATACAATCACAATCATACAATCACAATCATACAATCGCAATCATATTATCGCAATCATACAATCACAATCATACAATCACAATCATACAATCACAATCATACAATCACAATCATACAATCACAATCATACAATCACAATCATACAATCACAATCATACAATCACAATCATACAATCACAATCATACAATCACAATCATACAATCACAAAAATACAATCATAATCATACAACCACAATCATACAATTACAATCATGCGATCACAATCATTCAATCATAATCATACAATCACAATCATACAATCACAATCCTACAATCACAATCATACAATCACAATCATACAATCACAATCATACAATCACAATCATACAATCGCAATCATATAATCACAACCATACAATCACAATCATACAATCACAATCATACAATCACAATCGTACAATCGCAATCATACAATCACAATCATACAATCACAATCATACAATCACAATCATACAATCACAATCATACAATCACAATCATACAATCACAATCATACAATCACAATCATACAATCACAATCATACAATCACAATCATACAATCACAATCATACAATCACAATCATACAATCACAATCATACAATCACAATCATACAATCACAAAAATACAATCATAATCATACAACCACAATCATACAATTACAATCATGCGATCACAATCATTCAATCATAATCATACAATCACAATCATACAATCACAATCCTACAATCACAATCATACAATCACAATCATACAATCACAATCATACATTAACAATCATACAATCACAATCATACAATGAAAATCATACAATGACAATCATACGGTCACAATCATGCAACCACAATCATACAATCGCAATCATACAATCACAACCATACAATCACAATCATACAACCACAATCATACAATCGCAATCATACAATCACAATCATACAATCATAATCATACAATCAGAATCATACGATCGCAATCATACAATCACAATCATACCATCACAATCATACAATCAGAATCATACAATCATAATCATACAATTACAATCATACATCACAATCATACAATCACAATCATACAATCGAAATCATACCACTACAATCTCCCAAATACAATCATACAATCACAATCATACAATCACTATCATACAATCACAATCATACAATCACAATCATACAATCACAATCATACAATCACAATCATACAATCACAATCATACTATCACAATCATACAATCACAATCATACAATCACAATCATACAATCACATTCATACAATCACAGTCATACAATCACAATCTTACAATCACAATCATACAATCACAATCATACAATCACAATCATGCAATCACAATCATACAATCACAATCATACAATCACAATCATACAATCACAATCATACAATCACAATCATACAATCACAATCATACAATCGCAATCATACAATCACAATCATACAATCACAATCATACAATCACAATCATACAATCACAATCATACAATCACAATCATACAATCACAATCATACATTCAAAATAATGCAATCACAATCATACAATCACAATCATGCAATCACAATCATACAATCACAATCATACTATCACAATCATACAATCACAATCCTACAATCACAATCATACAATCAATATCATACAATCACAATCATACAATCACAATCATGTAATCACAATCATACAATCGCATTCATACAATCGCAATCATACAATCACAATCATACAATCACAATCATACAATCACAATCATACAGTCACAATCATACAATCACAATCATACAATCACAATCATACAATCACAATCATACAATCACAATCATACAATCACAATCATACAATCACAATCATACAATCACAATCATACAATCGCAATGATACAATCGCGATCATACAATCACGATCATACAATCATAATCATACAATCACAATCATACGATCGCAATCATACAATCACAATCATACAATCACAATCATACAATCACAATCATACAATCGCAATCATACAATCACAATCATACAATCACAATCATACAATCACAATCATACAATCACAATCATACAATCACAATCATACAATCACAATCATACATTCAAAATAATGCAATCACAATCATACAATCACAATCATGCAATCACAATCATACAATCACAATCATACTATCACAATCATACAATCACAATCCTACAATCACAATCATACAATCAATATCATACAATCACAATCATACAATCACAATCATGTAATCACAATCATACAATCGCATTCATACAATCGCAATCATACAATCACAATCATACAATCACAATCATACAATCACAATCATACAATCACAATCATACAATCACAATCATACAATCACAATCATACAATCACAATCATACAATCACAATCATACAATCACAATCATACAATCACAATCATACAATCACAATCATACAATCACAATCATACAATCACAATGATACAATCGCAATCATACAATCACGATCATACAATCATAATCATACAATCACAATCATACGATCGCAATCATACAATCACAATCATACTATCACAATCATACAATCACAATCATACAATCACAATCATACAATCACAATCATACAATCACAATCATACAATCACAATCATACAATCGCAGTCCTGCAATTACAATCTCCAAAATACAATCTCCCAAATACAATCATACAATCACAATCATACAATCATAATCATACAATCACAATCATACAATCACAATCATACAATCACAGTCATACAATCACAATCTTACAATCACAATCATACTATCACAATCATACAATCACAATCATACAATCACAATCATACAATCGCAATCATACTATCGCAATCATACAATCGCAATCATACCATCACAATCATACAGTCACAACCATACAATCATAATCATACAATCACAATCATACAATCACAATCATACAATCGCAATCCTACAATTACAATCTCCAAAATACAATCTCCCAAATACAATCATACAATCACAATGATACAATCATAATCATACAATCACAATCATACAATCACAATCATACAATCACAGTCATACAATCACAATCTTACAATCACAATCATACTATCACAATCATACAATCACAATCATACAATCACAATCATACAATCACAATCATACAATCGCAATCATACTATCGCAATCATACAATCGCAATCATACCATCACAATCATACAGTCACAACCATACAATCATAATCATACAATCACAATCATACAATCATAATCATACAATCGCAATCATACAATCGCAATCATACAATCACAATCATACAATCACAATCATACATTCACTATCATACAAACACAATCATACAATGAAAATCATACAATGACAATCATACGGTCACAATCATGCAATCACAATCATACAATCGCAATCATACAATCGCAACCATAGAATCACAATCATACAATCACAACCATACAATCACAATCATACAATCACAATAATACTATCGCAATCATACAATCACAATCATACCATCACAATCATACAATCGCAATCATACAATCATTATCATACAATCACAATCATACAATCACAATCATACAATCGCAATCATACAATCACAACCATACAATCACAATCATACAATCACAATCATACAATCACAATCATACAATCGCAATCATACAATCACAATCATACAATCACAATCATACAATCACAATCATACAATCACAATCATACAATCACAATCATACAATCACAATCATACAATCACAAAAATACAATCATAATCATACAACCACAATCACACAATCGCAATCATACAATCACAATCATACAATCATAATCATACAATCACAATCATACGATCGCAATCATACAATCACAATCATACCATCACAATCATATAATCAGAATCATACAATCATAATCATACAATTACAATCATACATCACAATCATACAATCACAATCATACAATCGAAATCATACAACTACAATCTCCCAAATACAATCATACAATCACAATCATATAATCACTATCATACAATCACAATCATACAATCACAATCATACAATCACAATCCTACAATCACAACCATACTATCACAATCATACAATCACAATCATACAATCACAATCATACAATCACATTCATACAATCACAGTCATACAATCACAATCTTACAATCACAATCATACAATCACAATCATACAATCACAATCGTACAATCCCAATCGCACAATCACAATCATACAATCATAATCATACAATTACAATCATGCGATCACAATCATTCAATCATAATCATACAATCACAATCATACAATCACAATCGTACAATCACAATCGCACAATCACAATCATACAATCACAATCATACAATCACAATCATACAATCACAATCATACAATCACAATCATACAATCACAATCATACAATCACAATCATACAATCACTATCATACAATCACAATCCTACAATCACAATCATACAATCACAATCATACAATCACAATCATACATTCACAATCATACAATCACAATCATGCAATGAAAATCATACAATGACAATCATACGGTCAAAAATCATGCAATCACAATCATACAATCGCAATCATACAATCGCAATCATACAATCACAATCATACAATCACAACCATACAATCACAATCATACAATCACAATAATACTATCGCAATCATACAATCACAATCATACCATCACAATCATACAATCACAATCTTACAATCACAATCATACAATCACAATCATACAATCACAGTCATACAATCACAGTCATACAATCACAATCATACTATCACAATCATACAATCACACTCATACAATCACAATCATACAATCGCAATCATACAATCGCAATCACACAATCACAATCATACAATTACAATCATACAGTCACAATCATACAATCACAATCACACAATCACAATCATACAATCACAATCATACAATCGCAATCATACAATCGCAATCATACAATCACAATCATACAATCACAATCATACAATCACAATCATACAATCACAATCATACAATCACAATCATACAATCACAATCATACAATCACAATCATACAATCACAATCATACAATCACAATCATACAATCACAATCATACAATCGCAATCATACAATCGCAATCATACAATCGCAATCCTACAATTACAATCTCCAAAATACAATCTCCCAAATACAATCATACAATCACAATCATACAATCATAATCATACAATCACAATCATACAATCACAATCATACAATCACAGTCATACAATCACAATCTTACAATCACAATCATACTATCACAATCATACAATCACAATCATACAATCACAATCATACAATCACAATCATACATTCAAAATCATGCAATCACAATCACACAGTCACAATCATGCAATCACAATCATTCAATCATAACCATACAATCACAATCCTACAATCACAATCGTACAATCACAATCGTACAATCACAATCGCACAATCACAATCATACAATCACAGTCATACTATCACAATCATACAATCACAATTATACAATCACAATCATACAATCACAATCATACAATCACAGTCATACAATCACAGTCATACAATCACAATCATAATATCACAATCATACAATCACACTCATACAATCACAATCATACAATCGCAATCATACAATCGCAATCACACAATCACATTCATACAATTACAATCATACAGTCACAATCATACAATCACAATCATACAATCACAATCATACAATCGCAATCATACTATCGCAATCATACAATCGCAATCATACCATCACAATCATACAGTCACAACCATACAATCATAATCATACAATCACAATCATACAATCATAATCATACAATCGCAATCATACAATCGCAATCATACAATCACAATCATACAATCACAATCATACAATCACAATCATACAATTACAATCATACAATCACAGTCATACAATCACAATCATACAATCACAATCATACAATCACAATCATACAATCACAATCATACAATCACAATCATACAATCACAATCATACAATCGCAATCATACAATCGCAATCCTACAATTACAATCTCCAAAATACAATCTCCCAAATACAATCATACAATCACAATCATACAATCATAATCATACAATCACAATCATACAATCACAATCATACAATCACAGTCATACAATCACAATCTTACAATCACAATCATACTATCACAATCATACAATCACAATCATACAATCACAATCATACAATCACAATCATACAATCACAATCATACAATCACTATCATACATTCAAAATCATGCAATCACAATCACACAGTCACAATCATGCAATCACAATCATACATTCACTATCATACAATCACAATCATACAATGAAAATCATACAATGACAATCATACGGTCACAATCATGCAATCACAATCATTCAATCGCAATCATACAATCGCAATCATAGAATCACAATCATACAATCACAACCATACAATCACAATCATACAATCACAATAATACTATCGCAATCATACAATCAAAATCATACCATCACAATCATACAATCACAATCATACAATCATTATCATACAATCACAATCATACAATCACAATCATACAATCGCAATCATACAATCACAACCATACAATCACAATCATACAATCACAATCATACAATCACAATCATACAATCGCAATCATACAATCACAATCATACAATCACAATCATACAATCACAATCATACAATCACAATCATACAATCACAATCATACAATCACAATCATACAATCACAAAAATACAATCATAATCATACAACCACAATCATACAATCGCAATCATACAATCACAATCATACAATCATAATCATACAATCACAATCATACGATCGCATTCATACAATCACAATCATACCATCACAATCATATAATCAGAATCATACAATCATAATCATACAATTACAATCATACATCACAATCATACAATCACAATCATACAATCGAAATCATACAACTACAATCTCCCAAATACAATCATACAATCACAATCATACAATCACCATCATACAATCACAATCATACAATCACAACCATACAATCACAATCATACAATCACAATCATACAATCACAATCATACTATCACAATCATACAATCACAATCATACAATCACAATCATACAATCACATTCATACAATCACAGTCATACAATCACAATCTTACAATCACAATCATACAATCACAATCATACAATCACAATCGTACAAACCCAATCGCACAATCACAATCATACAATCATAATCATACAATTACAATCATGCGATCACAATCATTCAATCATAATCATACAATCACAATCATACAATCACAATCGTACAATCACAATCGCACAATCACAATCATACAATCACAATCATACAATCACAATCATACAATCACAATCATACAATCACAATCATACAATCACAATCATACAATCACAATCATACAATCACTATCATACAATCACAATCCTACAATCACAATCATACAATCACAATCATACAATCACAATCATACATTCACAATCATACAATCACAATCATACAATGAAAATCATACAATGACAATCATACGGTCACCATCATGCAATCACAATCATACAATCGCAATCATACAATCGCAATCATACAATCACAATCATACAATCACAACCATACAATCACAATCATACAATCACAATAATACTATCGCAATCATACAATCACAAT
This sequence comes from Megachile rotundata, assembly GCF_050947335.1. NCBI lineage: Eukaryota > Metazoa > Arthropoda > Insecta > Hymenoptera > Megachilidae > Megachile > Megachile rotundata. Next base: position 380,949 of record NW_027473336.1, on the reverse strand, counting down.
CATACCATCACAATCATACAATCACAATCTTACAATCACAATCATACAATCGCAATCATACAATCGCAATCATACAATCACAATCATACAATCACAATCATACAATCACAATCATACAATTACAATCATACAATCACAATCATACAATCACAATCATACAATCACAATCATACAATCACAATCATACAATCACAATCATACAATCACAATCATACAATCACAATCATACAATCACAATCATACAATCACAATCATACAATCACAATCATACAATCGCAATCCTACAATTACAATCTCCAAAATACAATCTCCCAAATACAATCATACAATCACAATCATACAATCATAATCATACAATCACAATCATACAATCACAATCATACAATCACAGTCATACAATCACAATCTTACAATCACAATCATACAATCACAATCATACAATCACAATCATACAATCACTATCATACATTCAAAATCATGCAATCACAATCACACAGTCACAATCATGCAATCACAATCATTCAATCATAATCATACAATCACAATCCTACAATCACAATCGTACAATCACAAACGTACAATCACAATCGCACAATCACAATCATACAATCACAGTCATACAATCACAATCTTACAATCACAATCATACTATCACAATCATACAATCACAATCATACAATCGCAATCATACAATCACAATCATACAATCACAATCATACAATCACAATCATACAATCACAATCATACTATCACAATCATACAATCACAATCATACAATCACAATCATACAATCACAGTCATACAATCACAATCTTACAATCACAATCATACTATCACAATCATACAATCACAATCATACAATCGCAATCATACAATCGCAATCATACTATCGCAATCATACAATCGCAATCATACAATCACAATCGCACAATCACAATCATACAATCATAATCATACAATTACAATCATGCGATCACAATCATTCAATCATAATCATACAATCACAATCATACAATCACAATCGTACAATCACAATCGCACAATCACAATCATACAATCACAATCATACAATCACAATCATACAATCACAATCATACAATCACAATCATACAATCACAATCATACAATCACAATCATACAATCACAATCATACAATCACAATCATACAATCACTATCATACAATCACAATCCTACAATCACAATCATACAATCACAATCATACAATCACAATCATACATTCACTATCATACAATCACAATCATACAATGAAAATCATACAATGACAATCATACGGTCACAATCATGCAATCACAATCATACAATCGCAATCATACAATCGCAATCATACAATCACAATCATACAATCACAACCATACAATCACAATCATACAATCACAATAATACTATCGCAATCATACAATCACAATCATACCATCACAATCATACAATCACAATCATACAATCATTATCATACAATCACAATCATACAATCACAATCATACAATCGCAATCATACAATCACAACCATACAATCACAATCATACAATCACAATCATACAATCACAATCGTACAATCGCAATCATACAATCACAATCATACAATCACAATCATACAATCACAATCATACAATCACAATCATACAATCACAATCATACAATCACAATCATACAATCACAATCATACAATCACAATCATACAATCACAATCATACAATCACAATCATACAATCACAGTCATACAATCACAATCATACAATCACAATCATACAATCACAAAAATACAATCATAATCATACAACCACAATCATACAATTACAATCATGCGATCACAATCATTCAATCATAATCATACAATCACAATCATACAATCACAATCCTGCAATCACAATCATACAATCACAATCATACAATCACAATCATACATTAACAATCATACAATCACAATCATACAATGAAAATCATACAATGACAATCATACGGTCACAATCATGCAATCACAATCATACAATCGCAATCATACAATCACAACCATACAATCACAATCATACAACCACAATCATACAATCGCAATCATACAATCACAATCATACAATCATAATCATACAATCAGAATCATACGATCGCAATCATACAATCACAATCATACCATCACAATCATACAATCAGAATCATACAATCATAATCATACAATTACAATCATACATCACAATCATACAATCACAATCATACAATCGAAATCATACCACTACAATCTCCCAAATACAATCATACAATCACAATCATACAATCACTATCATACAATCACAATCATACAATCACAATCATACAATCACAATCATACAATCACAATCATACAATCACAATCATACTATCACAATCATACAATCACAATCATACAATCACAATCATACAATCACATTCATACAATCACAGTCATACAATCACAATCTTACAATCACAATCATACAATCACAATCATACAATCACAATCATGCAATCACAATCATACAATCACAATCATACAATCACAATCATACAATCACAATCATACAATCACAATCATACAATCACAATCATACAATCACAATCATACAATCACAATCATACAATCACAATCATACTATCACAATCATACAATCACAATCATACAATCACAATCATACAATCACAGTCATACAATCACAATCTTACAATCACAATCATACTATCACAATCATACAATCACAATCATACAATCGCAATCATACAATCGCAATCATACTATCGCAATCATACAATCGCAATCATACAATCACAATCGCACAATCACAATCATACAATCATAATCATACAATTACAATCATGCGATCACAATCATTCAATCATAATCATACAATCACAATCATACAATCACAATCGTACAATCACAATCGCACAATCACAATCATACAATCACAATCATACAATCACAATCATACAATCACAATCATACAATCACAATCATACAATCACAATCATACAATCACAATCATACAATCACAATCATACAATCACAATCATACAATCACTATCATACAATCACAATCCTACAATCACAATCATACAATCACAATCATACAATCACAATCATACATTCACTATCATACAATCACAATCATACAATGAAAATCATACAATGACAATCATACGGTCACAATCATGCAATCACAATCATACAATCGCAATCATACAATCGCAATCATACAATCACAATCATACAATCACAACCATACAATCACAATCATACAATCACAATAATACTATCGCAATCATACAATCACAATCATACCATCACAATCATACAATCACAATCATACAATCATTATCATACAATCACAATCATACAATCACAATCATACAATCGCAATCATACAATCACAACCATACAATCACAATCATACAATCACAATCATACAATCACAATCGTACAATCGCAATCATACAATCACAATCATACAATCACAATCATACAATCACAATCATACAATCACAATCATACAATCACAATCATACAATCACAATCATACAATCACAATCATACAATCACAATCATACAATCACAATCATACAATCACAATCATACAATCACAGTCATACAATCACAATCATACAATCACAATCATACAATCACAAAAATACAATCATAATCATACAACCACAATCATACAATTACAATCATGCGATCACAATCATTCAATCATAATCATACAATCACAATCATACAATCACAATCCTACAATCACAATCATACAATCACAATCATACAATCACAATCATACATTAACAATCATACAATCACAATCATACAATGAAAATCATACAATGACAATCATACGGTCACAATCATGCAATCACAATCATACAATCGCAATCATACAATCACAACCATACAATCACAATCATACAACCACAATCATACAATCGCAATCATACAATCACAATCATACAATCATAATCATACAATCAGAATCATACGATCGCAATCATACAATCACAATCATACCATCACAATCATACAATCAGAATCATACAATCATAATCATACAATTACAATCATACATCACAATCATACAATCACAATCATACAATCGAAATCATACCACTACAATCTCCCAAATACAATCATACAATCACAATCATACAATCACTATCATACAATCACAATCATACAATCACAATCATACAATCACAATCATACAATCACAATCATACAATCACAATCATACTATCACAATCATACAATCACAATCATACAATCACAATCATACAATCACATTCATACAATCACAGTCATACAATCACAATCTTACAATCACAATCATACAATCACAATCATACAATCACAATCATGCAATCACAATCATACAATCACAATCATACAATCACAATCATACAATCACAATCATACAATCACAATCATACAATCACAATCATACAATCACAATCATACAATCACAATCATACAATCACAATCATACAATCACAATCATACAATCACAATCATACAATCACAATCATACAATCACAATCATACAATCACAATCATACAATCACAATCATACAATCACAATCATACAATCACAATCATACAATCGCAATCATACAATCACAATCATACAATCACAATCATACAATCACAATCATACAATCACAATCATACAATCACAATCATACAATCACAATCATACATTCAAAATAATGCAATCACAATCATACAATCACAATCATGCAATCACAATCATACAATCACAATCATACTATCACAATCATACTATCACAATCATACAATCACAATCCTACAATCACAATCATACAATCAATATCATACAATCACAATCATACAATCACAATCATACAAACACAATCATACCATCACAATCATACAATCACAATCATACAATCACAATCTTACAATCACAATCATACTATCACAATCATACAATCACAATCATACAATCACAATCATACAATCACAATCATACAATCACAATCATACAATCACAATCATACAATCACAATCATACAATCGCAATCATACGATCGCAATCATACAATCACAATCGTACAATCATAATCATACCCTCACAATCATACGATCGCAATCATACAATCACAATCATACCATCACAATCATACAATCACAATCATACAATCATAATCATACAATTACAATCATACATCACAATCATACAATCACAATCATACAATCGAAATCATACAACTACAATCTCCCAAATACAATCATACAATCACAATCATACAATCACAATCATACAATCACAATCATACAATCACAATCATACAATCGCAATCATACAATCACAATCATACAATCACAATCATACAATCACAATCATACAATCACAATCATACAATCACAATCATACAATCACAATCATACAATCACAATCATACAATCACAAAAATACAATCATAATCATACAACCACAATCATACAATCGCAATCATACAATCACAATCATACAATCATAATCATACAATCACAATCATACGATCGCAATCATACAATCACAATCATACCATCACAATCATACAATCAGAATCATACAATCATAATCATACAATTACAATCATACATCACAATCATACAATCACAATCATACAATCGAAATCATACAACTACAATCTCCCAAATACAATCATACAATCACAATCATACAATCACTATCATACAATCACAATCATACAATCACAATCATACAATCACAATCATACAATCACAATCATACTATCACAATCATACAATCACAATCATACAATCGCAATCATACAATCACATTCATACAATCACAGTCATACAATCACAATCTTACAATCACAATCATACAATCACAATCATACAATCACAATCGTACAATCACAATCGCACAATCACAATCATACAATCATAATCATACAATTACAATCATGCGATCACAATCATTCAATCATAATCATACAATCACAATCATACAATCACAATCGTACAATCACAATCGCACAATCACAATCATACAATCACAATCATACAATCACAATCATACAATCACAATCATACAATCACAATCAGACAATCACAATCATACAATCACAATCATACAATCACAATCATACAATCACAATCATACAATCACTATCATACAATCACAATCCTACAATCACAATCATACAATCACAATCATACAATCACAATCATACATTCACTATCATACAATCACAATCATACAATGAAAATCATACAATGACAATCATACGGTCACAATCATGCAATCACAATCATACAATCGCAATCATACAATCGCAATCATACAATCACAATCATACAATCACAACCATACAATCACAATCATACAATCACAATAATACTATCGCAATCATACAATCACAATCATACCATCACAATCATACAATCACAATCATACAATCATTATCATACAATCACAATCATACAATCACAATCATACAATCGCAATCATACAATCACAACCATACAATCACAATCATACAATCACAATCATACAATCACAATCGTACAATCGCAATCATAAAATCACAATCATACAATCACAATCATACAATCACAATCATACAATCACAATCATACAATCACAATCATACAATCACAATCATACAATCACAATCATACAATCACAATCATACAATCACAATCATACAATCACAATCATACAATCACAATCATACAATCACAATCATACAATCACAAAAATACAATCATAATCATACAACCACAATCATACAATTACAATCATGCGATCACAATCATTCAATCATAATCATACAATCACAATCATACAATCACAATCCTACAATCACAATCATACAATCACAATCATACAATCACAATCATACATTAACAATCATACAATCACAATCATACAATGAAAATCATACAATGACAATCATACGGTCACAATCATGCAACCACAATCATACAATCGCAATCATACAATCACAATCATACAATCACAATCATACAATCATAATCATACAATCAGAATCATACGATCGCAATCATACAATCACAATCATACCATCACAATCATACAATCAGAATCATACAATCATAATCATACAATTACAATCATACATCACAATCATACAATCACAATCATACAATCGAAATCATACCACTACAATCTCCCAAATACAATCATACAATCACAATCATACAATCACTATCATACAATCACAATCATACAATCACAATCATACAATCACAATCATACAATCACAATCATACAATCACAATCATACTATCACAATCATACAATCACAATCATACAATCACAATCATACAATCACATTCATACAATCACAGTCATACAATCACAATCTTACAATCACAATCATACAATCACAATCATACAATCACAATCATGCAATCACAATCATACAATCACAATCATACAATCACAATCATACAATCACAATCATACAATCACAATCATACAATCACAATCATACAATCGCAATCATACAATCACAATCATACAATCACAATCATACAATCACAATCATACAATCACAATCATACAATCACAATCATACAATCACAATCATACATTCACTATCATACAATCACAATCATACAATGAAAATCATACAATGACAATCATACGGTCACAATCATGCAATCACAATCATACAATCGCAATCATACAATCGCAATCATACAATCACAATCATACAATCACAACCATACAATCACAATCATACAATCGCAATCATACAATCACAATCATACAATCACAATCATACAATCACAATCATACAATCACAATCATACAATCACAATCATACAATCACAATCATACAATCACAATGATACAATCGCAATCATACAATCACGATCATACAATCATAATCATACAATCACAATCATACGATCGCAATCATACAATCACAATCATACTATCACAATCATACAATCACAATCATACAATCACAATCATACAATCACAATCATACAATCACAATCATACAATCGCAGTCCTGCAATTACAATCTCCAAAATACAATCTCCCAAATACAATCATACAATCACAATCATACAATCATAATCATACAATCACAATCATACAATCACAATCATACAATAACAGTCATACAATCACAATCTTACAATCACAATCATACTATCACAATCATACAATCACAATCATACAATCACAATCATACAATCGCAATCATACTATCGCAATCATACAATCGCAATCATACCATCACAATCATACAGTCACAACCATACAATCATAATCATACAATCACAATCATACAATCACAATCATACAATCGCAATCCTACAATTACAATTTCCAAAATACAATCTCCCAAATACAATCTTACAATCACAATCATACTATCACAATCATACAATCACAATCATACAATCACAATCATACAATCACAATCATACAATCGCAATCATACTATCGCAATCATACAATCGCAATCATACCATCACAATCATACAGTCACAACCATACAATCATAATCATACAATCACAATCATACAATCATAATCATACAATCGCAATCATACAATCGCAATCATACAATCACAATCATACAATCACAATCATACATTCACTATCATACAATCACAATCATACAATGAAAATCATACAATGACAATCATACGGTCACAATCATGCAATCACAATCATACAATCGCAATCATACAATCGCAACCATAGAATCACAATCATACAATCACAACCATACAATCACAATCATACAATCACAATAATACTATCGCAATCATACAATCACAATCATACCATCACAATCATACAATCGCAATCATACAATCATTATCATACAATCACAATCATACAATCACAATCATACAATCGCAATCATACAATCACAACCATACAATCACAATCATGCAATCACAATCATACAATCACAATCATACAATCGCAATCATACAATCACAATCATACAATCACAATCATACAATCACAATCATACAATCACAATCATACAATCACAATCATACAATCACAATCATACAATCACAATCATACAATCACAAAAATACAATCATAATCATACAACCACAATCACACAATCGCAATCATACAATCACAATCATACAATCATAATCATACAATCACAATCATACGATCGCAATCATACAATCACAATCATACCATCACAATCATATAATCAGAATCATACAATCATAATCATACAATTACAATCATACATCACAATCATACAATCACAATCATACAATCGAAATCATACAACTACAATCTCCCAAATACAATCATACAATCACAATCATATAATCACTATCATACAATCACAATCATACAATCACAATCATACAATCACAATCATACAATCACAACCATACTATCACAATCATACAATCACAATCATACAATCACAATCATACAATCACATTCATACAATCACAGTCATACAATCACAATCTTACAATCACAATCATACAATCACAATCATACAATCACAATCGTACAATCCCAATCGCACAATCACAATCATACAATCATAATCATACAATTACAATCATGCGATCACAATCATTCAATCATAATCATACAATCACAATCATACAATCACAATCGTACAATCACAATCGCACAATCACAATCATACAATCACAATCATACAATCACAATCATACAATCACAATCATACAATCACAATCATACAATCACAATCATACAATCACAATCATACAATCACTATCATACAATCACAATCCTACAATCACAATCATACAATCACAATCATACAATCACAATCATACAATCACAATCATACAATCACAATCATACAATCACAATCATACAATCACAATCATACAATCACAATCATACAATCGCAATCATACAATCACAATCATACAATCACAATCATACAATCACAATCATACAATCACAATCATACAATCACAATCATACAATCACAATCATACATTCAAAATAATGCAATCACAATCATACAATCACAATCATGCAATCACAATCATACAATCACAATCATACTATCACAATCATACAATCACAATCCTACAATCACAATCATACAATCAATATCATACAATCACAATCATACAATCACAATCATACAAACACAATCATACCATCACAATCATACAATCACAATCATACAATCACAATCTTACAATCACAATCATACTATCACAATCATACAATCACAATCATACAATCACAATCATACAATCACAATCATACAATCACAATCATACAATCACAATCATACAATCACAATCATACAATCGCAATCATACGATCGCAATCATACAATCACAATCGTACAATCATAATCATACCCTCACAATCATACGATCGCAATCATACAATCACAATCATACCATCACAATCATACAATCACAATCATACAATCATAATCATACAATTACAATCATACATCACAATCATACAATCACAATCATACAATCGAAATCATACAACTACAATCTCCCAAATACAATCATACAATCACAATCATACAATCACAATCATACAATCACAATCATACAATCACAATCATACAATCGCAATCATACAATCACAATCATACAATCACAATCATACAATCACAATCATACAATCACAATCATACAATCACAATCATACAATCACAATCATACAATCACAATCATACAATCACAATCATACAATCACAATCATACAATCACAAAAATACAATCATAATCATACAACCACAATCATACAATCGCAATCATACAATCACAATCATACAATCATAATCATACAATCACAATCATACGATCGCAATCATACAATCACAATCATACCATCACAATCATACAATCAGAATCATACAATCATAATCATACAATTACAATCATACATCACAATCATACAATCACAATCATACAATCGAAATCATACAACTACAATCTCCCAAATACAATCATACAATCACAATCATACAATCACTATCATACAATCACAATCATACAATCACAATCATACAATCACAATCATACAATCACAATCATACAATCACAATCATACAATCACTATCATACAATCACAATCCTACAATCACAATCATACAATCACAATCATACAATCACAATCATACATTCACTATCATACAATCACAATCATACAATGAAAATCATACAATGACAATCATACGGTCACAATCATGCAATCACAATCATACAATCGCAATCATACAATCGCAATCATACAATCACAATCATACAATCACAACCATACAATCACAATCATACAATCACAATAATACTATCGCAATCATACAATCACAATCATACCATCACAATCATACAATCACAATAATACAATCATTATCATACAATCACAATCATACAATCACAATCATACAATCGCAATCATATAATCACAACCATACAATCACAATCATACAATCACAATCATACAATCACAATCGTACAATCGCAATCATACAATCACAATCATACAATCACAATCATACAATCACAATCATACAATCACAATCATACAATCACAATCATACAATCACAATCATACAATCACAATCATACAATCACAATCATACAATCACAATCATACAATCACAATCATACAATCACAATCATACAATCACAATCATACAATCACAATCATACAATCACAATCATACAATCACAAAAATACAATCATAATCATACAACCACAATCATACAATTACAATCATGCGATCACAATCATTCAATCATAATCATACAATCACAATCATACAATCACAATCCTACAATCACAATCATACAATCACAATCATACAATCACAATCATACATTAACAATCATACAATCACAATCATACAATGAAAATCATACAATGACAATCATACGGTCACAATCATGCAACCACAATCATACAATCGCAATCATACAATCACAACCATACAATCACAATCATACAACCACAATCATACAATCGCAATCATACAATCACAATCATACAATCATAATCATACAATCAGAATCATACGATCGCAATCATACAATCACAATCATACCATCACAATCATACAATCAGAATCATACAATCATAATCATACAATTACAATCATACATCACAATCATACAATCACAATCATACAATCGAAATCATACCACTACAATCTCCCAAATACAATCATACAATCACAATCATACAATCACTATCATACAATCACAATCATACAATCACAATCATACAATCACAATCATACAATCACAATCATACAATCACAATCATACTATCACAATCATACAATCACAATCATACAATCACAATCATACAATCACATTCATACAATCACAGTCATACAATCACAATCTTACAATCACAATCATACAATCACAATCATACAATCACAATCATGCAATCACAATCATACAATCACAATCATACAATCACAATCATACAATCACAATCATACAATCACAATCATACAATCACAATCATACAATCGCAATCATACAATCACAATCATACAATCACAATCATACAATCACAATCATACAATCACAATCATACAATCACAATCATACAATCACAATCATACATTCAAAATAATGCAATCACAATCATACAATCACAATCATGCAATCACAATCATACAATCACAATCATACTATCACAATCATACAATCACAATCCTACAATCACAATCATACAATCAATATCATACAATCACAATCATACAATCACAATCATGTAATCACAATCATACAATCGCATTCATACAATCGCAATCATACAATCACAATCATACAATCACAATCATACAATCACAATCATACAGTCACAATCATACAATCACAATCATACAATCACAATCATACAATCACAATCATACAATCACAATCATACAATCACAATCATACAATCACAATCATACAATCACAATCATACAATCGCAATGATACAATCGCGATCATACAATCACGATCATACAATCATAATCATACAATCACAATCATACGATCGCAATCATACAATCACAATCATACAATCACAATCATACAATCACAATCATACAATCGCAATCATACAATCACAATCATACAATCACAATCATACAATCACAATCATACAATCACAATCATACAATCACAATCATACAATCACAATCATACATTCAAAATAATGCAATCACAATCATACAATCACAATCATGCAATCACAATCATACAATCACAATCATACTATCACAATCATACAATCACAATCCTACAATCACAATCATACAATCAATATCATACAATCACAATCATACAATCACAATCATGTAATCACAATCATACAATCGCATTCATACAATCGCAATCATACAATCACAATCATACAATCACAATCATACAATCACAATCATACAATCACAATCATACAATCACAATCATACAATCACAATCATACAATCACAATCATACAATCACAATCATACAATCACAATCATACAATCACAATCATACAATCACAATCATACAATCACAATCATACAATCACAATGATACAATCGCAATCATACAATCACGATCATACAATCATAATCATACAATCACAATCATACGATCGCAATCATACAATCACAATCATACTATCACAATCATACAATCACAATCATACAATCACAATCATACAATCACAATCATACAATCACAATCATACAATCACAATCATACAATCGCAGTCCTGCAATTACAATCTCCAAAATACAATCTCCCAAATACAATCATACAATCACAATCATACAATTATAATCATACAATCACAATCATACAATCACAATCATACAATCACAGTCATACAATCACAATCTTACAATCACAATCATACTATCACAATCATACAATCACAATCATACAATCACAATCATACAATCGCAATCATACTATCGCAATCATACAATCGCAATCATACCATCACAATCATACAGTCACAACCATACAATCATAATCATACAATCACAATCATACAATCACAATCATACAATCGCAATCCTACAATTACAATCTCCAAAATACAATCTCCCAAATACAATCATACAATCACAATCATACAATCATAATCATACAATCACAATCATACAATCACAATCATACAATCACAGTCATACAATCACAATCTTACAATCACAATCATACTATCACAATCATACAATCACAATCATACAATCACAATCATACAATCACAATCATACAATCGCAATCATACTATCGCAATCATACAATCGCAATCATACCATCACAATCATACAGTCACAACCATACAATCATAATCATACAATCACAATCATACAATCATAATCATACAATCGCAATCATACAATCGCAATCATACAATCACAATCATACAATCACAATCATACATTCACTATCATACAATCACAATCATACAATGAAAATCATACAATGACAATCATACGGTCACAATCATGCAATCACAATCATACAATCGCAATCATACAATCGCAACCATAGAATCACAATCATACAATCACAACCATACAATCACAATCATACAATCACAATAATACTATCGCAATCATACAATCACAATCATACCATCACAATCATACAATCGCAATCATACAATCATTATCATACAATCACAATCATACAATCACAATCATACAATCGCAATCATACAATCACAACCATACAATCACAATCATACAATCACAATCATACAATCACAATCATACAATCGCAATCATACAATCACAATCATACAATCACAATCATACAATCACAATCATACAATCACAATCATACAATCACAATCATACAATCACAATCATACAATCACAAAAATACAATCATAATCATACAACCACAATCACACAATCGCAATCATACAATCACAATCATACAATCATAATCATACAATCACAATCATACGATCGCAATCATACAATCACAATCATACCATCACAATCATATAATCAGAATCATACAATCATAATCATACAATTACAATCATACATCACAATCATACAATCACAATCATACAATCGAAATCATACAACTACAATCTCCCAAATACAATCATACAATCACAATCATATAATCACTATCATACAATCACAATCATACAATCACAATCATACAATCACAATCATACAATCACAACCATACTATCACAATCATACAATCACAATCATACAATCACAATCATACAATCACATTCATACAATCACAGTCATACAATCACAATCTTACAATCACAATCATACAATCACAATCATACAATCACAATCGTACAATCCCAATCGCACAATCACAATCATACAATCATAATCATACAATTACAATCATGCGATCACAATCATTCAATCATAATCATACAATCACAATCATACAATCACAATCGTACAATCACAATCGCACAATCACAATCATACAATCACAATCATACAATCACAATCATACAATCACAATCATACAATCACAATCATACAATCACAATCATACAATCACAATCATACAATCACTATCATACAATCACAATCCTACAATCACAATCATACAATCACAATCATACAATCACAATCATACATTCACAATCATACAATCACAATCATGCAATGAAAATCATACAATGACAATCATACGGTCAAAAATCATGCAATCACAATCATACAATCGCAATCATACAATCGCAATCATACAATCACAATCATACAATCACAACCATACAATCACAATCATACAATCACAATAATACTATCGCAATCATACAATCACAATCATACCATCACAATCATACAATCACAATCTTACAATCACAATCATACAATCACAATCATACAATCACAGTCATACAATCACAGTCATACAATCACAATCATACTATCACAATCATACAATCACACTCATACAATCACAATCATACAATCGCAATCATACAATCGCAATCACACAATCACAATCATACAATTACAATCATACAGTCACAATCATACAATCACAATCACACAATCACAATCATACAATCACAATCATACAATCGCAATCATACAATCGCAATCATACAATCACAATCATACAATCACAATCATACAATCACAATCATACAATCACAATCATACAATCACAATCATACAATCACAATCATACAATCACAATCATACAATCACAATCATACAATCACAATCATACAATCACAATCATACAATCACAATCATACAATCGCAATCATACAATCGCAATCCTACAATTACAATCTCCAAAATACAATCTCCCAAATACAATCATACAATCACAATCATACAATCATAATCATACAATCACAATCATACAATCACAATCATACAATCACAGTCATACAATCACAATCTTACAATCACAATCATACTATCACAATCATACAATCACAATCATACAATCACAATCATACAATCACAATCATACATTCAAAATCATGCAATCACAATCACACAGTCACAATCATGCAATCACAATCATTCAATCATAACCATACAATCACAATCCTACAATCACAATCGTACAATCACAATCGTACAATCACAATCGCACAATCACAATCATACAATCACAGTCATACTATCACAATCATACAATCACAATTATACAATCACAATCATACAATCACAATCATACAATCACAGTCATACAATCACAGTCATACAATCACAATCATAATATCACAATCATACAATCACACTCATACAATCACAATCATACAATCGCAATCATACAATCGCAATCACACAATCACATTCATACAATTACAATCATACAGTCACAATCATACAATCACAATCATACAATCACAATCATACAATCGCAATCATACTATCGCAATCATACAATCGCAATCATACCATCACAATCATACAGTCACAACCATACAATCATAATCATACAATCACAATCATACAATCATAATCATACAATCGCAATCATACAATCGCAATCATACAATCACAATCATACAATCACAATCATACAATCACAATCATACAATTACAATCATACAATCACAGTCATACAATCACAATCATACAATCACAATCATACAATCACAATCATACAATCACAATCATACAATCACAATCATACAATCACAATCATACAATCGCAATCATACAATCGCAATCCTACAATTACAATCTCCAAAATACAATCTCCCAAATACAATCATACAATCACAATCATACAATCATAATCATACAATCACAATCATACAATCACAATCATACAATCACAGTCATACAATCACAATCTTACAATCACAATCATACTATCACAATCATACAATCACAATCATACAATCACAATCATACAATCACAATCATACAATCACTATCATACATTCAAAATCATGCAATCACAATCACACAGTCACAATCATGCAATCACAATCATACATTCACTATCATACAATCACAATCATACAATGAAAATCATACAATGACAATCATACGGTCACAATCATGCAATCACAATCATTCAATCGCAATCATACAATCGCAATCATAGAATCACAATCATACAATCACAACCATACAATCACAATCATACAATCACAATAATACTATCGCAATCATACAATCAAAATCATACCATCACAATCATACAATCACAATCATACAATCATTATCATACAATCACAATCATACAATCACAATCATACAATCGCAATCATACAATCACAACCATACAATCACAATCATACAATCACAATCATACAATCACAATCATACAATCGCAATCATACAATCACAATCATACAATCACAATCATACAATCACAATCATACAATCACAATCATACAATCACAATCATACAATCACAATCATACAATCACAAAAATACAATCATAATCATACAACCACAATCATACAATCGCAATCATACAATCACAATCATACAATCATAATCATACAATCACAATCATACGATCGCATTCATACAATCACAATCATACCATCACAATCATATAATCAGAATCATACAATCATAATCATACAATTACAATCATACATCACAATCATACAATCACAATCATACAATCGAAATCATACAACTACAATCTCCCAAATACAATCATACAATCACAATCATACAATCACCATCATACAATCACAATCATACAATCACAACCATACAATCACAATCATACAATCACAATCATACAATCACAATCATACTATCACAATCATACAATCACAATCATACAATCACAATCATACAATCACATTCATACAATCACAGTCATACAATCACAATCTTACAATCACAATCATACAATCACAATCATACAATCACAATCGTACAAACCCAATCGCACAATCACAATCATACAATCATAATCATACAATTACAATCATGCGATCACAATCATTCAATCATAATCATACAATCACAATCATACAATCACAATCGTACAATCACAATCGCACAATCACAATCATACAATCACAATCATACAATCACAATCATACAATCACAATCATACAATCACAATCATACAATCACAATCATACAATCACAATCATACAATCACTATCATACAATCACAATCCTACAATCACAATCATACAATCACAATCATACAATCACAATCATACATTCACAATCATACAATCACAATCATACAATGAAAATCATACAATGACAATCATACGGTCACCATCATGCAATCACAATCATACAATCGCAATCATACAATCGCAATCATACAATCACAATCATACAATCACAACCATACAATCACAATCATACAATCACAATAATACTATCGCAATCATACAATCACAATCATACCATCACAATCATACAATCACAATCTTACAATCACAATCATACAATCGCAATCATACAATCGCAATCATACAATCACAATCATACAATCACAATCATACAATCACAATCATACAATTACAATCATACAATCACAATCATACAATCACAATCATACAATCACAATCATACAATCACAATCATACAATCACAATCATACAATCACAATCATACAATCACAATCATACAATCACAATCATACAATCACAATCATACAATCACAATCATACAATCGCAATCCTACAATTACAATCTCCAAAATACAATCTCCCAAATACAATCATACAATCACAATCATACAATCATAATCATACAATCACAATCATACAATCACAATCATACAATCACAGTCATACAATCACAATCTTACAATCACAATCATACTATCACAATCATACAATCACAATCATACAATCACAATCATACAATCACTATCATACATTCAAAATCATGCAATCACAATCACACAGTCACAATCATGCAATCACAATCATTCAATCATAATCATACAATCACAATCCTACAATCACAATCGTACAATCACAAACGTACAATCACAATCGCACAATCACAATCATACAATCACAGTCATACAATCACAATCTTACAATCACAATCATACTATCACAATCATACAATCACAATCATACAATCGCAATCATACAATCACAATCATACAATCACAATCATACAATCACAATCATACAATCACAATCATACTATCACAATCATACAATCACAATCATACAATCACAATCATACAATGAAAATCATACAATGACAATCATACGGTCACCATCATGCAATCACAATCATACAATCGCAATCATACAATCGCAATCATACAATCGCAATCATACAATCACAACCATACAATCACAATCATGCAATCACAATCATACAATCACAATCATACAATCGCAATCATACAATCACAATCATACAATCACAATCATACAATCACAATCATACAATCACAATCATACAATCACAATCATACAATCACAATCATACAATCACAATCATACAATCACAAAAATACAATCATAATCATACAACCACAATCACACAATCGCAATCATACAATCACAATCATACAATCATAATCATACAATCACAATCATACGATCGCAATCATACAATCACAATCATACCATCACAATCACATAATCAGAATCATACAATCATAATCATACAATTACAATCATACATCACAATCATACAATCACAATCATACAATCGAAATCATACAACTACAATCTCCCAAATACAATCATACAATCACAATCATATAATCACTATCATACAATCACAATCATACAATCACAATCATACAATCACAATCATACAATCACAACCATACTATCACAATCATACAATCACAATCATACAATCACAATCATACAATCACATTCATACAATCACAGTCATACAATCACAATCTTACAATCACAATCATACAATCACAATCATACAATCACAATCGTACAATCCCAATCGCACAATCACAATCATACAATCATAATCATACAATTACAATCATGCGATCACAATCATTCAATCATAATCATACAATCACAATCATACAATCACAATCGTACAATCACAATCGCACAATCACAATCATACAATCACAATCATACAATCACAATCATACAATCACAATCATACAATCACAATCATACAATCACAATCATACAATCACAATCATACAATCACTATCATACAATCACAATCCTACAATCACAATCATACAATCACAATCATACAATCACAATCATACAATCACAATCATACAATCACAATCATACAATCACAATCATACAATCACAATCATACAATCACAATCATACAATCGCAATCATACAATCACAATCATACAATCACAATCATACAATCACAATCATACAATCACAATCATACAATCACAATCATACAATCACAATCATACAATCACAATCATACATTCAAAATAATGCAATCACAATCATACAATCACAATCATGCAATCACAATCATACAATCACAATCATACTATCACAATCATACAATCACAATCCTACAATCACAATCATACAATCAATATCATACAATCACAATCATACAATCACAATCATACAAACACAATCATACCATCACAATCATACAATCACAATCATACAATCACAATCTTACAATCACAATCATACTATCACAATCATACAATCACAATCATACAATCACAATCATACAATCACAATCATACAATCACAATCATACAATCACAATCATACAATCACAATCATACAATCGCAATCATACGATCGCAATCATACAATCACAATCGTACAATCATAATCATACCCTCACAATCATACGATCGCAATCATACAATCACAATCATACCATCACAATCATACAATCACAATCATACAATCATAATCATACAATTACAATCATACATCACAATCATACAATCACAATCATACAATCGAAATCATACAACTACAATCTCCCAAATACAATCATACAATCACAATCATACAATCACAATCATACAATCACAATCATACAATCACAATCATACAATCGCAATCATACAATCACAATCATACAATCACAATCATACAATCACAATCATACAATCACAATCATACAATCACAATCATACAATCACAATCATACAATCACAATCATACAATCACAATCATACAATCACAATCATACAATCACAAAAATACAATCATAATCATACAACCACAATCATACAATCGCAATCATACAATCACAATCATACAATCATAATCATACAATCACAATCATACGATCGCAATCATACAATCACAATCATACCATCACAATCATACAATCAGAATCATACAATCATAATCATACAATTACAATCATACATCACAATCATACAATCACAATCATACAATCGAAATCATACAACTACAATCTCCCAAATACAATCATACAATCACAATCATACAATCACTATCATACAATCACAATCATACAATCACAATCATACAATCACAATCATACAATCACAATCATACAATCACAATCATACAATCACTATCATACAATCACAATCCTACAATCACAATCATACAATCACAATCATACAATCACAATCATACATTCACTATCATACAATCACAATCATACAATGAAAATCATACAATGACAATCATACGGTCACAATCATGCAATCACAATCATACAATCGCAATCATACAATCGCAATCATACAATCACAATCATACAATCACAACCATACAATCACAATCATACAATCACAATAATACTATCGCAATCATACAATCACAATCATACCATCACAATCATACAATCACAATAATACAATCATTATCATACAATCACAATCATACAATCACAATCATACAATCGCAATCATATAATCACAACCATACAATCACAATCATACAATCACAATCATACAATCACAATCGTACAATCGCAATCATACAATCACAATCATACAATCACAATCATACAATCACAATCATACAATCACAATCATACAATCACAATCATACAATCACAATCATACAATCACAATCATACAATCACAATCATACAATCACAATCATACAATCACAATCATACAATCACAATCATACAATCACAATCATACAATCACAATCATACAATCACAAAAATACAATCATAATCATACAACCACAATCATACAATTACAATCATGCGATCACAATCATTCAATCATAATCATACAATCACAATCATACAATCACAATCCTACAATCACAATCATACAATCACAATCATACAATCACAATCATACATTAACAATCATACAATCACAATCATACAATGAAAATCATACAATGACAATCATACGGTCACAATCATGCAACCACAATCATACAATCGCAATCATACAATCACAACCATACAATCACAATCATACAACCACAATCATACAATCGCAATCATACAATCACAATCATACAATCATAATCATACAATCAGAATCATACGATCGCAATCATACAATCACAATCATACCATCACAATCATACAATCAGAATCATACAATCATAATCATACAATTACAATCATACATCACAATCATACAATCACAATCATACAATCGAAATCATACCACTACAATCTCCCAAATACAATCATACAATCACAATCATACAATCACTATCATACAATCACAATCATACAATCACAATCATACAATCACAATCATACAATCACAATCATACAATCACAATCATACTATCACAATCATACAATCACAATCATACAATCACAATCATACAATCACATTCATACAATCACAGTCATACAATCACAATCTTACAATCACAATCATACAATCACAATCATACAATCACAATCATGCAATCACAATCATACAATCACAATCATACAATCACAATCATACAATCACAATCATACAATCACAATCATACAATCACAATCATACAATCGCAATCATACAATCACAATCATACAATCACAATCATACAATCACAATCATACAATCACAATCATACAATCACAATCATACAATCACAATCATACATTCAAAATAATGCAATCACAATCATACAATCACAATCATGCAATCACAATCATACAATCACAATCATACTATCACAATCATACAATCACAATCCTACAATCACAATCATACAATCAATATCATACAATCACAATCATACAATCACAATCATGTAATCACAATCATACAATCGCATTCATACAATCGCAATCATACAATCACAATCATACAATCACAATCATACAATCACAATCATACAGTCACAATCATACAATCACAATCATACAATCACAATCATACAATCACAATCATACAATCACAATCATACAATCACAATCATACAATCACAATCATACAATCACAATCATACAATCGCAATGATACAATCGCGATCATACAATCACGATCATACAATCATAATCATACAATCACAATCATACGATCGCAATCATACAATCACAATCATACAATCACAATCATACAATCACAATCATACAATCGCAATCATACAATCACAATCATACAATCACAATCATACAATCACAATCATACAATCACAATCATACAATCACAATCATACATTCAAAATAATGCAATCACAATCATACAATCACAATCATGCAATCACAATCATACAATCACAATCATACTATCACAATCATACAATCACAATCCTACAATCACAATCATACAATCAATATCATACAATCACAATCATACAATCACAATCATGTAATCACAATCATACAATCGCATTCATACAATCGCAATCATACAATCACAATCATACAATCACAATCATACAATCACAATCATACAATCACAATCATACAATCACAATCATACAATCACAATCATACAATCACAATCATACAATCACAATCATACAATCACAATCATACAATCACAATCATACAATCACAATCATACAATCACAATCATACAATCACAATGATACAATCGCAATCATACAATCACGATCATACAATCATAATCATACAATCACAATCATACGATCGCAATCATACAATCACAATCATACTATCACAATCATACAATCACAATCATACAATCACAATCATACAATCACAATCATACAATCACAATCATACAATCACAATCATACAATCGCAGTCCTGCAATTACAATCTCCAAAATACAATCTCCCAAATACAATCATACAATCACAATCATACAATCATAATCATACAATCACAATCATACAATCACAATCATACAATCACAGTCATACAATCACAATCTTACAATCACAATCATACTATCACAATCATACAATCACAATCATACAATCACAATCATACAATCGCAATCATACTATCGCAATCATACAATCGCAATCATACCATCACAATCATACAGTCACAACCATACAATCATAATCATACAATCACAATCATACAATCACAATCATACAATCGCAATCCTACAATTACAATCTCCAAAATACAATCTCCCAAATACAATCATACAATCACAATCATACAATCATAATCATACAATCACAATCATACAATCACAATCATACAATCACAGTCATACAATCACAATCTTACAATCACAATCATACTATCACAATCATACAATCACAATCATACAATCACAATCATACAATCACAATCATACAATCGCAATCATACTATCGCAATCATACAATCGCAATCATACCATCACAATCATACAGTCACAACCATACAATCATAATCATACAATCACAATCATACAATCATAATCATACAATCGCAATCATACAATCGCAATCATACAATCACAATCATACAATCACAATCATACATTCACTATCATACAATCACAATCATACAATGAAAATCATACAATGACAATCATACGGTCACAATCATGCAATCACAATCATACAATCGCAATCATACAATCGCAACCATAGAATCACAATCATACAATCACAACCATACAATCACAATCATACAATCACAATAATACTATCGCAATCATACAATCACAATCATACCATCACAATCATACAATCGCAATCATACAATCATTATCATACAATCACAATCATACAATCACAATCATACAATCGCAATCATACAATCACAACCATACAATCACAATCATACAATCACAATCATACAATCACAATCATACAATCGCAATCATACAATCACAATCATACAATCACAATCATACAATCACAATCATACAATCACAATCATACAATCACAATCATACAATCACAATCATACAATCACAAAAATACAATCATAATCATACAACCACAATCACACAATCGCAATCATACAATCACAATCATACAATCATAATCATACAATCACAATCATACGATCGCAATCATACAATCACAATCATACCATCACAATCATATAATCAGAATCATACAATCATAATCATACAATTACAATCATACATCACAATCATACAATCACAATCATACAATCGAAATCATACAACTACAATCTCCCAAATACAATCATACAATCACAATCATATAATCACTATCATACAATCACAATCATACAATCACAATCATACAATCACAATCCTACAATCACAACCATACTATCACAATCATACAATCACAATCATACAATCACAATCATACAATCACATTCATACAATCACAGTCATACAATCACAATCTTACAATCACAATCATACAATCACAATCATACAATCACAATCGTACAATCCCAATCGCACAATCACAATCATACAATCATAATCATACAATTACAATCATGCGATCACAATCATTCAATCATAATCATACAATCACAATCATACAATCACAATCGTACAATCACAATCGCACAATCACAATCATACAATCACAATCATACAATCACAATCATACAATCACAATCATACAATCACAATCATACAATCACAATCATACAATCACAATCATACAATCACTATCATACAATCACAATCCTACAATCACAATCATACAATCACAATCATACAATCACAATCATACATTCACAATCATACAATCACAATCATGCAATGAAAATCATACAATGACAATCATACGGTCAAAAATCATGCAATCACAATCATACAATCGCAATCATACAATCGCAATCATACAATCACAATCATACAATCACAACCATACAATCACAATCATACAATCACAATAATACTATCGCAATCATACAATCACAATCATACCATCACAATCATACAATCACAATCTTACAATCACAATCATACAATCACAATCATACAATCACAGTCATACAATCACAGTCATACAATCACAATCATACTATCACAATCATACAATCACACTCATACAATCACAATCATACAATCGCAATCATACAATCGCAATCAC
Organism: Megachile rotundata; assembly: GCF_050947335.1. Lineage (NCBI taxonomy): Eukaryota > Metazoa > Arthropoda > Insecta > Hymenoptera > Megachilidae > Megachile > Megachile rotundata. The sequence goes on along the minus strand of NW_027473336.1, from coordinate 354,164 downwards.
ACAATCACAATCATACAATTACAATCATACAGTCACAATCATACAATCACAATCACACAATCACAATCATACAATCACAATCATACAATCGCAATCATACAATCGCAATCATACAATCACAATCATACAATCACAATCATACAATCACAATCATACAATCACAATCATACAATCACAATCATACAATCACAATCATACAATCACAATCATACAATCACAATCATACAATCACAATCATACAATCACAATCATACAATCACAATCATACAATCGCAATCATACAATCGCAATCCTACAATTACAATCTCCAAAATACAATCTCCCAAATACAATCATACAATCACAATCATACAATCATAATCATACAATCACAATCATACAATCACAATCATACAATCACAGTCATACAATCACAATCTTACAATCACAATCATACTATCACAATCATACAATCACAATCATACAATCACAATCATACAATCACAATCATACATTCAAAATCATGCAATCACAATCACACAGTCACAATCATGCAATCACAATCATTCAATCATAACCATACAATCACAATCCTACAATCACAATCGTACAATCACAATCGTACAATCACAATCGCACAATCACAATCATACAATCACAGTCATACTATCACAATCATACAATCACAATTATACAATCACAATCATACAATCACAATCATACAATCACAGTCATACAATCACAGTCATACAATCACAATCATAATATCACAATCATACAATCACACTCATACAATCACAATCATACAATCGCAATCATACAATCGCAATCACACAATCACATTCATACAATTACAATCATACAGTCACAATCATACAATCACAATCATACAATCACAATCATACAATCGCAATCATACTATCGCAATCATACAATCGCAATCATACCATCACAATCATACAGTCACAACCATACAATCATAATCATACAATCACAATCATACAATCATAATCATACAATCGCAATCATACAATCGCAATCATACAATCACAATCATACAATCACAATCATACAATCACAATCATACAATTACAATCATACAATCACAGTCATACAATCACAATCATACAATCACAATCATACAATCACAATCATACAATCACAATCATACAATCACAATCATACAATCACAATCATACAATCGCAATCATACAATCGCAATCCTACAATTACAATCTCCAAAATACAATCTCCCAAATACAATCATACAATCACAATCATACAATCATAATCATACAATCACAATCATACAATCACAATCATACAATCACAGTCATACAATCACAATCTTACAATCACAATCATACTATCACAATCATACAATCACAATCATACAATCACAATCATACAATCACAATCATACAATCACTATCATACATTCAAAATCATGCAATCACAATCACACAGTCACAATCATGCAATCACAATCATACATTCACTATCATACAATCACAATCATACAATGAAAATCATACAATGACAATCATACGGTCACAATCATGCAATCACAATCATTCAATCGCAATCATACAATCGCAATCATAGAATCACAATCATACAATCACAACCATACAATCACAATCATACAATCACAATAATACTATCGCAATCATACAATCAAAATCATACCATCACAATCATACAATCACAATCATACAATCATTATCATACAATCACAATCATACAATCACAATCATACAATCGCAATCATACAATCACAACCATACAATCACAATCATACAATCACAATCATACAATCACAATCATACAATCGCAATCATACAATCACAATCATACAATCACAATCATACAATCACAATCATACAATCACAATCATACAATCACAATCATACAATCACAATCATACAATCACAAAAATACAATCATAATCATACAACCACAATCATACAATCGCAATCATACAATCACAATCATACAATCATAATCATACAATCACAATCATACGATCGCATTCATACAATCACAATCATACCATCACAATCATATAATCAGAATCATACAATCATAATCATACAATTACAATCATACATCACAATCATACAATCACAATCATACAATCGAAATCATACAACTACAATCTCCCAAATACAATCATACAATCACAATCATACAATCACCATCATACAATCACAATCATACAATCACAACCATACAATCACAATCATACAATCACAATCATACAATCACAATCATACTATCACAATCATACAATCACAATCATACAATCACAATCATACAATCACATTCATACAATCACAGTCATACAATCACAATCTTACAATCACAATCATACAATCACAATCATACAATCACAATCGTACAAACCCAATCGCACAATCACAATCATACAATCATAATCATACAATTACAATCATGCGATCACAATCATTCAATCATAATCATACAATCACAATCATACAATCACAATCGTACAATCACAATCGCACAATCACAATCATACAATCACAATCATACAATCACAATCATACAATCACAATCATACAATCACAATCATACAATCACAATCATACAATCACAATCATACAATCACTATCATACAATCACAATCCTACAATCACAATCATACAATCACAATCATACAATCACAATCATACATTCACAATCATACAATCACAATCATACAATGAAAATCATACAATGACAATCATACGGTCACCATCATGCAATCACAATCATACAATCGCAATCATACAATCGCAATCATACAATCACAATCATACAATCACAACCATACAATCACAATCATACAATCACAATAATACTATCGCAATCATACAATCACAATCATACCATCACAATCATACAATCACAATCTTACAATCACAATCATACAATCGCAATCATACAATCGCAATCATACAATCACAATCATACAATCACAATCATACAATCACAATCATACAATTACAATCATACAATCACAATCATACAATCACAATCATACAATCACAATCATACAATCACAATCATACAATCACAATCATACAATCACAATCATACAATCACAATCATACAATCACAATCATACAATCACAATCATACAATCACAATCATACAATCGCAATCCTACAATTACAATCTCCAAAATACAATCTCCCAAATACAATCATACAATCACAATCATACAATCATAATCATACAATCACAATCATACAATCACAATCATACAATCACAGTCATACAATCACAATCTTACAATCACAATCATACAATCACAATCATACAATCACAATCATACAATCACTATCATACATTCAAAATCATGCAATCACAATCACACAGTCACAATCATGCAATCACAATCATTCAATCATAATCATACAATCACAATCCTACAATCACAATCGTACAATCACAAACGTACAATCACAATCGCACAATCACAATCATACAATCACAGTCATACAATCACAATCTTACAATCACAATCATACTATCACAATCATACAATCACAATCATACAATCGCAATCATACAATCACAATCATACAATCACAATCATACAATCACAATCATACAATCACAATCATACTATCACAATCATACAATCACAATCATACAATCACAATCATACAATCACAGTCATACAATCACAATCTTACAATCACAATCATACTATCACAATCATACAATCACAATCATACAATCGCAATCATACAATCGCAATCATACTATCGCAATCATACAATCGCAATCATACAATCACAATCGCACAATCACAATCATACAATCATAATCATACAATTACAATCATGCGATCACAATCATTCAATCATAATCATACAATCACAATCATACAATCACAATCGTACAATCACAATCGCACAATCACAATCATACAATCACAATCATACAATCACAATCATACAATCACAATCATACAATCACAATCATACAATCACAATCATACAATCACAATCATACAATCACAATCATACAATCACAATCATACAATCACTATCATACAATCACAATCCTACAATCACAATCATACAATCACAATCATACAATCACAATCATACATTCACTATCATACAATCACAATCATACAATGAAAATCATACAATGACAATCATACGGTCACAATCATGCAATCACAATCATACAATCGCAATCATACAATCGCAATCATACAATCACAATCATACAATCACAACCATACAATCACAATCATACAATCACAATAATACTATCGCAATCATACAATCACAATCATACCATCACAATCATACAATCACAATCATACAATCATTATCATACAATCACAATCATACAATCACAATCATACAATCGCAATCATACAATCACAACCATACAATCACAATCATACAATCACAATCATACAATCACAATCGTACAATCGCAATCATACAATCACAATCATACAATCACAATCATACAATCACAATCATACAATCACAATCATACAATCACAATCATACAATCACAATCATACAATCACAATCATACAATCACAATCATACAATCACAATCATACAATCACAATCATACAATCACAGTCATACAATCACAATCATACAATCACAATCATACAATCACAAAAATACAATCATAATCATACAACCACAATCATACAATTACAATCATGCGATCACAATCATTCAATCATAATCATACAATCACAATCATACAATCACAATCCTACAATCACAATCATACAATCACAATCATACAATCACAATCATACATTAACAATCATACAATCACAATCATACAATGAAAATCATACAATGACAATCATACGGTCACAATCATGCAATCACAATCATACAATCGCAATCATACAATCACAACCATACAATCACAATCATACAACCACAATCATACAATCGCAATCATACAATCACAATCATACAATCATAATCATACAATCAGAATCATACGATCGCAATCATACAATCACAATCATACCATCACAATCATACAATCAGAATCATACAATCATAATCATACAATTACAATCATACATCACAATCATACAATCACAATCATACAATCGAAATCATACCACTACAATCTCCCAAATACAATCATACAATCACAATCATACAATCACTATCATACAATCACAATCATACAATCACAATCATACAATCACAATCATACAATCACAATCATACAATCACAATCATACTATCACAATCATACAATCACAATCATACAATCACAATCATACAATCACATTCATACAATCACAGTCATACAATCACAATCTTACAATCACAATCATACAATCACAATCATACAATCACAATCATGCAATCACAATCATACAATCACAATCATACAATCACAATCATACAATCACAATCATACAATCACAATCATACAATCACAATCATACAATCACAATCATACAATCACAATCATACAATCACAATCATACTATCACAATCATACAATCACAATCATACAATCACAATCATACAATCACAGTCATACAATCACAATCTTACAATCACAATCATACTATCACAATCATACAATCACAATCATACAATCGCAATCATACAATCGCAATCATACTATCGCAATCATACAATCGCAATCATACAATCACAATCGCACAATCACAATCATACAATCATAATCATACAATTACAATCATGCGATCACAATCATTCAATCATAATCATACAATCACAATCATACAATCACAATCGTACAATCACAATCGCACAATCACAATCATACAATCACAATCATACAATCACAATCATACAATCACAATCATACAATCACAATCATACAATCACAATCATACAATCACAATCATACAATCACAATCATACAATCACAATCATACAATCACTATCATACAATCACAATCCTACAATCACAATCATACAATCACAATCATACAATCACAATCATACATTCACTATCATACAATCACAATCATACAATGAAAATCATACAATGACAATCATACGGTCACAATCATGCAATCACAATCATACAATCGCAATCATACAATCGCAATCATACAATCACAATCATACAATCACAACCATACAATCACAATCATACAATCACAATAATACTATCGCAATCATACAATCACAATCATACCATCACAATCATACAATCACAATCATACAATCATTATCATACAATCACAATCATACAATCACAATCATACAATCGCAATCATACAATCACAACCATACAATCACAATCATACAATCACAATCATACAATCACAATCGTACAATCGCAATCATACAATCACAATCATACAATCACAATCATACAATCACAATCATACAATCACAATCATACAATCACAATCATACAATCACAATCATACAATCACAATCATACAATCACAATCATACAATCACAATCATACAATCACAATCATACAATCACAGTCATACAATCACAATCATACAATCACAATCATACAATCACAAAAATACAATCATAATCATACAACCACAATCATACAATTACAATCATGCGATCACAATCATTCAATCATAATCATACAATCACAATCATACAATCACAATCCTACAATCACAATCATACAATCACAATCATACAATCACAATCATACATTAACAATCATACAATCACAATCATACAATGAAAATCATACAATGACAATCATACGGTCACAATCATGCAATCACAATCATACAATCGCAATCATACAATCACAACCATACAATCACAATCATACAACCACAATCATACAATCGCAATCATACAATCACAATCATACAATCATAATCATACAATCAGAATCATACGATCGCAATCATACAATCACAATCATACCATCACAATCATACAATCAGAATCATACAATCATAATCATACAATTACAATCATACATCACAATCATACAATCACAATCATACAATCGAAATCATACCACTACAATCTCCCAAATACAATCATACAATCACAATCATACAATCACTATCATACAATCACAATCATACAATCACAATCATACAATCACAATCATACAATCACAATCATACAATCACAATCATACTATCACAATCATACAATCACAATCATACAATCACAATCATACAATCACATTCATACAATCACAGTCATACAATCACAATCTTACAATCACAATCATACAATCACAATCATACAATCACAATCATGCAATCACAATCATACAATCACAATCATACAATCACAATCATACAATCACAATCATACAATCACAATCATACAATCACAATCATACAATCACAATCATACAATCACAATCATACAATCACAATCATACAATCACAATCATACAATCACAATCATACAATCACAATCATACAATCACAATCATACAATCACAATCATACAATCACAATCATACAATCACAATCATACAATCACAATCATACAATCGCAATCATACAATCACAATCATACAATCACAATCATACAATCACAATCATACAATCACAATCATACAATCACAATCATACAATCACAATCATACATTCAAAATAATGCAATCACAATCATACAATCACAATCATGCAATCACAATCATACAATCACAATCATACTATCACAATCATACAATCACAATCCTACAATCACAATCATACAATCAATATCATACAATCACAATCATACAATCACAATCATACAAACACAATCATACCATCACAATCATACAATCACAATCATACAATCACAATCTTACAATCACAATCATACTATCACAATCATACAATCACAATCATACAATCACAATCATACAATCACAATCATACAATCACAATCATACAATCACAATCATACAATCACAATCATACAATCGCAATCATACGATCGCAATCATACAATCACAATCGTACAATCATAATCATACCCTCACAATCATACGATCGCAATCATACAATCACAATCATACCATCACAATCATACAATCACAATCATACAATCATAATCATACAATTACAATCATACATCACAATCATACAATCACAATCATACAATCGAAATCATACAACTACAATCTCCCAAATACAATCATACAATCACAATCATACAATCACAATCATACAATCACAATCATACAATCACAATCATACAATCGCAATCATACAATCACAATCATACAATCACAATCATACAATCACAATCATACAATCACAATCATACAATCACAATCATACAATCACAATCATACAATCACAATCATACAATCACAAAAATACAATCATAATCATACAACCACAATCATACAATCGCAATCATACAATCACAATCATACAATCATAATCATACAATCACAATCATACGATCGCAATCATACAATCACAATCATACCATCACAATCATACAATCAGAATCATACAATCATAATCATACAATTACAATCATACATCACAATCATACAATCACAATCATACAATCGAAATCATACAACTACAATCTCCCAAATACAATCATACAATCACAATCATACAATCACTATCATACAATCACAATCATACAATCACAATCATACAATCACAATCATACAATCACAATCATACTATCACAATCATACAATCACAATCATACAATCGCAATCATACAATCACATTCATACAATCACAGTCATACAATCACAATCTTACAATCACAATCATACAATCACAATCATACAATCACAATCGTACAATCACAATCGCACAATCACAATCATACAATCATAATCATACAATTACAATCATGCGATCACAATCATTCAATCATAATCATACAATCACAATCATACAATCACAATCGTACAATCACAATCGCACAATCACAATCATACAATCACAATCATACAATCACAATCATACAATCACAATCATACAATCACAATCAGACAATCACAATCATACAATCACAATCATACAATCACAATCATACAATCACAATCATACAATCACTATCATACAATCACAATCCTACAATCACAATCATACAATCACAATCATACAATCACAATCATACATTCACTATCATACAATCACAATCATACAATGAAAATCATACAATGACAATCATACGGTCACAATCATGCAATCACAATCATACAATCGCAATCATACAATCGCAATCATACAATCACAATCATACAATCACAACCATACAATCACAATCATACAATCACAATAATACTATCGCAATCATACAATCACAATCATACCATCACAATCATACAATCACAATCATACAATCATTATCATACAATCACAATCATACAATCACAATCATACAATCGCAATCATACAATCACAACCATACAATCACAATCATACAATCACAATCATACAATCACAATCGTACAATCGCAATCATAAAATCACAATCATACAATCACAATCATACAATCACAATCATACAATCACAATCATACAATCACAATCATACAATCACAATCATACAATCACAATCATACAATCACAATCATACAATCACAATCATACAATCACAATCATACAATCACAATCATACAATCACAATCATACAATCACAATCATACAATCACAAAAATACAATCATAATCATACAACCACAATCATACAATTACAATCATGCGATCACAATCATTCAATCATAATCATACAATCACAATCATACAATCACAATCCTACAATCACAATCATACAATCACAATCATACAATCACAATCATACATTAACAATCATACAATCACAATCATACAATGAAAATCATACAATGACAATCATACGGTCACAATCATGCAACCACAATCATACAATCGCAATCATACAATCACAATCATACAATCACAATCATACAATCATAATCATACAATCAGAATCATACGATCGCAATCATACAATCACAATCATACCATCACAATCATACAATCAGAATCATACAATCATAATCATACAATTACAATCATACATCACAATCATACAATCACAATCATACAATCGAAATCATACCACTACAATCTCCCAAATACAATCATACAATCACAATCATACAATCACTATCATACAATCACAATCATACAATCACAATCATACAATCACAATCATACAATCACAATCATACAATCACAATCATACTATCACAATCATACAATCACAATCATACAATCACAATCATACAATCACATTCATACAATCACAGTCATACAATCACAATCTTACAATCACAATCATACAATCACAATCATACAATCACAATCATGCAATCACAATCATACAATCACAATCATACAATCACAATCATACAATCACAATCATACAATCACAATCATACAATCACAATCATACAATCGCAATCATACAATCACAATCATACAATCACAATCATACAATCACAATCATACAATCACAATCATACAATCACAATCATACAATCACAATCATACATTCACTATCATACAATCACAATCATACAATGAAAATCATACAATGACAATCATACGGTCACAATCATGCAATCACAATCATACAATCGCAATCATACAATCGCAATCATACAATCACAATCATACAATCACAACCATACAATCACAATCATACAATCGCAATCATACAATCACAATCATACAATCACAATCATACAATCACAATCATACAATCACAATCATACAATCACAATCATACAATCACAATCATACAATCACAATGATACAATCGCAATCATACAATCACGATCATACAATCATAATCATACAATCACAATCATACGATCGCAATCATACAATCACAATCATACTATCACAATCATACAATCACAATCATACAATCACAATCATACAATCACAATCATACAATCACAATCATACAATCGCAGTCCTGCAATTACAATCTCCAAATTACAATCTCCCAAATACAATCATACAATCACAATCATACAATCATAATCATACAATCACAATCATACAATCACAATCATACAATAACAGTCATACAATCACAATCTTACAATCACAATCATACTATCACAATCATACAATCACAATCATACAATCACAATCATACAATCGCAATCATACTATCGCAATCATACAATCGCAATCATACCATCACAATCATACAGTCACAACCATACAATCATAATCATACAATCACAATCATACAATCACAATCATACAATCGCAATCCTACAATTACAATTTCCAAAATACAATCTCCCAAATACAATCATACAATCACAATCATACAATCATAATCATACAATCACAATCATACAATCACAATCATACAATCACAGTCATACAATCACAATCTTACAATCACAATCATACTATCACAATCATACAATCACAATCATACAATCACAATCATACAATCACAATCATACAATCGCAATCATACTATCGCAATCATACAATCGCAATCATACCATCACAATCATACAGTCACAACCATACAATCATAATCATACAATCACAATCATACAATCATAATCATACAATCGCAATCATACAATCGCAATCATACAATCACAATCATACAATCACAATCATACATTCACTATCATACAATCACAATCATACAATGAAAATCATACAATGACAATCATACGGTCACAATCATGCAATCACAATCATACAATCGCAATCATACAATCGCAACCATAGAATCACAATCATACAATCACAACCATACAATCACAATCATACAATCACAATAATACTATCGCAATCATACAATCACAATCATACCATCACAATCATACAATCGCAATCATACAATCATTATCATACAATCACAATCATACAATCACAATCATACAATCGCAATCATACAATCACAACCATACAATCACAATCATGCAATCACAATCATACAATCACAATCATACAATCGCAATCATACAATCACAATCATACAATCACAATCATACAATCACAATCATACAATCACAATCATACAATCACAATCATACAATCACAATCATACAATCACAATCATACAATCACAAAAATACAATCATAATCATACAACCACAATCACACAATCGCAATCATACAATCACAATCATACAATCATAATCATACAATCACAATCATACGATCGCAATCATACAATCACAATCATACCATCACAATCATATAATCAGAATCATACAATCATAATCATACAATTACAATCATACATCACAATCATACAATCACAATCATACAATCGAAATCATACAACTACAATCTCCCAAATACAATCATACAATCACAATCATATAATCACTATCATACAATCACAATCATACAATCACAATCATACAATCACAATCATACAATCACAACCATACTATCACAATCATACAATCACAATCATACAATCACAATCATACAATCACATTCATACAATCACAGTCATACAATCACAATCTTACAATCACAATCATACAATCACAATCATACAATCACAATCGTACAATCCCAATCGCACAATCACAATCATACAATCATAATCATACAATTACAATCATGCGATCACAATCATTCAATCATAATCATACAATCACAATCATACAATCACAATCGTACAATCACAATCGCACAATCACAATCATACAATCACAATCATACAATCACAATCATACAATCACAATCATACAATCACAATCATACAATCACAATCATACAATCACAATCATACAATCACTATCATACAATCACAATCCTACAATCACAATCATACAATCACAATCATACAATCACAATCATACAATCACAATCATACAATCACAATCATACAATCACAATCATACAATCACAATCATACAATCACAATCATACAATCGCAATCATACAATCACAATCATACAATCACAATCATACAATCACAATCATACAATCACAATCATACAATCACAATCATACAATCACAATCATACATTCAAAATAATGCAATCACAATCATACAATCACAATCATGCAATCACAATCATACAATCACAATCATACTATCACAATCATACAATCACAATCCTACAATCACAATCATACAATCAATATCATACAATCACAATCATACAATCACAATCATACAAACACAATCATACCATCACAATCATACAATCACAATCATACAATCACAATCTTACAATCACAATCATACTATCACAATCATACAATCACAATCATACAATCACAATCATACAATCACAATCATACAATCACAATCATACAATCACAATCATACAATCACAATCATACAATCGCAATCATACGATCGCAATCATACAATCACAATCGTACAATCATAATCATACCCTCACAATCATACGATCGCAATCATACAATCACAATCATACCATCACAATCATACAATCACAATCATACAATCATAATCATACAATTACAATCATACATCACAATCATACAATCACAATCATACAATCGAAATCATACAACTACAATCTCCCAAATACAATCATACAATCACAATCATACAATCACAATCATACAATCACAATCATACAATCACAATCATACAATCGCAATCATACAATCACAATCATACAATCACAATCATACAATCACAATCATACAATCACAATCATACAATCACAATCATACAATCACAATCATACAATCACAATCATACAATCACAATCATACAATCACAATCATACAATCACAAAAATACAATCATAATCATACAACCACAATCATACAATCGCAATCATACAATCACAATCATACAATCATAATCATACAATCACAATCATACGATCGCAATCATACAATCACAATCATACCATCACAATCATACAATCAGAATCATACAATCATAATCATACAATTACAATCATACATCACAATCATACAATCACAATCATACAATCGAAATCATACAACTACAATCTCCCAAATACAATCATACAATCACAATCATACAATCACTATCATACAATCACAATCATACAATCACAATCATACAATCACAATCATACAATCACAATCATACAATCACAATCATACAATCACTATCATACAATCACAATCCTACAATCACAATCATACAATCACAATCATACAATCACAATCATACATTCACTATCATACAATCACAATCATACAATGAAAATCATACAATGACAATCATACGGTCACAATCATGCAATCACAATCATACAATCGCAATCATACAATCGCAATCATACAATCACAATCATACAATCACAACCATACAATCACAATCATACAATCACAATAATACTATCGCAATCATACAATCACAATCATACCATCACAATCATACAATCACAATAATACAATCATTATCATACAATCACAATCATACAATCACAATCATACAATCGCAATCATATAATCACAACCATACAATCACAATCATACAATCACAATCATACAATCACAATCGTACAATCGCAATCATACAATCACAATCATACAATCACAATCATACAATCACAATCATACAATCACAATCATACAATCACAATCATACAATCACAATCATACAATCACAATCATACAATCACAATCATACAATCACAATCATACAATCACAATCATACAATCACAATCATACAATCACAATCATACAATCACAATCATACAATCACAATCATACAATCACAATCATACAATCACAAAAATACAATCATAATCATACAACCACAATCATACAATTACAATCATGCGATCACAATCATTCAATCATAATCATACAATCACAATCATACAATCACAATCCTACAATCACAATCATACAATCACAATCATACAATCACAATCATACATTAACAATCATACAATCACAATCATACAATGAAAATCATACAATGACAATCATACGGTCACAATCATGCAACCACAATCATACAATCGCAATCATACAATCACAACCATACAATCACAATCATACAACCACAATCATACAATCGCAATCATACAATCACAATCATACAATCATAATCATACAATCAGAATCATACGATCGCAATCATACAATCACAATCATACCATCACAATCATACAATCAGAATCATACAATCATAATCATACAATTACAATCATACATCACAATCATACAATCACAATCATACAATCGAAATCATACCACTACAATCTCCCAAATACAATCATACAATCACAATCATACAATCACTATCATACAATCACAATCATACAATCACAATCATACAATCACAATCATACAATCACAATCATACAATCACAATCATACTATCACAATCATACAATCACAATCATACAATCACAATCATACAATCACATTCATACAATCACAGTCATACAATCACAATCTTACAATCACAATCATACAATCACAATCATACAATCACAATCATGCAATCACAATCATACAATCACAATCATACAATCACAATCATACAATCACAATCATACAATCACAATCATACAATCACAATCATACAATCGCAATCATACAATCACAATCATACAATCACAATCATACAATCACAATCATACAATCACAATCATACAATCACAATCATACAATCACAATCATACATTCAAAATAATGCAATCACAATCATACAATCACAATCATGCAATCACAATCATACAATCACAATCATACTATCACAATCATACAATCACAATCCTACAATCACAATCATACAATCAATATCATACAATCACAATCATACAATCACAATCATGTAATCACAATCATACAATCGCATTCATACAATCGCAATCATACAATCACAATCATACAATCACAATCATACAATCACAATCATACAGTCACAATCATACAATCACAATCATACAATCACAATCATACAATCACAATCATACAATCACAATCATACAATCACAATCATACAATCACAATCATACAATCACAATCATACAATCGCAATGATACAATCGCGATCATACAATCACGATCATACAATCATAATCATACAATCACAATCATACGATCGCAATCATACAATCACAATCATACAATCACAATCATACAATCACAATCATACAATCGCAATCATACAATCACAATCATACAATCACAATCATACAATCACAATCATACAATCACAATCATACAATCACAATCATACAATCACAATCATACATTCAAAATAATGCAATCACAATCATACAATCACAATCATGCAATCACAATCATACAATCACAATCATACTATCACAATCATACAATCACAATCCTACAATCACAATCATACAATCAATATCATACAATCACAATCATACAATCACAATCATGTAATCACAATCATACAATCGCATTCATACAATCGCAATCATACAATCACAATCATACAATCACAATCATACAATCACAATCATACAATCACAATCATACAATCACAATCATACAATCACAATCATACAATCACAATCATACAATCACAATCATACAATCACAATCATACAATCACAATCATACAATCACAATCATACAATCACAATCATACAATCACAATGATACAATCGCAATCATACAATCACGATCATACAATCATAATCATACAATCACAATCATACGATCGCAATCATACAATCACAATCATACTATCACAATCATACAATCACAATCATACAATCACAATCATACAATCACAATCATACAATCACAATCATACAATCACAATCATACAATCGCAGTCCTGCAATTACAATCTCCAAAATACAATCTCCCAAATACAATCATACAATCACAATCATACAATTATAATCATACAATCACAATCATACAATCACAATCATACAATCACAGTCATACAATCACAATCTTACAATCACAATCATACTATCACAATCATACAATCACAATCATACAATCACAATCATACAATCGCAATCATACTATCGCAATCATACAATCGCAATCATACCATCACAATCATACAGTCACAACCATACAATCATAATCATACAATCACAATCATACAATCACAATCATACAATCGCAATCCTACAATTACAATCTCCAAAATACAATCTCCCAAATACAATCATACAATCACAATCATACAATCATAATCATACAATCACAATCATACAATCACAATCATACAATCACAGTCATACAATCACAATCTTACAATCACAATCATACTATCACAATCATACAATCACAATCATACAATCACAATCATACAATCACAATCATACAATCGCAATCATACTATCGCAATCATACAATCGCAATCATACCATCACAATCATACAGTCACAACCATACAATCATAATCATACAATCACAATCATACAATCATAATCATACAATCGCAATCATACAATCGCAATCATACAATCACAATCATACAATCACAATCATACATTCACTATCATACAATCACAATCATACAATGAAAATCATACAATGACAATCATACGGTCACAATCATGCAATCACAATCATACAATCGCAATCATACAATCGCAACCATAGAATCACAATCATACAATCACAACCATACAATCACAATCATACAATCACAATAATACTATCGCAATCATACAATCACAATCATACCATCACAATCATACAATCGCAATCATACAATCATTATCATACAATCACAATCATACAATCACAATCATACAATCGCAATCATACAATCACAACCATACAATCACAATCATACAATCACAATCATACAATCACAATCATACAATCGCAATCATACAATCACAATCATACAATCACAATCATACAATCACAATCATACAATCACAATCATACAATCACAATCATACAATCACAATCATACAATCACAAAAATACAATCATAATCATACAACCACAATCACACAATCGCAATCATACAATCACAATCATACAATCATAATCATACAATCACAATCATACGATCGCAATCATACAATCACAATCATACCATCACAATCATATAATCAGAATCATACAATCATAATCATACAATTACAATCATACATCACAATCATACAATCACAATCATACAATCGAAATCATACAACTACAATCTCCCAAATACAATCATACAATCACAATCATATAATCACTATCATACAATCACAATCATACAATCACAATCATACAATCACAATCATACAATCACAACCATACTATCACAATCATACAATCACAATCATACAATCACAATCATACAATCACATTCATACAATCACAGTCATACAATCACAATCTTACAATCACAATCATACAATCACAATCATACAATCACAATCGTACAATCCCAATCGCACAATCACAATCATACAATCATAATCATACAATTACAATCATGCGATCACAATCATTCAATCATAATCATACAATCACAATCATACAATCACAATCGTACAATCACAATCGCACAATCACAATCATACAATCACAATCATACAATCACAATCATACAATCACAATCATACAATCACAATCATACAATCACAATCATACAATCACAATCATACAATCACTATCATACAATCACAATCCTACAATCACAATCATACAATCACAATCATACAATCACAATCATACATTCACAATCATACAATCACAATCATGCAATGAAAATCATACAATGACAATCATACGGTCAAAAATCATGCAATCACAATCATACAATCGCAATCATACAATCGCAATCATACAATCACAATCATACAATCACAACCATACAATCACAATCATACAATCACAATAATACTATCGCAATCATACAATCACAATCATACCATCACAATCATACAATCACAATCTTACAATCACAATCATACAATCACAATCATACAATCACAGTCATACAATCACAGTCATACAATCACAATCATACTATCACAATCATACAATCACACTCATACAATCACAATCATACAATCGCAATCATACAATCGCAATCACACAATCACAATCATACAATTACAATCATACAGTCACAATCATACAATCACAATCACACAATCACAATCATACAATCACAATCATACAATCGCAATCATACAATCGCAATCATACAATCACAATCATACAATCACAATCATACAATCACAATCATACAATCACAATCATACAATCACAATCATACAATCACAATCATACAATCACAATCATACAATCACAATCATACAATCACAATCATACAATCACAATCATACAATCACAATCATACAATCGCAATCATACAATCGCAATCCTACAATTACAATCTCCAAAATACAATCTCCCAAATACAATCATACAATCTCAATCATACAATCATAATCATACAATCACAATCATACAATCACAATCATACAATCACAGTCATACAATCACAATCTTACAATCACAATCATACTATCACAATCATACAATCACAATCATACAATCACAATCATACAATCACAATCATACATTCAAAATCATGCAATCACAATCACACAGTCACAATCATGCAATCACAATCATTCAATCATAACCATACAATCACAATCCTACAATCACAATCGTACAATCACAATCGTACAATCACAATCGCACAATCACAATCATACAATCACAGTCATACTATCACAATCATACAATCACAATTATACAATCACAATCATACAATCACAATCATACAATCACAGTCATACAATCACAGTCATACAATCACAATCATAATATCACAATCATACAATCACACTCATACAATCACAATCATACAATCGCAATCATACAATCGCAATCACACAATCACATTCATACAATTACAATCATACAGTCACAATCATACAATCACAATCATACAATCACAATCATACAATCGCAATCATACTATCGCAATCATACAATCGCAATCATACCATCACAATCATACAGTCACAACCATACAATCATAATCATACAATCACAATCATACAATCATAATCATACAATCGCAATCATACAATCGCAATCATACAATCACAATCATACAATCACAATCATACAATCACAATCATACAATTACAATCATACAATCACAGTCATACAATCACAATCATACAATCACAATCATACAATCACAATCATACAATCACAATCATACAATCACAATCATACAATCACAATCATACAATCGCAATCATACAATCGCAATCCTACAATTACAATCTCCAAAATACAATCTCCCAAATACAATCATACAATCACAATCATACAATCATAATCATACAATCACAATCATACAATCACAATCATACAATCACAGTCATACAATCACAATCTTACAATCACAATCATACTATCACAATCATACAATCACAATCATACAATCACAATCATACAATCACAATCATACAATCACTATCATACATTCAAAATCATGCAATCACAATCACACAGTCACAATCATGCAATCACAATCATACATTCACTATCATACAATCACAATCATACAATGAAAATCATACAATGACAATCATACGGTCACAATCATGCAATCACAATCATTCAATCGCAATCATACAATCGCAATCATAGAATCACAATCATACAATCACAACCATACAATCACAATCATACAATCACAATAATACTATCGCAATCATACAATCAAAATCATACCATCACAATCATACAATCACAATCATACAATCATTATCATACAATCACAATCATACAATCACAATCATACAATCGCAATCATACAATCACAACCATACAATCACAATCATACAATCACAATCATACAATCACAATCATACAATCGCAATCATACAATCACAATCATACAATCACAATCATACAATCACAATCATACAATCACAATCATACAATCACAATCATACAATCACAATCATACAATCACAAAAATACAATCATAATCATACAACCACAATCATACAATCGCAATCATACAATCACAATCATACAATCATAATCATACAATCACAATCATACGATCGCATTCATACAATCACAATCATACCATCACAATCATATAATCAGAATCATACAATCATAATCATACAATTACAATCATACATCACAATCATACAATCACAATCATACAATCGAAATCATACAACTACAATCTCCCAAATACAATCATACAATCACAATCATACAATCACCATCATACAATCACAATCATACAATCACAACCATACAATCACAATCATACAATCACAATCATACAATCACAATCATACTATCACAATCATACAATCACAATCATACAATCACAATCATACAATCACATTCATACAATCACAGTCATACAATCACAATCTTACAATCACAATCATACAATCACAATCATACAATCACAATCGTACAAACCCAATCGCACAATCACAATCATACAATCATAATCATACAATTACAATCATGCGATCACAATCATTCAATCATAATCATACAATCACAATCATACAATCACAATCGTACAATCACAATCGCACAATCACAATCATACAATCACAATCATACAATCACAATCATACAATCACAATCATACAATCACAATCATACAATCACAATCATACAATCACAATCATACAATCACTATCATACAATCACAATCCTACAATCACAATCATACAATCACAATCATACAATCACAATCATACATTCACAATCATACAATCACAATCATACAATGAAAATCATACAATGACAATCATACGGTCACCATCATGCAATCACAATCATACAATCGCAATCATACAATCGCAATCATACAATCACAATCATACAATCACAACCATACAATCACAATCATACAATCACAATAATACTATCGCAATCATACAATCACAATCATACCATCACAATCATACAATCACAATCTTACAATCACAATCATACAATCGCAATCATACAATCGCAATCATACAATCACAATCATACAATCACAATCATACAATCACAATCATACAATTACAATCATACAATCACAGTCATACAATCACAATCTTACAATCACAATCATACTATCACAATCATACAATCACAATCATACAATCACAATCATACAATCACAATCATACAATCGCAATCATACTATCGCAATCATACAATCGCAATCATACCATCACAATCATACAGTCACAACCATACAATCATAATCATACAATCACAATCATACAATCATAATCATACAATCGCAATCATACAATCGCAATCATACAATCACAATCATACAATCACAATCATACATTCACTATCATACAATCACAATCATACAATGAAAATCATACAATGACAATCATACGGTCACAATCATGCAATCACAATCATACAATCGCAATCATACAATCGCAACCATAGAATCACAATCATACAATCACAACCATACAATCACAATCATACAATCACAATAATACTATCGCAATCATACAATCACAATCATACCATCACAATCATACAATCGCAATCATACAATCATTATCATACAATCACAATCATACAATCACAATCATACAATCGCAATCATACAATCACAACCATACAATCACAATCATACAATCACAATCATACAATCACAATCATACAATCGCAATCATACAATCACAATCATACAATCACAATCATACAATCACAATCATACAATCACAATCATACAATCACAATCATACAATCACAATCATACAATCACAAAAATACAATCATAATCATACAACCACAATCACACAATCGCAATCATACAATCACAATCATACAATCATAATCATACAATCACAATCATACGATCGCAATCATACAATCACAATCATACCATCACAATCATATAATCAGAATCATACAATCATAATCATACAATTACAATCATACATCACAATCATACAATCACAATCATACAATCGAAATCATACAACTACAATCTCCCAAATACAATCATACAATCACAATCATATAATCACTATCATACAATCACAATCATACAATCACAATCATACAATCACAATCATACAATCACAACCATACTATCACAATCATACAATCACAATCATACAATCACAATCATACAATCACATTCATACAATCACAGTCATACAATCACAATCTTACAATCACAATCATACAATCACAATCATACAATCACAATCGTACAATCCCAATCGCACAATCACAATCATACAATCATAATCATACAATTACAATCATGCGATCACAATCATTCAATCATAATCATACAATCACAATCATACAATCACAATCGTACAATCACAATCGCACAATCACAATCATACAATCACAATCATACAATCACAATCATACAATCACAATCATACAATCACAATCATACAATCACAATCATACAATCACAATCATACAATCACTATCATACAATCACAATCCTACAATCACAATCATACAATCACAATCATACAATCACAATCATACATTCACAATCATACAATCACAATCATGCAATGAAAATCATACAATGACAATCATACGGTCAAAAATCATGCAATCACAATCATACAATCGCAATCATACAATCGCAATCATACAATCACAATCATACAATCACAACCATACAATCACAATCATACAATCACAATAATACTATCGCAATCATACAATCACAATCATACCATCACAATCATACAATCACAATCTTACAATCACAATCATACAATCACAATCATACAATCACAGTCATACAATCACAGTCATACAATCACAATCATACTATCACAATCATACAATCACACTCATACAATCACAATCATACAATCGCAATCATACAATCGCAATCACACAATCACAATCATACAATTACAATCATACAGTCACAATCATACAATCACAATCACACAATCACAATCATACAATCACAATCATACAATCGCAATCATACAATCGCAATCATACAATCACAATCATACAATCACAATCATACAATCACAATCATACAATCACAATCATACAATCACAATCATACAATCACAATCATACAATCACAATCATACAATCACAATCATACAATCACAATCATACAATCACAATCATACAATCACAATCATACAATCGCAATCATACAATCGCAATCCTACAATTACAATCTCCAAAATACAATCTCCCAAATACAATCATACAATCACAATCATACAATCATAATCATACAATCACAATCATACAATCACAATCATACAATCACAGTCATACAATCACAATCTTACAATCACAATCATACTATCACAATCATACAATCACAATCATACAATCACAATCATACAATCACAATCATACATTCAAAATCATGCAATCACAATCACACAGTCACAATCATGCAATCACAATCATTCAATCATAACCATACAATCACAATCCTACAATCACAATCGTACAATCACAATCGTACAATCACAATCGCACAATCACAATCATACAATCACAGTCATACTATCACAATCATACAATCACAATTATACAATCACAATCATACAATCACAATCATACAATCACAGTCATACAATCACAGTCATACAATCACAATCATAATATCACAATCATACAATCACACTCATACAATCACAATCATACAATCGCAATCATACAATCGCAATCACACAATCACATTCATACAATTACAATCATACAGTCACAATCATACAATCACAATCATACAATCACAATCATACAATCGCAATCATACTATCGCAATCATACAATCGCAATCATACCATCACAATCATACAGTCACAACCATACAATCATAATCATACAATCACAATCATACAATCATAATCATACAATCGCAATCATACAATCGCAATCATACAATCACAATCATACAATCACAATCATACAATCACAATCATACAATTACAATCATACAATCACAGTCATACAATCACAATCATACAATCACAATCATACAATCACAATCATACAATCACAATCATACAATCACAATCATACAATCACAATCATACAATCGCAATCATACAATCGCAATCCTACAATTACAATCTCCAAAATACAATCTCCCAAATACAATCATACAATCACAATCATACAATCATAATCATACAATCACAATCATACAATCACAATCATACAATCACAGTCATACAATCACAATCTTACAATCACAATCATACTATCACAATCATACAATCACAATCATACAATCACAATCATACAATCACAATCATACAATCACTATCATACATTCAAAATCATGCAATCACAATCACACAGTCACAATCATGCAATCACAATCATACATTCACTATCATACAATCACAATCATACAATGAAAATCATACAATGACAATCATACGGTCACAATCATGCAATCACAATCATTCAATCGCAATCATACAATCGCAATCATAGAATCACAATCATACAATCACAACCATACAATCACAATCATACAATCACAATAATACTATCGCAATCATACAATCAAAATCATACCATCACAATCATACAATCACAATCATACAATCATTATCATACAATCACAATCATACAATCACAATCATACAATCGCAATCATACAATCACAACCATACAATCACAATCATACAATCACAATCATACAATCACAATCATACAATCGCAATCATACAATCACAATCATACAATCACAATCATACAATCACAATCATACAATCACAATCATACAATCACAATCATACAATCACAATCATACAATCACAAAAATACAATCATAATCATACAACCACAATCATACAATCGCAATCATACAATCACAATCATACAATCATAATCATACAATCACAATCATACGATCGCATTCATACAATCACAATCATACCATCACAATCATATAATCAGAATCATACAATCATAATCATACAATTACAATCATACATCACAATCATACAATCACAATCATACAATCGAAATCATACAACTACAATCTCCCAAATACAATCATACAATCACAATCATACAATCACCATCATACAATCACAATCATACAATCACAACCATACAATCACAATCATACAATCACAATCATACAATCACAATCATACTATCACAATCATACAATCACAATCATACAATCACAATCATACAATCACATTCATACAATCACAGTCATACAATCACAATCTTACAATCACAATCATACAATCACAATCATACAATCACAATCGTACAAACCCAATCGCACAATCACAATCATACAATCATAATCATACAATTACAATCATGCGATCACAATCATTCAATCATAATCATACAATCACAATCATACAATCACAATCGTACAATCACAATCGCACAATCACAATCATACAATCACAATCATACAATCACAATCATACAATCACAATCATACAATCACAATCATACAATCACAATCATACAATCACAATCATACAATCACTATCATACAATCACAATCCTACAATCACAATCATACAATCACAATCATACAATCACAATCATACATTCACAATCATACAATCACAATCATACAATGAAAATCATACAATGACAATCATACGGTCACCATCATGCAATCACAATCATACAATCGCAATCATACAATCGCAATCATACAATCACAATCATACAATCACAACCATACAATCACAATCATACAATCACAATAATACTATCGCAATCATACAATCACAATCATACCATCACAATCATACAATCACAATCTTACAATCACAATCATACAATCGCAATCATACAATCGCAATCATACAATCACAATCATACAATCACAATCATACAATCACAATCATACAATTACAATCATACAATCACAATCATACAATCACAATCATACAATCACAATCATACAATCACAATCATACAATCACAATCATACAATCACAATCATACAATCACAATCATACAATCACAATCATACAATCACAATCATACAATCACAATCATACAATCGCAATCCTACAATTACAATCTCCAAAATACAATCTCCCAAATACAATCATACAATCACAATCATACAATCATAATCATACAATCACAATCATACAATCACAATCATACAATCACAGTCATACAATCACAATCTTACAATCACAATCATACTATCACAATCATACAATCACAATCATACAATCACAATCATACAATCACTATCATACATTCAAAATCATGCAATCACAATCACACAGTCACAATCATGCAATCACAATCATTCAATCATAATCATACAATCACAATCCTACAATCACAATCGTACAATCACAAACGTACAATCACAATCGCACAATCACAATCATACAATCACAGTCATACAATCACAATCTTACAATCACAATCATACTATCACAATCATACAATCACAATCATACAATCGCAATCATACAATCACAATCATACAATCACAATCATACAATCACAATCATACAATCACAATCATACTATCACAATCATACAATCACAATCATACAATCACAATCATACAATCACAGTCATACAATCACAATCTTACAATCACAATCATACTATCACAATCATACAATCACAATCATACAATCGCAATCATACAATCGCAATCATACTATCGCAATCATACAATCGCAATCATACCATCACAATCATACAGTCACAACCATACAATCATAATCATACAATCACAATCATACAATCATAATCATACAATCGCAATCATACAATCGCAATCATACAATCACAATCATACAATCACAATCATACAATCACAATCATACAATTACAATCATACAATCACAATCATACAATCACAATCATACAATCACAATCATACAATCACAATCATACAATCACAATCATACAATCACAATCATACAATCACAATCATACAATCACAATCATACAATCACAATCATACAATCACAATCATACAATCACAATCATACAATCACAATCATACAATCACAATCATACAATCACAATCATACAATCGCAATCCTACAATTACAATCTCCAAAATACAATCTCCCAAATACAATCATACAATCACAATCATACAATCATAATCATACAATCACAATCATACAATCACAATCATACAATCACAATCATACAATCGAAATCATACAACTACAATCTCCCAAATACAATCATACAATCACAATCATACTATCACAATCATACAATCACAATCATACAATCGCAATCATACAATCGCAATCATACAATCACAATCATACAATCACAATCATACAATCACAATCATACAATCACAATCATACAATCACAATCATACAATCACAATCATACAATCACAATCATACAATCACAATCATACAATCACAAAAATACAATCATAATCATACAATCACAATCATACAATCACAATCATACAATCACAATCATACAATCGCAATCATACAATCGCAATCCTACAATTACAATCTCCAAAATACAATCTCCCAAATACAATCATACAATCACAATCATACAATCATAATCATACAATCACAATCATACAATCACAATCATACAATCACAATCATACAATCACAGTCATACAATCACAATCTTACAATCACAATCATACAATCACAATCATACAATCGCAATCCTACAATTACAATCTCCAAAATACAATCTCCCAAATACAATCATACAATCACAATGATACAATCACAATCATACAATCACAATCATACAATCACAATCATACATTCAAAATCATGCAATCACAATCACACAGTCACAATCATGCAATCACAATCATTCAATCATAATCATACAATCACAATCCTACAATCACAATCGTACAATCACAATCGTACAATCACAATCGCACAATCACAATCATACAATCACAGTCATACAATCACAATCTTACAATCACAATCATACTATCACAATCATACAATCACAATCATACAATCACAATCATACAATCACTATCATACAATCACAATCCTACAATCACAATCATACAATCACAATCATACAATCACAATCATACATTCACTATCATACAATCACAATCATACAATGAAAATCATACAATGACAATCATACGGTCACAATCATGCAATCACAATCATACAATCGCAATCATGCAATCGCAGTCATAGAATCACAATCATACAATCACAACCATACAATCACAATCATACAATCACAATAATACTATCGCAATCATACAATCACAATCATACCATCACAATCATACAATCACAATCACACAATCATTATCATACAATCACAATCATACAATCACAATCATACAATCGCAATCATACAATCACAACCATACAATAACAATCATACAATCACAATCATACAATCACAATCATACAATCGCAATCATACAATCACAATCATACAATCACCGTCATACAACCACAATCATACAATCACAATCATACAATCACAATCATACAATCACAATCATACTATCACAATCATACAATCACAATCATACAATCACAATCATACAATCACATTCATACAATCACAGTCATACAATCACAATCTTACAATCACAATCATACAATCACAATCATACAATCACAATCGTACAAACCCAATCGCACAATCACAATCATACAATCACAATCATACAATCGCAATCATACAATCGCAATCACACAATCACAATCATACAATTACAATCATACAGTCACAATCATACAATCACAATCACACAATCACAATCATACAATCACAATCATACAATCGCAATCATACAATCGCAATCATACAATCACAATCATACAATCACAATCATACAATCACAATCATACAATCACAATCATACAATCACAATCATACAATCACAATCATACAATCACAATCATACAATCACAATCATACAATCACAATCATACAATCACAATCATACAATCACAATCATACAATCGCAATCATACAATCGCAATCCTACAATTACAATCTCCAAAATACAATCTCCCAAATACAATCATACAATCACAATCATACAATCATAATCATACAATCACAATCATACAATCACAATCATACAATCACAGTCATACAATCACAATCTTACAATCACAATCATACTATCACAATCATACAATCACAATCATACAATCACAATCATACAATCACAATCATACATTCAAAATCATGCAATCACAATCACACAGTCACAATCATGCAATCACAATCATTCAATCATAACCATACAATCACAATCCTACAATCACAATCGTACAATCACAATCGTACAATCACAATCGCACAATCACAATCATACAATCACAGTCATACTATCACAATCATACAATCACAATTATACAATCACAATCATACAATCACAATCATACAATCACAGTCATACAATCACAGTCATACAATCACAATCATAATATCACAATCATACAATCACACTCATACAATCACAATCATACAATCGCAATCATACAATCGCAAT
This sequence comes from Megachile rotundata, assembly GCF_050947335.1. Classification (NCBI taxonomy): domain Eukaryota; kingdom Metazoa; phylum Arthropoda; class Insecta; order Hymenoptera; family Megachilidae; genus Megachile; species Megachile rotundata. The sequence goes on along the minus strand of NW_027473336.1, from coordinate 323,813 downwards.
CACACAATCACATTCATACAATTACAATCATACAGTCACAATCATACAATCACAATCATACAATCACAATCATACAATCGCAATCATACTATCGCAATCATACAATCGCAATCATACCATCACAATCATACAGTCACAACCATACAATCATAATCATACAATCACAATCATACAATCATAATCATACAATCGCAATCATACAATCGCAATCATACAATCACAATCATACAATCACAATCATACAATCACAATCATACAATTACAATCATACAATCACAGTCATACAATCACAATCATACAATCACAATCATACAATCACAATCATACAATCACAATCATACAATCACAATCATACAATCACAATCATACAATCGCAATCATACAATCGCAATCCTACAATTACAATCTCCAAAATACAATCTCCCAAATACAATCATACAATCACAATCATACAATCATAATCATACAATCACAATCATACAATCACAATCATACAATCACAGTCATACAATCACAATCTTACAATCACAATCATACTATCACAATCATACAATCACAATCATACAATCACAATCATACAATCACAATCATACAATCACTATCATACATTCAAAATCATGCAATCACAATCACACAGTCACAATCATGCAATCACAATCATACATTCACTATCATACAATCACAATCATACAATGAAAATCATACAATGACAATCATACGGTCACAATCATGCAATCACAATCATTCAATCGCAATCATACAATCGCAATCATAGAATCACAATCATACAATCACAACCATACAATCACAATCATACAATCACAATAATACTATCGCAATCATACAATCAAAATCATACCATCACAATCATACAATCACAATCATACAATCATTATCATACAATCACAATCATACAATCACAATCATACAATCGCAATCATACAATCACAACCATACAATCACAATCATACAATCACAATCATACAATCACAATCATACAATCGCAATCATACAATCACAATCATACAATCACAATCATACAATCACAATCATACAATCACAATCATACAATCACAATCATACAATCACAAAAATACAATCATAATCATACAACCACAATCATACAATCGCAATCATACAATCACAATCATACAATCATAATCATACAATCACAATCATACGATCGCATTCATACAATCACAATCATACCATCACAATCATATAATCAGAATCATACAATCATAATCATACAATTACAATCATACATCACAATCATACAATCACAATCATACAATCGAAATCATACAACTACAATCTCCCAAATACAATCATACAATCACAATCATACAATCACCATCATACAATCACAATCATACAATCACAACCATACAATCACAATCATACAATCACAATCATACAATCACAATCATACTATCACAATCATACAATCACAATCATACAATCACAATCATACAATCACATTCATACAATCACAGTCATACAATCACAATCTTACAATCACAATCATACAATCACAATCATACAATCACAATCGTACAAACCCAATCGCACAATCACAATCATACAATCATAATCATACAATTACAATCATGCGATCACAATCATTCAATCATAATCATACAATCACAATCATACAATCACAATCGTACAATCACAATCGCACAATCACAATCATACAATCACAATCATACAATCACAATCATACAATCACAATCATACAATCACAATCATACAATCACAATCATACAATCACAATCATACAATCACTATCATACAATCACAATCCTACAATCACAATCATACAATCACAATCATACAATCACAATCATACATTCACAATCATACAATCACAATCATACAATGAAAATCATACAATGACAATCATACGGTCACCATCATGCAATCACAATCATACAATCGCAATCATACAATCGCAATCATACAATCACAATCATACAATCACAACCATACAATCACAATCATACAATCACAATAATACTATCGCAATCATACAATCACAATCATACCATCACAATCATACAATCACAATCTTACAATCACAATCATACAATCGCAATCATACAATCGCAATCATACAATCACAATCATACAATCACAATCATACAATCACAATCATACAATTACAATCATACAATCACAATCATACAATCACAATCATACAATCACAATCATACAATCACAATCATACAATCACAATCATACAATCACAATCATACAATCACAATCATACAATCACAATCATACAATCACAATCATACAATCACAATCATACAATCACAATCATACAATCGCAATCCTACAATTACAATCTCCAAAATACAATCTCCCAAATACAATCATACAATCACAATCATACAATCATAATCATACAATCACAATCATACAATCACAATCATACAATCACAGTCATACAATCACAATCTTACAATCACAATCATACTATCACAATCATACAATCACAATCATACAATCACAATCATACAATCACTATCATACATTCAAAATCATGCAATCACAATCACACAGTCACAATCATGCAATCACAATCATTCAATCATAATCATACAGTCACAATCCTACAATCACAATCGTACAATCACAAACGTACAATCACAATCGCACAATCACAATCATACAATCACAGTCATACAATCACAATCTTACAATCACAATCATACTATCACAATCATACAATCACAATCATACAATCGCAATCATACAATCACAATCATACAATCACAATCATACAATCACAATCATACAATCACAATCATACTATCACAATCATACAATCACAATCATACAATCACAATCATACAATCACAGTCATACAATCACAATCTTACAATCACAATCATACTATCACAATCATACAATCACAATCATACAATCGCAATCATACAATCGCAATCATACTATCGCAATCATACAATCGCAATCATACCATCACAATCATACAGTCACAACCATACAATCATAATCATACAATCACAATCATACAATCATAATCATACAATCGCAATCATACAATCGCAATCATACAATCACAATCATACAATCACAATCATACAATCACAATCATACAATTACAATCATACAATCACAATCATACAATCACAATCATACAATCACAATCATACAATCACAATCATACAATCACAATCATACAATCACAATCATACAATCACAATCATACAATCACAATCATACAATCACAATCATACAATCACAATCATACAATCACAATCATACAATCACAATCATACAATCACAATCATACAATCGCAATCCTACAATTACAATCTCCAAAATACAATCTCCCAAACACAATCATACAATCACAATCATACAATCATAATCATACAATCACAATCATACAATCACAATCATACAATCACAATCATACAATCATAATCATACAATTACAATCATACATCACAATCATACAATCACAATCATACAATCGAAATCATACAACTACAATCTCCCAAATACAATCATACAATCACAATCATACTATCACAATCATACAATCACAATCATACAATCGCAATCATACAATCGCAATCATACAATCACAATCATACAATCACAATCATACAATCACAATCATACAATCACAATCATACAATCACAATCATACAATCACAATCATACAATCACAATCATACAATCACAATCATACAATCACAAAAATACAATCATAATCATACAATCACAATCATACAATCACAATCATACAATCACAATCATACAATCGCAATCATACAATCGCAATCCTACAATTACAATCTCCAAAATACAATCTCCCAAATACAATCATACAATCACAATCATACAATCATAATCATACAATCACAATCATACAATCACAATCATACAATCACAATCATACAATCACAGTCATACAATCACAATCTTACAATCACAATCATACAATCACAATCATACAATCGCAATCCTACAATTACAATCTCCAAAATACAATCTCCCAAATACAATCATACAATCACAATGATACAATCACAATCATACAATCACAATCATACAATCACAATCATACATTCAAAATCATGCAATCACAATCACACAGTCACAATCATGCAATCACAATCATTCAATCATAATCATACAATCACAATCCTACAATCACAATCGTACAATCACAATCGTACAATCACAATCGCACAATCACAATCATACAATCACAGTCATACAATCACAATCTTACAATCACAATCATACTATCACAATCATACAATCACAATCATACAATCACAATCATACAATCACTATCATACAATCACAATCCTACAATCACAATCATACAATCACAATCATACAATCACAATCATACATTCACTATCATACAATCACAATCATACAATGAAAATCATACAATGACAATCATACGGTCACAATCATGCAATCACAATCATACAATCGCAATCATGCAATCGCAGTCATAGAATCACAATCATACAATCACAACCATACAATCACAATCATACAATCACAATAATACTATCGCAATCATACAATCACAATCATACCATCACAATCATACAATCACAATCACACAATCATTATCATACAATCACAATCATACAATCACAATCATACAATCGCAATCATACAATCACAACCATACAATAACAATCATACAATCACAATCATACAATCACAATCATACAATCGCAATCATACAATCACAATCATACAATCACCGTCATACAACCACAATCATACAATCACAATCATACAATCACAATCATACAATCACAATCATACTATCACAATCATACAATCACAATCATACAATCACAATCATACAATCACATTCATACAATCACAGTCATACAATCACAATCTTACAATCACAATCATACAATCACAATCATACAATCACAATCGTACAAACCCAATCGCACAATCACAATCATACAATCATAATCATACAATTACAATCATGCGATCACAATCATTCAATCATAATCATACAATCACAATCATACAATCACAATCGTACAATCACAAACGTACAATCACAATCGCACAATCACAATCATACAATCACAGTCATACAATCACAATCTTACAATCACAATCATACTATCACAATCATACAATCGCAATCATACAATCGCAATCATACAATCACAATCATACAATCACAATCATACAATCACAATCATACAATCACAATCATACTATCACAATCATACAATCACAATCATACAATCACAATCATACAATCACAGTCATACAATCACAATCTTACAATCACAATCATACTATCACAATCATACAATCACAATCATACAATCGCAATCATACAATCGCAATCATACTATCGCAATCATACAATCGCAATCATACCATCACAATCATACAGTCACAACCATACAATCATAATCATACAATCACAATCATACAATCATAATCATACAATCGCAATCATACAATCGCAATCATACAATCACAATCATACAACCACAATCATACAATCACAATCATACAATTACAATCATACAATCACAATCATACAATCACAATCATACAATCACAATCATACAATCACAATCATACAATCACAATCATACAATCGCAATCCTACAATTACAATCTCCAAAATACAATCTCCCAAATACAATCATACAATCACAATCATACAATCACAATCATACAATCACAATCATACAATCGCAATCATACAATCGCAATCCTACAATTACAATCTCCAAAATACAATCTCCCAAATACAATCATACAATCACAATCATACAATCACAATCATACAATCGCAATCATACAATCGCAATCCTACAATTACAATCTCCAAAATACAATCTCCCAAATACAATCATACAATCACAATCATACAATCATAATCATACAATCACAATCATACAATCACAATCATACAAACACAGTCATACAATCACAATCTTACAATCACAATCATACAATCACAATCATACAATCGCAATCCTACAATTACAATCTCCAAAATACAATCTCCCAAATACAATCATACAATCACAATCATACAATCACAATCATACAATCACAATCATACAATCACAATCATACAATCACAATCATACAATCACAATCATACATTCAAAATCATGCAATCACAATCACACAGTCACAATCATGCAATCACAATCATTCAATCATAATCATACAATCACAATCCTACAATCACAATCGTACAATCACAATCGTACAATCACAATCGCACAATCACAATCATACAATCACAGTCATACAATCACAATCTTACAATCACAATCATACTATCACAATCATACAATCACAATCATACAATCACAATCATACAATCACTATCATACAATCACAATCCTACAATCACAATCATACAATCACAATCATACAATCACAATCATACATTCACTATCATACAATCACAATCATACAATGAAAATCATACAATGACAATCATACGGTCACAATCATGCAATCACAATCATACAATCGCAATCATACAATCGCAATCATAGAATCACAATCATACAATCACAACCATACAATCACAATGATACAATCACAATAATACTATCGCAATCATACAATCACAATCATACCATCACAATCATACTATCACAATCATACAATCATTATCATACAATCACAATCATACAATCACAATCATACAATCGCAATCATACAATCACAACCATACAATCACAATCATACAATCACAATCATACAATCACAATCATACAATCACAATCATACAATCGCAATCATACAATCACAATCATACAATCACCATCATACAATCACAATCATACAATCACAATCATACATTCACAATCATACAATCACAATCATACTATCACAATCATACAATCACAATCATACAATCACAATCATACAATCACATTCATACAATCACAGTCATACAATCACAATCTTACAATCACAATCATACAATCACAATCATACAATCACAATCGTACAAACCCAATCGCACAATCACAATCATACAATCATAATCATACAATTACAATCATGCGATCACAATCATTCAATCATAATCATACAATCACAATCATACAATCACAATCGTACAATCACAATCGCACAATCACAATCATACAATCACAATCATACAATCACAATCATACAATCACAATCATACAATCACAATCATACAATCACAATCATACAATCACAATCATACAATCACTATCATACAATCACAATCCTACAATCACAATCATACAATCACAATCATACAATCACAATCATACAATCACAATCATACAATCACAATCATACAATCACAATCATACAATCACTATCATACAATCACAATCCTACAATCACAATCATACAATCACAATCATACAATCACAATCATACATTCACAATCATACAATCACAATCATACAATGAAAATCATACAATGACAATCATACGGTCACAATCATGCAATCACAATCATACAATCGCAATCATACAATCGCAATCATACAATCACAATCATACAATCACAACCATACAATCACAATCATACAATCACAATAATACTATCGCAATCATACAATCACAATCATACCATCACAACCATACAATCACAATCTTACAATCACAATCATACAATCACAATCATACAATCACAGTCATACAATCACAGTCATACAATCACAATCATACTATCACAATCATACAATCACACTCATACAATCACAATCATACAATCGCAATCATACAATCGCAATCACACAATCACAATCATACAATTACAATCATACAGTCACAATCATACAATCACAATCACACAATCACAATCATACAATCACAATCATACAATCGCAATCATACAATCGCAATCATACAATCACAATCATACAATCACAATCATACAATCACAATCATACAATCACAATCATACAATCACAATCATACAATCACAATCATACAATCACAATCATACAATCACAGTCATACAATCACAATCTTACAATCACAATCATACAATCACAATCATACAATCGCAATCCTACAATTACAATCTCCAAAATACAATCTCCCAAATACAATCATACAATCACAATCATACAATCACAATCATACAATCACAATCATACAATCACAATCATACAATCACAATCATACATTCAAAATCATGCAATCACAATCACACAGCCACAATCATGCAATCACAATCATTCAATCATAATCATACCATCACAATCCTACAATCACAATCGTACAATCACAATCGTACAATCACAATCGCACAATCACAATCATACAATCACAGTCATACAATCACAATCTTACAATCACAATCATACTATCACAATCATACAATCACAATCATACAATCACAATCATACAATCACTATCATACAATCACAATCCTACAATCACAATCATACAATCACAATCATACAATCACAATCATACATTCACTATCATACAATCACAATCATACAATGAAAATCATACAATGACAATCATACGGTCACAATCATGCAATCACAATCATACAATCGCAATCATACAATCGCAATCATAGAATCACAATCATACAATCACAACCATACAATCACAATGATACAATCACAATAATACTATCGCAATCATACAATCACAATCATACCATCACAATCATACTATCACAATCATACAATCATTATCATACAATCACAATCATACAATCACAATCATACAATCGCAATCATAAAATCACAACCATACAATCACAATCATACAATCACAATCATACAATCACAATCATACAATCGCAATCATACAATCACAATCATACAATCACCATCATACAATCACAATCATACAATCACAATCATACATTCACAATCATACAATCACAATCATACTATCACAATCATACAATCACAATCATACAATCACAATCATACAATCACATTCATACAATCACAGTCATACAATCACAATCTTACAATCACAATCATACAATCACAATCATACAATCACAATCGTACAAACCCAATCGCACAATCACAATCATACAATCATAATCATACAATTACAATCATGCGATCACAATCATTCAATCATAATCATACAATCACAATCATACAATCACAATCGTACAATCACAATCGCACAATCACAATCATACAATCACAATCATACAATCACAATCATACAATCACAATCATACAATCACAATCATACAATCACAATCATACAATCACAATCATACAATCACTATCATACAATCACAATCCTACAATCACAATCATACAATCACAATCATACAATCACAATCATACAATCACAATCATACAATCACAATCATACAATCACAATCATACAATCACTATCATACAATCACAATCCTACAATCACAATCATACAATCACAATCATACAATCACAATCATACATTCACAATCATACAATCACAATCATACAATGAAAATCATACAATGACAATCATACGGTCACAATCATGCAATCACAATCATACAATCGCAATCATACAATCGCAATCATACAATCACAATCATACAATCACAACCATACAATCACAATCATACAATCACAATAATACTATCGCCATCATACAATCACAATCATACAATCACAACCATACAATCACAATCATACAATCACAATAATACTATCGCAATCATACAATCACAATCATACCATCACAACCATACAATCACAATCTTACAATCACAATCATACAATCACAATCATACAATCACAGTCATACAATCACAGTCATACAATCACAATCATACTATCACAATCATACAATCACACTCATACAATCACAATCATACAATCGCAATCATACAATCGCAATCACACAATCACAATCATACAATTACAATCATACAGTCACAATCATACAATCACAATCACACAATCACAATCATACAATCACAATCATACAATCGCAATCATACAATCGCAATCATACAATCACAATCATACAATCACAATCATACAATCACAATCATACAATCACAATCATACAATCACAATCATACAATCACAATCATACAATCACAATCATACAATCACAATCATACAATCACAATCATACAATCACAATCATACAATCACAATCATACAATCACAAAAATACAATCATAATCATACAATCACAATCATACAATCGCAATCATACAATCACAATCATACAATCACAATCATACAATCACAGTCATACAATCGCAATCCTACAATTACAATCTCCAAAATACAATCTCCCAAATACAATCATACAATCACAATCATACAATCATAATCATACAATCACAATCATACAATCACAATCATACAATCACAGTCATACAATCACAATCTTACAATCACAATCATACAATCACAATCATACAATCGCAATCCTACAATTACAATCTCCAAAATACAATCTCCCAAATACAATCATACAATCACAATCATACAATCACAATCATACAATCACAATCATACAATCACAATCATACAATCACAATCATACATTCAAAATCATGCAATCACAATCACACAGTCACAATCATGCAATCACAATCATTCAATCATAATCATACCATCACAATCCTACAATCACAATCGTACAATCACAATCGTACAATCACAATCGCACAATCACAATCATACAATCACAGTCATACAATCACAATCTTACAATCACAATCATACTATCACAATCATACAATCACAATCATACAATCACAATCATACAATCACTATCATACAATCACAATCCTACAATCACAATCATACAATCACAATCATACAATCACAATCATACATTCACTATCATACAATCACAATCATACAATGAAAATCATACAATGACAATCATACGGTCACAATCATGCAATCACAATCATACAATCGCAATCATACAATCGCAATCATAGAATCACAATCATACAATCACAACCATACAATCACAATGATACAATCACAATAATACTATCGCAATCATACAATCACAATCATACCATCACAATCATACTAGCACAATCATACAATCATTATCATACAATCACAATCATACAATCACAATCATACAATCGCAATCATAAAATCACAACCATACAATCACAATCATACAATCACAATCATACAATCACAATCATACAATCGCAATCATACAATCACAATCATACAATCACCATCATACAATCACAATCATACAATCACAATCATACATTCACAATCATACAATCACAATCATACTATCACAATCATACAATCACAATCATACAATCACAATCATACAATCACATTCATACAATCACAGTCATACAATCACAATCTTACAATCACAATCATACAATCACAATCATACAATCACAATCGTACAAACCCAATCGCACAATCACAATCATACAATCATAATCATACAATTACAATCATGCGATCACAATCATTCAATCATAATCATACAATCACAATCATACAATCACAATCGTACAATCACAATCGCACAATCACAATCATACAATCACAATCATACAATCACAATCATACAATCACAATCATACAATCACAATCATACAATCACAATCATACAATCACAATCATACAATCACTATCATACAATCACAATCCTACAATCACAATCATACAATCACAATCATACAATCACAATCATACAATCACAATCATACAATCACAATCATACAATCACAATCATACAATCACTATCATACAATCACAATCCTACAATCACAATCATACAATCACAATCATACAATCGCAATCATACATTCACAATCATACAATCACAATCATACAATGAAAATCATACAATGACAATCATACGGTCACAATCATGCAATCACAATCATACAATCGCAATCATACAATCGCAATCATACAATCACAATCATACAATCACAACCATACAATCACAATCATACAATCACAATAATACTATCGCAATCATACAATCACAATCATACCATCACAACCATACAATCACAATCTTACAATCACAATCATACAATCACAATCATACAATCACAGTCATACAATCACAGTCATACAATCACAATCATACTATCACAATCATACAATCACACTCATACAATCACAATCATACAATCGCAATCATACAATCGCAATCACACAATCACAATCATACAATTACAATCATACAGTCACAATCATACAATCACAATCACACAATCACAATCATACAATCACAATCATACAATCGCAATCATACAATCGCAATCATACAATCACAATCATACAATCACAATCATACAATCACAATCATACAATCACAATCATACAATCACAATCATACAATCACAATCATACAATCACAATCATACAATCACAATCATACAATCACAATCATACAATCACAATCATACAATCACAATCATACAATCACAATCATACAATCACAATCATACAATCACAATCATACAATCACAAAAATACAATCATAATCATACAATCACAATCATACAATCGCAATCATACAATCACAATCATACAATCACAATCATACAATCACAGTCATACAATCGCAATCCTACAATTACAATCTCCAAAATACAATCTCCCAAATACAATCATACAATCACAATCATACAATCATAATCATACAATCACAATCATACAATCACAATCATACAATCACAGTCATACAATCACAATCTTACAATCACAATCATACAATCACAATCATACAATCGCAATCCTACAATTACAATCTCCAAAATATAATCTCCCAAATACAATCATACAATCACAATCATACAATCACAATCATACAATCACAATCATACATTCAAAATCATGCAATCACAATCACACAGTCACAATCATGCAATCACAATCATTCAATCATAATCATACAATCACAATCCTACAATCACAATCGTACAATCACAATCGTACAATCACAATCGCACAATCACAATCATACAATCACAGTCATACAATCACAATCTTACAATCACAATCATACTATCACAATCATACAATCACAATCATACAATCACAATCATACAATCACTATCATACAATCACAATCCTACAATCACAATCATACAATCACAATCATACAATCACAATCATACATTCACTATCATACAATCACAATCATACAATGAAAATCATACAATGACAATCATACGGTCACAATCATGCAATCACAATCATACAATCGCAATCATACAATCGCAATCATAGAATCACAATCATACAATCACAACCATACAATCACAATCATACAATCACAATAATACTATCGCAATCATACAATCACAATCATACCATCACAATCATACAATCACAATCATACAATCATTATCATACAATCACAATCATACAATCACAATCATACAATCGCAATCATACAATCACAACCATACAATCACAATCATACAATCACAATCATACAATCACAATCCTACAATCACAATCATACAATCACAATCATACAATCACAATCATACATTCACTATCATACAATCACAATCATACAATGAAAATCATACAATGACAATCATACGGTCACAATCATGCAATCACAATCATACAATCGCAATCATACAATCGCAATCATAGAATCACAATCATACCATCACAACCATACAATCACAATCTTACAATCACAATCATACAATCACAATCATACAATCACAGTCATACAATCACAGTCATACAATCACAATCATACTATCACAATCATACAATCACACTCATACAATCACAATCATACAATCGCAATCATACAATCGCAATCACACAATCACAATCATACAATTACAATCATACAGTCACAATCATACAATCACAATCACACAATCACAATCATACAATCACAATCATACAATCGCAATCATACAATCGCAATCATACAATCACAATCATACAATCACAATCATACAATCACAATCATACAATCACAATCATACAATCACAATCATACAATCACAATCATACAATCACAATCATACAATCACAATCATACAATCACAATCATACAATCACAATCATACAATCACAATCATACAATCACAAAAATACAATCATAATCATACAATCACAATCATACAATCGCAATCATACAATCACAATCATACAATCACAATCATACAATCACAGTCATACAATCGCAATCCTACAATTACAATCTCCAAAATACAATCTCCCAAATACAATCATACAATCACAATCATACAATCATAATCATACAATCACAATCATACAATCACAATCATACAATCACAGTCATACAATCACAATCTTACAATCACAATCATACAATCACAATCATACAATCGCAATCCTACAATTACAATCTCCAAAATACAATCTCCCAAATACAATCATACAATCACAATCATACAATCACAATCATACAATCACAATCATACATTCAAAATCATGCAATCACAATCACACAGTCACAATCATGCAATCACAATCATTCAATCATAATCATACAATCACAATCCTACAATCACAATCGTACAATCACAATCGTACAATCACAATCGCACAATCACAATCATACAATCACAATCATACAATCACATTCATACAATCACAGTCATACAATCACAATCTTACAATCACAATCATACAATCACAATCGTACAAACCCAATCGCACAATCACAATCATACAATCATAATCATACAATTACAATCATGCGATCACAATCATTCAATCATAATCATACAATCACAATCATACAATCACAATCGTACAATCACAATCGCACAATCACAATCATACAATCACAATCATACAATCACAATCATACAATCACAATCATACAATCACAATCATACAATCACAATCATACAATCACAATCATACAATCACTATCATACAATCACAATCCTACAATCACAATCATACAATCACAATCATACAATCACAATCATACAATCACAATCATACAATCACAATCATACAATCACAATCATACAATCACTATCATACAATCACAATCCTACAATCACAATCATACAATCACAATCATACAATCACAATCATACATTCACAATCATACAATCACAATCATACAATGAAAATCATACAATGACAATCATACGGTCACAATCATGCAATCACAATCATACAATCGCAATCATACAATCGCAATCATACAATCACAATCATACAATCACAACCATACAATCACAATCATACAATCACAATAATACTATCGCCATCATACAATCACAATCATACAATCACAACCATACAATCACAATCATACAATCACAATAATACTATCGCAATCATACAATCACAATCATACCATCACAACCATACAATCACAATCTTACAATCACAATCATACAATCACAATCATACAATCACAGTCATACAATCACAGTCATACAATCACAATCATACTATCACAATCATACAATCACACTCATACAATCACAATCATACAATCGCAATCATACAATCGCAATCACACAATCACAATCATACAATTACAATCATACAGTCACAATCATACAATCACAATCACACAATCACAATCATACAATCACAATCATACAATCGCAATCATACAATCGCAATCATACAATCACAATCATACAATCACAATCATACAATCACAATCATACAATCACAATCATACAATCACAATCATACAATCACAATCATACAATCACAATCATACAATCACAATCATACAATCACAATCATACAATCACAATCATACAATCACAATCATACAATCACAAAAATACAATCATAATCATACAATCACAATCATACAATCGCAATCATACAATCACAATCATACAATCACAATCATACAATCACAGTCATACAATCGCAATCCTACAATTACAATCTCCAAAATACAATCTCCCAAATACAATCATACAATCACAATCATACAATCATAATCATACAATCACAATCATACAATCACAATCATACAATCACAGTCATACAATCACAATCTTACAATCACAATCATACAATCACAATCATACAATCGCAATCCTACAATTACAATCTCCAAAATACAATCTCCCAAATACAATCATACAATCACAATCATACAATCACAATCATACAATCACAATCATACAATCACAATCATACAATCACAATCATACATTCAAAATCATGCAATCACAATCACACAGTCACAATCATGCAATCACAATCATTCAATCATAATCATACCATCACAATCCTACAATCACAATCGTACAATCACAATCGTACAATCACAATCGCACAATCACAATCATACAATCACAGTCATACAATCACAATCTTACAATCACAATCATACTATCACAATCATACAATCACAATCATACAATCACAATCATACAATCACTATCATACAATCACAATCCTACAATCACAATCATACAATCACAATCATACAATCACAATCATACATTCACTATCATACAATCACAATCATACAATGAAAATCATACAATGACAATCATACGGTCACAATCATGCAATCACAATCATACAATCGCAATCATACAATCGCAATCATAGAATCACAATCATACAATCACAACCATACAATCACAATGATACAATCACAATAATACTATCGCAATCATACAATCACAATCATACCATCACAATCATACTATCACAATCATACAATCATTATCATACAATCACAATCATACAATCACAATCATACAATCGCAATCATAAAATCACAACCATACAATCACAATCATACAATCACAATCATACAATCACAATCATACAATCGCAATCATACAATCACAATCATACAATCACCATCATACAATCACAATCATACAATCACAATCATACATTCACAATCATACAATCACAATCATACTATCACAATCATACAATCACAATCATACAATCACAATCATACAATCACATTCATACAATCACAGTCATACAATCACAATCTTACAATCACAATCATACAATCACAATCATACAATCACAATCGTACAAACCCAATCGCACAATCACAATCATACAATCATAATCATACAATTACAATCATGCGATCACAATCATTCAATCATAATCATACAATCACAATCATACAATCACAATCGTACAATCACAATCGCACAATCACAATCATACAATCACAATCATACAATCACAATCATACAATCACAATCATACAATCACAATCATACAATCACAATCATACAATCACAATCATACAATCACTATCATACAATCACAATCCTACAATCACAATCATACAATCACAATCATACAATCACAATCATACAATCACAATCATACAATCACAATCATACAATCACAATCATACAATCACTATCATACAATCACAATCCTACAATCACAATCATACAATCACAATCATACAATCGCAATCATACATTCACAATCATACAATCACAATCATACAATGAAAATCATACAATGACAATCATACGGTCACAATCATGCAATCACAATCATACAATCGCAATCATACAATCGCAATCATACAATCACAATCATACAATCACAACCATACAATCACAATCATACAATCACAATAATACTATCGCAATCATACAATCACAATCATACCATCACAACCATACAATCACAATCTTACAATCACAATCATACAATCACAATCATACAATCACAGTCATACAATCACAGTCATACAATCACAATCATACTATCACAATCATACAATCACACTCATACAATCACAATCATACAATCGCAATCATACAATCGCAATCACACAATCACAATCATACAATTACAATCATACAGTCACAATCATACAATCACAATCACACAATCACAATCATACAATCACAATCATACAATCGCAATCATACAATCGCAATCATACAATCACAATCATACAATCACAATCATACAATCACAATCATACAATCACAATCATACAATCACAATCATACAATCACAATCATACAATCACAATCATACAATCACAATCATACAATCACAATCATACAATCACAATCATACAATCACAATCATACAATCACAATCATACAATCACAATCATACAATCACAATCATACAATCACAATCATACAATCACAAAAATACAATCATAATCATACAATCACAATCATACAATCGCAATCATACAATCACAATCATACAATCACAATCATACAATCACAGTCATACAATCGCAATCCTACAATTACAATCTCCAAAATACAATCTCCCAAATACAATCATACAATCACAATCATACAATCATAATCATACAATCACAATCATACAATCACAATCATACAATCACAGTCATACAATCACAATCTTACAATCACAATCATACAATCACAATCATACAATCGCAATCCTACAATTACAATCTCCAAAATATAATCTCCCAAATACAATCATACAATCACAATCATACAATCACAATCATACAATCACAATCATACATTCAAAATCATGCAATCACAATCACACAGTCACAATCATGCAATCACAATCATTCAATCATAATCATACAATCACAATCCTACAATCACAATCGTACAATCACAATCGTACAATCACAATCGCACAATCACAATCATACAATCACAGTCATACAATCACAATCTTACAATCACAATCATACTATCACAATCATACAATCACAATCATACAATCACAATCATACAATCACTATCATACAATCACAATCCTACAATCACAATCATACAATCACAATCATACAATCACAATCATACATTCACTATCATACAATCACAATCATACAATGAAAATCATACAATGACAATCATACGGTCACAATCATGCAATCACAATCATACAATCGCAATCATACAATCGCAATCATAGAATCACAATCATACAATCACAACCATACAATCACAATCATACAATCACAATAATACTATCGCAATCATACAATCACAATCATACCATCACAATCATACAATCACAATCATACAATCATTATCATACAATCACAATCATACAATCACAATCATACAATCGCAATCATACAATCACAACCATACAATCACAATCATACAATCACAATCATACAATCACAATCCTACAATCACAATCATACAATCACAATCATACAATCACAATCATACATTCACTATCATACAATCACAATCATACAATGAAAATCATACAATGACAATCATACGGTCACAATCATGCAATCACAATCATACAATCGCAATCATACAATCGCAATCATAGAATCACAATCATACCATCACAACCATACAATCACAATCTTACAATCACAATCATACAATCACAATCATACAATCACAGTCATACAATCACAGTCATACAATCACAATCATACTATCACAATCATACAATCACACTCATACAATCACAATCATACAATCGCAATCATACAATCGCAATCACACAATCACAATCATACAATTACAATCATACAGTCACAATCATACAATCACAATCACACAATCACAATCATACAATCACAATCATACAATCGCAATCATACAATCGCAATCATACAATCACAATCATACAATCACAATCATACAATCACAATCATACAATCACAATCATACAATCACAATCATACAATCACAATCATACAATCACAATCATACAATCACAATCATACAATCACAATCATACAATCACAATCATACAATCACAATCATACAATCACAAAAATACAATCATAATCATACAATCACAATCATACAATCGCAATCATACAATCACAATCATACAATCACAATCATACAATCACAGTCATACAATCGCAATCCTACAATTACAATCTCCAAAATACAATCTCCCAAATACAATCATACAATCACAATCATACAATCATAATCATACAATCACAATCATACAATCACAATCATACAATCACAGTCATACAATCACAATCTTACAATCACAATCATACAATCACAATCATACAATCGCAATCCTACAATTACAATCTCCAAAATACAATCTCCCAAATACAATCATACAATCACAATCATACAATCACAATCATACAATCACAATCATACATTCAAAATCATGCAATCACAATCACACAGTCACAATCATGCAATCACAATCATTCAATCATAATCATACAATCACAATCCTACAATCACAATCGTACAATCACAATCGTACAATCACAATCGCACAATCACAATCATACAATCACAGTCATACAATCACAATCTTACAATCACAATCATACTATCACAATCATACAATCACAATCATACAATCACAATCATACAATCACTATCATACAATCACAATCCTACAATCACAATCATACAATCACAATCATACAATCACAATCATACATTCACTATCATACAATCACAATCATACAATGAAAATCATACAATGACAATCATACGGTCACAATCATGCAATCACAATCATACAATCGCAATCATACAATCGCAATCATAGAATCACAATCATACAATCACAACCATACAATCACAATCATACAATCACAATAATACTATCGCAATCATACAATCACAATCATACCATCACAATCATACAATCACAATCATACAATCATTATCATACAATCACAATCATACAATCACAATCATACAATCGCAATCATACAATCACAACCATACAATCACAATCATACAATCACAATCATACAATCACAATCATACAATCGCAATCATACAATCACAATCATACAATCACAATCATACAATCACAATCATACAATCACAATCATACAATCACAATCATACAATCACAAAAATACAATCATAATCATACAACCACAATCATACAATCGCAATCATACAATCACAATCATACAATCATAATCATACAATCACAATCATACGATCGCAATCATACAATCACAATCATACCATCACAATCATATAATCAGAATCATACAATCATAATCATACAATTACAATCATACATCACAATCATACAATCACAATCATACAATCGAAATCATACAACTACAATCTCCCAAATACAATCATACAATCACAATCATACAATCACCATCATACAATCACAATCATACAATCACAATCATACAATCACAATCATACAATCACAATCATACTATCACAATCATACAATCACAATCATACAATCACAATCATACAATCACATTCATACAATCACAGTCATACAATCACAATCTTACAATCACAATCATACAATCACAATCATACAATCACAATCGTACAAACCCAATCGCACAATCACAATCATACAATCATAACCATACAATTACAATCATGCGATCACAATCATTCAATCATAATCATACAATCACAATCATACAATCACAATCGTACAATCACAATCGCACAATCACAATCATACAATCACAATCATACAATCACAATCATACAATCACAATCATAAAATCACAATCATACAATCACAATCATACAATCACAATCATACAATCACTATCATACAATCGCAATCCTACAATCACAATCATACAATCACAATCATACAATCACAATCATACATTCACAATCATACAATCACAATCATACAATGAAAATCATACAATGACAATCATACGGTCACAATCATGCAATCACAATCATACAATCGCAATCATACAATCGCAATCATACAATCACAATCATACAATCACAACCATACAATCACAATCATACAATCACAATAATACTATCGCAATCATACAATCACAATCATACCATCACAATCATACAATCACAATCTTACAATCACAATCATACAATCACAATCATACAATCACAATCATACAATCGCAATCCTACAATTACAATCTCCAAAATACAATCTCCCAAATACAATCATACAATCACAATCATACAATCATAATCATACAATCACAATCATACAATCACAATCATACAATCACAATCATACAATCATAATCATACAATTACAATCATACATCACAATCATACAATCACAATCATACAATCGAAATCATACAACTACAATCTCCCAAATACAATCATACAATCACAATCATACAATCACAATCATACAATCACAATCATACAATCGCAATCATACAATCGCAATCATACAATCACAATCATACAATCACAATCATACAATCACAATCATACAATCACAATCATACAATCACAATCATACAATCACAATCATACAATCACAAAAATACAATCATAATCATACAATCACAATCATACAATCACAATCATACAATCACAATCATACAATCGCAATCATACAATCGCAATCCTACAATTACAATCTCCAGAATACAATCTCCCAAATACAATCATACAATCACAATCATACAATCATAATCATACAATCACAATCATACAATCACAGTCATACAATCACAATCTTACAATCACAATCATACAATCACAATCATACAATCGCAATCCTACAATTACAATCTCCAAAATACAATCTCCCAAATACAATCATACAATCACAATCATACAATCACAATCATACAATCACAATCATACATTCAAAATCATGCAATCACAATCACACAGTCACAATCATGCAATCACAATCATTCAATCATAATCATACAATCACAATCCTACAATCACAATCGTACAATCACAATCGTACAATCACAATCGCACAATCACAATCATACAATCACAGTCATACAATCACAATCTTACAATCACAATCATACTATCACAATCATACAATCACAATCATACAATCACAATCATACAATCACTATCATACAATCACAATCCTACAATCACAATCATACAATCACAATCATACAATCACAATCATACAATCACAATCATACATTCACTATCATACAATCACAATCATACAATGAAAATCATACAATGACAATCATACGGTCACAATCATGCAATCACAATCATACAATCGCAATCATACAATCGCAATCATAGAATCACAATCATACAATCACAACCATACAATCACAATCATACAATCACAATAATACTATCGCAATCATACAATCACAATCATACCATCACAATCATACAATCACAATCATACAATCATTATCATACAATCACAATCATACAATCACAATCATACAATCGCAATCATACAATCACAACCATACAATCACAATCATACAATCACAATCATACAATCACAATCATACAATCGCAATCATACAATCACAATCATACAATCACAATCATACAATCACAATCATACAATCACAATCATACAATCACAATCATACAATCACAAAAATACAATCATAATCATACAACCACAATCATACAATCGCAATCATACAATCACAATCATACAATCATAATCATACAATCACAATCATACGATCGCAATCATACAATCACAATCATACCATCACAATCATATAATCAGAATCATACAATCATAATCATACAATTACAATCATACATCACAATCATACAATCACAATCATACAATCGAAATCATACAACTACAATCTCCCAAATACAATCATACAATCACAATCATACAATCACCATCATACAATCACAATCATACAATCACAATCATACAATCACAATCATACAATCACAATCATACTATCACAATCATACAATCACAATCATACAATCACAATCATACAATCACATTCATACAATCACAGTCATACAATCACAATCTTACAATCACAATCATACAATCACAATCATACAATCACAATCGTACAAACCCAATCGCACAATCACAATCATACAATCATAACCATACAATTACAATCATGCGATCACAATCATTCAATCATAATCATACAATCACAATCATACAATCACAATCGTACAATCACAATCGCACAATCACAATCATACAATCACAATCATACAATCACAATCATACAATCACAATCATAAAATCACAATCATACAATCACAATCATACAATCACAATCATACAATCACTATCATACAATCGCAATCCTACAATCACAATCATACAATCACAATCATACAATCACAATCATACATTCACAATCATACAATCACAATCATACAATGAAAATCATACAATGACAATCATACGGTCACAATCATGCAATCACAATCATACAATCGCAATCATACAATCGCAATCATACAATCACAATCATACAATCACAACCATACAATCACAATCATACAATCACAATAATACTATCGCAATCATACAATCACAATCATACCATCACAATCATACAATCACAATCTTACAATCACAATCATACAATCACAATCATACAATCACAATCATACAATCGCAATCCTACAATTACAATCTCCAAAATACAATCTCCCAAATACAATCATACAATCACAATCATACAATCATAATCATACAATCACAATCATACAATCACAATCATACAATCACAATCATACAATCATAATCATACAATTACAATCATACATCACAATCATACAATCACAATCATACAATCGAAATCATACAACTACAATCTCCCAAATACAATCATACAATCACAATCATACAATCACAATCATACAATCACAATCATACAATCGCAATCATACAATCGCAATCATACAATCACAATCATACAATCACAATCATACAATCACAATCATACAATCACAATCATACAATCACAATCATACAATCACAATCATACAATCACAAAAATACAATCATAATCATACAATCACAATCATACAATCACAATCATACAATCACAATCATACAATCGCAATCATACAATCGCAATCCTACAATTACAATCTCCAAAATACAATCTCCCAAATACAATCATACAATCACAATCATACAATCATAATCATACAATCACAATCATACAATCACAATCATACAATCACAGTCATACAATCACAATCTTACAATCACAATCATACAATCACAATCATACAATCGCAATCCTACAATTACAATCTCCAAAATACAATCTCCCAAATACAATCATACAATCACAATCATACAATCACAATCATACAATCACAATCATACAATCACAATCATACATTCACTATCATACAATCACAATCATACAATGAAAATCATACAATGACAATCATACGGTCACAATCATGCAATCACAATCATACAATCGCAATCATACAATCGCAATCATACAATCGCAATCATAGAATCACAATCATACAATCACAACCATACAATCACAATCATACAATCACAATAATACTATCGCAATCATACAATCACATTCATACAATCACAGTCATACAATCACAATCTTACAATCACAATCATACAATCACAATCATACAATCGCAATCGTACAAACCCAATCGCACAATCACAATCATACAATCATAATCATACAATTACAATCATGCGATCACAATCATTCAATCATAATCATACAATCACAATCATACAATCACAATCGTACAATCACAAACGTACAATCACAATCGCACAATCACAATCATACAATCACAGTCATACAATCACAATCTTACAATCACAATCATACTATCACAATCATACAATCACAATCATACAATCGCAATCATACAATCACAATCATACAATCACAATCATACAATCACAATCATACAATCACAATCATACTATCACAATCATACAATCACAATCATACAATCACAATCATACAATCACAGTCATACAATCACAATCTTACAATCACAATCATACTATCACAATCATACAATCACAATCATACAATCGCAATCATACAATCGCAATCATACTATCGCAATCATACAATCGCAATCATACCATCACAATCATACAGTCACAACCATACAATCATAATCATACAATCACAATCATACAATCATAATCATACAATCGCAATCATACAATCGCAATCATACAATCACAATCATACAATCACAATCATACAATCACAATCATACAATTACAATCATACAATCACAATCATACAATCACAATCATACAATCACAATCATACAATCACAATCATACAATCACAATCATACAATCACAATCATACAATCACAATCATACAATCACAATCATACAATCACAATCATACAATCACAATCATACAATCACAATCATACAATCACTATCATACAATCACAATCCTACAATCACAATCATACAATCACAATCACACAATCACAATCATACAATCACAATCATACAATCGCAATCATACAATCGCAATCATACAATCACAATCATACAATCACAATCATACAATCACAATCATACAATCACAATCATACAATCACAATCATACAATCACAATCATACAATCACAATCATACAATCACAATCATACAATCACAATCATACAATCACAATCATACAATCGC
Organism: Megachile rotundata; assembly: GCF_050947335.1. Taxonomy (NCBI): domain Eukaryota; kingdom Metazoa; phylum Arthropoda; class Insecta; order Hymenoptera; family Megachilidae; genus Megachile; species Megachile rotundata. The sequence goes on along the minus strand of NW_027473336.1, from coordinate 297,502 downwards.
AATCTTACAATTACAATCTCCAAAATACAATCTCCCAAATACAATCATACAATCACAATCATACAATCATAATCATACAATCACAATCATACAATCACAATCATACAATCACAGTCATACAATCACAATCTTACAATCACAATCATACTATCACAATCATACAATCACAATCATACAATCACAATCAAACAATCACAATCATACAATCACAATCCTACAATCACAATCGTACAATCACAATCGTACAATCACAATCGCACAATCACAATCATACCCTCACAATCATACGATCGCAATCATACAATCACAATCATACCATCACAATCATACAATCACAATCATACAATCACAATCATACAATCACAATCATACTATCACAATCATACAATCACAATCATGCAATCACAATCATACAATCACAATCGTACAATCACAATCGTACAATCACAATCGCACAATCACAATCATACAATCACAGTCATACAATCACAATCTTACAATCACAATCATACTATCACAATCATACAATCACAATCATACAATCACAATCATACAATCACAATCATACAATCACAATCATACAATCACAATCATACAATCACAATCATACAATCACAATCATACAATCGCAATCATACAATCACAATCATACAATCATAATCATACCCTCACAATCATACGATCGCAATCATACAATCACAATCATACCATCACAATCATACAATCACAATCATACAATCACAATCATACAATCACAATCATACTATCACAATCATACAATCACAATCATGCAATCACAATCATACAATCACAATCATACAATCACAATCATACAATCACAATCATACAATCACAATCATACTATCACAATCATACAATCGCAATCATACAATCACAATCATACAATCACAATCATACAATCACAATCATACAATCACAATCATACATTCAAAATAATGCAATCACAATCATACAATCACAATCATGCAATCACAATCATACAATCACAATCATACTATCACACTCATACAATCACATTCCTACAATCACAATCATACAATCAATATCATACAATCACAATCATACAATCACAATCATGTAATCACAGTCATACAATCGCATTCATACAATCGCAATCATACAATCACAATCATACAATCACAATCATACAATCACAATCATACAATCACAATCATACAATCACAATCACACAATTACAATCATACAATCACAATCATACAATCACAATCATACAATCACAATCATACAATCACAATCATACAATCACAATCATACAATCACAATCATACAATCACAATCATACAATCACAATCATAAAATCACAATCATACAATCACAATCATACAATCACAATCATACAATCGCAATCCTACAATTACAATCTCCAAAATACAATCTCCCAAATACAATCATACAATCACAATCATACAATCATAATCATACAATCACAATCATACAATCACAATCATACAATCACAGTCATACAATCACAATCTTACAATCACAATCATACTATCACAATCATACAATCACAATCATACAATCACAATCATACAATCACTATCATACATTCAAAATCATGCAATCACAATCACACAGTCACAATCATGCAATCACAATCATTCAATCATAATCATACAATCACAATCCTACAATCACAGTCATACAATCACAATCATCCAATCACAATCATACAATCACAATCATACAATCACAATCATACAATCACAATCATACAATCACAATCATACAATCGCAATCCTACAATTACAATCTCCAAAATACAATCTCCCAAATACAATCATACAATCACAATCATACAATCATAATCATACAATCACAATTATACAATCACAATCATACAATCACAGTCATACAATCACAATCATACAATCACAATCATACAATCACAATCATACAATCACAATCATACAATCACAATCATACAATCACAATCATACAATCGCAATCATACAATCACAATCATACAATCATAATCATACCCTCACAATCATACGATCGCAATCATACAATCACAATCATACCATCACAATCATACAATCACAATCATACAATCATAATCATACAATTACAATCACACATCACAATCATACAATCACAATCATACAATCGAAATCATACAACTACAATCTCCCAAATACAATCATACAATCACAATCATACAATCACAATCATACAATCACAATCATACAATCACAATCATACAATCACAATCATACAATCACAATCATACAATCACAATCATACAATCACAATCATACAATCACAAAAATACAATCATAATCATACAACCACAATCATACAATCGCAATCATACAATCACAATCATACAATCATAATCATACAATCACAATCATACGATCGCAATCATACAATCACAATCATACCATCACAATCATACAATCAGAATCATACAATCATAATCATACAATTACAATCATACATCACAATCATACAATCACAATCATACAATCGAAATCATACAACTACAATCTCCCAAATACAATCATACAATCACAATCATACAATCACTATCATACAATCACAATCATACAATCACAATCATACAATCACAATCATACAATCACAATCATACAATCACAATCATACTATCACAATCATACAATCACAATCATACAATCGAAATCATACAACTACAATCTCCCAAATACAATCATACAATCACAATCATACAATCACAATCATACAATCACAATCATACAATCACAATCATACAATCGCAATCATACAATCACAATCATACAATCACAATCATACATTCACTATCATACAATCACAATCATACAATGAAAATCATACAATGACAATCATGCGGTCACAATCATGCAATCACAATCATACAATCGCAATCATACAATCGCAATCATACAATCACAATCATACAATCACAACCATACAATCACAATCATACAATCACAATAATACTATCGCAATCATACAATCACAATCATACCATCACAATCATACAATCACAATCATACAATCATTATCGTACAATCACAATCATACAATCACAATCATACAATCGCAATCATACAATCACAACAATACAATCACAATCATACAACCACAATCATACAATCACAATCATACAATCGCAATCATACAATCACAATCATACAATCACAATCATACAATCACAATCATACAATCGAAATCATACAACTACAATCTCCCAAATACAATCATACAATCACAATCATACAATCACTATCATACAATCACAATCATACAATCACAATCATACAATCACAATCATACAATCACAATCATACAATCACAATCATACTATCACAATCATACAATCACAATCATACAATCACAATCATACAATCACATTCATACAATCACAGTCATACAATCACAATCTTACAATCACAATCATACAATCACAATCATACAATCACAATCGTACAATCACAATCGCACAATGACAATCATACAATCATAATCATACAATTACAATCATGCGATCACAATCATTCAATCATAATCATACAATCACAATCATACAATCACAATCACACAATCACAATCATACAATTACAATCATACAGTCACAATCATACAATCACAATCATACAATCACAATCATACAATCGCAATCATACTATCGCAATCATACAATCGCAATCATACCATCACAATCATACAGTCACAACCATACAATCATAATCATACAATCACAATCATACAATCATAATCATACAATCGCAATCATACAATCGCAATCATACAATCGCAATCATACAATCACAATCATACAATCACAATCATACAATCACAATCATACAATTACAATCATACAATCACAATCATACAATCACAATCATACAATCACAATCATACAATCACAATCATACAATCACAATCATACAATCACAATCATACAATCACAATCATACAATCACAATCATACAATCACAATCATAAAATCACAATCATACAATCACAATCATACAATCACAATCATACAATCGCAATCCTACAATTACAATCTCCAAAATACAATCTCCCAAATACAATCATACAAACACAATCATACAATCATAATCATACAATCACAATCATACAATCACAATCATACAATCACAGTCATACAATCACGATCATACAATCACAATCATACAATCACAATCACACAATCACAATCATACAATCACAATCATACAATCACAATCATACAATCGCAATCTTACAATCACAATCATACAATCATAATCATACCCTCACAATCATACGATCGCAATCATACAATCACAATCATACCATCACAATCATACAATCACAATCATACAATCATAATCATACAATTACAATCACACATCACAATCATACAATCACAATCATACAATCGAAATCATACAACTACAATCTCCCAAATACAATCATACAATCACAATCATACAATCACAATCATACAATCACAATCATACAATCACAATCATACAATCACAATCATACAATCACAATCATACAATCACAATCATACAATCACAATCATACAATCGAAATCATACAACTACAATCTCCCAAATACAATCATACAATCACAATCATACAATCACAATCATACAATCACAATCATACAATCACAATCATACAATCACAATCATACAATCACAAAAATACAATCATAATCATACAACCACAATCATACAATCGCAATCATACAATCACAATCATACAATCATAATCATACAATCACAATCATACAATCACAATCATACAATCACAAAAATACAATCATAATCATACAACCACAATCATACAATCGCAATCATACAATCACAATCATACAATCACAATCATACAATCACAATCATACAATCACAATCATACTATCACAATCATACAATCACAATCATACAATCGAAATCATACAACTACAATCTCCCAAAAACAATCATACAATCACAATCATACAATCACAATCATACAATCACAATCATACAATCACAATCATACAATCGCAATCATACAATCACAATCATACAATCACAATCATACATTCACTATCATACAATCACAATCATACAATGAAAATCATACAATGACAATCATGCGGTCACAATCATGCAATCACAATCATACAATCGCAATCATACAATCGCAATCATACAATCACAATCATACAATCACAAGCATACAATCACAATCATACAATCACAATAATACTATCGCAATCATACAATCACAATCATACCATCACAATCATACAATCACAATCATACAATCATTATCATACAATCACAATCATACAATCACAATCATACAATCGCAATCATACAATCACAACCATACAATCACAATCATACAACCACAATCATACAATCACAATCATACAATCGCAATCATACAATCACAATCATACAATCACAATCATACAATCACAATCATACAATCACAATCATACAATCACAATCATACAATCACAAAAATACAATCATAATCATACAACCACAATCATACAATCGCAATCATACAATCACAATCATACAATCATAATCATACAATCACAATCATACGATCGCAATCATACAATCACAATCATACCATCACAATCATACAATCAGAATCATACAATCATAATCATACAATTACAATCATACATCACAATCATACAATCACAATCATACAATCGAAATCATACAACTACAATCTCCCAAATACAATCATACAATCACAATCATACAATCACTATCATACAATCACAATCATACAATCACAATCATACAATCACAATCATACAATCACAATCATACAATCACAATCATACTATCACAATCATACAATCACAATCATACAATCACAATCATACAATCACATTCATACAATCACAGTCATACAATCACAATCTTACAATCACAATCATACAATCACAATCATACAATCACAATCGTACAATCACAATCGCACAATCACAATCATACAATCATAATCATACAATTACAATCATGCGATCACAATCATTCAATCATAATCATACAATCACAATCATACAATCACAATCGTACAATCACAATCGCACAATCACAATCATACAATCACAATCATACAATCACAATCATACAATCACAATCATACAATCACAATCATACAATCACAATCATACAATCACAATCATACAATCACTATCATACAATCACAATCATACAATCACAATCATACAATCACAATCATACAATCACAATCATACAATCACAATCATACTATCACAATCATGCAATCACAATCATACAATCACAATCATACAATCACAATCATACAATCACAATCATACAATCACAATCATACAATCACAATCATACAATCACAATCATACAATCACAATCATACAATCACAATCATACAATCGAAATCATACAACTACAATCTCCCAAATACAATCATACAATCACAATCATACAATCACAATCATACAATCACAATCATACAATCACAATCATACAATCACAAAAATACAATCATAATCATACAACCACAATCATACAATCGCAATCATACAATCACAATCATACAATCATAATCATACAATCACAATCATACAATCACAATCATACAATCACAAAAATACAATCATAATCATACAACCACAATCATACAATCGCAATCATACAATCACAATCATACAATCACAATCATACAATCACAATCATACAATCACAATCATACTATCACAATCATACAATCACAATCATACAATCGAAATCATACAACTACAATCTCCCAAAAACAATCATACAATCACAATCATACAATCACAATCATACAATCACAATCATACAATCACAATCATACAATCGCAATCATACAATCACAATCATACAATCACAATCATACATTCACTATCATACAATCACAATCATACAATGAAAATCATACAATGACAATCATGCGGTCACAATCATGCAATCACAATCATACAATCGCAATCATACAATCGCAATCATACAATCACAATCATACAATCACAAGCATACAATCACAATCATACAATCACAATAATACTATCGCAATCATACAATCACAATCATACCATCACAATCATACAATCACAATCATACAATCATTATCATACAATCACAATCATACAATCACAATCATACAATCGCAATCATACAATCACAACCATACAATCACAATCATACAACCACAATCATACAATCACAATCATACAATCGCAATCATACAATCACAATCATACAATCACAATCATACAATCACAATCATACAATCACAATCATACAATCACAATCATACAATCACAAAAATACAATCATAATCATACAACCACAATCATACAATCGCAATCATACAATCACAATCATACAATCATAATCATACAATCACAATCATACGATCGCAATCATACAATCACAATCATACCATCACAATCATACAATCAGAATCATACAATCATAATCATACAATTACAATCATACATCACAATCATACAATCACAATCATACAATCGAAATCATACAACTACAATCTCCCAAATACAATCATACAATCACAATCATACAATCACTATCATACAATCACAATCATACAATCACAATCATACAATCACAATCATACAATCACAATCATACAATCACAATCATACTATCACAATCATACAATCACAATCATACAATCACAATCATACAATCACATTCATACAATCACAGTCATACAATCACAGTCATACAATCACAATCTTACAATCACAATCATACAATCACAATCATACAATCACAATCGTACAATCACAATCGCACAATCACAATCATACAATCATAATCATACAATTACAATCATGCGATCACAATCATTCAATCATAATCATACAATCACAATCATACAATCACAATCGTACAATCACAATCGCACAATCACAATCATACAATCACAATCATACAATCACAATCATACAATCACAATCATACAATCACAATCATACAATCACAATCATACAATCACAATCATACAATCACTATCATACAATCACAATCATACAATCACAATCATACAATCACAATCATACAATCACAATCATACAATCACAATCATACTATCACAATCATGCAATCACAATCATACAATCACAATCATACAATCACATTCATACAATCACAGTCATACAATCACAATCATACTATCACAATCATACAATCACAATCATACAATCGAAATCATACAACTACAATCTCCCAAATACAATCATACAATCACAATCATACAATCACAATCATACAATCACAATCATACAATCACAATCATACAATCGCAATCATACAATCACAATCATACAATCACAATCATACATTCACTATCATACAATCACAATCATACAATGAATATCATACAATGACAATCATGCGGTCACAATCATGCAATCACAATCATACAATCGCAATCATACAATCGCAATCATACAATCACAATCATACAATCACAACCATACAGTCACAATCATACAATCACAATAATACTATCGCAATCATACAATCACAATCATACCATCACAATCATACAATCACAATCATACAATCATTATCATACAATCACAATCATACAATCACAATCATACAATCGCAATCATACAATCACAACCATACAATCACAATCATACAACCACAATCATACAATCACAATCATACAATCGCAATCATACAATCACAATCATACAATCACAATCATATAATCACAATCATACAATCACAATCATACAATCACAATCATACAATCACAAAAATACAATCATAATCATACAACCACAATCATACAATCGCAATCATACAATCACAATCATACAATCATAATCATACAATCACAATCATACGATCGCAATCATACAATCACAATCATACCATCACAATCATACAATCAGAATCATACAATCATAATCATACAATTACAATCATACATCACAATCATACAATCACAATCATACAATCGAAATCATACAACTACAATCTCCCAAATACAATCATACAATCACAATCATAAAATCACAATCATACAATCACAATCACACAATCACAATCATACAATCACTATCATACAATCACAATCCTACAATCACAATCATACAATCACAATCACACAATCACAATCATACAATCACAATCATACAATCGCAATCATACAATCGCAATCATACAATCACAATCATACAATCACAATCATACAATCACAATCATACAATCACAATCATACAATCACAATCATACAATCACAATCATACAATCACAATCATACAATCACAATCATACAATCACAATCATACAATCACAATCATACAATCACAATCATACAATCACAATCATACAATCGCAATCCTACAATTACAATCTCCAAAATACAATCTCCCAAATACAATCATACAATCACAATCATACAATCATAATCATACAATCACAATCATACAATCACAATCATACAATCACAGTCATACAATCACAATCTTACAATCACAATCATACTATCACAATCATACAATCACAATCATACAATCACAATCAAACAATCACAATCATACAATCACAATCCTACAATCACAATCGTACAATCACAATCGTACAATCACAATCGCACAATCACAATCATACCCTCACAATCATACGATCGCAATCATACAATCACAATCATACCATCACAATCATACAATCACAATCATACAATCACAATCATACAATCACAATCATACTATCACAATCATACAATCACAATCATGCAATCACAATCATACAATCACAATCGTACAATCACAATCGTACAATCACAATCGCACAATCACAATCGTACAATCACAGTCATACAATCACAATCTTACAATCACAATCATACTATCACAATCATACAATCACAATCATACAATCACAATCATACAATCACAATCATACAATCACAGTCATACAATCACAATCATACAATCACAATCATACAATCACAATCATACAATCGCAATCATACAATCACAATCATACAATCATAATCATACCCTCACAATCATACGATCGCAATCATACAATCACAATCATACCATCACAATCATACAATCACAATCATACAATCACAATCATACTATCACAATCATACAATCACAATCATGCAATCACAATCATACAATCACAATCATACAATCACAATCATACAATCACAATCATACAATCACAATCATACTATCACAATCATACAATCGCAATCATACAATCACAATCATACAATCACAATCATACAATCACAATCATACAATCACAATCATACATTCAAAATAATGCAATCACAATCATACAATCACAATCATGCAATCACAATCATACAATCACAATCATACTATCACAATCATACAATCACAATCCTACAATCACAATCATACAATCAATATCATACAATCACAATCATACAATCACAATCATGTAATCACAATCATACAATCGCATTCATACAATCGCAATCATACAATCACAATCATACAATCACAATCATACAATCACAATCATACAATCACAATCATCCAATCACAATCATACAATCACAATCATACAATCACAATCATACAATCACAATCATACAATCACAATCATACAATCACAATCATACAATCACAATCATACAATCACAAAAATACAATCATAATCATACAATCACAATGATACAATCGCAATCATACAATCACGATCATACAATCATAATCATACAATCACAATCATACGATCGCAATCATACAATCACAATCATACCATCACAATCATACAATCACAATCATACAATCATAATCATACAATTACAATCATACATCACAATCATACAATCACATTCATACAATCGCAATCATACAACTACAATCTCCCAAATACAATCATACAATCACAATCATACAATCACAATCATACAATCACAATCATACAATCACAATCATACAATCACAATCATACAATCACAATCATACTATCACCATCATACAATCACAACCATACAATCACAATCATACAATCACAATCATACAATCACAGTCATACAATCACAATCTTACAATCACAATCATACAATCACAATCATACAATCACAGTCATACAATCACAGTCATACAATCACAATCATACTATCACAATCATACAATCACAATCATACAATCGCAATCATACAATCGCAATCACACAATCACAATCATACAATTACAATCATACAGTCACAATCATACAATCACAATCATACAATCACAATCATACAATCGCAATCATACTATCGCAATCATACAATCGCAATCATACCATCACAATCATACAGTCACAACCATACAATCATAATCACACAATCACAATCATACAATCATAATCATACAATCGCAATCATACAATCGCAATCATACAATCGCAATCATACAATCACAATCATACAATCACAATCATACAATCACAATCACACAATTACAATCATACAATCACAATCATACAATCACAATCATACAATCACAATCATACAATCACAATCATACAATCACAATCATACAATCACAATCATACAATCACTATCATACAATCACAATCATACAATCACAATCATACAATCACAATCATACAATCACAATCATACAATCACAATCATACAATCACAATCATACTATCACAATCATGCAATCACAATCATACAATCACAATCATACAATCACATTCATACAATCACAGTCATACAATCACAATCATACTATCACAATCATACAATCACAATCATACAATCGAAATCATACAACTACAATCTCCCAAATACAATCATACAATCACAATCATACAATCACAATCATACAATCACAATCATACAATCACAATCATACAATCGCAATCATACAATCACAATCATACAATCACAATCATACATTCACTATCATACAATCACAATCATACAATGAAAATCATACAATGACAATCATGCGGTCACAATCATGCAATCACAATCATACAATCGCAATCATACAATCGCAATCATACAATCACAATCATACAATCACAACCATACAATCACAATCATACAATCACAATAATACTATCGCAATCATACAATCACAATCATACCATCACAATCATACAATCACAATCATACAATCATTATCATACAATCACAATCATACAATCACAATCATACAATCGCAATCATACAATCACAACCATACAATCACAATCATACAACCACAATCATACAATCACAATCATACAATCGCAATCATACAATCACAATCATACAATCACAATCATATAATCACAATCATACAATCACAATCATACAATCACAATCATACAATCACAAAAATACAATCATAATCATACAACCACAATCATACAATCGCAATCATACAATCACAATCATACAATCATAATCATACAATCACAATCATACGATCGCAATCATACAATCACAATCATACCATCACAATCATACAATCAGAATCATACAATCATAATCATACAATTACAATCATACATCACAATCATACAATCACAATCATACAATCGAAATCATACAACTACAATCTCCCAAATACAATCATACAATCACAATCATAAAATCACAATCATACAATCACAATCATACAATCACAATCATACAATCACTATCATACAATCACAATCCTACAATCACAATCATACAATCACAATCACACAATCACAATCATACAATCACAATCATACAATCGCAATCATACAATCGCAATCATACAATCACAATCATACAATCACAATCATACAATCACAATCATACAATCACAATCATACAATCACAATCATGCAATCACAATCATACAATCACAATCATACAATCACAATCATACAATCGCAATCATACAATCACAATCATACAATCATAATCATACCCTCACAATCATACGATCGCAATCATACAATCACAATCATACCATCACAATCATACAATCACAATCATACAATCACAATCATACTATCACAATCATACAATCACAATCATGCAATCACAATCATACAATCACAATCATACAATCACAATCATACAATCACAATCATACAATCACAATCATACTATCACAATCATACAATCGCAATCATACAATCACAATCATACAATCACAATCATACAATCACAATCATACAATCACAATCATACATTCAAAATAATGCAATCACAATCATACAATCACAATCATGCAATCACAATCATACAATCACAATCATACTATCACAATCATACAATCACAATCCTACAATCACAATCATACAATCAATATCATACAATCACAATCATACAATCACAATCATGTAATCACAATCATACAATCGCATTCATACAATCGCATTCATACAATCGCAATCATACAATCACAATCATACAATCACAATCATACAATCACAATCATACAATCACAATCATCCAATCACAATCATACAATCACAATCATACAATCACAATCATACAATCACAATCATACAATCACAATCATACAATCACAATCATACAATCACAATCATACAATCACAAAAATACAATCATAATCATACAATCACAATGATACAATCGCAATCATACAATCACGATCATACAATCATAATCATACAATCACAATCATACGATCGCAATCATACAATCACAATCATACCATCACAATCATACAATCACAATCATACAATCATAATCATACAATTACAATCATACATCACAATCATACAATCACATTCATACAATCGCAATCATACAACTACAATCTCCCAAATACAATCATACAATCACAATCATACAATCACAATCATACAATCACAATCATACAATCACAATCATACAATCACAATCATACAATCACAATCATACAATCACAATCATACTATCACCATCATACAATCACAACCATACAATCACAATCATACAATCACAATCATACAATCACAGTCATACAATCACAATCTTACAATCACAATCATACAATCACAATCATACAATCACAGTCATACAATCACAGTCATACAATCACAATCATACTATCACAATCATACAATCACAATCATACAATCGCAATCATACAATCGCAATCACACAATCACAATCATACAATTACAATCATACAGTCACAATCATACAATCACAATCATACAATCACAATCATACAATCGCAATCATACTATCGCAATCATACAATCGCAATCATACCATCACAATCATACAGTCACAACCATACAATCATAATCATACAATCACAATCATACAATCATAATCATACAATCGCAATCATACAATCGCAATCATACAATCGCAATCATACAATCACAATCATACAATCACAATCATACAATCACAATCACACAATTACAATCATACAATCACAATCATACAATCACAATCATACAATCACAATCATACAATCACAATCATACAATCACAATCATACAATCACAATCATACAATCACAATCATACAATCACAATCATACAATCACAATCATAAAATCACAATCATACAATCACAATCATACAATCACAATCATACAATCGCAATCCTACAATTACAATCTCCAAAATACAATCTCCCAAATACAATCATACAATCACAATCATACAATCATAATCATACAATCACAATCATACAATCACAATCATACAATCACAGTCATACAATCACAATCATACAATCACAGTCATACAATCACAATCATACAATCACAATCATACAATCACAATCATACAATCACAATCATACAATCACAATCATACAATCACAATCATACAATCGCAATCATACAATCACAATCATACAATCATAATCATACCCTCACAATCATACGATCGCAATCATACAATCACAATCATACCATCACAATCATACAATCACAATCATACAATCATAATCATACAATTACAATCACACATCACAATCATACAATCACAATCATACAATCGAAATCATACAACTACAATCTCCCAAATACAATCATACAATCACAATCATACAATCACAATCATACAATCACAATCATAGAATCACAATCATACAATCGCAATCATACAATCACAATCATACAATCACAATCATACATTCACTATCATACAATCACAATCATACAATGAAAATCATACAATGACAATCATGCGGTCACAATCATGCAATCACAATCATACAATCGCAATCATACAATCGCAATCATACAATCACAATCATACAATCACAACCATACAATCACAATCATACAATCACAATAATACTATCGCAATCATACAATCACAATCATACCATCACAATCATACAATCACAATCATACAATCATTATCATACAATCACAATCATACAATCACAATCATACAATCGCAATCATACAATCACAACCATACAATCACAATCATACAACCACAATCATACAATCACAATCATACAATCGCAATCATACAATCACAATCATACAATCACAATCATACAATCACAATCATACAATCACAATCATACAATCACAATCATACAATCACAAAAATACAATCATAATCATACAACCACAATCATACAATCGCAATCATACAATCACAATCATACAATCATAATCATACAATCACAATCATACGATCGCAATCATACAATCACAATCATACCATCACAATCATACAATCAGAATCATACAATCATAATCATACAATTACAATCATACATCACAATCATACAATCACAATCATACAATCGAAATCATACAACTACAATCTCCCAAATACAATCATACAATCACAATCATACAATCACTATCATACAATCACAATCATACAATCACAATCATACAATCACAATCATACAATCACAATCATACAATCACAATCATACTATCACAATCATACAATCACAATCATACAATCACAATCATACAATCACATTCATACAATCACAGTCATACAATCACAATCTTACAATCACAATCATACAATCACAATCATACAATCACAATCGTACAATCACAATCGCACAATCACAATCATACAATCATAATCATACAATTACAATCATGCGATCACAATCATTCAATCATAATCATACAATCACAATCATACAATCACAATCGTACAATCACAATCGCACAATCACAATCATACAATCACAATCATACAATCACAATCATACAATCACAATCATACAATCACAATCATACAATCACAATCATACAATCACAATCATACAATCACTATCATACAATCACAATCATACAATCACAATCATACAATCACAATCATACAATCACAATCATACAATCACAATCATACTATCACAATCATGCAATCACAATCATACAATCACAATCATACAATCACATTCATACAATCACAGTCATACAATCACAATCATACTATCACAATCATACAATCACAATCATACAATCGAAATCATACAACTACAATCTCCCAAATACAATCATACAATCACAATCATACAATCACAATCATACAATCACAATCATACAATCACAATCATACAATCGCAATCATACAATCACAATCATACAATCACAATCATACATTCACTATCATACAATCACAATCATACAATGAAAATCATACAATGACAATCATGCGGTCACAATCATGCAATCACAATCATACAATCGCAATCATACAATCGCAATCATACAATCACAATCATACAATCACAACCATACAATCACAATCATACAATCACAATAATACTATCGCAATCATACAATCACAATCATACCATCACAATCATACAATCACAATCATACAATCATTATCATACAATCACAATCATACAATCACAATCATACAATCGCAATCATACAATCACAACCATACAATCACAATCATACAACCACAATCATACAATCACAATCATACAATCGCAATCATACAATCACAATCATACAATCACAATCATATAATCACAATCATACAATCACAATCATACAATCACAATCATACAATCACAAAAATACAATCATAATCATACAACCACAATCATACAGTCGCAATCATACAATCACAATCATACAATCATAATCATACAATCACAATCATACGATCGCAATCATACAATCACAATCATACCATCACAATCATACAATCAGAATCATACAATCATAATCATACAATTACAATCATACATCACAATCATACAATCACAATCATACAATCGAAATCATACAACTACAATCTCCCAAATACAATCATACAATCACAATCATAAAATCACAATCATACAATCACAATCATACAATCACAATCATACAATCACTATCATACAATCACAATCATACAATCACAATCATACAATCACAATCATACAATCACAATCATACAATCACAATCATACAATCACAATCATACAATCACAATCATACAATCACAATCATACAATCACAATCATACAATCACAATCATACAATCACAATCATACAATCGCAATCCTACAATTACAATCTCCAAAATACAATCTCCCAAATACAATCATACAATCACAATCATACAATCATAATCATACAATCACAATCATACAATCACAATCATACAATCACAGTCATACAATCACAATCTTACAATCACAATCATACTATCACAATCATACAATCACAATCATACAATCACAATCAAACAATCACAATCATACAATCACAATCATACAATCACAATCCTACAATCACAATCGTACAATCACAATCGTACAATCACAATCGCACAATCACAATCATACCCTCACAATCATACGATCGCAATCATACAATCACAATCATACCATCACAATCATACAATCACAATCATACAATCACAATCATACAATCACAATCATACTATCACAATCATACAATCACAATCATGCAATCACAATCATACAATCACAATCGTACAATCACAATCGTACAATCACAATCGCACAATCACAATCATACAATCACAGTCATACAATCACAATCTTACAATCACAATCATACTATCACAATCATACAATCACAACCATACAATCACAATCATACAATCACAATAATACTATCGCAATCATACAATCACAATCATACCATCACAATCATACAATCACAATCATACAATCATTATCATACAATCACAATCATACAATCACAATCATACAATCGCAATCATACAATCACAACCATACAATCACAATCATACAACCACAATCATACAATCACAATCATACAATCGCAATCATACAATCACAATCATACAATCACAATCATATAATCACAATCATACAATCACAATCATACAATCACAATCATACAATCACAAAAATACAATCATAATCATACAACCACAATCATACAGTCGCAATCATACAATCACAATCATACAATCATAATCATACAATCACAATCATACGATCGCAATCATACAATCACAATCATACCATCACAATCATACAATCAGAATCATACAATCATAATCATACAATTACAATCATACATCACAATCATACAATCACAATCATACAATCGAAATCATACAACTACAATCTCCCAAATACAATCATACAATCACAATCATAAAATCACAATCATACAATCACAATCATACAATCACAATCATACAATCACTATCATACAATCACAATCATACAATCACAATCATACAATCACAATCATACAATCACAATCATACAATCACAATCATACAATCACAATCATACAATCACAATCATACAATCACAATCATACAATCACAATCATACAATCACAATCATACAATCACAATCATACAATCACAATCATACAATCGCAATCCTACAATTACAATCTCCAAAATACAATCTCCCAAATACAATCATACAATCACAATCATACAATCATAATCATACAATCACAATCATACAATCACAATCATACAATCACAGTCATACAATCACAATCTTACAATCACAATCATACTATCACAATCATACAATCACAATCATACAATCACAATCAAACAATCACAATCATACAATCACAATCCTACAATCACAATCGTACAATCACAATCGTACAATCACAATCGCACAATCACAATCATACCCTCACAATCATACGATCGCAATCATACAATCACAATCATACCATCACAATCATACAATCACAATCATACAATCACAATCATACAATCACAATCATACTATCACAATCATACAATCACAATCATGCAATCACAATCATACAATCACAATCGTACAATCACAATCGTACAATCACAATCGCACAATCACAATCATACAATCACAGTCATACAATCACAATCTTACAATCACAATCATACTATCACAATCATACAATCACAATCATACAATCACAATCATACAATCACAATCATACAATCACAATCATACAATCACAATCATACAATCACAATCATACAATCACAATCATACAATCGCAATCATACAATCACAATCATACAATCATAATCATACTCTCACAATCATACGATCGCAATCATACAATCACAATCATACCATCACAATCATACAATCACAATCATACAATCACAATCATACAATCACAATCATACTATCACAATCATACAATCACAATCATGCAATCACAATCATACAATCACAATCATACAATCACAATCATACAATCACAATCATACTATCACAATCATACAATCGCAATCATACAATCACAATCATACAATCACAATCATACAATCACAATCATACAATCACAATCATACAATCACAATCATACATTCAAAATAATGCAATCACAATCATACAATCACAATCATGCAATCACAATCATACAATCACAATCATACTATCACAATCATACAATCACAATCCTACAATCACAATCATACAATCAATATCATACAATCACAATCATACAATCACAATCATGTAATCACAATCATACAATCGCATTCATTTAATCGCAATCATACAATCACAATCATACAATCACAATCATACAATCACAATCATCCAATCACAATCATCCAATCACAATCATACAATCACAATCATACAATCACAATCATACAATCACAATCATACAATCACAATCATACAATCACAATCATACAATCACAAAAATACAATCATAATCATACAATCACAATGATACAATCGCAATCATACAATCACGATCATACAATCACAATCATACAATCACAATCATACAATCACAATCATACTATCACCATCATACAATCACAACCATACAATCACAATCATACAATCACAATCATACAATCACAATCATACAATCACAGTCATACAATCACAGTCATACAATCACAATCATACTATCACAATCATACAATCACAATCATACAATCGCAATCATACAATCGCAATCACACAATCACAATCATACAATTACAATCATACAGTCACAATCATACAATCACAATCATACAATCACATTCATACAATCACAGTCATACAATCACAATCATACTATCACAATCATACAATCAAAATCATACAATCGAAATCATACAACTACAATCTCCCAAATACAATCATACAATCACAATCATACAATCACAATCATACAATCACAATCATACAATCACAATCATACAATCGCAATCATACAATCACAATCATACAATCACAATCATACATTCACTATCATACAATCACAATCATACAATGAAAATCATACAATGACAATCATGCGGTCACAATCATGCAATCACAATCATACAATCGCAATCATACAATCGCAATCATACAATCACAATCATACAATCACAACCATACAGTCACAATCATACAATCACAATAATACTATCGCAATCATACAATCACAATCATACCATCACAATCATACAATCACAATCATACAATCATTATCATACAATCACAATCATACAATCACAATCATACAATCGCAATCATACAATCACAACCATACAATCACAATCATACAACCACAATCATACAATCACAATCATACAATCGCAATCATACAATCACAATCATACAATCACAATCATATAATCACAATCATACAATCACAATCATACAATCACAATCATACAATCGCAATCCTACAATTACAATCTCCAAAATACAATCTCCCAAATACAATCATACAATCACAATCATACAATCATAATCATACAATCACAATCATACAATCACAATCATACAATCACAGTCATACAATCACAATCTTACAATCACAATCATACTATCACAATCATACAATCACAATCATACAATCACAATCAAACAATCACAATCATACAATCACAATCCTACAATCACAATCGTACAATCACAATCGTACAATCACAATCGCACAATCACAATCATACCCTCACAATCATACGATCGCAATCATACAATCACAATCATACCATCACAATCATACAATCACAATCATACAATCACAATCATACAATCACAATCATACTATCACAATCATACAATCACAATCATGCAATCACAATCGTACAATCACAATCGTACAATCACAATCGTACAATCACAATCGCACAATCACAATCGTACAATCACAGTCATACAATCACAATCTTACAATCACAATCATACTATCACAATCATACAATCACAATCATACAATCACAATCATACAATCACAATCATACAATCACAATCATACAATCACAATCATACAATCACAATCATACAATCACAATCATACAATCGCAATCATACAATCACAATCATACAATCATAATCATACCCTCACAATCATACGATCGCAATCATACAATCACAATCATACCATCACAATCATACAATCACAATCATACAATCACAATCATACTATCACAATCATACAATCACAATCATGCAATCACAATCATACAATCACAATCATACAATCACAATCATACAATCACAATCATACAATCACAATCATACTATCACAATCATACAATCGCAATCATACAATCACAATCATACAATCACAATCATACAATCACAATCATACAATCACAATCATACATTCAAAATAATGCAATCACAATCATACAATCACAATCATGCAATCACAATCATACAATCACAATCATACTATCACAATCATACAATCACAATCCTACAATCACAATCATACAATCAATATCATACAATCACAATCATACAATCACAATCATGTAATCACAATCATACAATCGCATTCATACAATCGCAATCATACAATCACAATCATACAATCACAATCATACAATCACAATCATACAATCACAATCATCCAATCACAATCATACAATCACAATCATACAATCACAATCATACAATCACAATCATACAATCACAATCATACAATCACAATCATACAATCACAATCATACAATCACAAAAATACAATCATAATCATACAATCACAATGATACAATCGCAATCATACAATCACGATCATACAATCATAATCATACAATCACAATCATACGATCGCAATCATACAATCACAATCATACCATCACAATCATACAATCACAATCATACAATCATAATCATACAATTACAATCATACATCACAATCATACAATCACATTCATACAATCGCAATCATACAACTACAATCTCCCAAATACAATCATACAATCATAATCATACAATCACAATCATACAATCACAATCATACAATCACAATCATACAATCACAATCATACAATCACAATCATACTATCACCATCATACAATCACAACCATACAATCACAATCATACAATCACAATCATACAATCACAGTCATACAATCACAATCTTACAATCACAATCATACAATCACAATCATACAATCACAGTCATACAATCACAGTCATACAATCACAATCATACTATCACAATCATACAATCACAATCATACAATCGCAATCATACAATCGCAATCACACAATCACAATCATACAATTACAATCATACAGTCACAATCATACAATCACAATCATACAATCACAATCATACAATCGCAATCATACTATCGCAATCATACAATCGCAATCATACCATCACAATCATACAGTCACAACCATACAATCATAATCATACAATCACAATCATACAATCATAATCATACAATCGCAATCATACAATCGCAATCATACAATCGCAATCATACAATCACAATCATACAATCACAATCATACAATCACAATCACACAATTACAATCATACAATCACAATCATACAATCACAATCATACAATCACAATCATACAATCACAATCATACAATCACAATCATACAATCACAATCATACAATCACTATCATACAATCACAATCATACAATCACAATCATACAATCACAATCATACAATCACAATCATACAATCACAATCATACTATCACAATCATGCAATCACAATCATACAATCACAATCATACAATCACATTCATACAATCACAGTCATACAATCACAATCATACTATCACAATCATACAATCACAATCATACAATCACAATCATACAATCGAAATCATACAACTACAATCTCCCAAATACAATCATACAATCACAATCATACAATCACAATCATACAATCACAATCATACAATCACAATCATACAATCGCAATCATACAATCACAATCATACAATCACAATCATACATTCACTATCATACAATCACAATCATACAATGAAAATCATACAATGACAATCATGCGGTCACAATCATGCAATCACAATCATACAATCGCAATCATACAATCGCAATCATACAATCACAATCATACAATCACAACCATACAATCACAATCATACAATCACAATAATACTATCGCAATCATACAATCACAATCATACCATCACAATCATACAATCACAATCATACAATCATTATCATACAATCACAATCATACAATCACAATCATACAATCGCAATCATACAATCACAACCATACAATCACAATCATACAACCACAATCATACAATCACAATCATACAATCGCAATCATACAATCACAATCATACAATCACAATCATATAATCACAATCATACAATCACAATCATACAATCACAATCATACAATCACAAAAATACAATCATAATCATACAACCACAATCATACAATCGCAATCATACAATCACAATCATACAATCATAATCATACAATCACAATCATACGATCGCAATCATACAATCACAATCATACCATCACAATCATACAATCAGAATCATACAATCATAATCATACAATTACAATCATACATCACAATCATACAATCACAATCATACAATCGCAATCATACAATCACAATCATACAATCACAATCATACAATCACAATCACACAATTACAATCATACAATCACAATCATACAATCACAATCATACAATCACAATCATACAATCACAATCATACAATCACAATCATACAATCACAATCATACAATCACTATCATACAATCACAATCATACAATCACAATCATACAATCACAATCATACAATCACAATCATACAATCACAATCATACTATCACAATCATGCAATCACAATCATACAATCACAATCATACAATCACATTCATACAATCACAGTCATACAATCACAATCATACTATCACAATCATACAATCACAATCATACAATCGAAATCATACAACTACAATCTCCCAAATACAATCATACAATCACAATCATACAATCACAATCATACAATCACAATCATACAATCACAATCATACAATCGCAATCATACAATCACAATCATACAATCACAATCATACATTCACTATCATACAATCACAATCATACAATGAAAATCATACAATGACAATCATGCGGTCACAATCATGCAATCACAATCATACAATCGCAATCATACAATCGCAATCATACAATCACAATCATACAATCACAACCATACAATCACAATCATACAATCACAATAATACTATCGCAATCATACAATCACAATCATACCATCACAATCATACAATCACAATCATACAATCATTATCATACAATCACAATCATACAATCACAATCATACAATCGCAATCATACAATCACAACCATACAATCACAATCATACAACCACAATCATACAATCACAATCATACAATCGCAATCATACAATCACAATCATACAATCACAATCATATAATCACAATCATACAATCACAATCATACAATCACAATCATACAATCACAAAAATACAATCATAATCATACAACCACAATCATACAATCGCAATCATACAATCACAATCATACAATCATAATCATACAATCACAATCATACGATCGCAATCATACAATCACAATCATACCATCACAATCATACAATCAGAATCATACAATCATAATCATACAATTACAATCATACATCACAATCATACAATCACAATCATACAATCGAAATCATACAACTACAATCTCCCAAATACAATCATACAATCACAATCATAAAATCACAATCATACAATCACAATCATACAATCACAATCATACAATCACTATCATACAATCACAATCCTACAATCACAATCATACAATCACAATCACACAATCACAATCATACAATCACAATCATACAATCGCAATCATACAATCGCAATCATACAATCACAATCATACAATCACAATCATACAATCACAATCATACAATCACAATCATACAATCACAATCATACAATCACAATCATACAATCACAATCATACAATCACAATCATACAATCACAATCATACAATCACAATCATACAATCACAATCATACAATCACAATCATACAATCACAATCATACAATCGCAATCCTACAATTACAATCTCCAAAATACAATCTCCCAAATACAATCATACAATCACAATCATACAATCATAATCATACAATCACAATCATACAATCACAATCATACAATCACAGTCATACAATCACAATCTTACAATCACAATCATACTATCACAATCATACAATCACAATCATACAATCACAATCAAACAATCACAATCATACAATCACAATCCTACAATCACAATCGTACAATCACAATCGTACAATCACAATCGCACAATCACAATCATACCCTCACAATCATACGATCGCAATCATACAATCACAATCATACCATCACAATCATACAATCACAATCATACAATCACAATCATACAATCACAATCATACTATCACAATCATACAATCACAATCATGCAATCACAATCATACAATCACAATCGTACAATCACAATCGTACAATCACAATCGCACAATCACAATCATACAATCACAGTCATACAATCACAATCTTACAATCACAATCATACTATCACAATCATACAATCACAATCATACAATCACAATCATACAATCACAATCATACAATCACAATCATGCAATCACAATCATACAATCACAATCATACAATCACAATCATACAATCGCAATCATACAATCACAATCATACAATCATAATCATACCCTCACAATCATACGATCGCAATCATACAATCACAATCATACCATCACAATCATACAATCACAATCATACAATCACAATCATACTATCACAATCATACAATCACAATCATGCAATCACAATCATACAATCACAATCATACAATCACAATCATACAATCACAATCATACAATCACAATCATACTATCACAATCATACAATCGCAATCATACAATCACAATCATACAATCACAATCATACAATCACAATCATACAATCACAATCATACAATCACAATCATACATTCAAAATAATGCAATCACAATCATACAATCACAATCATGCAATCACAATCATACAATCACAATCATACTATCACAATCATACAATCACAATCCTACAATCACAATCATACAATCAATATCATACAATCACAATCATACAATCACAATCATGTAATCACAATCATACAATCGCATTCATACAATCGCAATCATACAATCACAATCATACAATCACAATCATACAATCACAATCATACAATCACAATCATCCAATCACAATCATACAATCACAATCATACAATCACAATCATACAATCACAATCATACAATCACAATCATACAATCACAAAAATACAATCATAATCATACAATCACAATGATACAATCGCAATCATACAATCACGATCATACAATCATAATCATACAATCACAATCATACGATCGCAATCATACAATCACAATCATACCATCACAATCATACAATCACAATCATACAATCATAATCATACAATTACAATCATACATCACAATCATACAATCACATTCATACAATCGCAATCATACAACTACAATCTCCCAAATACAATCATACAATCACAATCATACAATCACAATCATACAATCACAATCATACAATCACAATCATACAATCACAATCATACTATCACCATCATACAATCACAACCATACAATCACAATCATACAATCACAATCATACAATCACAGTCATACAATCACAATCTTACAATCACAATCATACAATCACAATCATACAATCACAGTCATACAATCACAGTCATACAATCACAATCATACTATCACAATCATACAATCACAATCATACAATCGCAATCATACAATCGCAATCACACAATCACAATCATACAATTACAATCATACAGTCACAATCATACAATCACAATCATACAATCACAATCATACAATCGCAATCATACTATCGCAATCATACAATCGCAATCATACCATCACAATCATACAGTCACAACCATACAGTCACAACCATACAATCATAATCATACAATCACAATCATACAATCATAATCATACAATCGCAATCATACAATGGCAATCATACAATCGCAATCATACAATCACAATCATACAATCACAATCATACAATCACAATCACACAATTACAATCATACAATCACAATCATACAATCACAATCATACAATCACAATCATACAATCACAATCATACAATCACAATCATACAATCACAATCATACAATCACAATCATACAATCACAATCATACAATCACAATCATAAAATCACAATCATACAATCACAATCATACAATCACAATCATACAATCGCAATCCTACAATTACAATCTCCAAAATACAATCTCCCAAATACAATCATACAATCACAATCATACAATCATAATCATACAATCACAATCATACAATCACAATCATACAATCACAGTCATACAATCACAATCATACAATCACAGTCATACAATCACAATCATACAATCACAATCATACAATCACAATCATACAATCACAATCATACAATCACAATCATACAATCACAATCATACAATCACAATCATACAATCGCAATCATACAATCACAATCATACAATCATAATCATACCCTCACAATCATACGATCGCAATCATACAATCACAATCATACCATCACAATCATACAATCACAATCATACAATCATAATCATACAATTACAATCACACATCACAATCATACAATCACAATCATACAATCGAAATCATACAACTACAATCTCCCAAATACAATCATACAATCACAATCATACAATCACAATCATACAATCACAATCATACAATCACAATCATACAATCACAATCATACAATCGCAATCATACAATCACAATCATACAATCACAATCATACATTCACTATCATACAATCACAATCATACAATGAAAATCATACAATGACAATCATGCGGTCACAATCATGCAATCACAATCATACAATCGCAATCATACAATCGCAATCATACAATCACAATCATACAATCACAACCATACAATCACAATCATACAATCACAATAATACTATCGCAATCATACAATCACAATCATACCATCACAATCATACAATCACAATCATACAATCATTATCATACAATCACAATCATACAATCACAATCATACAATCGCAATCATACAATCACAACCATACAATCACAATCATACAACCACAATCATACAATCACAATCATACAATCGCAATCATACAATCACAATCATACAATCACAATCATACAATCACAATCATACAATCACAATCATACAATCACAATCATACAATCACAAAAATACAATCATAATCATACAACCACAATCATACAATCGCAATCATACAATCACAATCATACAATCATAATCATACAATCACAATCATACGATCGCAATCATACAATCACAATCATACCATCACAATCATACAATCAGAATCATACAATCATAATCATACAATTACAATCATACATCATAATCATACAATCACAATCATACAATCGAAATCATACAACTACAATCTCCCAAATACAATCATACAATCACAATCATACAATCACTATCATACAATCACAATCATACAATCACAATCATACAATCACAATCATACAATCACAATCATACAATCACAATCATACTATCACAATCATACAATCACAATCATACAATCACAATCATACAATCACATTCATACAATCACAGTCATACAATCACAATCTTACAATCACAATCATACAATCACAATCATACAATCACAATCGTACAATCACAATCGCACAATCACAATCATACAATCATAATCATACAATTACAATCATGCGAGCACAATCATTCAATCATAATCATACAATCACAATCATACAATCACAATCGTACAATCACAATCGCACAATCACAATCATACAATCACAATCATACAATCACAATCATACAATCACAATCATACAATCACAATCATACAATCACAATCATACAATCACAATCATACAATCACTATCATACAATCACAATCATACAATCACAATCATACAATCACAATCATACAATCACAATCATACAATCACAATCATACTATCACAATCATGCAATCACAATCATACAATCACAATCATACAATCACATTCATACAATCACAGTCATACAATCACAATCATACTATCACAATCATACAATCACAATCATACAATCGAAATCATACAACTACAATCTCCCAAATACAATCATACAATCACAATCATACAATCACAATCATACAATCACAATCATACAATCACAATCATACAATCGCAATC
Source organism: Megachile rotundata (assembly GCF_050947335.1). Lineage (NCBI taxonomy): Eukaryota > Metazoa > Arthropoda > Insecta > Hymenoptera > Megachilidae > Megachile > Megachile rotundata. The sequence goes on along the minus strand of NW_027473336.1, from coordinate 267,515 downwards.
ATACAATCACAATCATACAATCACAATCATACATTCACTATCATACAATCACAATCATACAATGAAAATCATACAATGACAATCATGCGGTCACAATCATGCAATCACAATCATACAATCGCAATCATACAATCGCAATCATACAATCACAATCATACAATCACAACCATACAATCACAATCATACAATCACAATAATACTATCGCAATCATACAATCACAATCATACCATCACAATCATACAATCACAATCATACAATCATTATCATACAATCACAATCATACAATCACAATCATACAATCGCAATCATACAATCACAACCATACAATCACAATCATACAACCACAATCATACAATCACAATCATACAATCGCAATCATACAATCACAATCATACAATCACAATCATATAATCACAATCATACAATCACAATCATACAATCACAATCATACAATCACAAAAATACAATCATAATCATACAACCACAATCATACAGTCGCAATCATACAATCACAATCATACAATCATAATCATACAATCACAATCATACGATCGCAATCATACAATCACAATCATACCATCACAATCATACAATCAGAATCATACAATCATAATCATACAATTACAATCATACATCACAATCATACAATCACAATCATACAATCGAAATCATACAACTACAATCTCCCAAATACAATCATACAATCACAATCATAAAATCACAATCATACAATCACAATCATACAATCACAATCATACAATCACTATCATACAATCACAATCATACAATCACAATCATACAATCACAATCATACAATCACAATCATACAATCACAATCATACAATCACAATCATACAATCACAATCATACAATCACAATCATACAATCACAATCATACAATCACAATCATACAATCACAATCATACAATCGCAATCCTACAATTACAATCTCCAAAATACAATCTCCCAAATACAATCATACAATCACAATCATACAATCATAATCATACAATCACAATCATACAATCACAATCATACAATCACAGTCATACAATCACAATCTTACAATCACAATCATACTATCACAATCATACAATCACAATCATACAATCACAATCAAACAATCACAATCATACAATCACAATCCTACAATCACAATCGTACAATCACAATCGTACAATCACAATCGCACAATCACAATCATACCCTCACAATCATACGATCGCAATCATACAATCACAATCATACCATCACAATCATACAATCACAATCATACAATCACAATCATACAATCACAATCATACTATCACAATCATACAATCACAATCATGCAATCACAATCATACAATCACAATCGTACAATCACAATCGTACAATCACAATCGCACAATCACAATCATACAATCACAGTCATACAATCACAATCTTACAATCACAATCATACTATCACAATCATACAATCACAATCATACAATCACAATCATACAATCACAATCATACAATCACAATCATACAATCACAATCATACAATCACAATCATACAATCACAATCATACAATCGCAATCATACAATCACAATCATACAATCATAATCATACTCTCACAATCATACGATCGCAATCATACAATCACAATCATACCATCACAATCATACAATCACAATCATACAATCACAATCATACAATCACAATCATACTATCACAATCATACAATCACAATCATGCAATCACAATCATACAATCACAATCATACAATCACAATCATACAATCACAATCATACTATCACAATCATACAATCGCAATCATACAATCACAATCATACAATCACAATCATACAATCACAATCATACAATCACAATCATACATTCAAAATAATGCAATCACAATCATACAATCACAATCATGCAATCACAATCATACAATCACAATCATACTATCACAATCATACAATCACAATCCTACAATCACAATCATACAATCAATATCATACAATCACAATCATACAATCACAATCATGTAATCACAATCATACAATCGCATTCATTTAATCGCAATCATACAATCACAATCATACAATCACAATCATACAATCACAATCATCCAATCACAATCATACAATCACAATCATACAATCACAATCATACAATCACAATCATACAATCACAATCATACAATCACAATCATACAATCACAAAAATACAATCATAATCATACAATCACAATGATACAATCGCAATCATACAATCACGATCATACAATCATAATCATACAATCACAATCATACGATCGCAATCATACAATCACAATCATACCATCACAATCATACAATCACAATCATACAATCATAATCATACAATTACAATCATACATCACAATCATACAATCACATTCATACAATCGCAATCATACAACTACAATCTCCCAAATACAATCATACAATCACAATCATACAATCACAATCATACAATCACAATCATACAATCACAATCATACAATCACAATCATACAATCACAATCATACTATCACCATCATACAATCACAACCATACAATCACAATCATACAATCACAATCATACAATCACAATCATACAATCACAGTCATACAATCACAGTCATACAATCACAATCATACTATCACAATCATACAATCACAATCATACAATCGCAATCATACAATCGCAATCACACAATCACAATCATACAATTACAATCATACAGTCACAATCATACAATCACAATCATACAATCGCAATCATACAATCGCAATCATACTATCGCAATCATACAATCGCAATCATACCATCACAATCATACAGTCACAACCATACAATCATAATCATACAATCACAATCATACAATCATAATCATACAATCGCAATCATACAATCGCAATCATACAATCGCAATCATACAATCACAATCATACAATCACAATCATACAATCACAATCACACAATTACAATCATACAATCACAATCATACAATCACAATCATACAATCACAATCATACAATCACAATCATACAATCACAATCATACAATCACAATCATAAAATCACAATCATACAATCACAATCATACAATCACAATCATACAATCGCAATCCTACAATTACAATCTCCAAAATACAATCTCCCAAATACAATCATACAATCACAATCATACAATCATAATCATACAATCACAATCATACAATCACAATCATACAATCACAGTCATACAATCACAATCTTACAATCACAATCATACTATCACAATCATACAATCACAATCATACAATCACAATCATACAATCACTATCATACATTCAAAATCATGCAATCACAATCACACAGTCACAATCATGCAATCACAATCATTCAATCATAATCATACAATCACAATCCTACAATCACAGTCATACAATCACAATCATACAATCACAATCATACAATCACAATCATACAATCACAATCATACAATCACAATCATACAATCACAATCATACAATCGCAATCCTACAATTACAATCTCCAAAATACAATCTCCCAAATACAATCATACAATCACAATCATACAATCATAATCATACAATCACAATCATACAATCACAATCATACAATCACAGTCATACAATCACAATCATACAATCACAATCATACAATCACAATCATACAATCACAATCATACAATCACAATCATACAATCACAATCATACAATCGCAATCATACAATCACAATCATACAATCATAATCATACCCTCACAATCATACGATCGCAATCATACAATCACAATCATACCATCACAATCATACAATCACAATCATACAATCATAATCATACAATTACAATCACACATCACAATCATACAATCACAATCATACAATCGAAATCATACAACTACAATCTCCCAAATACAATCATACAATCACAATCATACAATCACAATCATACAATCACAATCATACAATCACAATCATACAATCACAATCATACAATCACAATCATACAATCACAATCATACAATCACAAAAATACAATCATAATCATACAACCACAATCATACAATCGCAATCATACAATCACAATCATACAATCATAATCATACAATCACAATCATACGATCGCAATCATACAATCACAATCATACCATCACAATCATACAATCAGAATCATACAATCATAATCATACAATTACAATCATACATCACAATCATACAATCACAATCATACAATCGAAATCATACAACTACAATCTCCCAAATACAATCATACAATCACAATCATACAATCACTATCATACAATCACAATCATACAATCACAATCATACAATCACAATCATACAATCACAATCATACAATCACAATCATACTATCACAATCATACAATCACAATCATACAATCGAAATCATACAACTACAATCTCCCAAATACAATCATACAATCACAATCATACAATCACAATCATACAATCACAATCATACAATCACAATCATACAATCGCAATCATACAATCACAATCATACAATCACAATCATACATTCACTATCATACAATCACAATCATACAATGAAAATCATACAATGACAATCATGCGGTCACAATCATGCAATCACAATCATACAATCGCAATCATACAATCGCAATCATACAATCACAATCATACCATCACAATCATACAATCACAATCATACAATCATTATCATACAATCACAATCATACAATCACAATCATACAATCGCAATCATACAATCACAACAATACAATCACAATCATACAACCACAATCATACAATCACAATCATACAATCGCAATCATACAATCACAATCATACAATCACAATCATACAATCACAATCATACAATCACAATCATACAATCACAATCATACAATCACAATCATACAATCACAATCATACAATCACAAAAATACAATCATAATCATACAACCACAATCATACAATCGCAATCATACAATCACAATCATACAATCATAATCATACAATCACAATCATACGATCGCAATCATACAATCACAATCATACCATCACAAGCATACAATCAGAATCATACAATCATAATCATACAATTACAATCATACACCACAATCATACAATCACAATCATACAATCACAATCATACAATCACAATCATACAATCACAATCATACTATCACAATCATGCAATCACAATCATACAATCACAATCATACAATCACATTCATACAATCACAGTCATACAATCACAATCATACTATCACAATCATACAATCACAATCATACAATCGAAATCATACAACTACAATCTCCCAAATACAATCATACAATCACAATCATACAATCACAATCATACAATCACAATCATACAATCACAATCATACAATCGCAATCATACAATCACAATCATACAATCACAATCATACATTCACTATCATACAATCACAATCATACAATGAAAATCATACAATGACAATCATGCGGTCACAATCATGCAATCACAATCGTACAATCACAATCGCACAATCACAATCATACAATCATAATCATACAATTACAATCATGCGAGCACAATCATTCAATCATAATCATACAATCACAATCATACAATCACAATCGTACAATCACAATCGCACAATCACAATCATACAATCACAATCATACAATCACAATCATACAATCACAATCATACAATCACAATCATACAATCACAATCATACAATCACAATCATACAATCACTATCATACAATCACAATCATACAATCACAATCATACAATCACAATCATACAATCACAATCATACAATCACAATCATACTATCACAATCATGCAATCACAATCATACAATCACAATCATACAATCACATTCATACAATCACAGTCATACAATCACAATCATACTATCACAATCATACAATCACAATCATACAATCGAAATCATACAACTACAATCTCCCAAATACAATCATACAATCACAATCATACAATCACAATCATACAATCACAATCATACAATCACAATCATACAATCGCAATCATACAATCACAATCATACAATCACAATCATACATTCACTATCATACAATCACAATCATACAATGAAAATCATACAATGACAATCATGCGGTCACAATCATGCAATCACAATCATACAATCGCAATCATACAATCGCAATCATACAATCACAATCATACAATCACAACCATACAATCACAATCATACAATCACAATAATACTATCGCAATCATACAATCACAATCATACCATCACAATCATACAATCACAATCATACAATCATTATCATACAATCACAATCATACAATCACAATCATACAATCGCAATCATACAATCACAACCATACAATCACAATCATACAACCACAATCATACAATCACAATCATACAATCGCAATCATACAATCACAATCATACAATCACAATCATATAATCACAATCATACAATCACAATCATACAATCACAATCATACAATCACAAAAATACAATCATAATCATACAACCACAATCATACAGTCGCAATCATACAATCACAATCATACAATCATAATCATACAATCACAATCATACGATCGCAATCATACAATCACAATCATACCATCACAATCATACAATCAGAATCATACAATCATAATCATACAATTACAATCATACATCACAATCATACAATCACAATCATACAATCGAAATCATACAACTACAATCTCCCAAATACAATCATACAATCACAATCATAAAATCACAATCATACAATCACAATCATACAATCACAATCATACAATCACTATCATACAATCACAATCATACAATCACAATCATACAATCACAATCATACAATCACAATCATACAATCACAATCATACAATCACAATCATACAATCACAATCATACAATCACAATCATACAATCACAATCATACAATCACAATCATACAATCACAATCATACAATCGCAATCCTACAATTACAATCTCCAAAATACAATCTCCCAAATACAATCATACAATCACAATCATACAATCATAATCATACAATCACAATCATACAATCACAATCATACAATCACAGTCATACAATCACAATCTTACAATCACAATCATACTATCACAATCATACAATCACAATCATACAATCACAATCAAACAATCACAATCATACAATCACAATCCTACAATCACAATCGTACAATCACAATCGTACAATCACAATCGCACAATCACAATCATACCCTCACAATCATACGATCGCAATCATACAATCACAATCATACCATCACAATCATACAATCACAATCATACAATCACAATCATACAATCACAATCATACTATCACAATCATACAATCACAATCATGCAATCACAATCATACAATCACAATCGTACAATCACAATCGTACAATCACAATCGCACAATCACAATCATACAATCACAGTCATACAATCACAATCTTACAATCACAATCATACTATCACAATCATACAATCACAATCATACAATCACAATCATACAATCACAATCATACAATCACAATCATACAATCACAATCATACAATCACAATCATACAATCACAATCATACAATCGCAATCATACAATCGCAATCATACAATCACAATCATACAATCATATTCATACTCTCACAATCATACGATCGCAATCATACAATCACAATCATACCATCACAATCATACAATCACAATCATACAATCACAATCATACAATCACAATCATACTATCACAATCATGCAATCACAATCATGCAATCACAATCATACAATCACAATCATACAATCACAATCATACAATCACAATCATACTATCACAATCATACAATCGCAATCATACAATCACAATCATACAATCACAATCATACAATCACAATCATACAATCACAATCATACATTCAAAATAATGCAATCACAATCATACAATCACAATCATGCAATCACAATCATACAATCACAATCATACTATCACAATCATACAATCACAATCCTACAATCACAATCATACAATCAATATCATACAATCACAATCATACAATCACAATCATGTAATCACAATCATACAATCGCATTCATTTAATCGCAATCATACAATCACAATCATACAATCACAATCATACAATCACAATCATCCAATCACAATCATACAATCACAATCATACAATCACAATCATACAATCACAATCATACAATCACAATCATACAATCACAATCATACAATCACAAAAATACAATCATAATCATACAATCACAATGATACAATCGCAATCATACAATCACGATCATACAATCATAATCATACAATCACAATCATACGATCGCAATCATACAATCACAATCATACCATCACAATCATACAATCACAATCATACAATCATAATCATACAATTACAATCATACATCACAATCATACAATCACATTCATACAATCGCAATCATACAACTACAATCTCCCAAATACAATCATACAATCACAATCATACAATCACAATCATACAATCACAATCATACAATCACAATCATACAATCACAATCATACAATCACAATCATACAATCACAATCATACTATCACCATCATACAATCACAACCATACAATCACAATCATACAATCACAATCATACAATCACAATCATACAATCACAGTCATACAATCACAGTCATACAATCACAATCATACTATCACAATCATACAATCACAATCATACAATCGCAATCATACAATCGCAATCACACAATCACAATCATACAATTACAATCATACAGTCACAATCATACAATCACAATCATACAATCGCAATCATACAATCGCAATCATACTATCGCAATCATACAATCGCAATCATACCATCACAATCATACAGTCACAACCATACAATCATAATCATACAATCACAATCATACAATCATAATCATACAATCGCAATCATACAATCGCAATCATACAATCGCAATCATACAATCACAATCATACAATCACAATCATACAATCACAATCACACAATTACAATCATACAATCACAATCATACCATCACAATCATACAATCACAATCATACAATCACAATCATACAATCACAATCATACAATCACAATCATACAATCACAATCATAAAATCACAATCATACAATCACAATCATACAATCACAATCATACAATCGCAATCCTACAATTACAATCTCCAAAATACAATCTCCCAAATACAATCATACAATCACAATCATACAATCATAATCATACAATCACAATCATACAATCACAATCATACAATCACAGTCATACAATCACAATCTTACAATCACAATCATACTATCACAATCATACAATCACAATCATACAATCACAATCATACAATCACTATCATACATTCAAAATCATGCAATCACAATCACACAGTCACAATCATGCAATCACAATCATTCAATCATAATCATACAATCACAATCCTACAATCACAGTCATACAATCACAATCATACAATCACAATCATACAATCACAATCATACAATCACAATCATACAATCACAATCATACAATCACAATCATACAATCGCAATCCTACAATTACAATCTCCAAAATACAATCTCCCAAATACAATCATACAATCACAATCATACAATCATAATCATACAATCACAATCATACAATCACAATCATACAATCACAGTCATACAATCACAATCATACAATCACAATCATACAATCACAATCATACAATCACAATCATACAATCACAATCATACAATCACAATCATACAATCGCAATCATACAATCACAATCATACAATCATAATCATACCCTCACAATCATACGATCGCAATCATACAATCACAATCATACCATCACAATCATACAATCACAATCATACAATCATAATCATACAATTACAATCACACATCACAATCATACAATCACAATCATACAATCGAAATCATACAACTACAATCTCCCAAATACAATCATACAATCACAATCATACAATCACAATCATACAATCACAATCATACAATCACAATCATACAATCACAATCATACAATCACAATCATACAATCACAATCATACAATCACAATCATACAATCACAAAAATACAATCATAATCATACAACCACAATCATACAATCGCAATCATACAATCACAATCATACAATCATAATCATACAATCACAATCATACGATCGCAATCATACAATCACAATCATACCATCACAATCATACAATCAGAATCATACAATCATAATCATACAATTACAATCATACATCACAATCATACAATCACAATCATACAATCGCAATCATACAACTACAATCTCCCAAATACAATCATACAATCACAATCATACAATCACTATCATACAATCACAATCATACAATCACAATCATACAATCACAATCATACAATCACAATCATACAATCACAATCATACTATCACAATCATACAATCACAATCATACAATCACAATCATACAATCACATTCATACAATCACAGTCATACAATCACAATCTTACAATCACAATCATACAATCACAATCATACAATCACAATCGTACAATCACAATCGCACAATCACAATCATACAATCATAATCATACAATTACAATCATGCGATCACAATCATTCAATCATAATCATACAATCACAATCATACAATCACAATCATACAATCACAAAAATACAATCATAATCATACAACCACAATCATACAATCGCAATCATACAATCACAATCATACAATCATAATCATACAATCACAATCATACGATCGCAATCATACAATCACAATCATACCATCACAAGCATACAATCAGAATCATACAATCATAATCATACAATTACAATCATACACCACAATCATACAATCACAATCATACAATCGAAATCATACAACTACAATCTCCCAAATACAATCATACAATCACAATCATACAATCACTATCATACAATCACAATCATACAATCACAATCATACAATCACAATCATACAATCACAATCATACAATCACAATCATACAATCACAATCATACAATCACAATCATACAATCACAATCATAAAATCACAATCATACAATCACAATCATACAATCACAATCATACAATCGCAATCCTACAATTACAATCTCCAAAATACAATCTCACAAATACAATCATACAAACACAATCATACAATCATAATCATACAATCACAATCATACAATCACAATCATACAATCACAGTCATACAATCACAATCTTACAATCACAATCATACTATCACAATCATACAATCACAATCATACAATCACAATCATACAATCACTATCATACATTCAAAATCACGCAATCACAATCACACAGTCACAATCATGCAATCACAATCATTCAATCATAATCATACAATCACAATCCTGCAATCACAATCGTACAATCACAATCGTACAATCACAATCGCACAATCACAATCATACAATCACAGTCATACAATCACAATCTTACAATCACAATCATACTATCACAATCATACAATCACAATCATACAATCGCAATCATACAATCACAATCATACAATCACAATCATACAATCACAATCTTACAATCACAATCATACAATCACAATCATACAATCACAATCATACAATCACAATCATACAATCACAATCATACAATCACAATCATACAATCACAATCATACAATCACAATCATACAATCACAAAAATACAATCATAATCATACAATCACAATCATACAATCACAATCATACAATCACAATCATACAATCACAATCGTACAATCACAATCATACAATCACAATCATACAATCGCAATCCTACAATTACAATCTCCAAAATACAATCTCCCAAATACAATCATACAATCACAATCATACAATCATAATCATACAATCACAATCATACAATTACAATCATACAATCACAGTCATACAATCACAATCATACAATCACAATCATACAATCACAATCACACAATCACAATCATACAATCACAATCATACAATCACAATCATACAATCGCAATCTTACAATCACAATCATACAATCATAATCATACCCTCACAATCATACGATCGCAATCATACAATCACAATCATACCATCACAATCATACAATCACAATCATACAATCATAATCATACAATTACAATCACACATCACAATCATACAATCACAATCATACAATCGAAATCATACAACTACAATCTCCCAAATACAATCATACAATCACAATCATACAATCACAATCATACAATCACAATCATACAATCACAATCATACAATCACAATCATACAATCACAATCATACAATCACAATCATACAATCACAATCATACAATCGAAATCATACAACTACAATCTCCCAAATACAATCATACAATCACAATCATACAATCGCAATCATACAATCACAATCATACAATCACAATCATACAATCACAATCATACAATCACAATCATACAATCACAATCATACAATCACAAAAATACAATCATAATCATACAACCACAATCATACAATCGCAATCATACAATCACAATCATACAATCATAATCATACAATCACAATCATACGATCGCAATCATACAATCACAATCATACCATCACAATCATACAATCAGAATCATACAATCATAATCATACAATTACAATCATACATCACAATCATACAATCACAATCATACAATCGAAATCATACAACTACAATCTCCCAAATACAATCATACAATCACAATCATACAATCACTATCATACAATCACAATCATACAATCACAATCATACAATCACAATCATACAATCACAATCATACAATCACAATCATACTATCACAATCATACAATCACAATCATACAATCACAATCATACAATCACATTCATACAATCACAGTCATACAATCACAATCTTACAATCACAATCATACAATCACAATCATACAATCACAATCGTACAATCACAATCGCACAATCACAATCATACAATCATAATCATACAATTACAATCATGCGATCACAATCATTCAATCATAATCATACAATCACAATCATACAATCACAATCGTACAATCACAATCGCACAATCACAATCATACAATCACAATCATGCAATCACAATCATACAATCACAATCATACAATCACAGTCATACAATCACAATCATACAATCACAATCATACAATCACTATCATACAATCACAATCATACAATCACAATCATACAATCACAATCATACAATCACAATCATACAATCACAATCATACTATCACAATCATGCAATCACAATCATACAATCACAATCATACAATCACATTCATACAATCACAGTCATACAATCACAATCATACTATCACAATCATACAATCACAATCATACAATCACAATCATACAATCGAAATCATACAACTACAATCTCCCAAATACAATCATACAATCACAATCATACAATCACAATCATACAATCACAATCATACAATCACAATCATACAATCACAATCATACAATCACAATCATACAATCACAATCATACAATCGAAATCATACAACTACAATCTCCCAAATACAATCATACAATCACAATCATACAATCACAATCATACAATCACAATCATACAATCACAATCATACAATCACAATCATACAATCACAAAAATACAATCATAATCATACAACCACAATCATACAATCGCAATCATACAATCACAATCATACAATCATAATCATACAATCACAATCATACAATCACAATCATACAATCACAAAAATACAATCATAATCATACAACCACAATCATACAATCGCAATCATACAATCACAATCATACAATCACAATCATACAATCACAATCATACAATCACAATCATACTATCACAATCATACAATCACAATCATACAATCGAAATCATACAACTACAATCTCCCAAATACAATCATACAATCACAATCATACAATCACAATCATAAAATCACAATCATACAATCACAATCATACAATCGCAATCATACAATCACAATCATACAATCACAATCATACATTCACTATCATACAATCACAATCATACAATGAAAATCATACAATGACAATCATGCGGTCACAATCATGCAATCACAATCATACAATCGCAATCATACCATCACAATCATACAATCACAATCATACAATCATTATCATACAATCACAATCATACAATCACAATCATACAATCGCAATCATACAATCACAACCATACAATCACAATCATACAACCACAATCATACAATCACAATCATACAATCGCAATCATACAATCACAATCATACAATCACAATCATACAATCACAATCATACAATCACAATCATACAATCACAATCATACAATCACAATCATACAATCACAAAAATACAATCATAATCATACAACCACAATCATACAATCGCAATCATACAATCACAATCATACAATCATAATCATACAATCACAATCATACGATCGCAATCATACAATCACAATCATACCATCACAATCATACAATCAGAATCATACAATCATAATCATACAATTACAATCATACATCACAATCATACAATCACAATCATACAATCGAAATCATACAACTACAATCTCCCAAATACAATCATACAATCACAATCATACAATCACAAAAATACAATCATAATCATACAACCACAATCATACAATCGCAATCATACAATCACAATCATACAATCATAATCATACAATCACAATCATACGATCGCAATCATACAATCACAATCATACCATCACAATCATACAATCAGAATCATACAATCATAATCATACAATTACAATCATACATCACAATCATACAATCACAATCATACAATCGAAATCATACAACTACAATCTCCCAAATACAATCATACAATCACAATCATACAATCACTATCATACAATCACAATCATACAATCACAATCATACAATCACAATCATACAATCACAATCATACAATCACAATCATACAATCACAATCATAAAATCACAATCATACAATCACAATCATACAATCACAATCATACAATCGCAATCCTACAATTACAATCTCCAAAATACAATCTCCCAAATACAATCATACAAACACAATCATACAATCATAATCATACAATCACAATCATACAATCACAATCATACAATCACAGTCATACAATCACAATCTTACAATCACAATCATACTATCACAATCATACAATCACAATCATACAATCACAATCATACAATCACTATCATACATTCAAAATCATGCAATCACAATCACACAGTCACAATCATGCAATCACAATCATTCAATCATAATCATACAATCACAATCCTGCAATCACAATCGTACAATCACAATCGTACAATCACAATCGCACAATCACAATCATACAATCACAGTCATACAATCACAATCTTACAATCACAATCATACTATCACAATCATACAATCACAATCATACAATCGCAATCATACAATCACAATCATACAATCACAATCATACAATCACAATCTTACAATCACAATCATACAATCACAATCATACAATCACAATCATACAATCACAATCATACAATCACAATCATACAATCACAATCATACAATCACAATCATACAATCACAATCATACAATCACAATCATACAATCACAAAAATACAATCATAATCATACAATCACAATCATACAATCACAATCATACAATCACAATCATACAGTCACAATCGTACAATCACAATCATACAATCACAATCATACAATCGCAATCCTACAATTACAATCTCCAAAATACAATCTCCCAAATACAATCATACAATCACAATCATACAATCATAATCATACAATCACAATCATACAATCACAATCATACAATCACAGTCATACAATCACAATCATACAATCACAATCATACAATCACAATCACACAATCACAATCATACAATCACAATCATACAATCGAAATCATACAACTACAATCTCCCAAATACAATCATACAATCACAATCATACAATCACAATCATACAATCACAATCATACAATCACAATCATACAATCACAATCATACAATCACAATCATACAATCACAATCATACAATCGAAATCATACAACTACAATCTCCCAAATACAATCATACAATCACAATCATACAATCACAATCATACAATCACAATCATACAATCACAATCATACAATCACAATCATACAATCACAAAAATACAATCATAATCATACAACCACAATCATACAATCGCAATCATACAATCACAATCATACAATCATAATCATACAATCACAATCATACAATCACAATCATACAATCACAAAAATACAATCATAATCATACAACCACAATCATACAATCGCAATCATACAATCACAATCATACAATCACAATCATACAATCACAATCATACAATCACAATTATACTATCACAATCATACAATCACAATCATACAATCGAAATCATACAACTACAATCTCCCAAATACAATCATACAATCACAATCATACAATCACAATCATACAATCACAATCATACAATCACAATCATACAATCGCAATCATACAATCACAATCATACAATCACAATCATACATTCACTATCATACAATCACAATCATACAATGAAAATCATACAATGACAATCATGCGGTCACAATCATGCAATCACAATCATACAATCGCAATCATACAATCGCAATCATACAATCACAATCATACAATCACAACCATACAATCACAATCATACAATCACAATAATACTATCGCAATCATACAATCACAATCATACCATCACAATCATACAATCACAATCATACAATCATTATCATACAATCACAATCATACAATCACAATCATACAATCGCAATCATACAATCACAACCATACAATCACAATCATACAACCACAATCATACAATCACAATCATACAATCGCAATCATACAATCACAATCATACAATCACAATCATACAATCACAATCATACAATCACAATCATACAATCACAATCATACAATCACAAAAATACAATCATAATCATACAACCACAATCATACAATCGCAATCATACAATCACAATCATACAATCATAATCATACAATCACAATCATACGATCGCAATCATACAATCACAATCATACCATCACAATCATACAATCAGAATCATACAATCATTATCATACAATCACAATCATACAATCACAATCATACAATCGCAATCATACAATCACAACCATACAATCACAATCATACTATCACAGTCATACAATCACAATCATACAATCACAATCATACAATCACATTCATACAATCACAGTCATACAATCACAATCTTACAATCACAATCATACAATCACAATCATACAATCACAATCGTACAATCACAATCGCACAATCACAATCATACAATCATAATCATACAATTACAATCATGCGATCACAATCATTCAATCATAATCATACAATCACAATCATACAATCACAATCGTACAATCACAATCGCACAATCACAATCATACAATCACAATCATACAATCACAATCATACAATCACAATCATACAATCACAATCATACAATCACAATCATACAATCACAATCATACAATCACTATCATACAATCACAATCCTACAATCACAATCATACAATCACATTCATACAATAACAATCATACATTCACAATCATACAATCACAATCATACAATGAAAATCATACAATGACAATCATACGGTCACAATCATGCAATCACAATCATACAATCGCAGTCATACAATCGCAATCATACAATCACAATCATACAATCACAACCATACAATCACAATCAGACAATCACAATAATACTATCGCAATCATACAATCACAATCATACCATCACAATCATACAATCACAATTATACAATCATTATCATACAATCACAATCATACAATCACAATCATACAATCGCAATCATACAATCACAACCATACAATCACAATCATACAATCACAATCATACTATCGCCATCATACAATCACAATCATACCATCACAATCATACAATCACAATCATACAATCATAATCATACAATCACAATCATACAATCACAATCATACAATCACAATCATGCAATCACAGTCATACAATCAGAATCATACAATCACAATCATACAATCACAATCATACAATCACAATCATACAATCGCAATCATACAATTACAATCACCCAAATACAATCGTACAATCACAATCATACAATCACAACCATACAATCACAATAATACAGTCACCAGCATACAATCGCAATCATAAAATCGCAATCATACAATTACAATCTCTCAAATACAATCACACAATCACAATCATACAATCACAATCATACAATCGGAATCATACAATCGCAATCATACAATCACAACAATACAATCACGATCATACAATCACAATCGTACAATCACAACCATACTATCACAATCATACAATCACAATAATACAATCGCAATCGTACAATCGCAATCGAACAATCACAATCATATAATCACAATCATACAATTACAATCATACAATCACAATCATACAATCGAAATCATACAACTACAATCTCCCAAATACAATCATACAATCACTATCATACAATCACAATCATACAATCACAATCATACAATCACAATCATACAATCACAATCATACAATCACAATCATACTATCACAATCATACAATCACAATCATACAATAACAATCATACAATCACATTCACACAATCACAGTCATACAATCACAATCTTACAATCACAATCATACAATCACAATCATACAATCACAATCGTACAATCACAATCGCACAATCACAATCATACAATCATAATCATACAATTACAATCATCCGATCACAATCATTCAATCATAATCATACAATCACAATCATACAATCACAATCGTACATTCACAATCGCACAATCACAATCATACAATCACAATCATACAATCACAATCATACAATCACAATCATACAATCACAATCATACAATCACAATCATACAATCACAATCATACAATCACAATCATACAATCACAATCATACAATCACAATCATACAATCACAACCATACAATCACAATCATACAATCACAATAATACTATCGCAATCATACAATCACAATCATACAATCACAATCATACAATCACAATCGTACAATCACAATCGCACAATCACAATCATACAATCATAATCATACAATTACAATCATCCGATCACAATCATTCAATCATAATCATACAATCACAATCCTATAATCACAATCATACAATCACAATCATACAATCACAATCATACATTCACAATCATACAATCACAATCATACAATGAAAATCATACAATGACAATCATACGGTCACAATCATGCAATCACAATCATACAATCGCAATCATACAATCGCAATCGTACAATCACAATCATACAATCACAACCATACAATCACAATCATACAATCACAATAATACTATCGCAATCATACAATCACAATCATACCATCACAATCATACAATCACAATCATACAATCATTATCATACAATCACAATCATACAATCACAATCATACAATCGCAATCATACAATCACAACCATACAATCACAATTATACAATCACAATCATACTATCGCCATCATACAATCACAATCATACCATCACAATCATACAATCACAATCATACAATCATAATCATACAATCACAATCATACAATCACAATCATACAATCACAATCATGCAATCACAGTCATACAATCAGAATCATACAATCATAATCATACAATCACAATGATACAATCGCAATCATACAATCACGATCATACAATCATAATCATACAATCACAATCATACGATCGCAATCATACAATCACAATCATACCATCACAATCATACAATCACAATCATACAATCATAATCATACAATTACAATCATACATCACAATCATACAATCACAATCATACAATCACAACAATACAATCACGATCATACAATCACAATCGTACAATCACAACCATACTATCACAATCATACAATCACAATAATACAATCGCAATCATACAATCACAATCATACAATCACAATCATACAATCACAATCATACAATCGCAATCCTACAATTACAATCTCCAAAATACAATCTCCCAAATACAATCATACAATCACAATCATACAATCATAATCATACAATCACAATCATACAATCACAATCATACAATCACAGTCATACAATCACAATCTTACAATCACAATCATACTATCACAATCATACAATCACAATCATACAATCACAATCATACAATCACTATCATACATTCAAAATCATGCAATCACAATCACACAGTCACAATCATGCAATCACAATCATTCAATCATAATCATACAATCACAATCCTACAATCACAATCGTACAATCACAATCGTACAATCAAAATCGCACAATCACAATCATACAATCACAGTCATACAATCACAATCTTACAATCACAATCATACTATCACAATCATACAATCACAATCATACAATCGCAATCATACAATCACAATCATACAATCACAATCATACAACCACAATCATACAATCACAATCATACAATCACAATCATACAATCACAATCATACAATCACAATCATACAATCACAATCATACAATCACAATCATACAATCACAAAAATACAATCATAATCATACAATCACAATCATACAATCACAATCATACAATCACAATCATACAATCACAATCATACAATCGCAATCCTACAATTACAATCTCCAAAATACAATCTCCCAAATACAATCATACAATCACAATCATACAATCATAATCATACAATCACAATCATACAATCACAATCATACAATCACAGTCATACAATCACAATCATACAATCACAATCATACAATCACAATCATACAATCACAATCATACAATCACAATCATACAATCACAATCATACAATCACAATCATACAATCGCAATCATACAATCACAATCATACAATCATAATCATACCCTCACAATCATACGATCGCAATCATACAATCACAATCATACCATCACAATCATACAATCACAATCATACAATCATAATCATACAATTACAATCATACATCACAATCATACAATCACAATCATACAATCGAAATCATACAACTACAATCTCCCAAATACAATCATACAATCACAATCATACAATCACAATCATACAATCACAATCATACAATCACAATCATACAATCGCAATCATACAATCACAATCATACAATCACAATCATACAATCACAATCATACCATCACAATCATACAATCACAATCATACAATCATAATCAAACAATTACAATCATACATCACAATCATACAATCACAATCATACAATCGAAATCATACAACTACAATCTCCCAAATACAATCATACAATCACAATCATACAATCACAATCATACAATCACAATCATACAATCACAATCATACAATCGCAATCATACAATCACAATCATACAATCACAATCATACAATCACAATCATACAATCACAATCATACAATCACAATCATACAATCACAATCATACAATCACAAAAATACAATCATAATCATACAACCACAATCATACAATCGCAATCATACAATCACAATCATACAATCATAATCATACAATCATAATCATACGATCACAATCATACGATCGCAATCATACAATGAAAATCATACAATGACAATCATACGGTCACAATCATGCAATCACAATCATACAATCGCAATCATACAATCGCAATCATACAATCACAATCATACAATCACAATCATACAATCACAATCATACAATCACAATCATACAATCACTATCATACAATCACAATCCTACAATCACAATCATACAATCACAATCATACAATCACAATCATACATTCACAATCATACAATCACAATCATACAATGAAAATCATACAATGACAATCATACGGTCACAATCATGCAATCACAATCATACAATCACAATCATACAATCACAATCGTACAATCACAATCGCACAATCACTATCATACAATCACAATCATACAATCACAATCAAACAATCACAATCATACAATCACAATCATACTATCACAATCATACAATCACAATCATACAATCACAATCATACAATCACAATCATACAATCACAATCATACAATCACAATCATACAATAACAATCATACAATCACATTCACAAAATCACAGTCATACAATCACAATCTTACAATCACAATCATACAATCACAATCATACAATCACAATCATACAATCACAATCATACAATTACAATCATACAATCACAATCATACTATCACAATCATACAATCACAATCATACAATAACAATCATACAATCACATTCACACAATCACAGTCATACAATCACAATCTTACAATCACAATCATACAATCACAATCATACAATCACAATCGTACAATCACAATCGCACAATCACAATCATACAATCATAATCATACAATTACAATCATGCGATCACAATCATTCAATCATAATCATACAATCACAATCATACAATCACAATCGTACAATCACAATCGCACAATCACAATCAAACAATCACAATCATACAATCACAATCATACAATCACAATCATACAATCACAATCATACAATCACAATCATACAATCACTATCATACAATCACAATCCTATAATCACAATCATACAATCACAATCATACAATCACAATCATACATTCACAATCATACAATCACAATCATACAATCATAATCATACAATTACAATCATGCGATCACAATCATTCAATCATAATCATACAATCACAATCATACAATCACAATCGTACAATCACAATCGCACAATCACAATCAAACAATCACAATCATACAATCACAATCATACAATCACAATCATACAATCACAATCATACAATCACAATCATACAATCACTATCATACAATCACAATCCTATAATCACAATCATACAATCACAATCATACAATCACAATCATACATTCACAATCATACAATCACAATCATACAATGAAAATCATACAATGACAATCATACGGTCACAATCATGCAATCACAATCATACAATCGCAATCATACAATCGCAATCATACAATCACAATCATACAATCACAACCATACAATCACAATCATACAATCACAATAATACTATCGCAATCATACAATCACAATCATACCATCACAATCATACAATCACAATCATACAATCATTATCATACAATCACAATCATACAATCACAATCATACAATCGCAATCATACAATCTCAACCATACAATCACAATTATACAATCACAATCATACTATCGCCATCATACAATCACAATCATACCATCACAATCATACAATCACAATCATACAATCATAATCATACAATCACAATCATACAATCACAATCATACAATCACAATCATGCAATCACAGTCATACAATCAGAATCATACAATCATAATCATACAATCACAATGATACAATCGCAATCATACAATCACGATCATACAATCATAATCATACAATCATAATCATACGATCGCAATCATACAATCACAATCATACCATCACAATCATACAATCACAATCATACAATCATAATCATACAATTACAATCATACATCACAATCATACAATCACATTCATACAATCGCAATCATACAACTACAATCTCCCAAATACAATCATACAATCACAATCATACAATTACAATCATACAGTCACAATCATACAGTCACAATCATACAATCACAATCATACAATCGCAATCATACTATCGCAATCATACAATCCAAATCATACCATCACAATCATACAGTCACAACCATACAATCACAATCATACAATCACAATCATACAATCACAATCATACAATCACAATCATACAATCACAATCATACAATCACAATCATACAATCACAATCATACAGTCACAATCATACAATCACAATCATACAATCGCAATCCTACAATTACAATCTCCAAAATACAATCTCCCAAATACAATCATACAGTCACAACCATACAATCACAATCATACAATCACAATCATACAATCACAATCATACAATCACAATCATACAATCACAATCATACAATCACAATCATACAATCACAATCATACAATCACAATCATACAATCACAGGCATACAATCACAACCTTACAGTCACAATCATACTATCACAATCATACAATCACAATCATACAATCACAATCATACAATGACTATCATACATTCAAAATCATGCAATCACAATCACACAGTCACAATCATGCAATCACAATCATTCAATCATAATCATACAATCACAATCCTACAATCACAATCGTACAATCACAATCGTACAATCAAAATCGCACAATCACAATCATACAATCACAGTCATACAATCACAATCTTACAATCACAATCATACTATCACAATCATACAATCACAATCATACAATCGCAATCATACAATCACAATCATACAATCACAATCATACAACCACAATCATACAATCACAATCATACAATCACAATCATACAATCACAATCATACAATCACAATCATACAATCACAAAAATACAATCATAATCATACAATCACAATCATACAATCACAATCATACAATCACAATCATACAATCACAATCATACAATCGCAATCCTACAATTACAATCTCCAAAATACAATCTCCCAAATACAATCATACAATCACAATCATACAATCATAATCATACAATCACAATCATACAATCACAATCATACAATCACAGTCATACAATCACAATCATACAATCACAATCATACAATCACAATCATACAATCACAATCATACAATCACAATCATACAATCACTATCATACATTCACAATCATACAATCACAATCATACAATGAAAATCATACAATGACAATCATACGGTCACAATCATGCAATCACAATCATACAATCGCAATCATACAATCGCAATCATACAATCACAATCATACAATCACAACCATACAATCACAATCATACAATCACAATAATACTATCGCAATCATACAATCACAATCATACCATCACAATCATACAATCACAATTATACAATCATTATCATACAATCACAATCATACAATCACAATCATACAATCGCAATCATACAATCACAACCATACAATCAGAATCATACAATCACAATCATACTATCGCCATCATACAATCACAATCATACCATCACAATCATACAATTACAATCATACAATCATAATCATACAATCACAATCATACAATCACAATCATACAATCACAATCATGCAATCACAGTCATACAATCAGAATCATACAATCACAATCATACAATCACAATCATACAATCGCAATCATACAATTACAATCACCCAAATACAATCGTACAATCACAATCATACAATCACAACCATACAATCACAATAATACAGTCACCAGCATACAATCGCAATCATAAAATCGCAATCATACAATTACAATCTCTCAAATACAATCACACAATCACAATCATACAATCACAATCATACAATCGGAATCATACAATCACAATCATACAATCACAACAATACAATCACGATCATACAATCACAATCGTACAATCACAACCATACTATCACAATCATACAATCACAATAATACAATCGCAATCGTACAATCGCAATCGAACAATCACAATCATACAATCACAATCATACAATCACAATCATACAATCACAATCATACAATCACAATCATACAATCGAAATCATACAACTACAATCTCCCAAATACAATCATACAATCACTATCATACGATCACAATCATACAATCACAATCATACAATCACAATCATACTATCACAATCATACAATCACAATCATACAATCACAATCATACAATCACATTCACACAATCACAGTCATACAATCACAATCTTACAATCACAATCATACAATCACAATCATACAATCACAATCGTACAATCACAATCGCACAATCACAATCACACAATCATAATCATACAATTACAATCATGCGATCACAATCATTCAATCATAATCATACAATCACAATCATACAATCACAATCGTACAATCACAATCGCACAATCACAATCATACAATCACAATCATACAATCACAATCATACAATCACAATCATACAATCACAATCATACAATCACAATCATACAATCACAATCATACAATCACAATCATACAATCGCAATCATACAATCACAATCATACAATCACAATCATACAATCGCAATCCTACAATTACAATCTCCAAAATACAATCTCCCAAATACAATCATACAGTCACAACCATACAATCACAATCATACAATCACAATCATACAATCACAATCATACAATCACAATCATACAATCACAATCATACAATCACAATCATACAATCACAATCATACAATCACAGGCATACAATCACAACCTTACAGTCACAATCATACTATCACAATCATACAATCACAATCATACAATCACAATCATACAATGACTATCATACATTCAAAATCATGCAATCACAATCACACAGTCACAATCATGCAATCACAATCATTCAATCATAATCATACAATCACAATCCTACAATCACAATCGTACAATCACAATCGTACAATCAAAATCGCACAATCACAATCATACAATCACAGTCATACAATCACAATCTTACAATCACAATCATACTATCACAATCATACAATCACAATCATACAATCGCAATCATACAATCACAATCATACAATCACAATCATACAACCACAATCATACAATCACAATCATACAATCACAATCATACAATCACAATCATACAATCACAATCATACAATCACAAAAATACAATCATAATCATACAATCACAATCATACAATCACAATCATACAATCACAATCATACAATCACAATCATACAATCGCAATCATACAATCGCAATCCTACAATTACAATCTCCAAAATACAATCTCCCAAATACAATCATACAATCACAATCATACAATCATAATCATACAATCACAATCATACAATCACAATCATACAATCACAGTCATACAATCACAATCATACAATCACAATCATACAATCACAATCATACAATCACAATCATACAATCACAATCATACAATCACAATCATACAATCGCAATCATACAATCACAATCATACAATCATAATCATACCCTCACAATCATACGATCGCAATCATACAATCACAATCATACCATCACAATCATACAATCACAATCATACAATCATAATCATACAATTACAATCATACATCACAATCATACAATCACAATCATACAATCGAAATCATAAAACTACAATCTCCCAAATACAATCATAAAATCACAATCATACAATCACAATCATACAATCACAATCATACAATCACAATCATACAATCGCAATCATACAATCACAATCATACAATCACAATCATACAATCACAATCATACAATCACAATCATACAATCACAATCATACAATCACAAAAATACAATCATAATCATACAACCACAATCATACAATCGCAATCATACAATCACAATCATACAATCATAATCATACAATCACAATCATACGATCGCAATCATACAATCACAATCATACCATCACAATCATACAATCAGAATCATACAATCATAATCATACAATTACAATCATACATCACAATCATACAATCACAATCATACAATCGAAATCATACAACTACAATCTCCCAAATACAATCATACAATCACAATCATACAATCACTATCATACAATCACAATAATACAATCACAATCATACAATCACAATCATACAATCACAATCATACAATCACAATCATACTATCACATTCATACAATCACAATCATACAATCGAAATCATACAACTACAATCTCCCTAATACAATCATACAATCACAATCATACAATCACAATCATACAATCACAATCATACAATCACAATCATACAATCGCAATCATACAATCACAATCATACAATCACAATCATACATTCACTATCATACAATCAGAATCATACAATGAAAATCATACAATGACAATCATGCGGTCACAATCATGCAATCACAATCATACAATCGCAATCATACAATCGCAATCATACAATCACAATCATACAATCACAACCATACAATCACAATCATACAATCACAATAATACTATCGCAATCATACAATCACAATCATACCATCACAATCATACAATCACAATCGTACAATCATTATCATACAATCACAATCATACAATCACAATCATACAATCGCAATCATACAATCACAACCATACAATCACAATCATACAATCACAATCATACAATCGCAATCATACAATCGCAATCATACAATCACAATCATACAATCACAATCATACAATCGCAATCATACAATCACAATCATACAATCACAATCATACAATCACAATCATACAATCACAATCATACAATCACAAAAATACAATCATAATCATACAACCACAATCATACAATCGCAATCATACAATCACAATCATACAATCATAATCATACAATCACAATCATACGATCGCAATCATACAATCACAATCATACCATCACAATCATACAATCAGAATCATACAATCATAATCATACAATTACAATCATACATCACAATCATACAATCACAATCATACAATCGAAATCATACAACTACAATCTCCCAAATACAATCATACAATCACAATCATACAATCACTATCATACAATCACAATCATACAATCACAATCATACAATCACAATCATACAATCACAATCATACAATCACAATCATACAATCACTATCATACATTCACAATCATACAATCACAATCATACAATGAAAATCATACAATGACAATCATACGGTCACAATCATGCAATCACAATCATACAATCGCAATCATACAATCGCAATCATACAATCACAATCATACAATCACAACCATACAATCACAATCATACAATCACAATAATACTATCGCAATCATACAATCACAATCATACAATCACAATCATACAATCATTATCATACAATCACAATCATACAATCACAATCATACAATCGCAATCATACAATCACAACCATACAATCACAATTATACAATCACAATCATACTATCGCCATCATACAATCACAATCATACCATCACAATCATACAATCACAATCATACAATCATAATCATACAATCACAATCATACAATCACAATCATACAATCACAATCGCACAATCACAATCATACAATCATAATCATACAATTACAATCATGCGATCACAATCATTCAATCATAATCATACAATCACAATCATACAATCACAATCGTACAATCACAATCGCACAATCACAATCATACAATCACAATCATACAATCACAATCATACAATCACAATCATACAATCACAATCATACAATCACAATCATACAATCACAATCATACAATCACAATCATACAATCACTATCATACAATCACAATCCTATAATCACAATCATACAATCACAATCATACAATCACAATCATACATTCACAATCATACAATCACAATCATACAATGAAAATCATACAATGACAATCATACGGTCACAATCATGCAATCACAATCATACAATCGCAATCATACAATCGCAATCATACAATCACAATCATACAATCACAACCATACAATCACAATCATACAATCACAATAATACTATCGCAATCATACAATCACAATCATACCATCACAATCATACAATCACAATCATACAATCATTATCATACAATCACAATCATACAATCACAATCATACAATCGCAATCATACAATCACAACCATACAATCACAATTATACAATCACAATCATACTATCGCCATCATACAATCACAATCATACCATCACAATCATACAATCACAATCATACAATCATAATCATACAATCACAATCATACAATCACAATCATACAATCACAATCATGCAATCACAGTCATACAATCAGAATCATACAATCATAATCATACAATCACAATGATACAATCGCAATCATACAATCACGATCATACAATCATAATCATACAATCATAATCATACGATCGCAATCATACAATCACAATCATACCATCACAATCATACAATCACAATCATACAATCATAATCATACAATTACAATCATACATCACAATCATACAATCACATTCATACAATCGCAATCATACAACTACAATCTCCCAAATACAATCATACAATCACAATCATACAATCACAATCATACAATCACAATCATACTATCACCATCATACAATCACAACCATACAATCACAATCATACAATCACAATCATACAATCACAGTCATACAATCACAATCTTACAATCACAATCATACAATCACAATCATACAATCACAATCATACAATCACAGTCATACAATCACAGTCATACAATCACAATCATACTATCACAATCATACAATCACACTCATACAATCACAATCATACAATCGCAATCATACAATCGCAATCACACAATCACAATCATACAATTACAATCATACAGTCACAATCATACAGTCACAATCATACAATCACAATCATACAATCGCAATCATACTATCGCAATCATACAATCCAAATCATACCATCACAATCATACAGTCACAACCATACAATCACAATCATACAATCACAATCATACAATCACAATCATACAATCACAATCATACAATCACAATCATACAATCACAATCATACAATCACAATCATACAATCACAATCATACAATCGCAATCCTACAATTACAATCTCCAAAATACAATCTCCCAAATACAATCATACAGTCACAACCATACAATCACAATCATACAATCACAATCATACAATCACAATCATACAATCACAATCATACAATCACAATCATACAATCACAATCATACAATCACAATCATACAATCACAGGCATACAATCACAACCTTACAGTCACAATCATACTATCACAATCATACAATCACAATCATACAATCACAATCATACAATGACTATCATACATTCAAAATCATGCAATCACAATCACACAGTCACAATCATGCAATCACAATCATTCAATCATAATCATACAATCACAATCCTACAATCACAATCGTACAATCACAATCGTACAATCAAAATCGCACAATCACAATCATACAATCACAGTCATACAATCACAATCTTACAATCACAATCATACTATCACAATCATACAATCACAATCATACAATCGCAATCATACAATCACAATCATACAATCACAATCATACAACCACAATCATACAATCACAATCATACAATCACAATCATACAATCACAATCATACAATCACAATCATACAATCACAAAAATACAATCATAATCATACAATCACAATCATACAATCACAATCATACAATCACAATCATACAATCACAATCATACAATCGCAATCCTACAATTACAATCTCCAAAATACAATCTCCCAAATACAATCATACAATCACAATCATACAATCATAATCATACAATCACAATCATACAATCACAATCATACAATCACAGTCATACAATCACAATCATACAATCACAATCATACAATCACAATCATACAATCACAATCATACAATCACAATCATACAATCACAATCATACAATCGCAATCATACAATCACAATCATACAATCATAATCATACCCTCACAATCATACGATCGCAATCATACAATCACAATCATACCATCACAATCATACAATCACAATCACACAATCACAATCATACAATCACAATCATACAATCACAATCATACAATCACAATCATACAATCACAATCATACAATCACAAAAATACAATCATAATCATACAACCACAATCATACAATCGCAATCATACAATCACAATCATACAATCATAATCATACAATCACAATCATACGATCGCAATCATACAATCACAATCATACCATCACAATCATACAATCAGAATCATACAATCATAATCATACAATTACAATCATACATCACAATCATACAATCACAATCATACAATCGAAATCATACAACTACAATCTCCCAAATACAATCATACAATCACAATCATACAATCACTATCATACAATCACAATCATACAATCACAATCATACAATCACAATCATACAATCACAATCATACAATCACAATCATACAATCACTATCATATATTCACAATCATACAATCACAATCATACAATGAAAATCATACAATGACAATCATACGGTCACAATCATGCAATCACAATCATACAATCGCAATCATACAATCGCAATCATACAATCACAATCATACAATCACAACCATACAATCACAATCATACAATCACAATAATACTATCGCAATCATACAATCACAATCATACCATCACAATCATACAATCACAATTATACAATCATTATCATACAATCACAATCATACAATCACAATCATACAATCGCAATCATACAATCACAACCATACAATCAGAATCATACAATCACAATCATACTATCGCCATCATACAATCACAATCATACCATCACAATCATACAATTACAATCATACAATCACAAAAATACAATCATAATCATACAATCACAATCATACAATCACAATCATACAATCACAATCATACAATCACAATCATACAATCGCAATCCTACAATTACAATCTCCAAAATACAATCTCCCAAATACAATCATACAATCACAATCATACAATCATAATCATACAATCACAATCATACAATCACAATCATACAATCACAGTCATACAATCACAATCATACAATCACAATCATACAATCACAATCATACAATCACAATCATACAATCACAATCATACAATCACAATCATACAATCGCAATCATACAATCACAATCATACAATCATAATCATACCCTCACAATCATACGATCGCAATCATACAATCACAATCATACCATCACAATCATACAATCACAATCACACAATCACAATCATACAATCACAATCATACAATCACAATCATACAATCACAATCATACAATCACAATCATACAATCACAAAAATACAATCATAATCATACAACCACAATCATACAATCGCAATCATACAATCACAATCATACAATCATAATCATACAATCACAATCATACGATCGCAATCATACAATCACAATCATACCATCACAATCATACAATCAGAATCATACAATCATAATCATACAATTACAATCATACATCACAATCATACAATCACAATCATACAATCGAAATCATACAACTACAATCTCCCAAATACAATCATACAATCACAATCATACAATCACTATCATACAATCACAATCATACAATCACAATCATACAATCACAATCATACAATCACAATCATACAATCACAATCATACAATCACTATCATATATTCACAATCATACAATCACAATCATACAATGAAAATCATACAATGACAATCATACGGTCACAATCATGCAATCACAATCATACAATCGCAATCATACAATCGCAATCATACAATCACAATCATACAATCACAACCATACAATCACAATCATACAATCACAATAATACTATCGCAATCATACAATCACAATCATACCATCACAATCATACAATCACAATTATACAATCATTATCATACAATCACAATCATACAATCACAATCATACAATCGCAATCATACAATCACAACCATACAATCAGAATCATACAATCACAATCATACTATCGCCATCATACAATCACAATCATACCATCACAATCATACAATTACAATCATACAATCATAATCATACAATCACAATCATACAATCACAATCATACAATCACAATCATGCAATCACAGTCATACAATCAGAATCATACAATCACAATCATACAATCACAATCATACAATCGCAATCATACAATTACAATCACCCAAATACAATCGTACAATCACAATCATACAATCACAACCATACAATCACAATAATACAGTCACCAGCATACAATCGCAATCATAAAATCGCAATCATACAATTACAATCTCTCAAATACAATCACACAATCACAATCATACAATCACAATCATACAATCGGAATCATACAATCACAATCATACAATCACAACAATACAATCACGATCATACAATCACAATCGTACAATCACAACCATACTATCACAATCATACAATCACAATAATACAATCGCAATCGTACAATCGCAATCGAACAATCACAATCATACAATCACAATCATACAATCACAATCATACAATCACAATCATACAATCACAATCATACAATCGAAATCATACAACTACAATCTCCCAAATACAATCATACAATCACTATCATACGATCACAATCATACAATCACAATCATACAATCACAATCATACTATCACAATCATACAATCACAATCATACAATCACAATCATACAATCACATTCACACAATCACAGTCATACAATCACAATCTTACAATCACAATCATACAATCACAATCATACAATCACAATCGTACAATCACAATCGCACAATCACAATCACACAATCATAATCATACAATTACAATCATGCGATCACAATCATTCAATCATAATCATACAATCACAATCATACAATCACAATCGTACAATCACAATCGCACAATCACAATCATACAATCACAATCATACAATCACAATCATACAATCACAATCATACAATCACAATCATACAATCACAATCATACAATCACAATCATACAATCACAATCATACAATCGCAATCATACAATCACAATCATACAATCACAATCATACAATCGCAATCCTACAATTACAATCTCCAAAATACAATCTCCCAAATACAATCATACAGTCACAACCATACAATCACAATCATACAATCACAATCATACAATCACAATCATACAATCACAATCATACAATCACAATCATACAATCACAATCATACAATCACAATCATACAATCACAATCATACAATCACAGGCATACAATCACAACCTTACAGTCACAATCATACTATCACAATCATACAATCACAATCATACAATGACTATCATACATTCAAAATCATGCAATCACAATCACACAGTCACAATCATGCAATCACAATCATTCAATCATAATCATACAATCACAATCCTACAATCACAATCGTACAATCACAATCGTACAATCAAAATCGCACAATCACAATCATACAATCACAGTCATACAATCACAATCTTACAATCACAATCATACTATCACAATCATACAATCACAATCATACAATCGCAATCATACAATCACAATCATACAATCACAATCATACAACCACAATCATACAATCACAATCATACAATCACAATCATACAATCACAATCATACAATCACAATCATACAATCACAAAAATACAATCATAATCATACAATCACAATCATACAATCACAATCATACAATCACAATCATACAATCACAATCACACAATCGCAATCCTACAATTACAATCTCCAAAATACAATCTCCCAAATACAATCATACAATCACAATCATACAATCATAATCATACAATCACAATCATACAATCACAATCATACAATCACAGTCATACAATCACAATCATACAATCACAATCATACAATCACAATCATACAATCACAATCATACAATCACAATCATACAATCACAATCATACAATCGCAATCATACAATCACAATCATACAATCACAATCATACAATCACAATCATACAATCACAATCATACAATCACAATCATACAATCACAAAAATACAATCATAATCATACAACCACAATCATACAATCGCAATCATACAATCACAATCATACAATCATAATCATACAATCACAATCATACGATCGCAATCATACAATCACAATCATACCATCACAATCATACAATCAGAATCATACAATCATAATCATACAATTACAATCATACATCACAATCATACAATCACAATCATACAATCGAAATCATACAACTACAATCTCCCAAATACAATCATACAATCACAATCATACAATCACTATCATACAATCACAATCATACAATCACAATCATACAATCGCAATCATACAATCACAATCATACAATCACAATCATACAATCACAATCATACAATCACAATCATACAATCACAATCATACAATCACAAAAATACAATCATAATCATACAACCACAATCATACAATCGCAATCATACAATCACAATCATACAATCATAATCATACAATCACAATCATACGATCGCAATCATACAATCACAATCATACCATCACAATCATACAATCAGAATCATACAATCATAATCATACAATTACAATCATACATCACAATCATACAATCACAATCATACAATCGAAATCATACAACTACAATCTCCCAAATACAATCATACAATCACAATCATACAATCACTATCATACAATCACAATAATACAATCACAATCATACAATCACAATCATACAATCACAATCATACAATCACAATCATACTATCACATTCATACAATCACAATCATACAATCGAAATCATACAACTACAATCTCCCTAATACAATCATACAATCACAATCATACAATCACAATCATACAATCACAATCATACAATCGCAATCATACAATCACAATCATACAATCACAATCATACATTCACTATCATACAATCAGAATCATACAATGAAAATCATACAATGACAATCATGCGGTCACAATCATGCAATCACAATCATACAATCGCAATCATACAATCGCAATCATACAATCACAATCATACAATCACAACCATACAATCACAATCATACAATCACAATAATACTATCGCAATCATACAATCACAATCATACCATCACAATCATACAATCACAATCGTACAATCATTATCATACAATCACAATCATACAATCACAATCATACAATCGCAATCATACAATCACAACCATACAATCACAATCATACAATCACAATCATACAATCACAATCATACAATCGCAATCATACAATCACAATCATACAATCACAATCATACAATCACAATCATACAATCACAATCATACAATCACAATCATACAATCACAATCATACAATCACAAAAATACAATCATAATCATACAACCACAATCATACAATCGCAATCATACAATCACAATCATACAATCATAATCATACAATCACAATCATACGATCGCAATCATACAATCACAACCATACCATCACAATCATACAATCAGAATCATACAATCATAATCATACAATTACAATCATACATCACAATCATACAATCACAATCATACAATCGAAATCATACAACTACAATCTCCCAAATACAATCATACAATCACAATCATACAATCACTATCATACAATCACAATCATACAATCACAATCATACAATCACAATCATACAATCACAATCATACAATCACAATCATACAATCACTATCATACATTCACAATCATACAATCACAATCATACAATGAAAATCATACAATGACAATCATACGGTCACAATCATGCAATCACAATCATACAATCGCAATCATACAATCGCAATCATACAATCACAATCATACAATCACAACCATACAATCACAATCATACAATCACAATAATACTATCGCAATCATACAATCACAATCATACCATCACAATCATACAATCACAATTATACAATCATTATCATACAATCACAATCATAGAATCACAATCATACAATCGCAATCATACAATCACAACCATACAATCAGAATCATACAATCACAATCATACTATCGCCATCATACAATCACAATCATAAAATCACAATCATACAATTACAATCATACAATCATAATCATACAATCACAATCATACAATCACAATCATACAATCACAATCATGCAATCACAGTCATACAATCAGAATCATACAATCACAATCATACAATCACAATCATACAATCACAATCATACAATCGCAATCATACAATTACAATCACCCAAATACAATCGTACAATCACAATCATACAATCACAATCATACAATCACAATCATACAATCACAATCATACAATCACAATCATACAATCGAAATCATACAACTACAATCTCCCAAATACAATCATACAATCACTATCATACGATCACAATCATACAATCACAATCATACAATCACAATCATACTATCACAATCATACAATCACAATCATACAATCACAATCATACAATCACATTCACACAATCACAGTCATACAATCACAATCTTACAATCACAATCATACAATCACAATCATACAATCACAAAAATACAATCATAATCATACAACCACAATCATACAATCGCAATCATACAATCACAATCATACAATCATAATCATACAATCACAATCATACGATCGCAATCATACAATCACAATCATACCATCACAATCATACAATCAGAATCATACAATCATAATCATACAATTACAATCATACATCACAATCATACAATCACAATCATACAATCGAAATCATACAACTACAATCTCCCAAATACAATCATACAATCACAATCATACAATCACTATCATACAATCACAATAATACAATCACAATCATACAATCACAATCATACAATCACAATCATACAATCACAATCATACTATCACATTCATACAATCACAATCATACAATCGAAATCATACAACTACAATCTCCCTAATACAATCATACAATCACAATCATACAATCACAATCATACAATCACAATCATACAATCGCAATCATACAATCACAATCATACAATCACAATCATACATTCACTATCATACAATCAGAATCATACAATGAAAATCATACAATGACAATCATGCGGTCACAATCATGCAATCACAATCATACAATCGCAATCATACAATCGCAATCATACAATCACAATCATACAATCACAACCATACAATCACAATCATACAATCACAATAATACTATCGCAATCATACAATCACAATCATACCATCACAATCATACAATCACAATCGTACAATCATTATCATACAATCACAATCATACAATCACAATCATACAATCGCAATCATACAATCACAACCATACAATCACAATCATACAATCACAATCATACAATCACAATCATACAATCGCAATCATACAATCACAATCATACAATCACAATCATACAATCACAATCATACAATCACAATCATACAATCACAATCATACAATCACAATCATACAATCACAATCATACAATCACAAAAATACAATCATAATCATACAACCACAATCATACAATCGCAATCATACAATCACAATCATACAATCATAATCATACAATCACAATCATACGATCGCAATCATACAATCACAACCATACCATCACAATCATACAATCAGAATCATACAATCATA
Organism: Megachile rotundata; assembly: GCF_050947335.1. Classification (NCBI taxonomy): domain Eukaryota; kingdom Metazoa; phylum Arthropoda; class Insecta; order Hymenoptera; family Megachilidae; genus Megachile; species Megachile rotundata. The sequence continues at coordinate 228,122 of NW_027473336.1, read as the reverse complement.
ATCATACAATTACAATCATACATCACAATCATACAATCACAATCATACAATCGAAATCATACAACTACAATCTCCCAAATACAATCATACAATCACAATCATACAATCACTATCATACAATCACAATCATACAATCACAATCATACAATCACAATCATACAATCACAATCATACAATCACAATCATACAATCACTATCATACATTCACAATCATACAATCACAATCATACAATGAAAATCATACAATGACAATCATACGGTCACAATCATGCAATCACAATCATACAATCGCAATCATACAATCGCAATCATACAATCACAATCATACAATCACAACCATACAATCACAATCATACAATCACAATAATACTATCGCAATCATACAATCACAATCATACCATCACAATCATACAATCACAATTATACAATCATTATCATACAATCACAATCATACAATCACAATCATACAATCGCAATCATACAATCACAACCATACAATCAGAATCATACAATCACAATCATACTATCGCCATCATACAATCACAATCATAAAATCACAATCATACAATTACAATCATACAATCATAATCATACAATCACAATCATACAATCACAATCATACAATCACAATCATGCAATCACAGTCATACAATCAGAATCATACAATCACAATCATACAATCACAATCATACAATCACAATCATACAATCGCAATCATACAACTACAATCTCCCAAATACAATCATACAATCATAATCATACAATCACAATCATACAATCACAATCATACAATCACAATCATACAATCACAATCATACAATCACAATCATACAATCACAATCATACTATCACCATCATACAATCACAACCATACAATCACAATCATACAATCACAATCATACAATCACAGTCATACAATCACAATCTTACAATCACAATCATACAATCACAATCATACAATCACAGTCATACAATCACAGTCATACAATCACAATCATACTATCACAATCATACAATCACAATCATACAATCGCAATCATACAATCGCAATCACACAATCACAATCATACAATTACAATCATACAGTCACAATCATACAATCACAATCATACAATCACAATCATACAATCGCAATCATACTATCGCAATCATACAATCGCAATCATACCATCACAATCATACAGTCACAACCATACAATCATAATCATACAATCACAATCATACAATCATAATCATACAATCGCAATCATACAATCGCAATCATACAATCGCAATCATACAATCACAATCATACAATCACAATCATACAATCACAATCACACAATTACAATCATACAATCACAATCATACAATCACAATCATACAATCACAATCATACAATCACAATCATACAATCACAATCATACAATCACAATCATACAATCACTATCATACAATCACAATCATACAATCACAATCATACAATCACAATCATACAATCACAATCATACAATCACAATCATACTATCACAATCATGCAATCACAATCATACAATCACAATCATACAATCACATTCATACAATCACAGTCATACAATCACAATCATACTATCACAATCATACAATCACAATCATACAATCACAATCATACAATCGAAATCATACAACTACAATCTCCCAAATACAATCATACAATCACAATCATACAATCACAATCATACAATCACAATCATACAATCACAATCATACAATCGCAATCATACAATCACAATCATACAATCACAATCATACATTCACTATCATACAATCACAATCATACAATGAAAATCATACAATGACAATCATGCGGTCACAATCATGCAATCACAATCATACAATCGCAATCATACAATCGCAATCATACAATCACAATCATACAATCACAACCATACAATCACAATCATACAATCACAATAATACTATCGCAATCATACAATCACAATCATACCATCACAATCATACAATCACAATCATACAATCATTATCATACAATCACAATCATACAATCACAATCATACAATCGCAATCATACAATCACAACCATACAATCACAATCATACAACCACAATCATACAATCACAATCATACAATCGCAATCATACAATCACAATCATACAATCACAATCATATAATCACAATCATACAATCACAATCATACAATCACAATCATACAATCACAAAAATACAATCATAATCATACAACCACAATCATACAATCGCAATCATACAATCACAATCATACAATCATAATCATACAATCACAATCATACGATCGCAATCATACAATCACAATCATACCATCACAATCATACAATCAGAATCATACAATCATAATCATACAATTACAATCATACATCACAATCATACAATCACAATCATACAATCGCAATCATACAATCACAATCATACAATCACAATCATACAATCACAATCACACAATTACAATCATACAATCACAATCATACAATCACAATCATACAATCACAATCATACAATCACAATCATACAATCACAATCATACAATCACAATCATACAATCACTATCATACAATCACAATCATACAATCACAATCATACAATCACAATCATACAATCACAATCATACAATCACAATCATACTATCACAATCATGCAATCACAATCATACAATCACAATCATACAATCACATTCATACAATCACAGTCATACAATCACAATCATACTATCACAATCATACAATCACAATCATACAATCGAAATCATACAACTACAATCTCCCAAATACAATCATACAATCACAATCATACAATCACAATCATACAATCACAATCATACAATCACAATCATACAATCGCAATCATACAATCACAATCATACAATCACAATCATACATTCACTATCATACAATCACAATCATACAATGAAAATCATACAATGACAATCATGCGGTCACAATCATGCAATCACAATCATACAATCGCAATCATACAATCGCAATCATACAATCACAATCATACAATCACAACCATACAATCACAATCATACAATCACAATAATACTATCGCAATCATACAATCACAATCATACCATCACAATCATACAATCACAATCATACAATCATTATCATACAATCACAATCATACAATCACAATCATACAATCGCAATCATACAATCACAACCATACAATCACAATCATACAACCACAATCATACAATCACAATCATACAATCGCAATCATACAATCACAATCATACAATCACAATCATATAATCACAATCATACAATCACAATCATACAATCACAATCATACAATCACAAAAATACAATCATAATCATACAACCACAATCATACAATCGCAATCATACAATCACAATCATACAATCATAATCATACAATCACAATCATACGATCGCAATCATACAATCACAATCATACCATCACAATCATACAATCAGAATCATACAATCACAATCATACAATCACAATCATACAATCACAATCATACAATCACAAAAATACAATCATAATCATACAATCACAATGATACAATCGCAATCATACAATCACGATCATACAATCATAATCATACAATCACAATCATACGATCGCAATCATACAATCACAATCATACCATCACAATCATACAATCACAATCATACAATCATAATCATACAATTACAATCATACATCACAATCATACAATCACATTCATACAATCGCAATCATACAACTACAATCTCCCAAATACAATCATACAATCACAATCATACAATCACAATCATACAATCACAATCATACAATCACAATCATACAATCACAATCATACTATCACCATCATACAATCACAACCATACAATCACAATCATACAATCACAATCATACAATCACAGTCATACAATCACAATCTTACAATCACAATCATACAATCACAATCATACAATCACAGTCATACAATCACAGTCATACAATCACAATCATACTATCACAATCATACAATCACAATCATACAATCGCAATCATACAATCGCAATCACACAATCACAATCATACAATTACAATCATACAGTCACAATCATACAATCACAATCATACAATCACAATCATACAATCGCAATCATACTATCGCAATCATACAATCGCAATCATACCATCACAATCATACAGTCACAACCATACAGTCACAACCATACAATCATAATCATACAATCACAATCATACAATCATAATCATACAATCGCAATCATACAATCGCAATCATACAATCGCAATCATACAATCACAATCATACAATCACAATCATACAATCACAATCACACAATTACAATCATACAATCACAATCATACAATCACAATCATACAATCACAATCATACAATCGCAATCATACAATCACAATCATACAATCATAATCATACCCTCACAATCATACGATCGCAATCATACAATCACAATCATACCATCACAATCATACAATCACAATCATACAATCATAATCATACAATTACAATCACACATCACAATCATACAATCACAATCATACAATCGAAATCATACAACTACAATCTCCCAAATACAATCATACAATCACAATCATACAATCACAATCATACAATCACAATCATACAATCACAATCATACAATCACAATCATACAATCGCAATCATACAATCACAATCATACAATCACAATCATACATTCACTATCATACAATCACAATCATACAATGAAAATCATACAATGACAATCATGCGGTCACAATCATGCAATCACAATCATACAATCGCAATCATACAATCGCAATCATACAATCACAATCATACAATCACAACCATACAATCACAATCATACAATCACAATAATACTATCGCAATCATACAATCACAATCATACCATCACAATCATACAATCACAATCATACAATCATTATCATACAATCACAATCATACAATCACAATCATACAATCGCAATCATACAATCACAACCATACAATCACAATCATACAACCACAATCATACAATCACAATCATACAATCGCAATCATACAATCACAATCATACAATCACAATCATACAATCACAATCATACAATCACAATCATACAATCACAATCATACAATCACAATCATACAATCACAAAAATACAATCATAATCATACAACCACAATCATACAATCGCAATCATACAATCACAATCATACAATCATAATCATACAATCACAATCATACGATCGCAATCATACAATCACAATCATACCATCACAATCATACAATCAGAATCATACAATCATAATCATACAATTACAATCATACATCATAATCATACAATCACAATCATACAATCGAAATCATACAACTACAATCTCCCAAATACAATCATACAATCACAATCATACAATCACTATCATACAATCACAATCATACAATCACAATCATACAATCACAATCATACAATCACAATCATACAATCACAATCATACTATCACAATCATACAATCACAATCATACAATCACAATCATACAATCACATTCATACAATCACAGTCATACAATCACAATCTTACAATCACAATCATACAATCACAATCATACAATCACAATCGTACAATCACAATCGCACAATCACAATCATACAATCATAATCATACAATTACAATCATGCGAGCACAATCATTCAATCATAATCATACAATCACAATCATACAATCACAATCGTACAATCACAATCGCACAATCACAATCATACAATCACAATCATACAATCACAATCATACAATCACAATCATACAATCACAATCATACAATCACAATCATACAATCACAATCATACAATCACTATCATACAATCACAATCATACAATCACAATCATACAATCACAATCATACAATCACAATCATACAATCACAATCATACTATCACAATCATGCAATCACAATCATACAATCACAATCATACAATCACATTCATACAATCACAGTCATACAATCACAATCATACTATCACAATCATACAATCACAATCATACAATCGAAATCATACAACTACAATCTCCCAAATACAATCATACAATCACAATCATACAATCACAATCATACAATCACAATCATACAATCACAATCATACAATCGCAATCATACAATCACAATCATACAATCACAATCATACATTCACTATCATACAATCACAATCATACAATGAAAATCATACAATGACAATCATGCGGTCACAATCATGCAATCACAATCATACAATCGCAATCATACAATCGCAATCATACAATCACAATCATACAATCACAACCATACAATCACAATCATACAATCACAATAATACTATCGCAATCATACAATCACAATCATACCATCACAATCATACAATCACAATCATACAATCATTATCATACAATCACAATCATACAATCACAATCATACAATCGCAATCATACAATCACAACCATACAATCACAATCATACAACCACAATCATACAATCACAATCATACAATCGCAATCATACAATCACAATCATACAATCACAATCATATAATCACAATCATACAATCACAATCATACAATCACAATCATACAATCACAAAAATACAATCATAATCATACAACCACAATCATACAGTCGCAATCATACAATCACAATCATACAATCATAATCATACAATCACAATCATACGATCGCAATCATACAATCACAATCATACCATCACAATCATACAATCAGAATCATACAATCATAATCATACAATTACAATCATACATCACAATCATACAATCACAATCATACAATCGAAATCATACAACTACAATCTCCCAAATACAATCATACAATCACAATCATAAAATCACAATCATACAATCACAATCATACAATCACAATCATACAATCACTATCATACAATCACAATCATACAATCACAATCATACAATCACAATCATACAATCACAATCATACAATCACAATCATACAATCACAATCATACAATCACAATCATACAATCACAATCATACAATCACAATCATACAATCACAATCATACAATCACAATCATACAATCGCAATCCTACAATTACAATCTCCAAAATACAATCTCCCAAATACAATCATACAATCACAATCATACAATCATAATCATACAATCACAATCATACAATCACAATCATACAATCACAGTCATACAATCACAATCTTACAATCACAATCATACTATCACAATCATACAATCACAATCATACAATCACAATCAAACAATCACAATCATACAATCACAATCCTACAATCACAATCGTACAATCACAATCGTACAATCACAATCGCACAATCACAATCATACCCTCACAATCATACGATCGCAATCATACAATCACAATCATACCATCACAATCATACAATCACAATCATACAATCACAATCATACAATCACAATCATACTATCACAATCATACAATCACAATCATGCAATCACAATCATACAATCACAATCGTACAATCACAATCGTACAATCACAATCGCACAATCACAATCATACAATCACAGTCATACAATCACAATCTTACAATCACAATCATACTATCACAATCATACAATCACAATCATACAATCACAATCATACAATCACAATCATACAATCACAATCATACAATCACAATCATACAATCACAATCATACAATCACAATCATACAATCGCAATCATACAATCACAATCATACAATCATAATCATACTCTCACAATCATACGATCGCAATCATACAATCACAATCATACCATCACAATCATACAATCACAATCATACAATCACAATCATACAATCACAATCATACTATCACAATCATACAATCACAATCATGCAATCACAATCATACAATCACAATCATACAATCACAATCATACAATCACAATCATACTATCACAATCATACAATCGCAATCATACAATCACAATCATACAATCACAATCATACAATCACAATCATACAATCACAATCATACATTCAAAATAATGCAATCACAATCATACAATCACAATCATGCAATCACAATCATACAATCACAATCATACTATCACAATCATACAATCACAATCCTACAATCACAATCATACAATCAATATCATACAATCACAATCATACAATCACAATCATGTAATCACAATCATACAATCGCATTCATTTAATCGCAATCATACAATCACAATCATACAATCACAATCATACAATCACAATCATCCAATCACAATCATACAATCACAATCATACAATCACAATCATACAATCACAATCATACAATCACAATCATACAATCACAATCATACAATCACAAAAATACAATCATAATCATACAATCACAATGATACAATCGCAATCATACAATCACGATCATACAATCATAATCATACAATCACAATCATACGATCGCAATCATACAATCACAATCATACCATCACAATCATACAATCACAATCATACAATCATAATCATACAATTACAATCATACATCACAATCATACAATCACATTCATACAATCGCAATCATACAACTACAATCTCCCAAATACAATCATACAATCACAATCATACAATCACAATCATACAATCACAATCATACAATCACAATCATACAATCACAATCATACAATCACAATCATACTATCACCATCATACAATCACAACCATACAATCACAATCATACAATCACAATCATACAATCACAATCATACAATCACAGTCATACAATCACAGTCATACAATCACAATCATACAATCACAATCATACAATCACAATCATACAATCACAATCATACAATCACAATCATACAATCGCAATCATACAATCACAATCATACAATCATAATCATACCCTCACAATCATACGATCGCAATCATACAATCACAATCATACCATCACAATCATACAATCACAATCATACAATCATAATCATACAATTACAATCACACATCACAATCATACAATCACAATCATACAATCGAAATCATACAACTACAATCTCCCAAATACAATCATACAATCACAATCATACAATCACAATCATACAATCACAATCATACAATCACAATCATACAATCACAATCATACAATCACAATCATACAATCACAATCATACAATCACAAAAATACAATCATAATCATACAACCACAATCATACAATCGCAATCATACAATCACAATCATACAATCATAATCATACAATCACAATCATACGATCGCAATCATACAATCACAATCATACCATCACAATCATACAATCAGAATCATACAATCATAATCATACAATTACAATCATACATCACAATCATACAATCACAATCATACAATCGAAATCATACAACTACAATCTCCCAAATACAATCATACAATCACAATCATACAATCACTATCATACAATCACAATCATACAATCACAATCATACAATCACAATCATACAATCACAATCATACAATCACAATCATACTATCACAATCATACAATCACAATCATACAATCGAAATCATACAACTACAATCTCCCAAATACAATCATACAATCACAATCATACAATCACAATCATACAATCACAATCATACAATCACAATCATACAATCGCAATCATACAATCACAATCATACAATCACAATCATACATTCACTATCATACAATCACAATCATACAATGAAAATCATACAATGACAATCATGCGGTCACAATCATGCAATCACAATCATACAATCGCAATCATACAATCGCAATCATACAATCACAATCATACCATCACAATCATACAATCACAATCATACAATCATTATCATACAATCACAATCATACAATCACAATCATACAATCGCAATCATACAATCACAACAATACAATCACAATCATACAACCACAATCATACAATCACAATCATACAATCGCAATCATACAATCACAATCATACAATCACAATCATACAATCACAATCATACAATCACAATCATACAATCACAATCATACAATCACAATCATACAATCACAATCATACAATCACAAAAATACAATCATAATCATACAACCACAATCATACAATCGCAATCATACAATCACAATCATACAATCATAATCATACAATCACAATCATACGATCGCAATCATACAATCACAATCATACCATCACAAGCATACAATCAGAATCATACAATCATAATCATACAATTACAATCATACACCACAATCATACAATCACAATCATACAATCACAATCATACAATCACAATCATACAATCACAATCATACTATCACAATCATGCAATCACAATCATACAATCACAATCATACAATCACATTCATACAATCACAGTCATACAATCACAATCATACTATCACAATCATACAATCACAATCATACAATCGAAATCATACAACTACAATCTCCCAAATACAATCATACAATCACAATCATACAATCACAATCATACAATCACAATCATACAATCACAATCATACAATCGCAATCATACAATCACAATCATACAATCACAATCATACATTCACTATCATACAATCACAATCATACAATGAAAATCATACAATGACAATCATGCGGTCACAATCATGCAATCACAATCGTACAATCACAATCGCACAATCACAATCATACAATCATAATCATACAATTACAATCATGCGAGCACAATCATTCAATCATAATCATACAATCACAATCATACAATCACAATCGTACAATCACAATCGCACAATCACAATCATACAATCACAATCATACAATCACAATCATACAATCACAATCATACAATCACAATCATACAATCACAATCATACAATCACAATCATACAATCACTATCATACAATCACAATCATACAATCACAATCATACAATCACAATCATACAATCACAATCATACAATCACAATCATACTATCACAATCATGCAATCACAATCATACAATCACAATCATACAATCACATTCATACAATCACAGTCATACAATCACAATCATACTATCACAATCATACAATCACAATCATACAATCGAAATCATACAACTACAATCTCCCAAATACAATCATACAATCACAATCATACAATCACAATCATACAATCACAATCATACAATCACAATCATACAATCGCAATCATACAATCACAATCATACAATCACAATCATACATTCACTATCATACAATCACAATCATACAATGAAAATCATACAATGACAATCATGCGGTCACAATCATGCAATCACAATCATACAATCGCAATCATACAATCGCAATCATACAATCACAATCATACAATCACAACCATACAATCACAATCATACAATCACAATAATACTATCGCAATCATACAATCACAATCATACCATCACAATCATACAATCACAATCATACAATCATTATCATACAATCACAATCATACAATCACAATCATACAATCGCAATCATACAATCACAACCATACAATCACAATCATACAACCACAATCATACAATCACAATCATACAATCGCAATCATACAATCACAATCATACAATCACAATCATATAATCACAATCATACAATCACAATCATACAATCACAATCATACAATCACAAAAATACAATCATAATCATACAACCACAATCATACAGTCGCAATCATACAATCACAATCATACAATCATAATCATACAATCACAATCATACGATCGCAATCATACAATCACAATCATACCATCACAATCATACAATCAGAATCATACAATCATAATCATACAATTACAATCATACATCACAATCATACAATCACAATCATACAATCGAAATCATACAACTACAATCTCCCAAATACAATCATACAATCACAATCATAAAATCACAATCATACAATCACAATCATACAATCACAATCATACAATCACTATCATACAATCACAATCATACAATCACAATCATACAATCACAATCATACAATCACAATCATACAATCACAATCATACAATCACAATCATACAATCACAATCATACAATCACAATCATACAATCACAATCATACAATCACAATCATACAATCACAATCATACAATCGCAATCCTACAATTACAATCTCCAAAATACAATCTCCCAAATACAATCATACAATCACAATCATACAATCATAATCATACAATCACAATCATACAATCACAATCATACAATCACAGTCATACAATCACAATCTTACAATCACAATCATACTATCACAATCATACAATCACAATCATACAATCACAATCAAACAATCACAATCATACAATCACAATCCTACAATCACAATCGTACAATCACAATCGTACAATCACAATCGCACAATCACAATCATACCCTCACAATCATACGATCGCAATCATACAATCACAATCATACCATCACAATCATACAATCACAATCATACAATCACAATCATACAATCACAATCATACTATCACAATCATACAATCACAATCATGCAATCACAATCATACAATCACAATCGTACAATCACAATCGTACAATCACAATCGCACAATCACAATCATACAATCACAGTCATACAATCACAATCTTACAATCACAATCATACTATCACAATCATACAATCACAATCATACAATCACAATCATACAATCACAATCATACAATCACAATCATACAATCACAATCATACAATCACAATCATACAATCACAATCATACAATCGCAATCATACAATCACAATCATACAATCATAATCATACTCTCACAATCATACGATCGCAATCATACAATCACAATCATACCATCACAATCATACAATCACAATCATACAATCACAATCATACAATCACAATCATACTATCACAATCATACAATCACAATCATGCAATCACAATCATACAATCACAATCATACAATCACAATCATACAATCACAATCATACTATCACAATCATACAATCGCAATCATACAATCACAATCATACAATCACAATCATACAATCACAATCATACAATCACAATCATACATTCAAAATAATGCAATCACAATCATACAATCACAATCATGCAATCACAATCATACAATCACAATCATACTATCACAATCATACAATCACAATCCTACAATCACAATCATACAATCAATATCATACAATCACAATCATACAATCACAATCATGTAATCACAATCATACAATCGCATTCATTTAATCGCAATCATACAATCACAATCATACAATCACAATCATACAATCACAATCATCCAATCACAATCATACAATCACAATCATACAATCACAATCATACAATCACAATCATACAATCACAATCATACAATCACAATCATACAATCACAAAAATACAATCATAATCATACAATCACAATGATACAATCGCAATCATACAATCACGATCATACAATCATAATCATACAATCACAATCATACGATCGCAATCATACAATCACAATCATACCATCACAATCATACAATCACAATCATACAATCATAATCATACAATTACAATCATACATCACAATCATACAATCACATTCATACAATCGCAATCATACTACTACAATCTCCCAAATACAATCATACAATCACAATCATACAATCACAATCATACAATCACAATCATACAATCACAATCATACAATCACAATCATACAATCACAATCATACTATCACCATCATACAATCACAACCATACAATCACAATCATACAATCACAATCATACAATCACAATCATACAATCACAGTCATACAATCACAGTCATACAATCACAATCATACTATCACAATCATACAATCACAATCATACAATCGCAATCATACAATCGCAATCACACAATCACAATCATACAATTACAATCATACAGTCACAATCATACAATCACAATCATACAATCGCAATCATACAATCGCAATCATACTATCGCAATCATACAATCGCAATCATACCATCACAATCATACAGTCACAACCATACAATCATAATCATACAATCACAATCATACAATCATAATCATACAATCGCAATCATACAATCGCAATCATACAATCGCAATCATACAATCACAATCATACAATCACAATCATACAATCACAATCACACAATTACAATCATACAATCACAATCATACAATCACAATCATACAATCACAATCATACAATCACAATCATACAATCACAATCATACAATCACAATCATACAATCACAATCATAAAATCACAATCATACAATCACAATCATACAATCACAATCATACAATCGCAATCCTACAATTACAATCTCCAAAATACAATCTCCCAAATACAATCATACAATCACAATCATACAATCATAATCATACAATCACAATCATACAATCACAATCATACAATCACAGTCATACAATCACAATCTTACAATCACAATCATACTATCACAATCATACAATCACAATCATACAATCACAATCATACAATCACTATCATACATTCAAAATCATGCAATCACAATCACACAGTCACAATCATGCAATCACAATCATTCAATCATAATCATACAATCACAATCCTACAATCACAGTCATACAATCACAATCATACAATCACAATCATACAATCACAATCATACAATCACAATCATACAATCACAATCATACAATCACAATCATACAATCGCAATCCTACAATTACAATCTCCAAAATACAATCTCCCAAATACAATCATACAATCACAATCATACAATCATAATCATACAATCACAATCATACAATCACAATCATACAATCACAGTCATACAATCACAATCATACAATCACAATCATACAATCACAATCATACAATCACAATCATACAATCACAATCATACAATCACAATCATACAATCGCAATCATACAATCACAATCATACAATCATAATCATACCCTCACAATCATACGATCGCAATCATACAATCACAATCATACCATCACAATCATACAATCACAATCATACAATCATAATCATACAATTACAATCACACATCACAATCATACAATCACAATCATACAATCGAAATCATACAACTACAATCTCCCAAATACAATCATACAATCACAATCATACAATCACAATCATACAATCACAATCATACAATCACAATCATACAATCACAATCATACAATCACAATCATACAATCACAATCATACAATCACAAAAATACAATCATAATCATACAACCACAATCATACAATCGCAATCATACAATCACAATCATACAATCATAATCATACAATCACAATCATACGATCGCAATCATACAATCACAATCATACCATCACAATCATACAATCAGAATCATACAATCATAATCATACAATTACAATCATACATCACAATCATACAATCACAATCATACAATCGCAATCATACAACTACAATCTCCCAAATACAATCATACAATCACAATCATACAATCACTATCATACAATCACAATCATACAATCACAATCATACAATCACAATCATACAATCACAATCATACAATCACAATCATACTATCACAATCATACAATCACAATCATACAATCGAAATCATACAACTACAATCTCCCAAATACAATCATACAATCACAATCATACAATCACAATCATACAATCACAATCATACAATCACAATCATACAATCGCAATCATACAATCACAATCATACAATCACAATCATACATTCACTATCATACAATCACAATCATACAATGAAAATCATACAATGACAATCATGCGGTCACAATCATGCAATCACAATCATACAATCGCAATCATACAATCGCAATCATACAATCACAATCATACCATCACAATCATACAATCACAATCATACAATCATTATCATACAATCACAATCATACAATCACAATCATACAATCGCAATCATACAATCACAACAATACAATCACAATCATACAACCACAATCATACAATCACAATCATACAATCGCAATCATACAATCACAATCATACAATCACAATCATACAATCACAATCATACAATCACAATCATACAATCACAATCATACAATCACAATCATACAATCACAATCATACAATCACAAAAATACAATCATAATCATACAACCACAATCATACAATCGCAATCATACAATCACAATCATACAATCATAATCATACAATCACAATCATACGATCGCAATCATACAATCACAATCATACCATCACAAGCATACAATCAGAATCATACAATCATAATCATACAATTACAATCATACACCACAATCATACAATCACAATCATACAATCGAAATCATACAACTACAATCTCCCAAATACAATCATACAATCACAATCATACAATCACTATCATACAATCACAATCATACAATCACAATCATACAATCACAATCATACAATCACAATCATACAATCACAATCATACTATCACAATCATACAATCACAATCATACAATCACAATCATACAATCACATTCATACAATCACAGTCATACAATCACAATCTTACAATCACAATCATACAATCACAATCATACAATCACAATCGTACAATCACAATCGCACAATCACAATCATACAATCATAATCATACAATTACAATCATGCGATCACAATCATTCAATCATAATCATACAATCACAATCATACAATCACAATCATACAATCACAAAAATACAATCATAATCATACAACCACAATCATACAATCGCAATCATACAATCACAATCATACAATCATAATCATACAATCACAATCATACGATCGCAATCATACAATCACAATCATACCATCACAAGCATACAATCAGAATCATACAATCATAATCATACAATTACAATCATACACCACAATCATACAATCACAATCATACAATCGAAATCATACAACTACAATCTCCCAAATACAATCATACAATCACAATCATACAATCACTATCATACAATCACAATCATACAATCACAATCATACAATCACAATCATACAATCACAATCATACAATCACAATCATACAATCACAATCATACAATCACAATCATACAATCACAATCATAAAATCACAATCATACAATCACAATCATACAATCACAATCATACAATCGCAATCCTACAATTACAATCTCCAAAATACAATCTCACAAATACAATCATACAAACACAATCATACAATCATAATCATACAATCACAATCATACAATCACAATCATACAATCACAGTCATACAATCACAATCTTACAATCACAATCATACTATCACAATCATACAATCACAATCATACAATCACAATCATACAATCACTATCATACATTCAAAATCACGCAATCACAATCACACAGTCACAATCATGCAATCACAATCATTCAATCATAATCATACAATCACAATCCTGCAATCACAATCGTACAATCACAATCGTACAATCACAATCGCACAATCACAATCATACAATCACAGTCATACAATCACAATCTTACAATCACAATCATACTATCACAATCATACAATCACAATCATACAATCGCAATCATACAATCACAATCATACAATCACAATCATACAATCACAATCTTACAATCACAATCATACAATCACAATCATACAATCACAATCATACAATCACAATCATACAATCACAATCATACAATCACAATCATACAATCACAATCATACAATCACAAAAATACAATCATAATCATACAATCACAATCATACAATCACAATCATACAATCACAATCATACAATCACAATCGTACAATCACAATCATACAATCACAATCATACAATCGCAATCCTACAATTACAATCTCCAAAATACAATCTCCCAAATACAATCATACAATCACAATCATACAATCATAATCATACAATCACAATCATACAATCACAATCATACAATCACAGTCATACAATCACAATCATACAATCACAATCATACAATCACAATCACACAATCACAATCATACAATCACAATCATACAATCACAATCATACAATCGCAATCTTACAATCACAATCATACAATCATAATCATACCCTCACAATCATACGATCGCAATCATACAATCACAATCATACCATCACAATCATACAATCACAATCATACAATCATAATCATACAATTACAATCACACATCACAATCATACAATCACAATCATACAATCGAAATCATACAACTACAATCTCCCAAATACAATCATACAATCACAATCATACAATCACAATCATACAATCACAATCATACAATCACAATCATACAATCACAATCATACAATCACAATCATACAATCACAATCATACAATCACAATCATACAATCGAAATCATACAACTACAATCTCCCAAATACAATCATACAATCACAATCATACAATCGCAATCATACAATCACAATCATACAATCACAATCATACAATCACAATCATACAATCACAATCATACAATCACAATCATACAATCACAAAAATACAATCATAATCATACAACCACAATCATACAATCGCAATCATACAATCACAATCATACAATCATAATCATACAATCACAATCATACGATCGCAATCATACAATCACAATCATACCATCACAATCATACAATCAGAATCATACAATCATAATCATACAATTACAATCATACATCACAATCATACAATCACAATCATACAATCGAAATCATACAACTACAATCTCCCAAATACAATCATACAATCACAATCATACAATCACTATCATACAATCACAATCATACAATCACAATCATACAATCACAATCATACAATCACAATCATACAATCACAATCATACTATCACAATCATACAATCACAATCATACAATCACAATCATACAATCACATTCATACAATCACAGTCATACAATCACAATCTTACAATCACAATCATACAATCACAATCATACAATCACAATCGTACAATCACAATCGCACAATCACAATCATACAATCATAATCATACAATTACAATCATGCGATCACAATCATTCAATCATAATCATACAATCACAATCATACAATCACAATCGTACAATCACAATCGCACAATCACAATCATACAATCACAATCATGCAATCACAATCATACAATCACAATCATACAATCACAGTCATACAATCACAATCATACAATCACAATCATACAATCACTATCATACAATCACAATCATACAATCACAATCATACAATCACAATCATACAATCACAATCATACAATCACAATCATACTATCACAATCATGCAATCACAATCATACAATCACAATCATACAATCACATTCATACAATCACAGTCATACAATCACAATCATACTATCACAATCATACAATCACAATCATACAATCACAATCATACAATCGAAATCATACAACTACAATCTCCCAAATACAATCATACAATCACAATCATACAATCACAATCATACAATCACAATCATACAATCACAATCATACAATCACAATCATACAATCACAATCATACAATCACAATCATACAATCGAAATCATACAACTACAATCTCCCAAATACAATCATACAATCACAATCATACAATCACAATCATACAATCACAATCATACAATCACAATCATACAATCACAATCATACAATCACAAAAATACAATCATAATCATACAACCACAATCATACAATCGCAATCATACAATCACAATCATACAATCATAATCATACAATCACAATCATACAATCACAATCATACAATCACAAAAATACAATCATAATCATACAACCACAATCATACAATCGCAATCATACAATCACAATCATACAATCACAATCATACAATCACAATCATACAATCACAATCATACTATCACAATCATACAATCACAATCATACAATCGAAATCATACAACTACAATCTCCCAAATACAATCATACAATCACAATCATACAATCACAATCATAAAATCACAATCATACAATCACAATCATACAATCGCAATCATACAATCACAATCATACAATCACAATCATACATTCACTATCATACAATCACAATCATACAATGAAAATCATACAATGACAATCATGCGGTCACAATCATGCAATCACAATCATACAATCGCAATCATACCATCACAATCATACAATCACAATCATACAATCATTATCATACAATCACAATCATACAATCACAATCATACAATCGCAATCATACAATCACAACCATACAATCACAATCATACAACCACAATCATACAATCACAATCATACAATCGCAATCATACAATCACAATCATACAATCACAATCATACAATCACAATCATACAATCACAATCATACAATCACAATCATACAATCACAATCATACAATCACAAAAATACAATCATAATCATACAACCACAATCATACAATCGCAATCATACAATCACAATCATACAATCATAATCATACAATCACAATCATACGATCGCAATCATACAATCACAATCATACCATCACAATCATACAATCAGAATCATACAATCATAATCATACAATTACAATCATACATCACAATCATACAATCACAATCATACAATCGAAATCATACAACTACAATCTCCCAAATACAATCATACAATCACAATCATACAATCACAAAAATACAATCATAATCATACAACCACAATCATACAATCGCAATCATACAATCACAATCATACAATCATAATCATACAATCACAATCATACGATCGCAATCATACAATCACAATCATACCATCACAATCATACAATCAGAATCATACAATCATAATCATACAATTACAATCATACATCACAATCATACAATCACAATCATACAATCGAAATCATACAACTACAATCTCCCAAATACAATCATACAATCACAATCATACAATCACTATCATACAATCACAATCATACAATCACAATCATACAATCACAATCATACAATCACAATCATACAATCACAATCATACTATCACAATCATACAATCACAATCATACAATCACAATCATACAATCACATTCATACAATCACAGTCATACAATCACAATCTTACAATCACAATCATACAATCACAATCATACAATCACAATCGTACAATCACAATCGCACAATCACAATCATACAATCATAATCATACAATTACAATCATGCGATCACAATCATTCAATCATAATCATACAATCACAATCATACAATCACAATCGTACAATCACAATCGCACAATCACAATCATACAATCAGAATCATACAATCATAATCATACAATTACAATCATACATCACAATCATACAATCACAATCATACAATCGAAATCATACAACTACAATCTCCCAAATACAATCATACAATCACAATCATACAATCACAATCATACAATCACAATCATACAATCACAATCATACAATCACAATCATAAAATCACAATCATACAATCACAATCATACAATCACAATCATACAATCGCAATCCTACAATTACAATCTCCAAAATACAATCTCCCAAATACAATCATACAAACACAATCATACAATCATAATCATACAATCACAATCATACAATCACAATCATACAATCACAGTCATACAATCACAATCTTACAATCACAATCATACTATCACAATCATACAATCACAATCATACAATCACAATCATACAATCACTATCATACATTCAAAATCATGCAATCACAATCACACAGTCACAATCATGCAATCACAATCATTCAATCATAATCATACAATCACAATCCTGCAATCACAATCGTACAATCACAATCGTACAATCACAATCGCACAATCACAATCATACAATCACAGTCATACAATCACAATCTTACAATCACAATCATACTATCACAATCATACAATCACAATCATACAATCGCAATCATACAATCACAATCATACAATCACAATCATACAATCACAATCTTACAATCACAATCATACAATCACAATCATACAATCACAATCATACAATCACAATCATACAATCACAATCATACAATCACAATCATACAATCACAATCATACAATCACAATCATACAATCACAATCATACAATCACAAAAATACAATCATAATCATACAATCACAATCATACAATCACAATCATACAATCACAATCATACAGTCACAATCGTACAATCACAATCATACAATCACAATCATACAATCGCAATCCTACAATTACAATCTCCAAAATACAATCTCCCAAATACAATCATACAATCACAATCATACAATCATAATCATACAATCACAATCATACAATCACAATCATACAATCACAGTCATACAATCACAATCATACAATCACAATCATACAATCACAATCACACAATCACAATCATACAATCACAATCATACAATCGAAATCATACAACTACAATCTCCCAAATACAATCATACAATCACAATCATACAATCACAATCATACAATCACAATCATACAATCACAATCATACAATCACAATCATACAATCACAATCATACAATCACAATCATACAATCACAATCATACAATCGAAATCATACAACTACAATCTCCCAAATACAATCATACAATCACAATCATACAATCACAATCATACAATCACAATCATACAATCACAATCATACAATCACAATCATACAATCACAAAAATACAATCATAATCATACAACCACAATCATACAATCGCAATCATACAATCACAATCATACAATCATAATCATACAATCACAATCATACAATCACAATCATACAATCACAAAAATACAATCATAATCATACAACCACAATCATACAATCGCAATCATACAATCACAATCATACAATCACAATCATACAATCACAATCATACAATCACAATTATACTATCACAATCATACAATCACAATCATACAATCGAAATCATACAACTACAATCTCCCAAATACAATCATACAATCACAATCATACAATCACAATCATACAATCACAATCATACAATCACAATCATACAATCGCAATCATACAATCACAATCATACAATCACAATCATACATTCACTATCATACAATCACAATCATACAATGAAAATCATACAATGACAATCATGCGGTCACAATCATGCAATCACAATCATACAATCGCAATCATACAATCGCAATCATACAATCACAATCATACAATCACAACCATACAATCACAATCATACAATCACAATAATACTATCGCAATCATACAATCACAATCATACCATCACAATCATACAATCACAATCATACAATCATTATCATACAATCACAATCATACAATCACAATCATACAATCGCAATCATACAATCACAACCATACAATCACAATCATACAACCACAATCATACAATCACAATCATACAATCGCAATCATACAATCACAATCATACAATCACAATCATACAATCACAATCATACAATCACAATCATACAATCACAATCATACAATCACAAAAATACAATCATAATCATACAACCACAATCATACAATCGCAATCATACAATCACAATCATACAATCATAATCATACAATCACAATCATACGATCGCAATCATACAATCACAATCATACCATCACAATCATACAATCAGAATCATACAATCATAATCATACAATTACAATCATACATCACAATCATACAATCACAATCATACAATCGAAATCATACAACTACAATCTCCCAAATACAATCATACAATCACAATCATACAATCACTATCATACAATCACAATCATACAATCACAATCATACAATCACAATCATACAATCACAATCATACAATCACAATCATACTATCACAGTCATACAATCACAATCATACAATCACAATCATACAATCACATTCATACAATCACAGTCATACAATCACAATCTTACAATCACAATCATACAATCACAATCATACAATCACAATCGTACAATCACAATCGCACAATCACAATCATACAATCATAATCATACAATTACAATCATGCGATCACAATCATTCAATCATAATCATACAATCACAATCATACAATCACAATCGTACAATCACAATCGCACAATCACAATCATACAATCACAATCATGCAATCACAATCATACAATCACAATCATACAATCACAGTCATACAATCACAATCATACAATCACAATCATACAATCACTATCATACAATCACAATCATACAATCACAATCATACAATCACAATCATACAATCACAATCATACAATCACAATCATACTATCACAATCATGCAATCACAATCATACAATCACAATCATACAATCACATTCATACAATCACAGTCATACAATCACAATCATACTATCACAATCATACAATCACAATCATACAATCACAATCATACAATCGAAATCATACAACTACAATCTCCCAAATACAATCATACAATCACAATCATACAATCACAATCATACAATCACAATCATACAATCACAATCATACAATCACAATCATACAATCACAATCATACAATCACAATCATACAATCGAAATCATACAACTACAATCTCCCAAATACAATCATACAATCACAATCATACAATCACAATCATACAATCACAATCATACAATCACAATCATACAATCACAATCATACAATCACAAAAATACAATCATAATCATACAACCACAATCATACAATCGCAATCATACAATCACAATCATACAATCATAATCATACAATCACAATCATACAATCACAATCATACAATCACAAAAATACAATCATAATCATACAACCACAATCATACAATCGCAATCATACAATCACAATCATACAATCACAATCATACAATCACAATCATACAATCACAATCATACTATCACAATCATACAATCACAATCATACAATCGAAATCATACAACTACAATCTCCCAAATACAATCATACAATCACAATCATGCAATCACAATCATACAATCACAATCATACAATCACAATCATACAATCGCAATCATACAATCACAATCATACAATCACAATCATACATTCACTATCATACAATCACAATCATACAATGAAAATCATACAATGACAATCATGCGGTCACAATCATGCAATCACAATCATACAATCGCAATCATACAATCGCAATCATACAATCACAATCATACAATCACAACCATACAATCACAATCATACAATCACAATAATACTATCGCAATCATACAATCACAATCATACCATCACAATCATACAATCACAATCATACAATCATTATCATACAATCACAATCATACAATCACAATCATACAATCGCAATCATACAATCACAACCATACAATCACAATCATACAACCACAATCATACAATCACAATCATACAATCGCAATCATACAATCACAATCATACAATCACAATCATACAATCACAATCATACAATCACAATCATACAATCACAATCATACAATCACAATCATACAATCACAAAAATACAATCATAATCATACAACCACAATCATACAATCGCAATCATACAATCACAATCATACAATCATAATCATACAATCACAATCATACGATCGCAATCATACAATCACAATCATACCATCACAATCATACAATCAGAATCATACAATCATAATCATACAATTACAATCATACATCACAATCATACAATCACAATCATACAATCGAAATCATACAACTACAATCTCCCAAATACAATCATACAATCACAATCATACAATCACTATCATACAATCACAATCATACAATCACAATCATACAATCACAATCATACAATCACAATCATACAATCACAATCATACTATCACAATCATACAATCACAATCATACAATCACAATCATACAATCACATTCATACAATCACAGTCATACAATCACAATCTTACAATCACAATCATACAATCACAATCATACAATCACAATCGTACAATCACAATCGCACAATCACAATCATACAATCATAATCATACAATTACAATCATGCGATCACAATCATTCAATCATAATCATACAATCACAATCATACAATCACAATCGTACAATCACAATCGCACAATCACAATCATACAATCACAATCATGCAATCACAATCATACAATCACAATCATACAATCACAGTCATACAATCACAATCATACAATCACAATCATACAATCACTATCATACAATCACAATCATACAATCACAATCATACAATCACAATCATACAATCACAATCATACTATCACAATCATGCAATCACAATCATACAATCACAATCATACAATCACATTCATACAATCACAGTCATACAATCACAATCATACTATCACAATCATACAATCACAATCATACAATCGAAATCATACAACTACAATCTCCCAAATACAATCATACAATCACAATCATACAATCACAATCATACAATCACATTCATACAATCACAGTCATACAATCACAATCTTACAATCACAATCATACAATCACAATCATACAATCACAATCGTACAATCACAATCGCACAATCACAATCATACAATCATAATCATACAATTACAATCATGCGATCACAATCATTCAATCATAATCATACAATCACAATCATACAATCACAATCGTACAATCACAATCGCACAATCACAATCATACAATCACAATCATGCAATCACAATCATACAATCACAATCATACAATCACAGTCATACAATCACAATCATACAATCACAATCATACAATCACTATCATACAATCACAATCATACAATCACAATCATACATTCACTATCATACAATCACAATCATACAATGAAAATCATACAATGACAATCATGCGGTCACAATCATGCAATCACAATCATACAATCGCAATCATACAATCGCAATCATACAATCACAATCATACAATCACAACCATACAATCACAATCATACAATCACAATAATACTATCGCAATCATACAATCACAATCATACCATCACAATCATACAATCACAATCATACAATCATTATCATACAATCACAATCATACAATCACAATCATACAATCGCAATCATACAATCACAACCATACAATCACAATCATACAACCACAATCATACAATCACAATCATACAATCGCAATCATACAATCACAATCATACAATCACAATCATATAATCACAATCATACAATCACAATCATACAATCACAATCATACAATCACAAAAATACAATCATAATCATACAACCACAATCATACAATCGCAATCATACAATCACAATCATACAATCATAATCATACAATCACAATCATACGATCGCAATCATACAATCACAATCATACCATCACAATCATACAATCAGAATCATACAATCATAATCATACAATTACAATCATACATCACAATCATACAATCACAATCATACAATCGAAATCATACAACTACAATCTCCCAAATACAATCATACAATCACAATCATACAATCACTATCATACAATCACAATCATACAATCACAATCATACAATCACAATCATAAAATCACAATCATACAATCACAATCATACTATCACAATCATACAATCACAATCATACAATCACAATCATACAATCACATTCATACAATCACAGTCATACAATCACAATCTTACAATCACAATCATACAATCACAATCATACAATCACAATCGTACAATCACAATCGCACAATCACAATCATACAATCATAATCATACAATTACAATCATGCGATCACAATCATTCAATCATAAACATACAATCACAATCATACAATCACAATCGTACAATCACAATCGCACAATCACAATCATACAATCACAATCATACAATCACAATCATACAATCACAATCATACAATCACAATCATACAATCACAATCATACAATCACAATCATACAATCACTATCATACAATCACAATCCTACAATCACAATCATACAATCACATTCATACAATAACAATCATACATTCACAATCATACAATCACAATCATACAATGAAAATCATACAATGACAATCATACGGTCACAATCATGCAATCACAATCATACAATCGCAGTCATACAATCGCAATCATACAATCACAATCATACAATCACAACCATACAATCACAATCAGACAATCACAATAATACTATCGCAATCATACAATCACAATCATACCATCACAATCATACAATCACAATTATACAATCATTATCATACAATCACAATCATACAATCACAATCATACAATCGCAATCATACAATCACAACCATACAATCACAATCATACAATCACAATCATACTATCGCCATCATACAATCACAATCATACCATCACAATCATACAATCACAATCATACAATCATAATCATACAATCACAATCATACAATCACAATCATACAATCACAATCATGCAATCACAGTCATACAATCAGAATCATACAATCACAATCATACAATCACAATCATACAATCACAATCATACAATCGCAATCATACAATTACAATCACCCAAATACAATCGTACAATCACAATCATACAATCACAACCATACAATCACAATAATACAGTCACCAGCATACAATCGCAATCATAAAATCGCAATCATACAATTACAATCTCTCAAATACAATCACACAATCACAATCATACAATCACAATCATACAATCGGAATCATACAATCGCAATCATACAATCACAACAATACAATCACGATCATACAATCACAATCGTACAATCACAACCATACTATCACAATCATACAATCACAATAATACAATCGCAATCGTACAATCGCAATCGAACAATCACAATCATATAATCACAATCATACAATTACAATCATACAATCACAATCATACAATCGAAATCATACAACTACAATCTCCCAAATACAATCATACAATCACTATCATACAATCACAATCATACAATCACAATCATACAATCACAATCATACAATCACAATCATACAATCACAATCATACTATCACAATCATACAATCACAATCATACAATAACAATCATACAATCACATTCACACAATCACAGTCATACAATCACAATCTTACAATCACAATCATACAATCACAATCATACAATCACAATCGTACAATCACAATCGCACAATCACAATCATACAATCATAATCATACAATTACAATCATCCGATCACAATCATTCAATCATAATCATACAATCACAATCATACAATCACAATCGTACATTCACAATCGCACAATCACAATCATACAATCACAATCATACAATCACAATCATACAATCACAATCATACAATCACAATCATACAATCACAATCATACAATCACAATCATACAATCACAATCATACAATCACAATCATACAATCACTATCATACAATCACAATCCTATAATCACAATCATACAATCACAATCATACAATCACAATCATACATTCACAATCATACAATCACAATCATACAATGAAAATCATACAATGACAATCATACGGTCACAATCATGCAATCACAATCATACAATCGCAATCATACAATCGCAATCGTACAATCACAATCATACAATCACAACCATACAATCACAATCATACAATCACAATAATACTATCGCAATCATACAATCACAATCATACCATCACAATCATACAATCACAATCATACAATCATTATCATACAATCACAATCATACAATCACAATCATACAATCGCAATCATACAATCACAACCATACAATCACAATTATACAATCACAATCATACTATCGCCATCATACAATCACAATCATACCATCACAATCATACAATCACAATCATACAATCATAATCATACAATCACAATCATACAATCACAATCATACAATCACAATCATGCAATCACAGTCATACAATCAGAATCATACAATCATAATCATACAATCACAATGATACAATCGCAATCATACAATCACGATCATACAATCATAATCATACAATCACAATCATACGATCGCAATCATACAATCACAATCATACCATCACAATCATACAATCACAATCATACAATCATAATCATACAATTACAATCATACATCACAATCATACAATCACAATCATACAATCACAACAATACAATCACGATCATACAATCACAATCGTACAATCACAACCATACTATCACAATCATACAATCACAATAATACAATCGCAATCATACAATCACAATCATACAATCACAATCATACAATCACAATCATACAATCGCAATCCTACAATTACAATCTCCAAAATACAATCTCCCAAATACAATCATACAATCACAATCATACAATCATAATCATACAATCACAATCATACAATCACAATCATACAATCACAGTCATACAATCACAATCTTACAATCACAATCATACTATCACAATCATACAATCACAATCATACAATCACAATCATACAATCACTATCATACATTCAAAATCATGCAATCACAATCACACAGTCACAATCATGCAATCACAATCATTCAATCATAATCATACAATCACAATCCTACAATCACAATCGTACAATCACAATCGTACAATCAAAATCGCACAATCACAATCATACAATCACAGTCATACAATCACAATCTTACAATCACAATCATACTATCACAATCATACAATCACAATCATACAATCGCAATCATACAATCACAATCATACAATCACAATCATACAACCACAATCATACAATCACAATCATACAATCACAATCATACAATCACAATCATACAATCACAATCATACAATCACAATCATACAATCACAATCATACAATCACAAAAATACAATCATAATCATACAATCACAATCATACAATCACAATCATACAATCACAATCATACAATCACAATCATACAATCGCAATCCTACAATTACAATCTCCAAAATACAATCTCCCAAATACAATCATACAATCACAATCATACAATCATAATCATACAATCACAATCATACAATCACAATCATACAATCACAGTCATACAATCACAATCATACAATCACAATCATACAATCACAATCATACAATCACAATCATACAATCACAATCATACAATCACAATCATACAATCACAATCATACAATCGCAATCATACAATCACAATCATACAATCATAATCATACCCTCACAATCATACGATCGCAATCATACAATCACAATCATACCATCACAATCATACAATCACAATCATACAATCATAATCATACAATTACAATCATACATCACAATCATACAATCACAATCATACAATCGAAATCATACAACTACAATCTCCCAAATACAATCATACAATCACAATCATACAATCACAATCATACAATCACAATCATACAATCACAATCATACAATCGCAATCATACAATCACAATCATACAATCACAATCATACAATCACAATCATACCATCACAATCATACAATCACAATCATACAATCATAATCAAACAATTACAATCATACATCACAATCATACAATCACAATCATACAATCGAAATCATACAACTACAATCTCCCAAATACAATCATACAATCACAATCATACAATCACAATCATACAATCACAATCATACAATCACAATCATACAATCGCAATCATACAATCACAATCATACAATCACAATCATACAATCACAATCATACAATCACAATCATACAATCACAATCATACAATCACAATCATACAATCACTATCATACAATCACAATCCTATAATCACAATCATACAATCACAATCATACAATCACAATCATACATTCACAATCATACAATCACAATCATACAATCATAATCATACAATTACAATCATGCGATCACAATCATTCAATCATAATCATACAATCACAATCATACAATCACAATCGTACAATCACAATCGCACAATCACAATCAAACAATCACAATCATACAATCACAATCATACAATCACAATCATACAATCACAATCATACAATCACAATCATACAATCACTATCATACAATCACAATCCTATAATCACAATCATACAATCACAATCATACAATCACAATCATACATTCACAATCATACAATCACAATCATACAATGAAAATCATACAATGACAATCATACGGTCACAATCATGCAATCACAATCATACAATCGCAATCATACAATCGCAATCATACAATCACAATCATACAATCACAACCATACAATCACAATCATACAATCACAATAATACTATCGCAATCATACAATCACAATCATACCATCACAATCATACAATCACAATCATACAATCATTATCATACAATCACAATCATACAATCACAATCATACAATCGCAATCATACAATCTCAACCATACAATCACAATTATACAATCACAATCATACTATCGCCATCATACAATCACAATCATACCATCACAATCATACAATCACAATCATACAATCATAATCATACAATCACAATCATACAATCACAATCATACAATCACAATCATGCAATCACAGTCATACAATCAGAATCATACAATCATAATCATACAATCACAATGATACAATCGCAATCATACAATCACGATCATACAATCATAATCATACAATCATAATCATACGATCGCAATCATACAATCACAATCATACCATCACAATCATACAATCACAATCATACAATCATAATCATACAATTACAATCATACATCACAATCATACAATCACATTCATACAATCGCAATCATACAACTACAATCTCCCAAATACAATCATACAATCACAATCATACAATTACAATCATACAGTCACAATCATACAGTCACAATCATACAATCACAATCATACAATCGCAATCATACTATCGCAATCATACAATCCAAATCATACCATCACAATCATACAGTCACAACCATACAATCACAATCATACAATCACAATCATACAATCACAATCATACAATCACAATCATACAATCACAATCATACAATCACAATCATACAATCACAATCATACAGTCACAATCATACAATCACAATCATACAATCGCAATCCTACAATTACAATCTCCAAAATACAATCTCCCAAATACAATCATACAGTCACAACCATACAATCACAATCATACAATCACAATCATACAATCACAATCATACAATCACAATCATACAATCACAATCATACAATCACAATCATACAATCACAATCATACAATCACAATCATACAATCACAGGCATACAATCACAACCTTACAGTCACAATCATACTATCACAATCATACAATCACAATCATACAATCACAATCATACAATGACTATCATACATTCAAAATCATGCAATCACAATCACACAGTCACAATCATGCAATCACAATCATTCAATCATAATCATACAATCACAATCCTACAATCACAATCGTACAATCACAATCGTACAATCAAAATCGCACAATCACAATCATACAATCACAGTCATACAATCACAATCTTACAATCACAATCATACTATCACAATCATACAATCACAATCATACAATCGCAATCATACAATCACAATCATACAATCACAATCATACAACCACAATCATACAATCACAATCATACAATCACAATCATACAATCACAATCATACAATCACAATCATACAATCACAAAAATACAATCATAATCATACAATCACAATCATACAATCACAATCATACAATCACAATCATACAATCACAATCATACAATCGCAATCCTACAATTACAATCTCCAAAATACAATCTCCCAAATACAATCATACAATCACAATCATACAATCATAATCATACAATCACAATCATACAATCACAATCATACAATCACAGTCATACAATCACAATCATACAATCACAATCATACAATCACAATCATACAATCACAATCATACAATCACAATCATACAATCGCAATCATACAATCACAATCATACAATCATAATCATACCCTCACAATCATACGATCGCAATCATACAATCACAATCATACCATCACAATCATACAATCACAATCATACAATCATAATCATACAATTACAATCATACATCACAATCATACAATCACAAACATACAATCGAAATCATACAACTACAATCTCCCAAATACAATCATAAAATCACAATCATACAATCACAATCATACAATCACAATCATACAATCACAATCATACAATCGCAATCATACAATCACAATCATACAATCACAATCATACAATCACAATCATACAATCACAATCATACAATCACAAAAATACAATCATAATCATACAACCACAATCATACAATCGCAATCATACAATCACAATCATACAATCATAATCATACAATCACAATCATACGATCGCAATCATACAATCACAATCATACCATCACAATCATACAATCAGAATCATACAATCATAATCATACAATTACAATCATACATCACAATCATACAATCACAATCATACAATCGAAATCATACAACTACAATCTCCCAAATACAATCATACAATCACAATCATACAATCACTATCATACAATCACAATAATACAATCACAATCATACAATCACAATCATACAATCACAATCGTACAATCATTATCATACAATCACAATCATACAATCACAATCATACAATCGCAATCATACAATCACAACCATACAATCACAATCATACAATCACAATCATACAATCACAATCATACAATCGCAATCATACAATCACAATCATACAATCACAATCATACAATCACAATCATACAATCACAATCATACAATCACAATCATACAATCACAATCATACAATCACAATCATACAATCACAATCATACAATCACAAAAATACAATCATAATCATACAACCACAATCATACAATCGCAATCATACAATCACAATCATACAATCATAATCATACAATCACAATCATACGATCGCAATCATACAATCACAATCATACCATCACAATCATACAATCAGAATCATACAATCATAATCATACAATTACAATCATACATCACAATCATACAATCACAATCATACAATCGAAATCATACAACTACAATCTCCCAAATACAATCATACAATCACAATCATACAATCACTATCATACAATCACAATCATACAATCACAATCATACAATCACAATCATACAATCACAATCATACAATCACAATCATACAATCACTATCATACATTCACAATCATACAATCACAATCATACAATGAAAATCATACAATGACAATCATACGGTCACAATCATGCAATCACAATCATACAATCGCAATCATACAATCGCAATCATACAATCACAATCATACAATCACAACCATACAATCACAATCATACAATCACAATAATACTATCGCAATCATACAATCACAATCATACCATCACAATCATACAATCACAATTATACAATCATTATCATACAATCACAATCATACAATCACAATCATACAATCGCAATCATACAATCACAACCATACAATCAGAATCATACAATCACAATCATACTATCGCCATCATACAATCACAATCATACCATCACAATCATACAATTACAATCATACAATCATAATCATACAATCACAATCATACAATCACAATCATACAATCACAATCATGCAATCACAGTCATACAATCAGAATCATACAATCACAATCATACAATCACAATCATACAATCGCAATCATACAATTACAATCACCCAAATACAATCGTACAATCACAATCATACAATCACAACCATACAATCACAATAATACAGTCACCAGCATACAATCGCAATCATAAAATCGCAATCATACAATTACAATCTCTCAAATACAATCACACAATCACAATCATACAATCACAATCATACAATCGGAATCATACAATCACAATCATACAATCACAACAATACAATCACGATCATACAATCACAATCGTACAATCACAACCATACTATCACAATCATACAATCACAATAATACAATCGCAATCGTACAATCGCAATCGAACAATCACAATCATACAATCACAATCATACAATCACAATCATACAATCACAATCATACAATCACAATCATACAATCGAAATCATACAACTACAATCTCCCAAATACAATCATACAATCACTATCATACGATCACAATCATACAATCACAATCATACAATCACAATCATACTATCACAATCATACAATCACAATCATACAATCACAATCATACAATCACATTCACACAATCACAGTCATACAATCACAATCTTACAATCACAATCATACAATCACAATCATACAATCACAATCGTACAATCACAATCGCACAATCACAATCACACAATCATAATCATACAATTACAATCATGCGATCACAATCATTCAATCATAATCATACAATCACAATCATACAATCACAATCGTACAATCACAATCGCACAATCACAATCATACAATCACAATCATACAATCACAATCATACAATCACAATCATACAATCACAATCATACAATCACAATCATACAATCACTATCATACAATCACAATCATACAATCGCAATCATACAATCACAATCATACAATCACAATCATACAATCGCAATCCTACAATTACAATCTCCAAAATACAATCTCCCAAATACAATCATACAGTCACAACCATACAATCACAATCATACAATCACAATCATACAATCACAATCATACAATCACAATCATACAATCACAATCATACAATCACAATCATACAATCACAATCATACAATCACAGGCATACAATCACAACCTTACAGTCACAATCATACTATCACAATCATACAATCACAATCATACAATCACAATCATACAATGACTATCATACATTCAAAATCATGCAATCACAATCACACAGTCACAATCATGCAATCACAATCATTCAATCATAATCATACAATCACAATCCTACAATCACAATCGTACAATCACAATCGTACAATCAAAATCGCACAATCACAATCATACAATCACAGTCATACAATCACAATCTTACAATCACAATCATACTATCACAATCATACAATCACAATCATACAATCGCAATCATACAATCACAATCATACAATCACAATCATACAACCACAATCATACAATCACAATCATACAATCACAATCATACAATCACAATCATACAATCACAATCATACAATCACAAAAATACAATCATAATCATACAATCACAATCATACAATCACAATCATACAATCACAATCATACAATCACAATCATACAATCGCAATCATACAATCGCAATCCTACAATTACAATCTCCAAAATACAATCTCCCAAATACAATCATACAATCACAATCATACAATCATAATCATACAATCACAATCATACAATCACAATCATACAATCACAGTCATACAATCACAATCATACAATCACAATCATACAATCACAATCATACAATCACAATCATACAATCACAATCATACAATCACAATCATACAATCGCAATCATACAATCACAATCATACAATCATAATCATACCCTCACAATCATACGATCGCAATCATACAATCACAATCATACCATCACAATCATACAATCACAATCATACAATCATAATCATACAATTACAATCATACATCACAATCATACAATCACAATCATACAATCGAAATCATACAACTACAATCTCCCAAATACAATCATAAAATCACAATCATACAATCACAATCATACAATCACAATCATACAATCACAATCATACAATCGCAATCATACAATCACAATCATACAATCACAATCATACAATCACAATCATACAATCACAATCATACAATCACAATCATACAATCACAAAAATACAATCATAATCATACAACCACAATCATACAATCGCAATCATACAATCACAATCATACAATCATAATCATACAATCACAATCATACGATCGCAATCATACAATCACAATCATACCATCACAATCATACAATCAGAATCATACAATCATAATCATACAATTACAATCATACATCACAATCATACAATCACAATCATACAATCGAAATCATACAACTACAATCTCCCAAATACAATCATACAATCACAATCATACAATCACTATCATACAATCACAATAATACAATCACAATCATACAATCACAATCATACAATCACAATCATACAATCACAATCATACTATCACATTCATACAATCACAATCATACAATCGAAATCATACAACTACAATCTCCCTAATACAATCATACAATCACAATCATACAATCACAATCATACAATCACAATCATACAATCACAATCATACAATCGCAATCATACAATCACAATCATACAATCACAATCATACATTCACTATCATACAATCAGAATCATACAATGAAAATCATACAATGACAATCATGCGGTCACAATCATGCAATCACAATCATACAATCGCAATCATACAATCGCAATCATACAATCACAATCATACAATCACAACCATACAATCACAATCATACAATCACAATAATACTATCGCAATCATACAATCACAATCATACCATCACAATCATACAATCACAATCGTACAATCATTATCATACAATCACAATCATACAATCACAATCATACAATCGCAATCATACAATCACAACCATACAATCACAATCATACAATCACAATCATACAATCGCAATCATACAATCGCAATCATACAATCACAATCATACAATCACAATCATACAATCGCAATCATACAATCACAATCATACAATCACAATCATACAATCACAATCATACAATCACAATCATACAATCACAAAAATACAATCATAATCATACAACCACAATCATACAATCGCAATCATACAATCACAATCATACAATCATAATCATACAATCACAATCATACGATCGCAATCATACAATCACAATCATACCATCACAATCATACAATCAGAATCATACAATCATAATCATACAATTACAATCATACATCACAATCATACAATCACAATCATACAATCGAAATCATACAACTACAATCTCCCAAATACAATCATACAATCACAATCATACAATCACTATCATACAATCACAATCATACAATCACAATCATACAATCACAATCATACAATCACAATCATACAATCACAATCATACAATCACTATCATACATTCACAATCATACAATCACTATCATACAATGAAAATCATACAATGACAATCATACGGTCACAATCATGCAATCACAATCATACAATCGCAATCATACAATCGCAATCATACAATCACAATCATACAATCACAACCATACAATCACAATCATACAATCACAATAATACTATCGCAATCATACAATCACAATCATACAATCACAATCATACAATCATTATCATACAATCACAATCATACAATCACAATCATACAATCGCAATCATACAATCACAACCATACAATCACAATTATACAATCACAATCATACTATCGCCATCATACAATCACAATCATACCATCACAATCATACAATCACAATCATACAATCATAATCATACAATCACAATCATACAATCACAATCATACAATCACAATCGCACAATCACAATCATACAATCATAATCATACAATTACAATCATGCGATCACAATCATTCAATCATAATCATACAATCACAATCATACAATCACAATCGTACAATCACAATCGCACAATCACAATCATACAATCACAATCATACAATCACAATCATACAATCACAATCATACAATCACAATCATACAATCACAATCATACAATCACAATCATACAATCACAATCATACAATCACTATCATACAATCACAATCCTATAATCACAATCATACAATCACAATCATACAATCACAATCATACATTCACAATCATACAATCACAATCATACAATGAAAATCATACAATGACAATCATACGGTCACAATCATGCAATCACAATCATACAATCGCAATCATACAATCGCAATCATACAATCACAATCATACAATCACAACCATACAATCACAATCATACAATCACAATAATACTATCGCAATCATACAATCACAATCATACCATCACAATCATACAATCACAATCATACAATCATTATCATACAATCACAATCATACAATCACAATCATACAATCGCAATCATACAATCACAACCATACAATCACAATTATACAATCACAATCATACTATCGCCATCATACAATCACAATCATACCATCACAATCATACAATCACAATCATACAATCATAATCATACAATCACAATCATACAATCACAATCATACAATCACAATCATGCAATCACAGTCATACAATCAGAATCATACAATCATAATCATACAATCACAATGATACAATCGCAATCATACAATCACGATCATACAATCATAATCATACAATCATAATCATACGATCGCAATCATACAATCACAATCATACCATCACAATCATACAATCACAATCATACAATCATAATCATACAATTACAATCATACATCACAATCATACAATCACATTCATACAATCGCAATCATACAACTACAATCTCCCAAATACAATCATACAATCACAATCATACAATCACAATCATACAATCACAATCATACTATCACCATCATACAATCACAACCATACAATCACAATCATACAATCACAATCATACAATCACAGTCATACAATCACAATCTTACAATCACAATCATACAATCACAATCATACAATCACAATCATACAATCACAGTCATACAATCACAGTCATACAATCACAATCATACTATCACAATCATACAATCACACTCATACAATCACAATCATACAATCGCAATCATACAATCGCAATCACACAATCACAATCATACAATTACAATCATACAGTCACAATCATACAGTCACAATCATACAATCACAATCATACAATCGCAATCATACTATCGCAATCATACAATCCAAATCATACCATCACAATCATACAGTCACAACCATACAATCACAATCATACAATCACAATCATACAATCACAATCATACAATCACAATCATACAATCACAATCATACAATCACAATCATACAATCACAATCATACAATCACAATCATACAATCGCAATCCTACAATTACAATCTCCAAAATACAATCTCCCAAATACAATCATACAGTCACAACCATACAATCACAATCATACAATCACAATCATACAATCACAATCATACAATCACAATCATACAATCACAATCATACAATCACAATCATACAATCACAATCATACAATCACAGGCATACAATCACAACCTTACAGTCACAATCATACTATCACAATCATACAATCACAATCATACAATCACAATCATACAATGACTATCATACATTCAAAATCATGCAATCACAATCACACAGTCACAATCATGCAATCACAATCATTCAATCATAATCATACAATCACAATCCTACAATCACAATCGTACAATCACAGTCGTACAATCAAAATCGCACAATCACAATCATACAATCACAGTCATACAATCACAATCTTACAATCACAATCATACTATCACAATCATACAATCACAATCATACAATCGCAATCATACAATCACAATCATACAATCACAATCATACAACCACAATCATACAATCACAATCATACAATCACAATCATACAATCACAATCATACAATCACAATCATACAATCACAAAAATACAATCATAATCATACAATCACAATCATACAATCACAATCATACAATCACAATCATACAATCACAATCATACAATCGCAATCCTACAATTACAATCTCCAAAATACAATCTCCCAAATACAATCATACAATCACAATCATACAATCATAATCATACAATCACAATCATACAATCACAATCATACAATCACAGTCATACAATCACAATCATACAATCACAATCATACAATCACAATCATACAATCACAATCATACAATCACAATCATACAATCACAATCATACAATCGCAATCATACAATCACAATCATACAATCATAATCATACCCTCACAATCATACGATCGCAATCATACAATCACAATCATACCATCACAATCATACAATCACAATCACACAATCACAATCATACAATCACAATCATACAATCACAATCATACAATCACAATCATACAATCACAATCATACAATCACAAAAATACAATCATAATCATACAACCACAATCATACAATCGCAATCATACAATCACAATCATACAATCATAATCATACAATCACAATCATACGATCGCAATCATACAATCACAATCATACCATCACAATCATACAATCAGAATCATACAATCATAATCATACAATTACAATCATACATCACAATCATACAATCACAATCATACAATCGAAATCATACAACTACAATCTCCCAAATACAATCATACAATCACAATCATACAATCACTATCATACAATCACAATCATACAATCACAATCATACAATCACAATCATACAATCACAATCATACAATCACAATCATACAATCACAATCATACAATCACTATCATATATTCACAATCATACAATCACAATCATACAATGAAAATCATACAATGACAATCATACGGTCACAATCATGCAATCACAATCATACAATCGCAATCATACAATCGCAATCATACAATCACAATCATACAATCACAACCATACAATCACAATCATACAATCACAATAATACTATCGCAATCATACAATCACAATCATACCATCACAATCATACAATCACAATTATACAATCATTATCATACAATCACAATCATACAATCACAATCATACAATCGCAATCATACAATCACAACCATACAATCAGAATCATACAATCACAATCATACTATCGCCATCATACAATCACAATCATAAAATCACAATCATACAATTACAATCATACAATCATAATCATACAATCACAATCATACAATCACAATCATACAATCACAATCATGCAATCACAGTCATACAATCAGAATCATACAATCACAATCATACAATCACAATCATACAATCACAATCATACAATCGCAATCATACAATTACAATCACCCAAATACAATCGTACAATCACAATCATACAATCACAATCATACAATCACAATCATACAATCACAATCATACAATCACAATCATACAATCGAAATCATACAACTACAATCTCCCAAATACAATCATACAATCACTATCATACGATCACAATCATACAATCACAATCATACAATCACAATCATACTATCACAATCATACAATCACAATCATACAATCACAATCATACAATCACATTCACACAATCACAGTCATACAATCACAATCTTACAATCACAATCATACAATCACAATCATACAATCACAAAAATACAATCATAATCATACAACCACAATCATACAATCGCAATCATACAATCACAATCATACAATCATAATCATACAATCACAATCATACGATCGCAATCATACAATCACAATCATACCATCACAATCATACAATCAGAATCATACAATCATAATCATACAATTACAATCATACATCACAATCATACAATCACAATCATACAATCGAAATCATACAACTACAATCTCCCAAATACAATCATACAATCACAATCATACAATCACTATCATACAATCACAATAATACAATCACAATCATACAATCACAATCATACAATCACAATCATACAATCACAATCATACTATCACATTCATACAATCACAATCATACAATCGAAATCATACAACTACAATCTCCCTAATACAATCATACAATCACAATCATACAATCACAATCATACAATCACAATCATACAATCGCAATCATACAATCACAATCATACAATCACAATCATACATTCACTATCATACAATCAGAATCATACAATGAAAATCATACAATGACAATCATGCGGTCACAATCATGCAATCACAATCATACAATCGCAATCATACAATCGCAATCATACAATCACAATCATACAATCACAACCATACAATCACAATCATACAATCACAATAATACTATCGCAATCATACAATCACAATCATACCATCACAATCATACAATCACAATCGTACAATCATTATCATACAATCACAATCATACAATCACAATCATACAATCGCAATCATACAATCACAACCATACAATCACAATCATACAATCACAATCATACAATCACAATCATACAATCGCAATCATACAATCACAATCATACAATCACAATCATACAATCACAATCATACAATCACAATCATACAATCACAATCATACAATCACAATCATACAATCACAATCATACAATCACAAAAATACAATCATAATCATACAACCACAATCATACAATCGCAATCATACAATCACAATCATACAATCATAATCATACAATCACAATCATACGATCGCAATCATACAATCACAACCATACCATCACAATCATACAATCAGAATCATACAATCATAATCATACAATTACAATCATACATCACAATCATACAATCACAATCATACAATCGAAATCATACAACTACAATCTCCCAAATACAATCATACAATCACAATCATACAATCACTATCATACAATCACAATCATACAATCACAATCATACAATCACAATCATACAATCACAATCATACAATCACAATCATACAATCACTATCATACATTCACAATCATACAATCACAATCATACAATGAAAATCATACAATGACAATCATACGGTCACAATCATGCAATCACAATCATACAATCACAATCATACAATCACAATCATACAATCGCAATCATACAATTACAATCACCCAAATACAATCGTACAATCACAATCATACAATCACAATCATACAATCACAATCATACAATCACAATCATACAATCACAATCATACAATCACAATCATACAATCACAATCATACAATCGAAATCATACAACTACAATCTCCCAAATACAATCATACAATCACTATCATACGATCACAATCATACAATCACAATCATACAATCACAATCATA
Organism: Megachile rotundata; assembly: GCF_050947335.1. Classification (NCBI taxonomy): domain Eukaryota; kingdom Metazoa; phylum Arthropoda; class Insecta; order Hymenoptera; family Megachilidae; genus Megachile; species Megachile rotundata. The sequence continues at coordinate 183,214 of NW_027473336.1, read as the reverse complement.
CTATCACAATCATACAATCACAATCATACAATCACAATCATACAATCACATTCACACAATCACAGTCATACAATCACAATCTTACAATCACAATCATACAATCACAATCATACAATCACAATCGTACAATCACAATCGCACAATCACAATCATACAATCATAATCATACAATTACAATCATGCGATCACAATCATTCAATCATAATCATACAATCACAATCATACAATCACAATCGTACAATCACAATCGCACAATCACAATCATACAATCACAATCATACAATCACAATCATACAATCACAATCATACAATCACAATCATACAATCACAATCATACAATCACAATCATACAATCACAATCATACAATCGCAATCATACAATCACAATCATACAATCGCATTCATACAATCGCAATCATACAATCACAATCATACAATCACAATCATACAATCACAATCATACAATCATAATCATACAATCGCAATCATACAATCGCAATCATACAATCGCAATCATACAATCGCAATCATACAATCACAATCATACAATCACAATCATACAATCACAATCATACAATCACAATCATACAATCACAATCACACAATCACAATCATACAATCACAATCATACAATCACAATCATACAATCACAATCATACAATCACAATCATACAATCACAATCACACAATCACAATCATACAATCGCAATCCTACAATTACAATCTCCAAAATACAATCTCCCAAATACAATCATACAATCACAATCATGCAATCATTATCATACAATCACAATCATACAATCACAATCATACAATCACAGTCATACAATCACAATCTTACAATCACAGTCATACTATCACAATCATACAATCACAATCATACAATCACAATCATGCAATCACAATCATACATTCAAAATCATGCAATCACAATCACACAGTCACAATCATGCAATCACAATCATTCAATCATAATCATACAATCACAATCCTACAATCACAATCGTACAATCACAATCGTACAATCACAATCGCACAATCACAATCATACAATCACAGTCATACAATCATAATCTTACAGTCACAATCATACTATCACAATCATACAATCACAATCATACAATCACAATCATACAATCGCAATCATACAATCACAATCATACAATCATAATCATACCCTCACAATCATACGATCGCAATCATACAATCACAATCATACCATCACAATCATACAATCACAATCATACAATCATAATCAAACAATTACAATCATACATCACAATCATACAATCACAATCATACAATCGAAATCATACAACTACAATCTCCCAAGTACAATCATACAATCACAATCATACAATCACAATCATACAATCACAATCATACAATCACAATCATACAATCGCAATCATACAATCACAATCATACAATCACAATCATACAATCACAATCATACAATCACAATCATACAATCACAATCATACAATCACAATCATACAATCACAAAAATACAATCATAATCATACAACCACAATCATACAATCGCAATCATACAATCACAATCGTACAATCATAATCATACAATCATAATCATACGATCACAATCATACGATCGCAATCATACAATGAAAATCATACAATGACAATCATACGGTCACAATCATGCAATCACAATCATACAATCGCAATCATACAATCGCAATCATACAATCACAATCATACAATCACAATCATACAATCACAATCATACAATCACAATCATACAATCACTATCATACAATCACAATCCTACAATCACAATCATACAATCACAATCATACATTCACAATCATACAATCACAATCATACAATGAAAATCATACAATCACAATCATACAATCACAATCATACAATCACAATCGTACAATCACAATCGCACAATCACAATCATACAATCATAATCATACAATTACAATCATGCGATCACAATCATTCAATCATAATCATACAATCACAATCATACAATCACAATCGTACAATCACAATCGCACAATCACAATCATACAATCACAATCATACAATCACAATCATACAATCACAATCATACAATCACAATCATACAATCACAATCATACAATCACAATCATACAATCACAATCATACAATCGCAATCATACAATCACAATCATACAATCGCATTCATACAATCGCAATCATACAATCACAATCATACAATCACAATCATACAATCACAATCATACAATCATAATCATACAATCACAATCATACAATCGCAATCATACAATCGCAATCATACAATCGCAATCATACAATCACAATCATACAATCACAATCATACAATTACAATCATACAATCACAATCATACAATCACAATCACACAATCACAATCATACAATCACAATCATACAATCACAATCATACAATCACAATCATACAATCACAATCATACAATCACAATCACACAATAACAATCATACAATCGCAATCCTACAATTACAATCTCCAAAATACAATCTCCCAAATACAATCATACAATCACAATCATGCAATCATTATCATACAATCACAATCATACAATCACAATCATACAATCACAATCATACAATCACAATCATACAATCATAATCATACAATCACAATCATACAATCGCAATCATACAATCACAATCATACAATCACAGTCATACAATCACAATCTTACAATCACAGTCATACTATCACAATCATACAATCACAATCATACAATCACAATCATGCAATCACAATCATACATTCAAAATCATGCAATCACAATCACACAGTCACAATCATGCAATCACAATCATTCAATCATAATCATACAATCACAATCCTACAATCACAATCGTACAATCACAATCATACAATCACAGTCATACAATCATAATCTTACAATCACCATCATACTATCACAATCATACAATCACAATCATACAATCACAATCATACAATCGCAATCATACAATCACAATCATACAATCATAATCATACCCTCACAATCATACGATCGCAATCATACAATCACAATCATACCATCACAATCATACAATCACAATCATACAATCATAATCAAACAATTACAATCATACATCACAATCATACAATCACAATCATACAATCGAAATCATACAACTACAATCTCCCAAGTACAATCATACAATCACAATCATACAATCACAATCATACAATCACAATCATACAATCACAATCATACAATCGCAATCATACAATCACAATCATACAATCACAATCATACAATCACAATCATACAATCACAATCATACAATCACAATCATACAATCACAAAAATACAATCATAATCATACAACCACAATCATACAATCGCAATCATACAATCACAATCGTACAATCATAATCATACAATCATAATCATACGATCACAATCATACGATCGCAATCATACAATGAAAATCATACAATGACAATCATACGGTCACAATCATGCAATCACAATCATACAATCGCAATCATACAATCGCAATCATACAATCACAATCATACAATCACAACCATACAATCACAATCATACAATCACAATCATACAATCACTATCATACAATCACAATCCTACAATCACAATCATACAATCACAATCATACATTCACAATCATACAATCACAATCATACAATGAAAATCATACAATGACAATCATACGGTCACAATCATGCAATCACAATCATACAATCACAATCATACAATCACAATCGTACAATCACAATCGCACAATCACTATCATACAATCACAATCATACAATCACAATCAAACAATCACAATCATACAATCACAATCATACTATCACAATCATACAATCACAATCATACAATCACAATCATACAATCACATTCATACAATCACAGTCATACAATCACAATCTTACAATCACAATCATACAATCACAATCATACAATCACAACCGTACAATCACAATCGCACAATCACAATCATACAATCATAATCATACAATTACAATCATGCGATCACAATCATTCAATCATAATCATACAATCACAATCATACAATCACAATCGTACAATCACAATCGCACAATCACAATCATACAATCACAATCATACAATCACAATCATACAATCACAATCATACAATCACAATCATACAATCACAATCATACAATCACAATCATACAATCACTATCATACAATCACAATCCTACAATCACAATCATACAATCACAATCATACAATCACAATCATACATTCACAATCATACAATCACAATCATACAATGAAAATCATACAATGACAATCATACGGTCACAATCATACATTCACAATCATACAATCACAATCATACAATGAAAATCATACAATGACAATCATACGGTCACAATCATGCAATCACAATCATACAATCGCAATCATACAATCGCAATCATACAATCACAATCATACAATCACAACCATACAATCACAATCATACAATCACAATAATACTATCGCAATCATACAATCACAATCATACAATCACAATCATACAATCGCAATCATACAATCACAACCATACAATCACAATCATACAATCACAATCATACTATCGCCATCATACAATCACAATCATACCATCACAATCATACAATCACAATCATACAATCATAATCATACAATCACAATCATACAATCACAATCATACAATCACAATCATGCAATCACAGTCATACAATCAGAATCATACAATCACAATCATACAATCACAATCATACAATCGCAATCATACAATTACAATCACCCAAATACAATCGTACAATCACAATCATACAATCACAATCATACAATCACAATAATACAGTCACCAGCATACAATCGCAATCATAAAATCGCAATCATACAATTACAATCTCGCAAATACAATCACACAATCACAATCATACAATCACAATCATACAATCACAATCATACAATCGGAATCATACAATCACAATTATACAATCACAACAATACAATCACGATCATACAATCACAATCATACAATCACAACCATACTATCATAATCATACAATCACAATAATACAATCGCAATCGTACAATCGCAATCGAACAATCACAACCATACGATCACAATCATACAATCACAATCATAGAATCACAATCATACACACGCAATCATACAATCACAACCATACTATCACAATCATACAATCACAATAATACAATCGCAATCGTACAACCACAACCATACTATCACAATCATACAATCGCAATCATACAATCACAATCATACAATCACAATCATACAATCACAATCATACAATCGCAATCCTACGATTACAATCTCCCAAATACAATCTCCCAAATACAATCATACAATCACAATCATACAATCAAAATCATACAATCAAAGTCATACAATCACAATCATACAATCACAACCGTACAATCATAATCATACAATCACAATAATACAATCATAATCATACAATCACAATCATACAATCGCAATCATACAATCACAATCATACAATCACAATCATACTATCGCAATCATACTATCGCAATCATACAATCACAATCATATCATCGCAATCATACAATCACAATCATACAATCGTAATCATACAATTACAACCATACTATCACAATCATACAATCAAAATCATACAATCACAATCATACAATCACAATCATACAATCGCAATCATACAATTACAATCTCCCAAATACAATCTCCCAAATACAATCATACAATCACAATCATACAATCGCAATCATACAATCACAATCATACAATCACAATCATACAATCACAATCATACAATCACAATCTTACAATCACAATCATACTATCACAATCATACAATCACAATCATACAATCACAATCATACAATCACAATCATACAATCACAATCATACAATCACAACCATACAATCACAATCATACAATCACAATCATACAATCGCAATCCTACGATTACAATCTCCAAAATACAATCTCCCAAATACAATCATACAATCACAATCATACAATCATAATCATACAATCACAATCATACAATCACAATCATGCAATCACAGTCATACAATCAGAATCATACAATCACAATCATACAATCACAATCATACAATCACAATAATACAGTCACCAGCATACAATCGCAATCATAGAATCGCAATTATACAATTACAATCTCCCAAATACAATCACACAATCACAATCATACAATCACAATCATACAATCGGAATCATACAATCACAATCATACAATCACAACAATACAATCACGATCATACAATCACAATCATACAATCACAACCATACTATCACAATCATACAATCGCAATCGTACAATCGCAATCGAACAATCACAACCATACGATCACAATCATACAATCACAATCATAGATTCACAATCATACACACGCAATCATACAATCACAACCATACTATTACAATCATACAATCACAATCATACAATCGCAATCCTACGATTACAATCTCCAAAATACAATCTCCCAAATACAATCATACAATCACAATCATACAATCATAATCATACAATCACAATCATACAATCACAATCATGCAATCACAGTCATACAATCAGAATCATACAATCACAATCATACAATCACAATCATACAATCACAATAATACAGTCACCAGCATACAATCGCAATCATAAAATCGCAATTATACAATTACAATCTCCCAAATACAATCACACAATCATAATCATACAATCACAATCATACAATCGGAATCATACAATCACAATCATACAATCACAACAATACAATCACGATCATACAATCACAATCATACAATCACAACCATACTATCACAATCATACAATCGCAATCGTACAATCGCAATCGAACAATCACAACCATACGATCACAATCATACAATCACAATCATAGATTCACAATCATACACACGCAATCATACAATCACAACCATACTATCACAATTATACAATCACAATCATACAATCGCAATCATACAATTACAATCTCCCAAATACAATCTCCCAAATACAATCATACAATCACAATCATACAATCAAAATCATACAATCAAAGTCATACAACCACAATCATACACTCACAACCGTACAATCATAATCATACAATCACAATAATACAATCATAATCATACAATCACAATCATACAATCGCAATCATACAATCACAATCATACAATCACAATCATACTATCGCAATCATACTATCGCAATCATACAATCACAATCATATCATCGCAATCATACAATCACAATCATACAATCATAATCATACAATTACAATCATACTATCACAATCATACAATCAAAATCATACAATCACAATCATACAATCACAATCATACAATCGCAATCATACAATTACAATCTCCCAAATACAATCTCCCAAATACAATCATACAATCACAATCATACAATCACAATCATACAATCACAATCATGCAATCACAGTCATACAATCAGAATCATACAATCACAATCATACAATCACAATCATACAATCACAATAATACAGTCACCAGCATACAATCGCAATCATAGAATCGCAATTATACAATTACAATCTCCCAAATACAATCACACAATCACAATCATACAATCACAATCATACAATCGGAATCATACAATCACAATCATACAATCACAACAATACAATCACGATCATACAATCACAATCATACAATCACAACCATACTATCACAATCATACAATCGCAATCGTACAATCGCAATCGAACAATCACAACCATACGATCACAATCATACAATCACAATCATAGATTCACAATCATACACACGCAATCATACAATCACAACCATACTATTACAATCATACAATCACAATCATACAATCGCAATCCTACGATTACAATCTCCAAAATACAATCTCCCAAATACAATCATACAATCACAATCATACAATCATAATCATACAATCACAATCATACAATCACAATCATGCAATCACAGTCATACAATCAGAATCATACAATCACAATCATACAATCACAATCATACAATCACAATAATACAGTCACCAGCATACAATCGCAATCATAAAATCGCAATTATACAATTACAATCTCCCAAATACAATCACACAATCATAATCATACAATCACAATCATACAATCGGAATCATACAATCACAATCATACAATCACAACAATACAATCACGATCATACAATCACAATCATACAATCACAACCATACTATCACAATCATACAATCGCAATCGTACAATCGCAATCGAACAATCACAACCATACGATCACAATCATACAATCACAATCATAGATTCACAATCATACACACGCAATCATACAATCACAACCATACTATCACAATTATACAATCACAATCATACAATCGCAATCATACAATTACAATCTCCCAAATACAATCTCCCAAATACAATCATACAATCACAATCATACAATCAAAATCATACAATCAAAGTCATACAACCACAATCATACACTCACAACCGTACAATCATAATCATACAATCACAATAATACAATCATAATCATACAATCACAATCATACAATCGCAATCATACAATCACAATCATACAATCACAATCATACTATCGCAATCATACTATCGCAATCATACAATCACAATCATATCATCGCAATCATACAATCACAATCATACAATCATAATCATACAATTACAATCATACTATCACAATCATACAATCAAAATCATACAATCACAATCATACAATCACAATCATACAATCGCAATCATACAATTACAATCTCCCAAATACAATCTCCCAAATACAATCATACAATCACAATCATACAATCGCAAACATACAATCACAATCATACAATCACAATCATACAATCGCAATCATACAATCACAATCATACAATCACAATCATACATTCAAAATCATACAATCACAATCATACTATCACAATCATACAATCACAGTCATGCAACCACAATCATGCAATCACAATCATACAATCATAATCAGACAATGACAATCATACAATCACAATCATACAAGCACAATCATACAATCACAATCATACAATCACAATCATACAATCACAATCATACTATCGCAATCATACAATCACAATCATACAATCACAATCATACAATCACAATCATACAATCACAATCATACTATCGCAATCATACAATCGCAATGATACCATCCCAATCATACAAACACAACCGTACAATCATAATCATACAATCACAATCATACAATCATAGTTATACAATCACAATCATACAATCACAGTCATACAATCACAATCTTACAATCACAATCATACTATCACAATCATACAATCACAATCATACAATCACAATCATACAATCACAATCATACAATCACAATCATACAATCACAATCATACAATCACAATCATACAATCACAATCATACAATCGCAATCCTACGATTACAATCTCCAAAATACAATCTCCCAAATACAATCATACAATCACAATCATACAATCATAATCATACAATCACAATCATACAATCACAATCTTACAATCACAATCATACTATCACAATTATACAATCACAATCATACAATCACAATCATACAATCACAATCGTACATTCAAAATCATGCAATCACAATCACACAGTCACAATCATGCAATCACAATCATTCAATCATAATCATACAATCACAATCCTACAATCACAATCGTACAATCACAATCGTACAATCACAATCGCACAATCACAATCATACAATCACAGTCATACAATCACAATCTTACAATCACAATCATACTATCACAATCATACAATCACAATCATACAATCGAAATCATACAACTACAATCTCCCAAATACAATCATACAATCACAATCATACAATCACAATCATACAATCACAATCATACAATCATAATCATACAATTACAATCATACATCACAATAGTACAATCACAATCATACAATCACAATCATACCATCACAATCATACAATCACAATCATACAATCATAATCATACAATTACAATCATACATCACAATCATACAATCACATTCATACAATCGCAATCATACAACTACAATCTCTCAAATACAATCATACAATCACAATCATACAATCACAATCATACAATCACAATCATACAATCACAATCATACAATCACAATCATACAATCACAATCATACAATCACAATCATACAATCACTATCATACAATCACAATCCTACAATCACAATCATACAATCACAATCATACAATCACAATCATACATTCACAATCATACAATCACAATCATACAATGAAAATCATACAATGACAATCATACGGTCACAATCATACATTCACAATCATACAATCACAATCATACAATGAAAATCATACAATGACAATCATACGGTCACAATCATGCAATCACAATCATACAATCGCAATCATACAATCGCAATCATACAATCACAATCATACAATCACAACCATACAATCACAATCATACACTCACAATAATACTATCGCAATCATACAATCACAATCATACCATCACAATCATACAATCACAATCATACAATCATTATCATACAATCACAATCATACAATCACAATCATACAATCGCAATCATACAATCACAACCATACAATCACAATCATACAATCACAATCATACTATCGCCATCATACAATCACAATCATACCATCACAATCATACAATCACAATCATACAATCATAATCATACAATCACAATCATACAATCACAATCATACAATCACAATCATGCAATCACAGTCATACAATCAGAATCATACAATCACAATCATACAATCACAATCATACAATCGCAATCATACAATTACAATCACCCAAATACAATCGTACAATCACAATCATACAATCACAATCATACAATCACAATAATACAGTCACCAGCATACAATCGCAATCATAAAATCGCAATCATACAATTACAATCTCCCAAATACAATCACACAATCACAATCATACAATCACAATCATACAATCACAATCATACAATCGGAATCATACAATCACAATTATACAATCACAACAATACAATCACGATCATACAATCACAATCATACAATCACAACCATACTATCATAATCATACAATCACAATAATACAATCGCAATCGTACAATCGCAATCGAACAATCACAACCATACGATCACAATCATACAATCACAATCATAGAATCACAATCATACACACGCAATCATACAATCACAACCATACTATCACAATCATACAATCACAATAATACAATCGCAATCGTACAACCACAACCATACTATCACAATCATACAATCGCAATCATACAATCACAATCATACAATCACAATCATACAATCACAATCATACAATCGCAATCCTACGATTACAATCTCCCAAATACAATCTCCCAAATACAATCATACAATCACAATCATACAATCAAAATCATACAATCAAAGTCATACGATCACAATCATACAATCACAACCGTACAATCATAATCATACAATCACAATAATACAATCATAATCATACAATCACAATCATACAATCGCAATCATACAATCACAATCATACAATCACAATCATACTATCGCAATCATACTATCGCAATCATACAATCACAATCATATCATCGCAATCATACAATCACAATCATACAATCGTAATCATACAATTACAACCATACTATCACAATCATACAATCAAAATCATACAATCACAATCATACAATCACAATCATACAATCGCAATCATACAATTACAATCTCCCAAATACAATCTCCCAAATACAATCATACAATCACAATCATACAATCGCAATCATACAATCACAATCATACAATCACAATCATACAATCACAATCATACAATCACAATCATACAATCACAATCATACATTCAAAATCATGCAATCACAATCATACTATCACAACCATACAATCACAATCATGCAATCACAATCATACAATCACAATCATACTATCACAATCATACAATCACAATCATACAATCACAATCATACAATCACAGTCATACTATCGGAATCATACAATCGCAATCATACCATCCCAATCATAAAAACACAACCATACAATCATAATCATACAATCACAATCATACAATCATAATTATACAATCACAATCATACAATCACAATCATACAATCACAGTCATACAATCACAATCTTACAATCGCAATCATACTATCACAATCATACAATCACAATCATACAATCACAATCATACAATCACAATCATACAATCACAATCATACAATCACAATCATACAATCACAATCATACAATCGCAATCCTACGATTACAATCTCCAAAATACAATCTCCCAAATACAATCATACAATCACAATCATACAATCATAATCATACAATCACAATCATACAATCACAATCATGCAACCACAGTCATACAATCAGAATCATACAATCACAATCATACAATCACAATCATACAATCACAATAATACAGTCACCAGCATACAATCGCAATCATAGAATCGCAATTATACAATTACAATCTCCCAAATACAATCACACAATCACAATCATACAATCACAATCATACAATCGGAATCATACAATCACAATCATACAATCACAACAATACAATCACGATCATACAATCACAATCATACAATCACAACCATACTATCACAATCATACAATCGCAATCGTACAATCGCAATCGAACAATCACAACCATACGATCACAATCATACAATCACAATCATAGATTCACAATCATACACACGCAATCATACAATCACAACCATACTATCACAATCATACAATCACAATCATACAATCGCAATCCTACGATTACAATCTCCAAAATACAATCTCCCAAAAACAATCATACAATCACAATCATACAATCATAATCATACAATCACAATCATACAATCACAATCATGCAATCACAGTCATACAATCAGAATCATACAATCACAATCATACAATCACAATCATACAATCACAATAATACAGTCACCAGCATACAATCGCAATCATAAAATCGCAATTATACAATTACAATCTCCCAAATACAATCACACAATCATAATCATACAATCACAATCATACAATCGGAATCATACAATCACAATCATACAATCACAACAATACAATCACGATCATACAATCACAATCATACAATCACAACCATACTATCACAATCATACAATCGCAATCGTACAATCGCAATCGAACAATCACAACCATACGATCACAATCATACAATCACAATCATAGATTCACAATCATACACACGCAATCATACAATCACAACCATACTATCACAATTATACAATCACAATCATACAATCGCAATCATACAATTACAATCTCCCAAATACAATCTCCCAAATACAATCATACAATCACAATCATACAATCAAAATCATACAATCAAAGTCATACAACCACAATCATACACTCACAACCGTACAATCATAATCATACAATCACAATAATACAATCATAATCATACAATCACAATCATACAATCGCAATCATACAATCACAATCATACAATCACAATCATACTATCGCAATCATACTATCGCAATCATACAATCACAATCATATCATCGCAATCATACAATCACAATCATACAATCATAATCATACAATTACAATCATACAATCGCAATCATACAATTACAATCTCCCAAATACAATCTCCCAAATACAATCATACAATCACAATCATACAATCGCAAACATACAATCACAATCATACAATCACAATCATACAATCGCAATCATACAATCACAATCATACAATCACAATCATACATTCAAAATCATACAATCACAATCATACTATCACAATCATACAATCACAATCATGCAACCACAATCATGCAATCACAATCATACAATCATAATCAGACAATGACAATCATACAATCACAATCATACAATCACAATCATACAATCACAATCATACAATCACAATCATACAATCACAATCATACTATCGCAATCATACAATCACAATCATACAATCACAATCATACAATCACAATCATACAATCACAATCATACTATCGCAATCATACAATCGCAATCATACCATCCCAATCATACAAACACAACCGTACAATCATAATCATACAATCACAATCATACAATCATAGTTATACAATCACAATCATACAATCACAGTCATACAATCACAATCTTACAATCACAATCATACTATCACAATCATACAATCACAATCATACAATCACAATCATACAATCACAATCATACAATCACAATCATACAATCACAATCATACAATCACAATCATACAATCACAATCATACAATCACAATCATACAATCGCAATCCTACGATTACAATCTCCAAAATACAATCTCCCAAATACAATCATACAATCACAATCATACAATCATAATCATACAATCACAATCATACAATCACAATCTTACAATCACAATCATACTATCACAATTATACAATCACAATCATACAATCACAATCATACAATCACAATCGTACATTCAAAATCATGCAATCACAATCACACAGTCACAATCATGCAATCACAATCATTCAATCATAATCATACAATCACAATCCTACAATCACAATCGTACAATCACAATCGTACAATCACAATCGCACAATCACAATCATACAATCACAGTCATACAATCACAATCTTACAATCACAATCATACTATCACAATCATACAATCACAATAATACAATCGTAATCATACAACCACAATCATACAATCGCAATCATACAATCACAATCATACAATCACAATCATACAATCACAATCATACTATCGCAATCATACAATCACAATCATACCATCACAATCATACAATCACAATCATACAATCATAATCATTCAATTACAATCATACTATCACAATCATACAATCAAAATCATACAATCACAATCATACAATCACAATCATACAATCGCAATCATACAATTACAATCTCCCAAATACAATCTCCCAAATACAATCATACAATCACAATCATACAATCGCAATCATACAATCACAATTATACAATCACAATCATACAATCACAATCATACAATCACAATCATACAATCACAATCATACAATCACAATCATACATTCACAATCATACAATCACAATCATACTATCACAATCGTACAATCACAATCATGCAATCACAATCATGCAATCACAATCATACTATCACAATCATACAATCATAATCATACAATCACAATCATACAATCATAATCAGACAATGACAATCATACAATCACAATCATACAATCACAATCATACAATCACAATCATACAATCACAATCATACAATCACAATCATACTATCGCAATCATACAATCGCAATCATACCATCCCAATCATACAAACACAACCGTACAATCGTAATCATACAATCACAATCATACAATCATAATTATACAATCACAATCATACAATCACAATCATACAATCACAGTCATACAATCACAATCTTACAATCACAATCATACAATCACAATCATACAATCGCAATCCTACAATTACAATCTCCAAAATACAATCTCCCAAATACAATCATACAATCACAATCATACAATCATAATCATACAATCATAATCATACAATCACAATCATACAATCACAATCTTACAATCACAATCATACTATCACAATCATACAATCACAATCATACAATCACAATCATACAATCACAATCATACAATCACAATCATACATTCAAAATCATGCAATCACAATCACACAGTCACAATCATGCAGTCACAATCATTCAATCATAATCATACAATCACAATCCTACAATCACAATCGTACAATCGCAATCGTACAATCACAATCGCACAATCACAATCATACAATCACAGTCGTACAATCACAATCTTACAATCACAATCATACTATCACAATCATACAATCACAAAAATACAATCATAATCATACAATCACAATCATACAATCGCAATCATACAATCACAATCATACAATCATAATCATACAATCACAATCATACGATCGCCATCATACAATCACAATCATACCATCACAATCATACAATCAGAATCATACAATCATATTCATACAATTACAATCATACATCACAATCATACAATCACAACCATACAATCGAAATCATACAACTACAATCTCCCAAATACAATCATACAATCACAATCATACAATCACAATCATACAATCACAATCATACAATCACAATCATACAATCACAATCACACAATCACAATCATACAATCACAATCATACTATCACAATCATACAATCAAAATCATACAATCACAATCATACAATCACATTCATACAATCACAGTCATACAATCACAATCTTACAATCACAATCATACAATCACAATCATACAATCACAGACATACAATCACAGTCATACAATCACAATCATACTATCACAATCATACAATCACAATCATACAATCACAATCATACAATCGCAATCATACAATCGCAATCATACAATCGCAATCATACAATCGCAATCACACAATCACAATCATACAATCACAATCATACAATCACAATCATACAATCATAATCATACAATTACAATGATACTATCACAATCATACAATCAAAATCATACAATCGCAATCATACAATCACAATCATACAATCACAATCATACAATCACAATCATACTATCGCAATCATACAATCACAATCATACCATCACAATCATACAATCACAACCATACAATCGCAATCATACAATCACAATCACACAATCACAATCACACAATCACAATCATACAATCACAATCATACAATCACAATCATACAATCACAATCATACAATCGCAATCATACAATCACAATCTCCCAAATACAATCTCCCAAATACAATCATACAATCGCAATCATACAATCACAATCATACAATCACAGTCATACTATCGGAATCATACAATCGCAATCATACCATCCCAATCATACAAACACAACCATACAATCATAATCATACAATCACAATCATACAATCATAATTATACAATCACAATCATACAATCACAATCATACAATCACAGTCATACAATCACAATCTTACAATCACAATCATACTATCACAATCATACAATCACAATCATACAATCACAATCATACAATCACAATCATACAATCACAATCATACAATCACAATCATACAATCACAATCATACAATCACAATCATACAATCGCAATCCTACGATTACAATCTCCAAAATACAATCTCCCAAATACAATCATACAATCACAATCATACAATCATAATCATACAATCACAATCATACAATCACAATCATGCAATCACAGTCATACAATCAGAATCATACAATCACAATCATACAATCACAATCATACAATCACAATAATACAGTCACCAGCATACAATCGCAATCATAGAATCGCAATTATACAATTACAATCTCCCAAATACAATCACACAATCACAATCATACAATCACAATCATACAATCGGAATCATACAATCACAATCATACAATCACAACAATACAATCACGATCATACAATCACAATCATACAATCACAACCATACTATCACAATCATACAATCGCAATCGTACAATCGCAATCGAACAATCACAACCATACGATCACAATCATACAATCACAATCATAGATTCACAATCATACACACGCAATCATACAATCACAACCATACTATCACAATCATACAATCACAATCATACAATCGCAATCCTACGATTACAATCTCCAAAATACAATCTCCCAAATACAATCATACAATCACAATCATACAATCATAATCATACAATCACAATCATACAATCACAATCATGCAATCACAGTCATACAATCAGAATCATACAATCACAATCATACAATCACAATCATACAATCACAATAATACAGTCACCAGCATACAATCGCAATCATAAAATCGCAATTATACAATTACAATCTCCCAAATACAATCACACAATCATAATCATACAATCACAATCATACAATCGGAATCATACAATCACAATCATACAATCACAACAATACAATCACGATCATACAATCACAATCATACAATCACAACCATACTATCACAATCATACAATCGCAATCGTACAATCGCAATCGAACAATCACAACCATACGATCACAATCATACAATCACAATCATAGATTCACAATCATACACACGCAATCATACAATCACAACCATACTATCACAATTATACAATCACAATCATACAATCGCAATCATACAATTACAATCATACAATCGCAATCATACAATTACAATCTCCCAAATACAATCTCCCATATACAATCATACAATCACAATCATACAATCGCAAACATACAATCACAATCATACAATCACAATCATACAATCACAATCATACAATCACAATCATACAATCACAATCATACAATCACAATCATACAATCACAATCATACAATCACAATCATACAATCACAATCATACTATCACAATCATACAATCACAATCATACAATCACAATCATACTATCACAATTATACAATCACACTCATACAATCAAAATCATACAATCGCAATCATACAATCACAATCATACAATCACAATCATACAATCACAATCATACTATCGCAATCATACAATCACAATCATACCATCACAATCATACAACCACAACCATACAATCGCAATCATAAAATCACAATCACACAATCACAATCATACAATCACAATCATACAATCACAATCATACAATCGCAATCATACAATCGCAATCATACAATTACAATCTCCCAAATACAATCTCCCAAATACAATCATACAATCGCAATCATACAATTACAATCTCCCAAATACAATCTCCCAAATACAATCATACAATCACAATCATACAATCAAAATCGTACAATCACAGTCATACAATCACAATCATACAATCACAACCATACAATCATAATCATACAATCACAATAATACAATCGTAATCATACAATCACAATCATACAATCACAATCATACTATCGCAATCATACAATCACAATCATACAATCACAATCATACAATCACAATCATACAATCACAATCATACTATCGCAATCATACAATCGCAATCATACCATCCCAATCATACAAACACAACCGTACAATCATAATCATACAATCACAATCATACAATCATAGTTATACAATCACAATCATACAATCACAGTCATACAATCACAATCTTACAATCACAATCATACTATCACAATCATACAATCACAATCATACAATCACAATCATACAATCACAATCATACAATCACAATCATACAATCACAATCATACAATCACAATCATACAATCACAATCATACAATCGCAATCCTACGATTACAATCTCCAAAATACAATCTCCCAAATACAATCATACAATCACAATCATACAATCATAATCATACAATCACAATCATACAATCACAATCTTACAATCACAATCATACTATCACAATTATACAAACACAATCATACAATCACAATCATACAATCACAATCGTACATTCAAAATCATGCAATCACAATCACACAGTCACAATCATGCAATCACAATCATTCAATCATAATCATACAATCACAATCCTACAATCACAATCGTACAATCACAATCGTACAATCACAATCGCACAATCACAATCATACAATCACAGTCATACAATCACAATCTTACAATCACAATCATACTATCACAATCATACAATCACAATAATACAATCGTAATCATACAACCACAATCATACAATCGCAATCATACAATCACAATCATACAATCACAATCATACAATCACAATCATACTATCGCAATCATACAATCACAATCATACCATCACAATCATACAATCACAATCATACAATCATAATCATTCAATTACAATCATACTATCACAATCATACAATCAAAATCATACAATCACAATCATACAATCACAATCATACAATCGCAATCATACAATTACAATCTCCCAAATACAATCTCCCAAATACAATCATACAATCACAATCATACAATCGCAATCATACAATCACAATTATACAATCACAATCATACAATCACAATCATACAATCACAATCATACAATCACAATCATACAATCACAATCATACATTCACAATCATACAATCACAATCATACTATCACAATCGTACAATCACAATCATGCAATCACAATCATGCAATCACAATCATACTATCACAATCATACAATCACAATCATACAATCACAATCATACAATCACAATCATACATTCAAAATCATGCAGTCACAATCACACAGTCACAATCATGCAGTCACAATCATTCAATCATAATCATACAATCACAATCCTACAATCACAATCGTACAATCGCAATCGTACAATCACAATCGCACAATCACAATCATACAATCACAGTCGTACAATCACAATCTTACAATCACAATCATACTATCACAATCATACAATCACAAAAATACAATCATAATCATACAATCACAATCATACAATCGCAATCATACAATCACAATCATACAATCATAATCATACAATCACAATCATACGATCGCCATCATACAATCACAATCATACCATCACAATCATACAATCAGAATCATACAATCATATTCATACAATTACAATCATACATCACAATCATACAATCACAACCATACAATCGAAATCATACAACTACAATCTCCCAAATACAATCATACAATCACAATCATACAATCACAATCATACAATCACAATCATACAATCACAATCATACAATCACAATCATACAATCACAATCACACAATCACAATCATACAATCACAATCATACTATCACAATCATACAATCAAAATCATACAATCACAATCATACAATCACATTCATACAATCACAGTCATACAATCACAATCTTACAATCACAATCATACAATCACAATCATACAATCACAGACATACAATCACAGTCATACAATCACAATCATACTATCACAATCATACAATCACAATCATACAATCACAATCATACAATCGCAATCATACAATCGCAATCATACAATCGCAATCATACAATCGCAATCACACAATCACAATCATACAATCACAATCATACAATCACAATCATACAATCATAATCATACAATTACAATGATACTATCACAATCATACAATCAAAATCATACAATCGCAATCATACAATCACAATCATACAATCACAATCATACAATCACAATCATACTATCGCAATCATACAATCACAATCATACCATCACAATCATACAATCACAACCATACAATCGCAATCATACAATCACAATCACACAATCACAATCACACAATCACAATCATACAATCACAATCATACAATCACAATCATACAATCACAATCATACAATCGCAATCATACAATCACAATCTCCCAAATACAATCTCCCAAATACAATCATACAATCACAATCATACAATCACAATCATACAATCACAGTCATACTATCGGAATCATACAATCGCAATCATACCATCCCAATCATACAAACACAACCATACAATCATAATCATACAATCACAATCATACAATCATAATTATACAATCACAATCATACAATCACAATCATACAATCACAGTCATACAATCACAATCTTACAATCACAATCATACTATCACAATCATACAATCACAATCATACAATCACAATCATACAATCACAATCATACAATCACAATCATACAATCACAATCATACAATCACAATCATACAATCACAATCATACAATCGCAATCCTACGATTACAATCTCCAAAATACAATCTCCCAAATACAATCATACAATCACAATCATACAATCATAATCATACAATCACAATCATACAATCACAATCATGCAATCACAGTCATACAATCAGAATCATACAATCACAATCATACAATCACAATCATACAATCACAATAATACAGTCACCAGCATACAATCGCAATCATAGAATCGCAATTATACAATTACAATCTCCCAAATACAATCACACAATCACAATCATACAATCGGAATCATACAATCACAATCATACAATCACAACAATACAATCACGATCATACAATCACAATCATACAATCACAACCATACTATCACAATCATACAATCGCAATCGTACAATCGCAATCGAACAATCACAACCATACGATCACAATCATACAATCACAATCATAGATTCACAATCATACACACGCAATCATACAATCACAACCATACTATCACAATCATACAATCACAATCATACAATCGCAATCCTACGATTACAATCTCCAAAATACAATCTCCCAAATACAATCATACAATCACAATCATACAATCATAATCATACAATCACAATCATACAATCACAATCATGCAATCACAGTCATACAATCAGAATCATACAATCACAATCATACAATCACAATCATACAATCACAATAATACAGTCACCAGCATACAATCGCAATCATAAAATCGCAATTATACAATTACAATCTCCCAAATACAATCACACAATCATAATCATACAATCACAATCATACAATCGGAATCATACAATCACAATCATACAATCACAACAATACAATCACGATCATACAATCACAATCATACAATCACAACCATACTATCACAATCATACAATCGCAATCGTACAATCGCAATCGAACAATCACAACCATACGATCACAATCATACAATCACAATCATAGATTCACAATCATACACACGCAATCATACAATCACAACCATACTATCACAATTATACAATCACAATCATACAATCGCAATCATACAATTACAATCTCCCAAATACAATCTCCCAAATACAATCATACAATCACAATCATACAATCAAAATCATACAATCAAAGTCATACAACCACAATCATACACTCACAACCGTACAATCATAATCATACAATCACAATAATACAATCATAATCATACAATCACAATCATACAATCGCAATCATTCAATCACAATCATACAATCACAATCATACTATCGCAATCATACTATCGCAATCATACAATCACAATCATATCATCGCAATCATACAATCACAATCATACAATCATAATCATACAATTACAATCATACTATCACAATCATACAATCAAAATCATACAATCACAATCATACAATCACAATCATACAATCGCAATCATACAATTACAATCTCCCAAATACAATCTCCCAAATACAATCATACAATCACAATCATACAATCGCAAACATACAATCACAATCATACAATCACAATCATACAATCACAATCATACAATCACAATCATACAATCACAATCATACATTCAAAATCATACAATCACAATCATACTATCACAATCATACAATCACAATCATGCAACCACAATCATGCAATCACAATCATACAATCATAATCAGACAATGACAATCATACAATCACAATCATACAATCACAATCATACAATCACAATCATACAATCACAATCATACTATCGCAATCATACAATCACAATCATACAATCACAATCATACAATCACAATCATACAACCACAATCATACTATCGCAATCATACAATCGCAATCATACCATCCCAATCATACAAACACAACCGTACAATCATAATCATACAATCACAATCATACAATCATAGTTATACAATCACAATCATACAATCACAGTCATACAATCACAATCTTACAATCACAATCATACTATCACAATCATACAATCACAATCATACAATCACAATCATACAATCACAATCATACAATCACAATCATACAATCACAATCATACAATCACAATCATACAATCACAATCATACAATCACAATCATACAATCGCAATCCTACGATTACAATCTCCAAAATACAATCTCCCAAATACAATCATACAATCACAATCATACAATCATAATCATACAATCACAATCATACAATCACAATCTTACAATCACAATCATACTATCACAATTATACAATCACAATCATACAATCACAATCATACAATCACAATCGTACATTCAAAATCATGCAATCACAATCACACAGTCACAATCATGCAATCACAATCATTCAATCATAATCATACAATCACAATCCTACAATCACAATCGTACAATCACAATCGTACAATCACAATCGCACAATCACAATCATACAATCACAGTCATACAATCACAATCTTACAATCACAATCATACTATCACAATCATACAATCACAATCATACATTCAAAATCATACAATCACAATCATACTATCACAATCATACAATCACAATCATGCAACCACAATCATGCAATCACAATCATACAATCATAATCAGACAATGACAATCATACAATCACAATCATACAATCACAATCATACAATCACAATCATACAATCACAATCATACAATCACAATCATACTATCGCAATCATACAATCACAATCATACAATCACAATCATACAATCACAATCATACAATCACAATCATACTATCGCAATCATACAATCGCAATCATACCATCCCAATCATACAAACACAACCGTACAATCATAATCATACAATCACAATCATACAATCATAGTTATACAATCACAATCATACAATCACAGTCATACAATCACAATCTTACAATCACAATCATACTATCACAATCATACAATCACAATCATACAATCACAATCATACAATCACAATCATACAATCACAATCATACAATCACAATCATACAATCACAATCATACAATCACAATCATACAATCGCAATCCTACGATTACAATCTCCAAAATACAATCTCCCAAATACAATCATACAATCACAATCATACAATCATAATCATACAATCACAATCATACAATCACAATCTTACAATCACAATCATACTATCACAATTATACAATCACAATCATACAATCACAATCATACAATCACAATCGTACATTCAAAATCATGCAATCACAATCACACAGTCACAATCATGCAATCACAATCATTCAATCATAATCATACAATCACAATCCTACAATCACAATCGTACAATCACAATCGTACAATCACAATCGCACAATCACAATCATACAATCACAGTCATACAATCACAATCTTACAATCACAATCATACTATCACAATCATACAATCACAATAATACAATCGTAATCATACAACCACAATCATACAATCGCAATCATACAATCACAATCATACAATCACAATCATACAATCACAATCATACTATCGCAATCATACAATCACAATCATACCATCACAATCATACAATCACAATCATACAATCATAATCATTCAATTACAATCATACTATCACAATCATACAATCAAAATCATACAATCACAATCATACAATCACAATCATACAATCGCAATCATACAATTACAATCTCCCAAATACAATCTCCCAAATACAATCATACAATCACAATCATACAATCGCAATCATACAATCACAATTATACAATCACAATCATACAATCACAATCATACAATCACAATCATACAATCACAATCATACAATCACAATCATACATTCACAATCATACAATCACAATCATACTATCACAATCGTACAATCACAATCATGCAATCACAATCATGCAATCACAATCATACTATCACAATCATACAATCACAATCATACAATCACAATCATACAATCATAATCAGACAATGACAATCATACAATCACAATCATACAATCACAATCATACAATCACAATCATACAATCACAATCATACAATCACAATCATACTATCGCAATCATACAATCGCAATCATACCATCCCAATCATACAAACACAACCGTACAATCGTAATCATACAATCACAATCATACAATCATAATTATACAATCACAATCATACAATCACAATCATACAATCACAGTCATACAATCACAATCTTACAATCACAATCATACAATCACAATCATACAATCGCAATCCTACAATTACAATCTCCAAAATACAATCTCCCAAATACAATCATACAATCACAATCATACAATCATAATCATACAATCATAATCATACAATCACAATCATACAATCACAATCTTACAATCACAATCATACTATCACAATCATACAATCACAATCATACAATCACAATCATACAATCACAATCATACAATCACAATCATACATTCAAAATCATGCAATCACAATCACACAGTCACAATCATGCAGTCACAATCATTCAATCATAATCATACAATCACAATCCTACAATCACAATCGTACAATCGCAATCGTACAATCACAATCGCACAATCACAATCATACAATCACAGTCGTACAATCACAATCTTACAATCACAATCATACTATCACAATCATACAATCACAAAAATACAATCATAATCATACAATCACAATCATACAATCGCAATCATACAATCACAATCATACAATCATAATCATACAATCACAATCATACGATCGCCATCATACAATCACAATCATACCATCACAATCATACAATCAGAATCATACAATCATATTCATACAATTACAATCATACATCACAATCATACAATCACAACCATACAATCGAAATCATACAACTACAATCTCCCAAATACAATCATACAATCACAATCATACAATCACAATCATACAATCACAATCATACAATCACAATCATACAATCACAATCATACAATCACAATCACACAATCACAATCATACAATCACAATCATACTATCACAATCATACAATCAAAATCATACAATCACAATCATACAATCACATTCATACAATCACAGTCATACAATCACAATCTTACAATCACAATCATACAATCACAATCATACAATCACAGACATACAATCACAGTCATACAATCACAATCATACTATCACAATCATACAATCACAATCATACAATCACAATCATACAATCGCAATCATACAATCGCAATCATACAATCGCAATCATACAATCGCAATCACACAATCACAATCATACAATCACAATCATACAATCACAATCATACAATCATAATCATACAATTACAATGATACTATCACAATCATACAATCAAAATCATACAATCGCAATCATACAATCACAATCATACAATCACAATCATACAATCACAATCATACTATCGCAATCATACAATCACAATCATACCATCACAATCATACAATCACAACCATACAATCGCAATCATACAATCACAATCACACAATCACAATCACACAATCACAATCATACAATCACAATCATACAATCACAATCATACAATCACAATCATACAATCGCAATCATACAATCACAATCTCCCAAATACAATCTCCCAAATACAATCATACAATCGCAATCATACAATCACAATCATACAATCACAGTCATACTATCGGAATCATACAATCGCAATCATACCATCCCAATCATACAAACACAACCATACAATCATAATCATACAATCACAATCATACAATCATAATTATACAATCACAATCATACAATCACAATCATACAATCACAGTCATACAATCACAATCTTACAATCACAATCATACCATCACAATCATACAATCACAATCATACAATCACAATCATACAATCACAATCATACAATCACAATCATACAATCACAATCATACAATCACAATCATACAATCACAATCATACAATCGCAATCCTACGATTACAATCTCCAAAATACAATCTCCCAAATACAATCATACAATCACAATCATACAATCATAATCATACAATCACAATCATACAATCACAATCATGCAATCACAGTCATACAATCAGAATCATACAATCACAATCATACAATCACAATCATACAATCACAATAATACAGTCACCAGCATACAATCGCAATCATAGAATCGCAATTATACAATTACAATCTCCCAAATACAATCACACAATCACAATCATACAATCACAATCATACAATCGGAATCATACAATCACAATCATACAATCACAACAATACAATCACGATCATACAATCACAATCATACAATCACAACCATACTATCACAATCATACAATCGCAATCGTACAATCGCAATCGAACAATCACAACCATACGATCACAATCATACAATCACAATCATAGATTCACAATCATACACACGCAATCATACAATCACAACCATACTATCACAATCATACAATCACAATCATACAATCGCAATCCTACGATTACAATCTCCAAAATACAATCTCCCAAATACAATCATACAATCACAATCATACAATCATAATCATACAATCACAATCATACAATCACAATCATGCAATCACAGTCATACAATCAGAATCATACAATCACAATCATACAATCACAATCATACAATCACAATAATACAGTCACCAGCATACAATCGCAATCATAAAATCGCAATTATACAATTACAATCTCCCAAATACAATCACACAATCATAATCATACAATCACAATCATACAATCGGAATCATACAATCACAATCATACAATCACAACAATACAATCACGATCATACAATCACAATCATACAATCACAACCATACTATCACAATCATACAATCGCAATCGTACAATCGCAATCGAACAATCACAACCATACGATCACAATCATACAATCACAATCATAGATTCACAATCATACACACGCAATCATACAATCACAACCATACTATCACAATTATACAATCACAATAATACAATCGCAATCATACAATTACAATCTCCCAAATACAATCTCCCAAATACAATCATACAATCACAATCATACAATCAAAATCATACAATCAAAGTCATACAACCACAATCATACACTCACAACCGTACAATCATAATCATACAATCACAATAATACAATCATAATCATACAATCACAATCATACAATCGCAATCATTCAATCACAATCATACAATCACAATCATACTATCGCAATCATACTATCGCAATCATACAATCACAATCATATCATCGCAATCATACAATCACAATCATACAATCATAATCATACAATTACAATCATACTATCACAATCATACAATCAAAATCATACAATCACAATCATACAATCACAATCATACAATCGCAATCATACAATTACAATCTCCCAAATACAATCTCCCAAATACAATCATACAATCACAATCATACAATCGCAAACATACAATCACAATCATACAATCACAATCATACAATCACAATCATACAATCACAATCATACAATCACAATCATACATTCAAAATCATACAATCACAATCATACTATCACAATCATACAATCACAATCATGCAACCACAATCATGCAATCACAATCATACAATCATAATCAGACAATGACAATCATACAATCACAATCATACAATCACAATCATACAATCACAATCATACAATCACAATCATACTATCGCAATCATACAATCACAATCATACAATCACAATCATACAATCACAATCATACAACCACAATCATACTATCGCAATCATACAATCGCAATCATACCATCCCAATCATACAAACACAACCGTACAATCATAATCATACAATCACAATCATACAATCATAGTTATACAATCACAATCATACAATCACAGTCATACAATCACAATCTTACAATCACAATCATGCAACCACAATCATGCAATCACAATCATACAATCATAATCAGACAATGACAATCATACAATCACAATCATACAATCACAATCATACAATCACAATCATACAATCACAATCATACTATCGCAATCATACAATCACAATCATACAATCACAATCATACAATCACAATCATACAACCACAATCATACTATCGCAATCATACAATCGCAATCATACCATCCCAATCATACAAACACAACCGTACAATCATAATCATACAATCACAATCATACAATCATAGTTATACAATCACAATCATACAATCACAGTCATACAATCACAATCTTACAATCACAATCATACTATCACAATCATACAATCACAATCATACAATCACAATCATACAATCACAATCATACAATCACAATCATACAATCACAATCATACAATCACAATCATACAATCACAATCATACAATCACAATCATACAATCGCAATCCTACGATTACAATCTCCAAAATACAATCTCCCAAATACAATCATACAATCACAATCATACAATCACAATCGTACAATCACAATCGTACAATCACAATCGCACAATCACAATCATACAATCACAGTCATACAATCACAATCTTACAATCACAATCATACTATCACAATCATACAATCACAATCATACAATCGAAATCATACAACTACAATCTCCCAAATACAATCATACAATCACAATCATACAATCACAATCATACAATCACAATCATACAATCATAATCATACAATTACAATCATACATCACAATAGTACAATCACAATCATACAATCACAATCATACCATCACAATCATACAATCACAATCATACAATCATAATCATACAATTACAATCATACATCACAATCATACAATCACATTCATACAATCGCAATCATACAACTACAATCTCTCAAATACAATCATACAATCACAATCATACAATCACAATCATACAATCACAATCATACAATCACAATCATACAATCACAATCATACTATCACAATCATACAATCACAATCATACAATCACAATCATACTATCACAATTATACAATCACACTCATAGAATCAAAATCATACAATCGCAATCATACAATCACAATCATACAATCACAATCATATAATCACAATCATACTATCGCAATCATACAATCACAATCATACCATCACAATCATACAACCACAACCATACAATCGCAATCATAAAATCACAATCACACAATCACAATCATACAATCACAATCATACAATCACAATCATACAATCACAATCATACAATCGCAATCATACAATTACAATCTCCCAAATACAATCTCCCAAATACAATCATACAATCGCAATCATACAATTACAATCTCCCAAATACAATCTCCCAAATACAATCATACAATCACAATCATACAATCAAAATCGTACAATCACAGTCATACAATCACAATCATACAATCACAACCATACAATCATAATCATACAATCACAATAATACAATCGTAATCATACAATCACAATCATACAATCACAATCATACTATCGCAATCATACAATCACAATCATACAATCACAATCATACAATCACAATCATACAATCACAATCATACTATCGCAATCATACAATCGCAATCATACCATCCCAATCATACAAACACAACCGTACAATCATAATCATACAATCACAATCATACAATCATAGTTATACAATCACAATCATACAATCACAGTCATACAATCACAATCTTACAATCACAATCATACTATCACAATCATACAATCACAATCATACAATCACAATCATACAATCACAATCATACAATCACAATCATACAAT
Organism: Megachile rotundata; assembly: GCF_050947335.1. Taxonomy (NCBI): domain Eukaryota; kingdom Metazoa; phylum Arthropoda; class Insecta; order Hymenoptera; family Megachilidae; genus Megachile; species Megachile rotundata. The sequence continues at coordinate 151,733 of NW_027473336.1, read as the reverse complement.
CACAATCATACAATCACAATCATACAATCACAATCATACAATCGCAATCCTACGATTACAATCTCCAAAATACAATCTCCCAAATACAATCATACAATCACAATCATACAATCATAATCATACAATCACAATCATACAATCACAATCTTACAATCACAATCATACTATCACAATTATACAATCACAATCATACAATCACAATCATACAATCACAATCGTACATTCAAAATCATGCAATCACAATCACACAGTCACAATCATGCAATCACAATCATTCAATCATAATCATACAATCACAATCCTACAATCACAATCGTACAATCACAATCGTACAATCACAATCGCACAATCACAATCATACAATCACAGTCATACAATCACAATCTTACAATCACAATCATACTATCACAATCATACAATCACAATAATACAATCGTAATCATACAACCACAATCATACAATCGCAATCATACAATCACAATCATACAATCACAATCATACAATCACAATCATACTATCGCAATCATACAATCACAATCATACCATCACAATCATACAATCACAATCATACAATCATAATCATTCAATTACAATCATACTATCACAATCATACAATCAAAATCATACAATCACAATCATACAATCACAATCATACAATCGCAATCATACAATTACAATCTCCCAAATACAATCTCCCAAATACAATCATACAATCACAATCATACAATCGCAATCATACAATCACAATTATACAATCACAATCATACAATCACAATCATACAATCACAATCATACAATCACAATCATACAATCACAATCATACATTCACAATCATACAATCACAATCATACTATCACAATCGTACAATCACAATCATGCAATCACAATCATGCAATCACAATCATACTATCACAATCATACAATCACAATCATACAATCACAATCATACAATCATAATCAGACAATGACAATCATACAATCACAATCATACAATCACAATCATACAATCACAATCATACAATCACAATCATACAATCACAATCATACTATCGCAATCATACAATCGCAATCATACCATCCCAATCATACAAACACAACCGTACAATCGTAATCATACAATCACAATCATACAATCATAATTATACAATCACAATCATACAATCACAATCATACAATCACAGTCATACAATCACAATCTTACAATCACAATCATACAATCACAATCATACAATCGCAATCCTACAATTACAATCTCCAAAATACAATCTCCCAAATACAATCGTACAATCACAATCATACAATCATAATCATACAATCATAATCATACAATCACAATCATACAATCACAATCTTACAATCACAATCATACTATCACAATCATACAATCACAATCATACAATCACAATCATACAATCACAATCATACAATCACAATCATACATTCAAAATCATGCAATCACAATCACACAGTCACAATCATGCAGTCACAATCATTCAATCATAATCATACAATCACAATCCTACAATCACAATCGTACAATCGCAATCGTACAATCACAATCGCACAATCACAATCATACAATCACAGTCGTACAATCACAATCTTACAATCACAATCATACTATCACAATCATACAATCACAAAAATACAATCATAATCATACAATCACAATCATACAATCGCAATCATACAATCACAATCATACAATCATAATCATACAATCACAATCATACGATCGCCATCATACAATCACAATCATACCATCACAATCATACAATCAGAATCATACAATCATATTCATACAATTACAATCATACATCACAATCATACAATCACAACCATACAATCGAAATCATACAACTACAATCTCCCAAATACAATCATACAATCACAATCATACAATCACAATCATACAATCACAATCATACAATCACAATCATACAATCACAATCATACAATCACAATCACACAATCACAATCATACAATCACAATCATACTATCACAATCATACAATCAAAATCATACAATCACAATCATACAATCACATTCATACAATCACAGTCATACAATCACAATCTTACAATCACAATCATACAATCACAATCATACAATCACAGACATACAATCACAGTCATACAATCACAATCATACTATCACAATCATACAATCACAATCATACAATCACAATCATACAATCGCAATCATACAATGGCAATCATACAATCGCAATCATACAATCGCAATCACACAATCACAATCATACAATCACAATCATACAATCACAATCATACAATCATAATCATACAATTACAATGATACTATCACAATCATACAATCAAAATCATACAATCGCAATCATACAATCACAATCATACAATCACAATCATACAATCACAATCATACTATCGCAATCATACAATCACAATCATACCATCACAATCATACAATCACAACCATACAATCGCAATCATACAATCACAATCACACAATCACAATCACACAATCACAATCATACAATCACAATCATACAATCACAATCATACAATCACAATCATACAATCGCAATCATACAATCACAATCTCCCAAATACAATCTCCCAAATACAATCATACAATCACAATCATACAATCACAATCATACAATCACAGTCATACTATCGGAATCATACAATCGCAATCATACCATCCCAATCATACAAACACAACCATACAATCATAATCATACAATCACAATCATACAATCATAATTATACAATCACAATCATACAATCACAATCATACAATCACAGTCATACAATCACAATCTTACAATCACAATCATACTATCACAATCATACAATCACAATCATACAATCACAATCATACAATCACAATCATACAATCACAATCATACAATCACAATCATACAATCACAATCATACAATCACAATCATACAATCGCAATCCTACGATTACAATCTCCAAAATACAATCTCCCAAATACAATCATACAATCACAATCATACAATCATAATCATACAATCACAATCATACAATCACAATCATGCAATCACAGTCATACAATCAGAATCATACAATCACAATCATACAATCACAATCATACAATCACAATCATACAATCACAATAATACAGTCACCAGCATACAATCGCAATCATAGAATCGCAATTATACAATTACAATCTCCCAAATACAATCACACAATCACAATCATACAATCACAATCATACAATCGGAATCATACAATCACAATCATACAATCACAACAATACAATCACGATCATACAATCACAATCATACAATCACAACCATACTATCACAATCATACAATCGCAATCGTACAATCGCAATCGAACAATCACAACCATACGATCACAATCATACAATCACAATCATAGATTCACAATCATACACACGCAATCATACAATCACAACCATACTATCACAATCATACAATCACAATCATACAATCGCAATCCTACGATTACAATCTCCAAAATACAATCTCCCAAATACAATCATACAATCACAATCATACAATCATAATCATACAATCACAATCATACAATCACAATCATGCAATCACAGTCATACAATCAGAATCATACAATCACAATCATACAATCACAATCATACAATCACAATAATACAGTCACCAGCATACAATCGCAATCATAAAATCGCAATTATACAATTACAATCTCCCAAATACAATCACACAATCATAATCATACAATCACAATCATACAATCGGAATCATACAATCACAATCATACAATCACAACAATACAATCACGATCATACAATCACAATCATACAATCACAACCATACTATCACAATCATACAATCGCAATCGTACAATCGCAATCGAACAATCACAACCATACGATCACAATCATACAATCACAATCATAGATTCACAATCATACACACGCAATCATACAATCACAACCATACTATCACAATTATACAATCACAATCATACAATCGCAATCATACAATTACAATCTCCCAAATACAATCTCCCAAATACAATCATACAATCACAATCATACAATCAAAATCATACAATCAAAGTCATACAACCACAATCATACACTCACAACCGTACAATCATAATCATACAATCACAATAATACAATCATAATCATACAATCACAATCATACAATCGCAATCATTCAATCACAATCATACAATCACAATCATACTATCGCAATCATACTATCGCAATCATACAATCACAATCATATCATCGCAATCATACAATCACAATCATACAATCATAATCATACAATTACAATCATACTATCACAATCATACAATCAAAATCATACAATCACAATCATACAATCACAATCATACAATCGCAATCATACAATTACAATCTCCCAAATACAATCTCCCAAATACAATCATACAATCACAATCATACAATCGCAAACATACAATCACAATCATACAATCACAATCATACAATCACAATCATACAATCACAATCATACAATCACAATCATACATTCAAAATCATACAATCACAATCATACTATCACAATCATACAATCACAATCATGCAACCACAATCATGCAATCACAATCATACAATCATAATCAGACAATGACAATCATACAATCACAATCATACAATCACAATCATACAATCACAATCATACAATCACAATCATACTATCGCAATCATACAATCACAATCATACAATCACAATCATACAATCACAATCATACAACCACAATCATACTATCGCAATCATACAATCGCAATCATACCATCCCAATCATACAAACACAACCGTACAATCATAATCATACAATCACAATCATACAATCATAGTTATACAATCACAATCATACAATCACAGTCATACAATCACAATCTTACAATCACAATCATACTATCACAATCATACAATCACAATCATACAATCACAATCATACAATCACAATCATACAATCACAATCATACAATCACAATCATACAATCACAATCATACAATCACAATCATACAATCACAATCGTACATTCAAAATCATGCAATCACAATCACACAGTCACAATCATGCAATCACAATCATTCAATCATAATCATACAATCACAATCCTACAATCACAATCGTACAATCACAATCGTACAATCACAATCGCACAATCACAATCATACAATCACAGTCATACAATCACAATCTTACAATCACAATCATACTATCACAATCATACAATCACAATCATACAATCACAGTCATACAATCACAATCTTACAATCACAATCATACTATCACAATCATACAATCACAATCATACAATCGAAATCATACAACTACAATCTCCCAAATACAATCATACAATCACAATCATACAATCACAATCATACAATCACAATCATACAATCATAATCATACAATTACAATCATACATCACAATAGTACAATCACAATCATACAATCACAATCATACCATCACAATCATACAATCACAATCATACAATCATAATCATACAATTACAATCATACATCACAATCATACAATCACATTCATACAATCGCAATCATACAACTACAATCTCTCAAATACAATCATACAATCACAATCATACAATCACAATCATACAATCACAATCATACAATCACAATCATACAATCACAATCATACTATCACAATCATACAATCACAATCATACAATCACAATCATACTATCACAATTATACAATCACACTCATACAATCAAAATCATACAATCGCAATCATACAATCACAATCATACAATCACAATCATACAATCACAATCATACTATCGCAATCATACAATCACAATCATACCATCACAATCATACAACCACAACCATACAATCGCAATCATAAAATCACAATCACACAATCACAATCATACAATCACAATCATACAATCACAATCATACAATCACAATCATACAATCACAATCATACAATCGCAATCATACAATTACAATCTCCCAAATACAATCTCCCAAATACAATCATACAATCACAATCATACAATCAAAATCGTACAATCACAGTCATACAATCACAATCATACAATCACAACCATACAATCATAATCATACAATCACAATAATACAATCGTAATCATACAACCACAATCATACAATCGCAATCATACAATCACAATCATACAATCACAATCATACAATCACAATCATACTATCGCAATCATACAATCACAATCATACCATCACAATCATACAATCACAATCATACAATCATAATCATTCAATTACAATCATACTATCACAATCATACAATCAAAATCATACAATCACAATCATACAATCACAATCATACAATCGCAATCATACAATTACAATCTCCCAAATACAATCATACAATCACAATCATACAATCGCAATCATACAATCACAATTATACAATCACAATCATACAATCACAATCATACAATCACAATCATACAATCACAATCATACATTCACAATCATACAATCACAATCATACTATCACAATCGTACAATCACAATCATGCAATCACAATCATGCAATCACAATCATACTATCACAATCATACAATCACAATCATACAATCACAATCATACAATCATAATCAGACAATGACAATCATACAATCACAATCATACAATCACAATCATACAATCACAATCATACAATCACAATCATACAATCACAATCATACAATCACAATCATACTATCGCAATCATACAATCGCAATCATACCATCCCAATCATACAAACACAACCGTACAATCATAATCATACAATCACAATCATACAATCATAATTATACAATCACAATCATACAATCACAATCATACAATCACAGTCATACAATCACAATCTTACAATCACAATCATACAACCACAATCATACAATCGCAATCCTACAATTACAATCTCCAAAGTACAATCTCCCAAATACAATCATACAATCACAATCATACAATCATAATCATACAATCATAATCATACAATCACAATCATACAATCACAATCTTACAATCACAATCATACTATCACAATCATACAATCACAATCATACAATCACAATCATACAATCACAATCATACAATCACAATCATACATTCAAAATCATGCAATCACAATCACACAGTCACAATCATGCAGTCACAATCATTCAATCATAATCATATAATCACAATCCTACAATCACAATCGTACAATCGCAATCGTACAATCACAATCGCACAATCACAATCATACAATCACAGTCGTACAATCACAATCTTACAATCACAATCATACTATCACAATCATACAATCACAAAAATACAATCATAATCATACAATCACAATCATACAATCGCAATCATACAATCACAATCATACAATCATAATCATACAATCACAATCATACGATCGCCATCATACAATCACAATCATACCATCACAATCATACAATCAGAATCATACAATCATATTCATACAATTACAATCATACATCACAATCATACAATCACAACCATACAATCGAAATCATACAACTACAATCTCCCAAATACAATCATACAATCACAATCATACAATCACAGACATACAATCACAGTCATACAATCACAATCATACTATCACAATCATACAATCACAATCATACAATCACAATCATACAATCGCAATCATACAATCGCAATCATACAATCGCAATCATACAATCGCAATCACACAATCACAATCATACCATCACAATCATACAATCACAATCATACAATCATAATCATACAATTACAATGATACTATCACAATCATACAATCAAAATCATACAATCGCAATCATACAATCACAATCATACAATCACAATCATACAATCACAATCATACTATCGCAATCATACAATCACAATCATACCATCACAATCATACAATCACAACCATACAATCGCAATCATACAATCACAATCACACAATCACAATCACACAATCACAATCATACAATCACAATCATACAATCACAATCATACAATCACAATCATACAATCGCAATCATACAATCACAATCTCCCAAATACAATCTCCCAAATACAATCATACAATCACAATCATACAATCAAAATCGTACAATCGCAGTCATACAATCACAATCATACAATCACAATCATACAATCACAATCATACAATCACAATCATACAATCACAATCATACAATCACAATCGTACATTCAAAATCATGCAATCACAATCACACAGTCACAATCATGCAATCACAATCATTCAATCATAATCATACAATCACAATCCTACAATCACAATCGTACAATCACAATCGTACAATCACAATCGCACAATCACAATCATACAATCACAGTCATACAATCACAATCTTACAATCACAATCATACTATCACAATCATACAATCACAATCATACAATCGAAATCATACAACTACAATCTCCCAAATACAATCATACAATCACAATCATACAATCACAATCATACAATCACAATCATACAATCACAATCATACAATCATAATCATACGATTACAATCATACATCACAATAGTACAATCACAATCATACAATCACAATCATACCATCACAATCATACAATCACAATCATACAATCATAATCATACAATTACAATCATACATCACAATCATACAATCACATTCATACAATCGCAATCATACAACTACAATCTCTCAAATACAATCATACAATCACAATCATACAATCACAATCATACAATCACAATCATACAATCACAATCATACAATCACAATCATACTATCACAATCATACAGTCACAATCATACAATCACAATCATACTATCACAATCATACAATCACAATCATACTATCGCAATCATACAATCACAATCATACCATCACAATCATACAACCACAACCATACAATCGCAATCATACAATCACAATCACACAATCACAATCATACAATCACAATCATACAATCACAATCATACAATCACAATCATACAATCACAATCATACAATCACAATCATACAATCGCAATCATACAATTACAATCTCCCAAATACAATCTCCCAAATACAATCATACAATCACAATCATACAATCAAAATCGTACAATCACAGTCATACAATCACAATCATACAATCACAACCATACAATCATAATCATACAATCACAATAATACAATCGTAATCATACAACCACAATCATACAATCGCAATCATACAATCACAATCATACAATCACAATCATACAATCACAATCATACTATCGCAATCATACAATCACAATCATACCATCACAATCATACAATCACAATCATACAATCATAATCATTCAATTACAATCATACTATCACAATCATACAATCAAAATCATACAATCACAATCATACAATCACAATCATACAATCGCAATCATACAATTACAATCTCCCAAATACAATCTCCCAAATACAATCATACAATCACAATCATACAATCGCAATCATACAATCACAATTATACAATCACAATCATACAATCACAATCATACAATCACAATCATACAATCACAATCATACAATCACAATCATACATTCACAATCATACAATCACAATCATACTATCACAATCGTACAATCACAATCATGCAATCACAATCATGCAATCACAATCATACTATCACAATCATACAATCACAATCATACAATCACAATCATACAATCATAATCAGACAATGACAATCATACAATCACAATCATACAATCACAATCATACAATCACAATCATACAATCACAATCATACAATCACAATCATACAATCACAATCATACAATCACAATCATACTATCGCAATCATACAATCGCAATCATACCATCCCAATCATACAAACACAACCGTACAATCATAATCATACAATCACAATCATACAATCATAATTATACAATCACAATCATACAATCACAATCATACAATCACAGTCATACAATCACAATCTTACAATCACAATCATACAATCACAATCATACAATCGCAATCCTACAATTACAATCTCCAAAATACAATCTCCCAAATACAATCATACAATCACAATCATACAATCATAATCATACAATCGTAATCATACAATCACAATCATACAATCACAATCTTACAATCACAATCATACTATCACAATCATACAATCACAATCATACAATCACAATCATACAATCACAATCATACAATCACAATCATACATTCAAAATCATGCAATCACAATCACACAGTCACAATCATGCAGTCACAATCATTCAATCATAATCATACAATCACAATCCTACAATCACAATCGTACAATCGCAATCGTACAATCACAATCGCACAATCACAATCATACAATCACAGTCGTACAATCACAATCTTACAATCACAATCATACTATCACAATCATACAATCACAAAAATACAATCATAATCATACAATCACAATCATACAATCGCAATCATACAATCACAATCATACAATCATAATCATACAATCACAATCATACGATCGCCATCATACAATCACAATCATACCATCACAATCATACAATCAGAATCATACAATCATATTCATACAATTACAATCATACATCACAATCATACAATCACAACCATACAATCGAAATCATACAACTACAATCTCCCAAATACAATCATACAATCACAATCATACAATCACAATCATACAATCACAATCATACAATCACAATCATACAATCACAATCATACAATCACAATCATACAATCACAATCACACAATCACAATCATACAATCACAATCATACTATCACAATCATACAATCAAAATCATACAATCACAATCATACAATCACATTCATACAATCACAGTCATACAATCACAATCTTACAATCACAATCATACAATCACAATCATACAATCACAGACATACAATCACAGTCATACAATCACAATCATACTATCACAATCATACAATCACAATCATACAATCACAATCATACAATCGCAATCATACAATCGCAATCATACAATCGCAATCATACAATCGCAATCACACAATCACAATCATACAATCACAATCATACAATCACAATCATACAATCATAATCATACAATTACAATGATACTATCACAATCATACAATCAAAATCATACAATCGCAATCATACAATCACAATCATACAATCACAATCATACAATCACAATCATACTATCGCAATCATACAATCACAATCATACCATCACAATCATACAATCACAACCATACAATCGCAATCATACAATCACAATCACACAATCACAATCACACAATCACAATCATACAATCACAATCATACAATCACAATCATACAATCACAATCATACAATCGCAATCATACAATCACAATCTCCCAAATACAATCTCCCAAATACAATCATACAATCACAATCATACAATCACAATCATACAATCACAGTCATACAATCACAATCATACTATCGCAATCATACAATCACAATCATACAATCACAATCATACAATCACAATCATACTATCGCAATCATACAATCGCAATCATACCATCCCAATCATACAAACACAACCGTACAATCATAATCATACAATCACAATCATACAATCATAGTTATACAATCACAATCATACAATCACAGTCATACAATCACAATCTTACAATCACAATCATACTATCACAATCATACAATCACAATCATACAATCACAATCATACAATCACAATCATACAATCACAATCATACAATCACAATCATACAATCACAATCATACAATCACAATCATACAATCACAATCATACAATCACAATCATACAATCGCAATCCTACGATTACAATCTCCAAAATACAATCTCCCAAATACAATCATACTATCACAATCATACAATCACAATCATACAATCACAATCATACAATCACAATCATACAATCACAATCATACATTCAAAATCATGCAATCACAATCACACAGTCACAATCATGCAGTCACAATCATTCAATCATAATCATACAATCACAATCCTACAATCACAATCGTACAATCGCAATCGTACAATCACAATCGCACAATCACAATCATACAATCACAGTCGTACAATCACAATCTTACAATCACAATCATACTATCACAATCATACAATCACAAAAATACAATCATAATCATACAATCACAATCAGACAATCGCAATCATACAATCACAATCATACAATCATAATCATACAATCACAATCATACGATCGCCATCATACAATCACAATCATACCATCACAATCATACAATCAGAATCATACAATCATATTCATACAATTACAATCATACATCACAATCATACAATCACAACCATACAATCGAAATCATACAACTACAATCTCCCAAATACAATCATACAATCACAATCATACAATCACAGACATACAATCACAGTCATACAATCACAATCATACTATCACAATCATACAATCACAATCATACAATCACAATCATACAATCGCAATCATACAATCGCAATCATACAATCGCAATCATACAATCGCAATCACACAATCACAATCATACAATCACAATCATACAATCACAATCATACAATGAAAATCATACAATGACAATCATACGGTCACAATCATACATTCACAATCATACAATCACAATCATACAATGAAAATCATACAATGACAATCATACGGTCACAATCATGCAATCACAATCATACAATCGCAATCATACAATCGCAATCATACAATCACAATCATACAATCACAACCATACAATCACAATCATACAATCACAATAATACTATCGCAATCATACAATCACAATCATACCATCACAATCATACAATCACAATCATGCAACCACAATCATGCAATCACAATCATACAATCATAATCAGACAATGACAATCATACAATCACAATCATACAATCACAATCATACAATCACAATCATACAATCACAATCATACAATCACAATCATACTATCGCAATCATACAATCACAATCATACAATCACAATCATACAATCACAATCATACAATCACAATCATACAATCACAATCATGCAATCACAGTCATACAATCAGAATCATACAATCACAATCATACAATCACAATCATACAATCGCAATCATACAATTACAATCACCCAAATACAATCGTACAATCACAATCATACAATCACAATCATACAATCACAATAATACAGTCACCAGCATACAATCGCAATCATAAAATCGCAATCATACAATTACAATCTCCCAAATACAATCACACAATCACAATCATACAATCACAATCATACAATCACAATCATACAATCGGAATCATACAATCACAATTATACAATCACAACAATACAATCACGATCATACAATCACAATCATACAATCACAACCATACTATCATAATCATACAATCACAATAATACAATCGCAATCGTACAATCGCAATCGAACAATCACAACCATACGATCACAATCATACAATCACAATCATAGAATCACAATCATACACACGCAATCATACAATCACAACCATACTATCACAATCATACAATCACAATAATACAATCGCAATCGTACAACCACAACCATACTATCACAATCATACAATCGCAATCATACAATCACAATCATACAATCACAATCATACAATCACAATCATACAATCGCAATCATACAATTACAATCTCCCAAATACAATCTCCTAAATACAATCATACAATCACAATCATACAATCAAAATCATACAATCAAAGTCATACAATCACAATCATACAATCACAACCGTACAATCATAATCATACAATCACAATAATACAATCATAATCATACAATCACAATCATACAATCGCAATCATACAATCACAATCATACAATCACAATCATACTATCGCAATCATACTATCGCAATCATACAATCACAATCATATCATCGCAATCATACAATCACAGTCATACAATCGTAATCATACAATTACAACCATACTATCACAATCATACAATCAAAATCATACAATCACAATCATACAATCACAATCATACAATCGCAACCATACAATTACAATCTCCCAAATACAATCTCCCAAATACAATCATACAATCACAATCATACAATCGCAATCATACAATCACAATCATACAATCACAATCATACAATCACAATCATACAATCACAATCATACAATCACAATCATACATTCAAAATCATACAATCACAATCATACTATCACAACCATACAATCACAATCATGCAATCACAATCATACAATCACAATCATACAATCACAATCATACAATCACAATCATACAATCACAATCATACAATCACAATCATACAATCACAGTCATACTATCGGAATCATACAATCGCAATCATACCATCCCAATCATACAAACACAACCATACAATCATAATCATACAATTACAATCATACAATCATAATTATACAATCACAATCATACAATCACAATCATACAATCACAGTCATACAATCACAATCTTACAATCACAATCATACTATCACAATCATACAATCACAATCATACAATCACAATCATACAATCACAATCATACAATCACAATCATACAATCACAATCATACAATCACAATCATACAATCACAATCATACAATCACAATCATACAATCACAATCATACAATCACAATCATACAATCACAATCATACAATCACAATCATACAATCGCAATCCTACGATTACAATCTCCAAAATACAATCTCCCAAATACAATCATACAATCACAATCATACAATCATAATCATACAATCATAATCATACAATCACAATCATACAATCACAATCATGCAATCACAGTCATACAATCAGAATCATACAATCACAATCATACAATCACAATCATACAATCACAATAATACAGTCACCAGCATACAATCGCAATCATAGAATCGCAATTATACAATTACAATCTACCAAATACAATCACACAATCACAATCATACAATCACAATCATACAATCGGAATCATACAATCACAATCATACAATCACAACAATACAATCACGATCATACAATCACAATCATACAATCACAACCGTACTATCACAATCATACAATCGCAATCGTACAATCGCAATCGAACAATCACAACCATACGATCACAATCATACAATCACAATCATAGATTCACAATCATACACACGCAATCATACAATCACAACCATACTATCACAATCATACAATCACAATCATACAATCGCAATCCTACGATTACAATCTCCAAAATACAATCTCCCAAATACAATCATACAATCACAATCATACAATCATAATCATACAATCACAATCGTACATTCAAAATCATGCAATCACAATCACACAGTCACAATCATGCAATCACAATCATTCAATCATAATCATACAATCACAATCCTACAATCACAATCGTACAATCACAATCGTACAATCACAATCGCACAATCACAATCATACAATCACAGTCATACAATCACAATCTTACAATCACAATCATACTATCACAATCATACAATCACAATCATACAATCGAAATCATACAACTACAATCTCCCAAATACAATCATACAATCACAATCATACAATCACAATCATACAATCACAATCATACAATCATAATCATACAATTACAATCATACATCACAATAGTACAATCACAATCATACAATCACAATCATACCATCACAATCATACAATCACATTCATACAATCATAATCATACAATTACAATCATACATCACAATCATACAATCACATTCATACAATCGCAATCATACAACTACAATCTCTCAAATACAATCATACAATCACAATCATACAATCACAATCATACAATCACAATCATACAATCACAATCATACAATCACAATCATACTATCACAATCATACAATCACAATCATACAATCACAATCATACTATCACAATTATACAATCACACTCATACAATCAAAATCATACAATCGCAATCATACAATCACAATCATACAATCACAATCATACAATCACAATCATACTATCGCAATCATACAATCACAATCATACCATCACAATCATACAACCACAACCATACAATCGCAATCATACAATCACAATCACACAATCACAATCATACAATCACAATCATACAATCACAATCATACAATCACAATCATACAATCACAATCATACAATCGCAATCATACAATTACAATCTCCCAGATACAATCTCCCAAATACAATCATACAATCACAATCATACAATCAAAATCGTACAATCACAGTCATACAATCACAATCATACAATCACAACCATACAATCATAATCATACAATCACAATAATACAATCGTAATCATACAACCACAATCATACAATCGCAATCATACAATCACAATCATACAATCACAATCATACAATCACAATCATACTATCGCAATCATACAATCACAATCATACCATCACAATCATACAATCACAATCATACAATCATAATCATTCAATTACAATCATACTATCACAATCATACAATCAAAATCATACAATCACAATCATACAATCACAATCATACAATCGCAATCATACAATTACAATCTCCCAAATACAATCTCCCAAATACAATCATACAATCACAATCATACAATCGCAATCATACAATCACAATTATACAATCACAATCATACAATCACAATCATACAATCACAATCATACAATCACAATCATACAATCACAATCATACATTCACAATCATACAATCACAATCATACTATCACAATCGTACAATCACAATCATGCAATCACAATCATGCAATCACAATCATACTATCACAATCATACAATCACAATCATACAATCACAATCATACAATCATAATCAGACAATGACAATCATACAATCACAATCATACAATCACAATCATACAATCACAATCATACAATCACAATCATACAATCACAATCATACAATCACAATCATACTATCGCAATCATACAATCGCAATCATACCATCCCAATCATACAAACACAACCGTACAATCATAATCATACAATCACAATCATACAATCATAATTATACAATCACAATCATACAATCACAATCATACAATCACAGTCATACAATCACAATCTTACAATCACAATCATACAATCACAATCATACAATCGCAATCCTACAATTACAATCTCCAAAATACAATCTCCCAAATACAATCATACAATCACAATCATACAATCATAATCATACAATCACAATCATACAATCACAACCATACAATCATAATCATACAATCACAATAATACAATCGTAATCATACAAACACAATCATACAATCGCAATCATACAATCACAATCATACAATCACAATCATACAATCACAATCATACTATCGCAATCATACAATCACAATCATACCATCACAATCATACAATCACAATCATACAATCATAATCATTCAATTACAATCATACTATCACAATCATACAATCAAAATCATACAATCACAATCATACAATCACAATCATACACTCGCAATCATACAATTACAAACTCCCAAATACAATCTCCCAAATACAATCATACAATCACAATCATACAATCGCAATCATACAATCGCAATCATACAATCACAATCATACAATCACAATCATACAATCACAATCATGCAATCACAATCATACAATCACAATCATTCAATCACAATCATACAATCACAATCATACATTCACAATCCTACAATCACAATCATACTATCACAATCATACAATCACAATCATGCAATCACAATCATGCAATCACAATCATACTATCACAATCATACAATCACAATCATACAATCACAATCATACAATCATAATCAGACAATGACAATCATACAATCACAATCATACAATCATAATCATACAATCACAATCATACAATCTCAGTCTTACAATCACAATCATACTATCACAATCATACAATCACAATCATACAATCACAATCATACAATCACAATCATACAATCACAATCATACATTCAAAATCATGCAATCACAATCACACAGTCACAATCATACAATCACAATCATACAATCACAATCATACAATCACAATCATACAATCACAATCATACAATCACAATCATACAATCACAATCATACAATCATAATCAGACAATGACAATCATACAATCACAATCATACAATCACAATCATACAATCACAATCATACAATCACAATCATACTATCGCAATCATACAATCGCAATCATACCATCACAATCAAACAAACACAACCGTACAATCATAATCATACAATCACAATCATACAATCACAATGATACAATCACAATCATACAATGACAATCATACAATCAAAATCATACGATCGCAATCATACGATCACAATCATACGATCACAATCATACAATCACAATCATACAATCGCAATCATACAATTACAATCTCCCAAATACAATCTCCCAAATACAATCATACAATCACAATCATACAATCGCAATCATACAATCACAATCATACAATCACAATCATACAATCACAGTCATACAATCACAATCATACAATCACAATCATACAATCACAATCATACATTCACAATCATACAATCACAATCATACTATCACAATCATACAATCACAATCATGCAATCACAATCATGCAATCACAATCATACAATCATAATCAGGCAATGACAATCATACAATCACAATCATACAATTACAATCATACAATCACAATCATACAATCACAATCATACAATCACAATCATACTATCGCAATCATACAATCGCAATCATACCATCACAATCATACAAACACAACCGTACAATCATAATCATACAATCACAATCATACAATCATAATTATACAATCACAATCATGCAATCACAATCATACAATCGTAATCATACAAACACAATCATACAATCGCAATCATACAATCACAATCATACAATCACAATCATACAATCACAATCATACTATCGCAATCATACAATCACAATCATACCATCACAATCATACAATCACAATCATACAATCATAATCATTCAATTACAATCATACTATCACAATCATACAATCAAAATCATACAATCACAATCATACAATCACAATCATACACTCGCAATCATACAATTACAAACTCCCAAATACAATCTCCCAAATACAATCATACAATCACAATCATACAATCGCAATCATACAATCGCAATCATACAATCACAATCATACAATCACAATCATACAATCACAATCATGCAATCACAATCATACAATCACAATCATTCAATCACAATCATACAATCACAATCATACATTCACAATCGTACAATCACAATCATACTATCACAATCATACAATCACAATCATGCAATCACAATCATGCAATCACAATCATACTATCACAATCATACAATCACAATCATACAATCACAATCATACAATCATAATCAGACAATGACAATCATACAATCACAATCATACAATCATAATCATACAATCACAATCATACAATCTCAATCTTACAATCACAATCATACTATCACAATCATACAATCACAATCATACAATCACAATCATACAATCACAATCATACAATCACAATCATACATTCAAAATCATGCAATCACAATCACACAGTCACAATCATACAATCACAATCATACAATCACAATCATACAATCACAATCATACAATCACAATCATACAATCACAATCATACAATCACAATCATACAATCACAATCATACAATCACAATCATACTATCACAATCATACTATCACAATCATACAATCAAAATCATACAATCACAATCATACAATCATAATCAGACAATGACAATCATACAATCACAATCATACAATCACAATCATACAATCACAATCATACAATCACAATCATACTATCGCAATCATACAATCGCAATCATACCATCACAATCAAACAAACACAACCGTACAATCATAATCATACAATCACAATCATACAATCACAATGATACAATCACAATCATACAATGACAATCATACAATCAAAATCATACGATCGCAATCATACGATCACAATCATACGATCACAATCATACAATCACAATCATACAATCGCAATCATACAATTACAATCTCCCAAATACAATCTCCCAAATACAATCATACAATCACAATCATACAATCGCAATCATACAATCACAATCATACAATCACAATCATACAATCACAGTCATACAATCACAATCATACAATCACAATCATACAATCACAATCATACATTCACAATCATACAATCACAATCATACTATCACAATCATACAATCACAATCATGCAATCACAATCATGCAATCACAATCATACAATCATAATCAGGCAATGACAATCATACAATCACAATCATACAATTACAATCATACAATCACAATCATACAATCACAATCATACAATCACAATCATACTATCGCAATCATACAATCGCAATCATACCATCACAATCATACAAACACAACCGTACAATCATAATCATACAATCACAATCATACAATCATAATTATACAATCACAATCATGCAATCACAATCATACAATCACAATCATACAATCACAGTCATACAATCACAATCTTACAATCACAATCATACTATCACAATCATACAATCACAATCATACAATCACAATCATACAATCACAATCATATAATCACAATCATACAATCACAATCATACAATCACAATCATACAATCACAACCATACTATCACAATCATACAATCACAATCATGCAATCACAATCATGCAATCACAATCATACAATCATAATCAGACAATGACAATCGTACAATCGCAATCGTACAATCACAATCGCACAATCACAATCATACAATCACAGTCGTACAATCACAATCTTACAATCATAATCATACTATCACAATCATACAATCACAAAAATACAATCATAATCATACAATCACAATCATACAATCGCAATCATACAATCACAATCATACAATCATAATCATACAATCACAATCATACGATCGCAATCATACAATCACAATCATACCATCACAATCATACAATCAGAATCATACAATCAGAATCATACAATCATAATCATACAATTACAATCATACATCACAATCATACAATCACAATCATACAATCGAAATCATACAACTACAATCTCCCAAATAGAATCATACAATCACAATCATACAATCACAATCATACAATCACAATCATACAATCACAATCATACAATCACAATCATACAATCACAATCATACTATCACAATCATACAATCAAAATCATACAATCACAATCATACAATCACATTCATACAATCACAGTCATACAATCACAATCTTACAATCACAATCATACAATCACAATCATACAATCGCAATCATACAATCACAATCATACAATCACAATCATACAATCACAATCATACTATCGCAATCGTACAATCACAATCATACCATCACAATCATACAATCACAACCATACAATCGCAATCATACAATCACAATCACACAATCACAATCACACAATCACAATCATACAATCACAATCATACAATCACAATCATACAATCACAATCATACAATCGCAATCATACAATTACAATCTCCCAAATACAATCTCCCAAATACAATCATACAATCACAATCATACAATCAAAATCGTACAATCACAGTCATACAATCACAATCATACAATCACAACCATACAATCATAATCATACAATCACAATAATACAATCGTAATCATACAACCACAATCATACAATCGCAATCATACAATTACAAACTCCCAAATACAATCTCCCAAATACAATCATACAATCACAATCATACAATCGCAATCATACAAGCACAATCATACAATCACAATCATACAATCACAATCATACTATCGCAATCATACAATCGCAATCATACCATCACAATCATACAATCACAATCATACTATCACAATCATACAATCACAATCATGCAATCACAATCATGCAATCACAATCATACTATCACAATCATACAATCAAAATCATACAATCACAATCATACAATCAGAATCATACAATCACAATCATACTATCGCAATCATACAATCGCAATCATACCATCCCAATCATACAAACACAACCGTACAATCATAATCATACAATCACAATCATACAATCATAATTATACAATCACAATCATTCAATCACAATCATACAATCACAGTCATACAATCACAATCTTACAATCACAATCATACAATCACAATCATACAATCACAATCATACAATCACAATCATACATTCACAATCATACAATCACAATCATACTATCACAATCATACAATCACAATCATGCAATCACAATCATGCAATCACAATCATACAATCATAATCAGACAATGACAATCATACAATCACAATCATACAATCACAATCATACAATCACAATCATACAATCACAATCATACTATCGCAATCATACAATCGCAATCATACCATCACAATCAAACAAACACAACCGTACAATCATAATCATACAATCACAATCATACAATCACAATGATACAATCACAATCATACAATGACAATCATACAATCAAAATCATACGATCGCAATCATACGATCACAATCATACGATCACAATCATACAATCACAATCATACAATCGCAATCATACAATTACAATCTCCCAAATACAATCTCCCAAATACAATCATACAATCACAATCATACAATCGCAATCATACAATCACAATCATA
Organism: Megachile rotundata; assembly: GCF_050947335.1. NCBI lineage: Eukaryota > Metazoa > Arthropoda > Insecta > Hymenoptera > Megachilidae > Megachile > Megachile rotundata. The sequence goes on along the minus strand of NW_027473336.1, from coordinate 129,012 downwards.
CAATCACAATCATACAATCACAATCATACAATCACAATCATACAATCACAATCATACAATCACAATCATACATTCACAATCATACAATCACAATCATACTATCACAATCATACAATCACAATCATGCAATCACAATCATGCAATCACAATCATACAATCATAATCAGACAATGACAATCATACAATCACAATCATACAATTACAATCATACAATCACAATCATACAATCACAATCATACAATCACAATCATACTATCGCAATCATACAATCGCAATCATACCATCACAATCATACAAACACAACCGTACAATCATAATCATACAATCACAATCATACAATTATAATTATACAATCACAATCATACAATCACAATCATACAATCACAATCATACAATCACAATCATACAATCACAATCATACAATCACAATCATACAATCACAATCATACAATCACAATCATACTATCGCAATCATACAATCGCAATCATACCATCCCAATCATACAAACACAACCGTACAATCATAATCATACAATCACAATCATACAATCATAATTATACAATCACAATCATACAATCACAATCATACAATCACAGTCATACAATCACAATCTTACAATCACAATCATACAATCACAATCATACAATCGCAATCCTACAATTACAATCTCCAAAATACGATCTCCCAAATACAATCATACAATCACAATCATACAATCATAATCATACAATCACAATCATACAATCACAACCATACAATCATAATCATACAATCACAATAATACAATCGTAATCATACAAACACAATCATACAATCGCAATCATACAATCACAATCATACAATCACAATCATACAATCACAATCATACTATCGCAATCATACAATCACAATCATACCATCACAATCATACAATCACAATCATACAATCATAATCATTCAATTACAATCATACTATCACAATCATACAATCAAAATCATACAATCACAATCATACAATCACAATCATACACTCGCAATCATACAATTACAAACTCCCAAATACAATCTCCCAAATACAATCATACAATCACAATCATACAATCGCAATCATACAATCGCAATCATACAATCACAATCATACAATCACAATCATACAATCACAATCATGCAATCACAATCATACAATCACAATCATTCAATCACAATCATACAATCACAATCATACATTCACAATCCTACAATCACAATCATACTATCACAATCATACAATCACAATCATGCAATCACAATCATGCAATCACAATCATACTATCACAATCATACAATCACAATCATACAATCACAATCATACAATCATAATCAGACAATGACAATCATACAATCACAATCATACAATCATAATCATACAATCACAATCATACAATCTCAGTCTTACAATCACAATCATACTATCACAATCATACAATCACAATCATACAATCACAATCATACAATCACAATCATACAATCACAATCATACATTCAAAATCATGCAATCACAATCACACAGTCACAATCATACAATCACAATCATACAATCACAATCATACAATCACAATCATACAATCACAATCATACAATCACAATCATACAATCACAATCATACAATCATATTCAGACAATGACAATCATACAATCACAATCATACAATCACAATCATACAATCACAATCATACAATCACAATCATACTATCGCAATCATACAATCGCAATCATACCATCACAATCAAACAAACACAACCGTACAATCATAATCATACAATCACAATCATACAATCACAATGATACAATCACAATCATACAATGACAATCATACAATCAAAATCATACGATCGCAATCATACGATCACAATCATACGATCACAATCATACAATCACAATCATACAATCGCAATCATACAATTACAATCTCCCAAATACAATCTCCCAAATACAATCATACAATCACAATCATACAATCCCAATCATACAATCACAATCATACAATCACAATCATACAATCACAGTCATACAATCACAATCATACAATCACAATCATACAATCACAATCATACATTCACAATCATACAATCACAATCATACTATCACAATCATACAATCACAATCATGCAATCACAATCATGCAATCACAATCATACAATCATAATCAGGCAATGACAATCATACAATCACAATCATACAATTACAATCATACAATCACAATCATACAATCACAATCATACAATCACAATCATACTATCGCAATCATACAATCGCAATCATACCATCACAATCATACAAACACAACCGTACAATCATAATCATACAATCACAATCATACAATCATAATTATACAATCACAATCATGCAATCACAATCATACAATCGTAATCATACAAACACAATCATACAATCGCAATCATACAATCACAATCATACAATCACAATCATACTATCGCAATCATACAATCACAATCATACCATCACAATCATACAATCACAATCATACAATCATAATCATTCAATTACAATCATACTATCACAATCATACAATCAAAATCATACAATCACAATCATACAATCACAATCATACACTCGCAATCATACAATTACAAACTCCCAAATACAATCTCCCAAATACAATCATACAATCACAATCATACAATCGCAATCATACAATCGCAATCATACAATCACAATCATACAATCACAATCATACAATCACAATCATGCAATCACAATCATACAATCACAATCATTCAATCACAATCATACAATCACAATCATACATTCACAATCGTACAATCACAATCATACTATCACAATCATACAATCACAATCATGCAATCACAATCATGCAATCACAATCATACTATCACAATCATACAATCACAATCATACAATCACAATCATACAATCATAATCAGACAATGACAATCATACAATCACAATCATACAATCATAATCATACAATCACAATCATACAATCTCAATCTTACAATCACAATCATACTATCACAATCATACAATCACAATCATACAATCACAATCATACAATCACAATCATACAATCACAATCATACATTCAAAATCATGCAATCACAATCACACAGTCACAATCATACAATCACAATCATACAATCACAATCATACAATCACAATCATACAATCACAATCATACAATCACAATCATACAATCACAATCATACAATCACAATCATACAATCACAATCATACTATCACAATCATACTATCACAATCATACAATCAAAATCATACAATCACAATCATACAATCATAATCAGACAATGACAATCATACAATCACAATCATACAATCACAATCATACAATCACAATCATACAATCACAATCATACTATCGCAATCATACAATCGCAATCATACCATCACAATCAAACAAACACAACCGTACAATCATAATCATACAATCACAATCATACAATCACAATGATACAATCACAATCATACAATGACAATCATACAATCAAAATCATACGATCGCAATCATACGATCACAATCATACGATCACAATCATACAATCACAATCATACAATCGCAATCATACAATTACAATCTCCCAAATACAATCTCCCAAATACAATCATACAATCACAATCATACAATCGCAATCATACAATCACAATCATACAATCACAATCATACAATCACAGTCATACAATCACAATCATACAATCACAATCATACAATCACAATCATACATTCACAATCATACAATCACAATCATACTATCACAATCATACAATCACAATCATGCAATCACAATCATGCAATCACAATCATACAATCATAATCAGGCAATGACAATCATACAATCACAATCATACAATTACAATCATACAATCACAATCATACAATCACAATCATACAATCACAATCATACTATCGCAATCATACAATCGCAATCATACCATCACAATCATACAAACACAACCGTACAATCATAATCATACAATCACAATCATACAATCATAATTATACAATCACAATCATGCAATCACAATCATACAATCACAATCATACAATCACAGTCATACAATCACAATCTTACAATCACAATCATACTATCACAATCATACAATCACAATCATACAATCACAATCATACAATCACAATCATATAATCACAATCATACAATCACAATCATACAATCACAATCATACAATCACAACCATACTATCACAATCATACAATCACAATCATGCAATCACAATCATGCAATCACAATCATACAATCATAATCAGACAATGACAATCGTACAATCGCAATCGTACAATCACAATCGCACAATCACAATCATACAATCACAGTCGTACAATCACAATCTTACAATCATAATCATACTATCACAATCATACAATCACAAAAATACAATCATAATCATACAATCACAATCATACAATCGCAATCATACAATCACAATCATACAATCATAATCATACAATCACAATCATACGATCGCAATCATACAATCACAATCATACCATCACAATCATACAATCAGAATCATACAATCAGAATCATACAATCATAATCATACAATTACAATCATACATCACAATCATACAATCACAATCATACAATCGAAATCATACAACTACAATCTCCCAAATAGAATCATACAATCACAATCATACAATCACAATCATACAATCACAATCATACAATCACAATCATACAATCACAATCATACAATCACAATCATACAATCACAATCATACTATCACAATCATACAATCAAAATCATACAATCACAATCATACAATCACATTCATACAATCACAGTCATACAATCACAATCTTACAATCACAATCATACAATCACAATCATACAATCGCAATCATACAATCACAATCATACAATCACAATCATACAATCACAATCATACTATCGCAATCGTACAATCACAATCATACCATCACAATCATACAATCACAACCATACAATCGCAATCATACAATCACAATCACACAATCACAATCACACAATCACAATCATACAATCACAATCATACAATCACAATCATACAATCACAATCATACAATCGCAATCATACAATTACAATCTCCCAAATACAATCTCCCAAATACAATCATACAATCACAATCATACAATCAAAATCGTACAATCACAGTCATACAATCACAATCATACAATCACAACCATACAATCATAATCATACAATCACAATAATACAATCGTAATCATACAACCACAATCATACAATCGCAATCATACAATTACAAACTCCCAAATACAATCTCCCAAATACAATCATACAATCACAATCATACAATCGCAATCATACAAGCACAATCATACAATCACAATCATACAATCACAATCATACTATCGCAATCATACAATCGCAATCATACCATCACAATCATACAATCACAATCATACTATCACAATCATACAATCACAATCATGCAATCACAATCATGCAATCACAATCATACTATCACAATCATACAATCAAAATCATACAATCACAATCATACAATCAGAATCATACAATCACAATCATACTATCGCAATCATACAATCGCAATCATACCATCCCAATCATACAAACACAACCGTACAATCATAATCATACAATCACAATCATACAATCATAATTATACAATCACAATCATTCAATCACAATCATACAATCACAGTCATACAATCACAATCTTACAATCACAATCATACAATCACAATCATACAATCACAATCATACAATCACAATCATACATTCACAATCATACAATCACAATCATACTATCACAATCATACAATCACAATCATGCAATCACAATCATGCAATCACAATCATACAATCATAATCAGACAATGACAATCATACAATCACAATCATACAATCACAATCATACAATCACAATCATACAATCACAATCATACTATCGCAATCATACAATCGCAATCATACCATCACAATCAAACAAACACAACCGTACAATCATAATCATACAATCACAATCATACAATCACAATGATACAATCACAATCATACAATGACAATCATACAATCAAAATCATACGATCGCAATCATACGATCACAATCATACGATCACAATCATACAATCACAATCATACAATCGCAATCATACAATTACAATCTCCCAAATACAATCTCCCAAATACAATCATACAATCACAATCATACAATCGCAATCATACAATCACAATCATACAATCACAATCATACAATCACAATCATACAATCACAATCATACAATCACAATCATACAATCACAATCATACATTCACAATCATACAATCACAATCATACTATCACAATCATACAATCACAATCATGCAATCACAATCATGCAATCACAATCATACAATCATAATCAGACAATGACAATCATACAATCACAATCATACAATTACAATCATACAATCACAATCATACAATCACAATCATACAATCACAATCATACTATCGCAATCATACAATCGCAATCATACCATCACAATCATACAAACACAACCGTACAATCATAATCATACAATCACAATCATACAATTATAATTATACAATCACAATCATACAATCACAATCATACAATCACAATCATACAATCACAATCATACTATCACAATCATACAATCACAATCATACAATCACAATCATACAATCACAATCATACAATCACAATCATGCAATCACAATCATACAATCACAATCATACTATCACAATCATACAATCACAATCATGCAATCACAATCATGCAATCACAATCATACAATCATAATCAGACAATGACAATCATACAATCACAATCATACAATCGCAATCATACAATCGCAATCATACAATTACAATCTCCCAAATACAATCTCCCAAATACAATCATACAATCACAATCATACAATCGCAATCATACAATCACAATTATACAATCACAATCATACAATCACAATCATACAATCACAATCATACAATCACAATCATACAATCACAATCATACAATCACAATCATACAATCACAATCATACAATCACAATCATACAATCGCAATCATACAATCACAATCATACAATCATAATCATACAATTACAATCATACATCACAATCATACAATCACAATCATACAATCGAAATCATACAACTACAATCTCCCAAATACAATCATACAATCACAATCATACAATCACAATCATACAATCATAATCATACTATCACAATCATACAATCACAATCATACAATCACAATCATACAATCACAATCATACTATCACAATCATACAATCAAAATCATACAATCACAATCATACAATCACATTCATACAATCACAGTCATACAATCACAATCTTACAATCACAATCATACAATCACAATCATACAATCGCAATCATACAATCACAATCATACAATCACAATCATACAATCACAATCATACTATCGCAATCATACAATCACAATCATACCATCACAATCATACAATCACAACCATACAATCGCAACCATACAATCACAATCACACAATCACAATCACACAATCACAATCATACAATCACAATCATACAATCACAATCATACAATCACAATCATACAATCGCAATCATACAATTACAATCTCCCAAATACAATCTCCCAAATACAATCATACAATCACAATCATACAATCAAAATCGTACAATCACAGTCATACAATCACAATCATACAATCACAACCATACAATCATAATCATACAATCACAATAATACAATCGTAATCATACAACCACAATCATACAATCGCAATCATACAATCACAATCATACAATCACAATCATACAATCGCAATCATACAATCACAATCATACAATCACAATCATACAATCACAATCATACTATCGCAATCATACAATCACAATCATACCATCACAATCATACAATCACAACCATACAATCACAATCATACCATCACAATCATACAATCACAACCATACAATCGCAATCATACAATCACAAGCACACAATCACAATCACACAATCACAATCATACAATCACAATCATACAATCACAATCATACAATCACAATCATACAATCGCAATCATACAATTACAATCTCCCAAATACAATCTCCCAAATACAATCATACAATCACAATCATACAATCAAAATCGTACAATCACAGTCATACAATCACAATCATACAATCACAACCATACAATCATAATCATACAATCACAATAATACAATCGTAATCATACAACCACAATCATACAATCGCAATCATACAATCACAATCATACAATCACAATCATACAATCGCAATCATACAATCACAATCATACAATCACAATCATACAATCACAATCATACTATCGCAATCATACAATCACAATCATACCATCACAATCATACAATCACAACCATACAATCGCAATCATACAATCACAATCACACAATCACAATCACACAATCACAATCATACAATCACAATCATACCATCACAATCATACAATCACAATCATACAATCATAATCATTCAATTACAATCATACTATCACAATCATACAATCAAAGTCATACAATCACAATCATACAATCACAATCATACAATCGCAATCATACAATTACAAACTCCCAAATACAATCTCCCAAATACAATCATACAATCACAATCATACAATCGCAATCATACAATCACAATCATACAATCACAATCATACAATCACAATCATGCAATCACAATCATACAATCACAATCATACAATCACAATCATACAATCACAATCATACATTCACAATCGTACAATCACAATCATACAATCACAATCATACTATCGCAATCATACAATCACAATCATACCATCACAATCATACAATCACAATCATACAATCACAATCATACAATCATAATCAGACAATGACAATCATACAATCACAATCATACAATCACAATCATACAATCACAATCATACAATCACAATCATACAATCACAATCATACAATCACAATCATACTATCGCAATCATACAATCGCAATCATACCATCCCAATCATACAAACACAACCGTACAATCATAATCATACAATCACAATCATACAATCACAATCATACAATCACAATCATACAATCACAATCATACAATCACAATCATACAATCACAATCATAGAATCGCAATCATACAATTACAATCTCCCAAATACAATCTCCCAAATACAATCATACAATCACAATCATACAATCGCAATCATACAATCACAATCATACAATCACAATCATACAATCACAATCATACAATCACAATCATACAATCACAATCATACAATCACAATCATACAATCACAATCATACAATCACAATCATACATTCAAAATCATGCAATCACAATCACACAGTCACAATCATGCAGTCACAATCATTCAATCATAATCATACAATCACAATCCTACAAATACAATCGTACAATCGCAATCGTACAATCACAATCGCACAATCACAATCATACAATCACAGTCGTACAATCACAATCTTACAATCACAATCATACAATCACAAAAATACAATCATAATCATACAATCACAATCATACAATCGCAATCATACAATCACAATCATACAATCATAATCATACAATCACAATCATACGATCGCAATCATACAATCACAATCATACCATCACAATCATACAATCAGAATCATACAATCATAATCATACAATTACAATCATACATCACAATCATACAATCACAATCATACAATCGAAATCATACAACTACAATCTCCCAAATACAATCATACAATCACAATCATACAATCACAATCATACAATCACAATCATACAATCACAATCATACAATCACAATCATACAATCACAATCATACAATCACAATCATACAATCACAATCATACTATCACAATCATACAATCAAAATCATACAATCACAATCATACAATCACATTCATACAATCACAGTCATACAATCACAATCTTACAATCACAATCATACAATCACAATCATACAATCGCAATCATACAATCACAATCATACAATCACAATCATACAATCACAATCATACTATCGCAATCATACAATCACAATCATACCATCACAATCATACAATCACAACCATACAATCGCAACCATACAATCACAATCACACAATCACAATCACACAATCACAATCATACAATCACAATCATACAATCACAATCATACAATCACAATCATACAATCGCAATCATACAATTACAATCTCCCAAATACAATCTCCCAAATACAATCATACAATCACAATCATACAATCAAAATCGTACAATCACAGTCATACAATCACAATCATACAATCACAACCATACAATCATAATCATACAATCACAATAATACAATCGTAATCATACAACCACAATCATACAATCGCAATCATACAATCACAATCATACAATCACAATCATACAATCGCAATCATACAATCACAATCATACAATCACAATCATACAATCACAATCATACTATCGCAATCATACAATCACAATCATACCATCACAATCATACAATCACAACCATACAATCGCAATCATACAATCACAATCACACAATCACAATCACACAATCACAATCATACAATCACAATCATACCATCACAATCATACAATCACAATCATACAATCATAATCATTCAATTACAATCATACTATCACAATCATACAATCAAAGTCATACAATCACAATCATACAATCACAATCATACAATCGCAATCATACAATTACAAACTCCCAAATACAATCTCCCAAATACAATCATACAATCACAATCATACAATCGCAATCATACAATCACAATCATACAATCACAATCATACAATCACAATCATGCAATCACAATCATACAATCACAATCATACAATCACAATCATACAATCACAATCATACATTCACAATCGTACAATCACAATCATACTATCACAATCATACAATCACAATCATGCAATCACAATCATACTATCACAATCATACAATCACAATCATACAATCACAATCATACAATCATAATCAGACAATGACAATCATACAATCACAATCATACAATCACAATCATACAATCACAATCATACAATCACAATCATACAATCACAATCATACAATCACAATCATACTATCGCAATCATACAATCGGAATCATACCATCCCAATCATACAAACACAACCGTACAATCATAATCATACAATCACAATCATACAATCACAATCATACAATCACAAGCATACAATCACAATCATACAATCACAATCATACAATCACAATCATAGAATCGCAATCATACAATTACAATCTCCCAAATACAATCTCCCAAATACAATCATACAATCACAATCATACAATCACAATCATACAATCATAATCATACAATCACAATCATACAATCACAATCTTACAATCACAATCATACTATCACAATCATACAATCACAATCATACAATCACAATCATACAATCACAATCATACAATCACAATCATACATTCAAAATCATGCAATCACAATCACACAGTCACAATCATACAATCACAATCATACAATCACAATCATACAATCACAATCATACAATCACAATCATACCATCACAATCATACAATCACAATCATACAATCACAATCATACAATCACAATCATACATTAACAATCGTACAATCACAATCATACTATCACAATCATACAATCACAATCATGCAATCACAATCATACAATCACAATCATACCATCACAATCATACAATCACAACCATACAATCGCAATCATACAATCACAATCACACAATCACAATCACACAATCACAATCATACAATCACAATCATACAATCACAATCATACAATCACAATCATACAATCACAATCATACAATCGCAATCATACAATTACAATCTCCCAAATACAATCTCCCAAATACAATCATACAATCACAATCATACAACCAAAATCATACAATCACAACCATACAATCATAATCATACAATCATAATTATACAATCACAATCATTCAATCACAATCATACAATCACAGTCATACAATCACAATCTTACAATCACAATCATACTATCACAATCATACAATCACAATCATACAATCACAATCATACAATCACAATCGTACAATCACAATCGTACAATCACAATCATACAATCACAATCATACAATCACAATCATAGAATCACAATCATACAATCGCAACCATACAATCACAATCACACAATCACAATCACACAATCATAATCATACAATCACAATCATACAATCACAATCATACAATCACAATCATACAATCGCAATCATACAATTACAATCTCCCAAATACAATCTCCCAAATACAATCATACAATCACAATCATACAATCAAAATCGTACAATCACAGTCATACAATCACAATCATACAATCACAACCATACAATCATAATCATACAATCACAATAATACAATCGTAATCATACAACCACAATCATACAATCGCAATCATACAATCACAATCATACAATCACAATCATACAATCGCAATCATACAATCACAATCATACAATCACAATCATACAATCACAATCATACTATCGCAATCATACAATCACAATCATACCATCACAATCATACAATCACAACCATACAATCGCAATCATACAATCACAATCATACAATCACAATCATACTATCGCAATCATACAATCGCAATCATACCATCACAATCATACAAACACAACCGTACAATCATAATCATACAATCACAATCATACAATCATAATTATACAATCACAATCATGCAATCACAATCATACAATCACAACCGTACAATCATAATCATACAATCACAATCATACAATCACAATCATACAATCACAATCATACAATCACAATCATACAATCACAACCATACTATCACAATCATACAATCACAATCATGCAATCACAATCATGCAATCACAATCATACAATCATAATCAGGCAATGACAATCATACAATCACAATCATACAATTACAATCATACAATCACAATCATACAATCACAATCATACAATCACAATCATACTATCGCAATCATACAATCGCAATCATACCATCACAATCATACAAACACAACCGTACAATCATAATCATACAATCACAATCATACAATCATAATTATACAATCACAATCATGCAATCACAATCATACAATCACAATCATACAATCACAGTCATACAATCACAATCTTACAATCACAATCATACTATCACAATCATACAATCACAATCATACAATCACAATCATGCAATCACAATCATGCAATCACAATCATACAATCATAATCAGGCAATGACAATCATACAATCACAATCATACAATTACAATCATACAATCACAATCATACAATCACAATCATACAATCACAATCATACTATCGCAATCATACAATCACAATCACACAATCACAATCACACAATCACAATCATACAATCACAATCATACAATCACAATCATACAATCACAATCATACAATCACAATCATACAATCGCAATCATACAATTACAATCTCCCAAATACAATCTCCCAAATACAATCATACAATCACAATCATACAACCAAAATCATACAATCACAACCATACAATCATAATCATACAATCATAATTATACAATCACAATCATTCAATCACAATCATACAATCACAGTCATACAATCACAATCTTACAATCACAATCATACTATCACAATCATACAATCACAATCATACAATCACAATCATACAATCACAATCGTACAATCACAATCATACAATCACAATCATACAATCACAATCATAGAATCACAATCATACAATCGCAACCATACAATCACAATCACACAATCACAATCACACAATCATAATCATACAATCACAATCATACAATCACAATCATACAATCACAATCATACAATCGCAATCATACAATTACAATCTCCCAAATACAATCTCCCAAATACAATCATACAATCACAATCATACAATCAAAATCGTACAATCACAGTCATACAATCACAATCATACAATCACAACCATACAATCATAATCATACAATCACAATAATACAATCGTAATCATACAACCACAATCATACAATCGCAATCATACAATCACAATCATACAATCACAATCATACAATCGCAATCATACAATCACAATCATACAATCACAATCATACAATCACAATCATACTATCGCAATCATACAATCACAATCATACCATCACAATCATACAATCACAACCATACAATCGCAATCATACAATCACAATCATACAATCACAATCATACTATCGCAATCATACAATCGCAATCATACCATCACAATCATACAAACACAACCGTACAATCATAATCATACAATCACAATCATACAATCATAATTATACAATCACAATCATGCAATCACAATCATACAATCACAACCGTACAATCATAATCATACAATCACAATCATACAATCACAATCATACAATCACAATCATACAATCACAATCATACAATCACAACCATACTATCACAATCATACAATCACAATCATGCAATCACAATCATGCAATCACAATCATACAATCATAATCAGGCAATGACAATCATACAATCACAATCATACAATTACAATCATACAATCACAATCATACAATCACAATCATACAATCACAATCATACTATCGCAATCATACAATCGCAATCATACCATCACAATCATACAAACACAACCGTACAATCATAATCATACAATCACAATCATACAATCATAATTATACAATCACAATCATGCAATCACAATCATACAATCACAATCATACAATCACAGTCATACAATCACAATCTTACAATCACAATCATACTATCACAATCATACAATCACAATCATACAATCACAATCATACAATCACAATCATATAATCACAATCATACAATCACAATCATACAATCACAATCATACAATCACAACCATACTATCACAATCATACAATCACAATCATGCAATCACAATCATGCAATCACAATCATACAATCATAATCAGACAATGACAATCGTACAATCGCAATCGTACAATCACAATCGCACAATCACAATCATACAATCACAGTCGTACAATCACAATCTTACAATCATAATCATACTATCACAATCATACAATCACAAAAATACAATCATAATCATACAATCACAATCATACAATCGCAATCATACAATCACAATCATACAATCATAATCATACAATCACAATCATACGATCGCAATCATACAATCACAATCATACCATCACAATCATACAATCAGAATCATACAATCAGAATCATACAATCATAATCATACAATTACAATCATACATCACAATCATACAATCACTATCATACAATCGAAATCATACAACTACAATCTCCCAAATAGAATCATACAATCACAATCATACAATCACAATCATACAATCACAATCATACAATCACAATCATACAATCACAATCATACAATCACAATCATACTATCACAATCATACAATCAAAATCATACAATCACAATCACACAATCACAATCACACAATCACAATCATACAATCACAATCATACAATCACAATCATACAATCACAATCATACAATCACAATCATACAATCACAATCATACAATCACAATCATACAATCACAATCATACAATCACAATCATACAATCACAATCATACTATCGCAATCATACAATCGCAATCATACCATCCCAATCATACAAACACAACCGTACAATCATAATCATACAATCACAATCATACAATCACAATCATACAATCACAATCATACAATCACAATCATACAATCACAATCATAGAATCGCAATCATACAATTACAATCTCCCAAATACAATCTCCCAAATACAATCATACAATCACAATCATACAATCGCAATCATACAATCACAATCATACAATCACAATCATACAATCACAATCATACAATCACAATCATACAATCACAATCATACAATCACAATCATACATTCAAAATCATGCAATCACAATCACACAGTCACAATCATGCAGTCACAATCATTCAATCATAATCATACAATCACAATCCTACAAATACAATCGTACAATCGCAATCGTACAATCACAATCGCACAATCACAATCATACAATCACAGTCGTACAATCACAATCTTACAATCACAATCATACAATCACAAAAATACAATCATAATCATACAATCACAATCATACAATCGCAATCATACAATCACAATCATACAATCATAATCATACAATCACAATCATACGATCGCAATCATACAATCACAATCATACCATCACAATCATACAATCAGAATCATACAATCATAATCATACAATTACAATCATACATCACAATCATACAATCACAATCATACAATCGAAATAATACAACTACAATCTCCCAAATACAATCATACAATCACAATCATACAATCGCAATCATACAATCACAATCATACAATCACAATCATACAATCACAATCATACAATCACAATCATACAATCACAATCATACAATCACAATCATACAATCACAATCATACTATCACAATCATACAATCAAAATCATACAATCACAATCATACAATCACATTCATACAATCACAGTCATACAATCACAATCTTACAATCACAATCATACAATCACAATCATACAATCGCAATCATACAATCACAATCATACAATCACAATCATACAATCACAATCATACTATCGCAATCATACAATCACAATCATACCATCACAATCATACAATCACAACCATACAATCGCAACCATACAATCACAATCACACAATCACAATCACACAATCACAATCATACAATCACAATCATACAATCACAATCATACAATCACAATCATACAATCGCAATCATACAATTACAATCTCCCAAATACAATCTCCCAAATACAATCATACAATCACAATCATACAATCAAAATCGAACAATCACAGTCATACAATCACAATCATACAATCACAACCATACAATCATAATCATACAATCACAATAATACAATCGTAATCATACAACCACAATCATACAATCGCAATCATACAATCACAATCATACAATCACAATCATACAATCGCAATCATACAATCACAATCATACAATCACAATCATACAATCACAATCATACTATCGCAATCATACAATCACAATCATACCATCACAATCATACAATCACAACCATACAATCGCAATCATACAATCACAATCACACAATCACAATCACACAATCACAATCATACAATCACAATCATACCATCACAATCATACAATCACAATCATACAATCATAATCATTCAATTACAATCATACTATCACAATCATACAATCAAAGTCATACAATCACAATCATACAATCACAATCATACAATCGCAATCATACAATTACAAACTCCCAAATACAATCTCCCAAATACAATCATACAATCACAATCATACAATCGCAATCATACAATCACAATCATACAATCACAATCATACAATCACAATCATGCAATCACAATCATACAATCACAATCATACAATCACAATCATACAATCACAATCATACATTCACAATCGTACAATCACAATCATACTATCACAATCATACAATCACAATCATGCAATCACAATCATACTATCACAATCATACAATCACAATCATACAATCACAATCATACAATCATAATCAGACAATGACAATCATACAATCACAATCATACAATCACAATCATACAATCACAATCATACAATCACAATCATACAATCACAATCATACAATCACAATCATACTATCGCAATCATACAATCGCAATCATACCATCCCAATCATACAAACACAACCGTACAATCATAATCATACAATCACAATCATACAATCACAATCATACAATCACAAGCATACAATCACAATCATACAATCACAATCATACAATCACAATCATAGAATCGCAATCATACAATTACAATCTCCCAAATACAATCTCCCAAATACAATCATACAATCACAATCATACAATCGCAATCATACAATCACAATCATACAATCACAATCATACAATCACAATCATACAATCACAATCATACAATCACAATCATACAATCACAATCATACATTCACAATCATACAATCGCAATCATACTATCACAATCATACAATCACAATCATGCAATCACAATCATGCAATCACAATCATACTATCACAATCATACAATCACAATCATACAATCACAATCATACAATCATAATCAGACAATGACAATCATACAATCACAATCATACAATCACAATCATACAATCACAATCATACAATCACAATCATACTATCGCAATCATACAATCGCAATCATACCATCCCTATCATACAAACACAACCGTACAATCATAATCATACAATCACAATCATACAATCATAATTATACAATCACAATCATACAATCACAATCATACAATCGCAGTCATACAATCACAATCTTACAATCACAATCATACAATCACAATCATACAATCGCAATCCTACAATTACAATCTCCAAAATACAATCTCCCAAATACAATCATACAATCACAATCATACAATCACAATCATACAATCATAATCATACAATCACAATCATACAATCACAATCTTACAATCACAATCATACTATCACAATCATACAATCACAATCATACAATCACAATCATACAATCACAATCATACAATCACAATCATACATACAAAATCATGCAATCACAAGCACACAGTCACAATCATACAATCACAATCATACAATCACAATCATACAATCACAATCATACAATCACAATCATACAATCACAATCATACAATCACAATCATACAATCATAATCATACAATCACAATCATACAATCACAATCATACATTAACAATCGTACAATCACAATCATACTATCACAATCATACAATCACAATCATGCAATCACAATCATACAATCACAATCATACCATCACAATCATACAATCACAACCATACAATCGCAATCATACAATCACAATCACACAATCACAATCACACAATCACAATCATACAATCACAATCATACAATCACAATCATACAATCACAATCATACAATCACAATCATACAATCGCAATCATACAATTACAATCTCCCAAATACAATCTCCCAAATACAATCATACAATCACAATCATACAACCAAAATCATACAATCACAACCATACAATCATAATCATACAATCATAATTATACCCTCACAATCATTCAATCACAATCATACAATCACAGTCATACAATCACAATCTTACAATCACAATCATACTATCACAATCATACAATCACAATCATACAATCACAATCATACAATCACAATCGTACAATCACAATCATACAATCACAATCATACAATCACAATCATAGAATCACAATCATACAATCGCAACCATACAATCACAATCACACAATCACAATCACACAATCATAATCATACAATCACAATCATACAATCACAATCATACAATCACAATCATACAATCGCAATCATACAATTACAATCTCCCAAATACAATCTCCCAAATACAATCATACAATCACAATCATACAATCAAAATCGTACAATCACAGTCATACAATCACAATCATACAATCACAACCATACAATCATAATCATACAATCACAATAATACAATCGTAATCATACAACCACAATCATACAATCGCAATCATACAATCACAATCATACAATCACAATCATACAATCACAATCATACAATCGCAATCATACAATCACAATCATACAATCACAATCATACAATCACAATCATACTATCGCAATCATACAATCACAATCATACCATCACAATCATACAATCACAACCATACAATCGCAATCATACAATCACAATCACACAATCACAATCACACAATCACAATCATACAATCACAATCATACCATCACAATCATACAATCACAATCATACAATCATAATCATTCAATTACAATCATACTATCACAATCATACAATCAAAGTCATACAATCACAATCATACAATCACAATCATACAATCGCAATCATACAATTACAAACTCCCAAATACAATCTCCCAAATACAATCATACAATCACAATCATACAATCGCAATCATACAATCACAATCATACAATCACAATCATACAATCACAATCATGCAATCACAATCATACAATCACAATCATACAATCACAATCATACAATCACAATCATACATTCACAATCGTACAATCACAATCATACTATCACAATCATACAATCACAATCATGCAATCACAATCATACTATCACAATCATACAATCACAATCATACAATCACAATCATACAATCATAATCAGACAATGACAATCATACAATCACAATCATACAATGACAATCATACAATCACAATCATACAATCACAATCATACAATCACAATCATACAATCACAATCATACTATCGCAATCATACAATCGCAATCATACCATCCCAATCATACAAACACAACCGTACAATCATAATCATACAATCACAATCATACAATCACAATGATACAATCACAAGCATACAATCACAATCATACAATCACAATCATACAATCACAATCATAGAATCGCAATCATACAATTACAATCTCCCAAATACAATCTCCCAAATACAATCATACAATCACAATCATACAATCGCAATCATACAATCACAATCATACAATCACAATCATACAATCACAATCATACAATCACAATCATACAATCACAATCATACAATCACAATCATACATTCACAATCATACAATCGCAATCATACTATCACAATCATACAATCACAATCATGCAATCACAATCATGCAATCACAATCATACTATCACAATCATACAATCACAATCATACAATCACAATCATACAATCATAATCAGACAATGACAATCATACAATCACAATCATACAATCACAATCATACAATCACAATCATACAATCACAATCATACTATCGCAATCATACAATCGCAATCATACCATCCCTATCATACAAACACAACCGTACAATCATAATCATACAATCACAATCATACAATCATAATTATACAATCACAATCATACAATCACAATCATACAATCACAGTCATACAATCACAATCTTACAATCACAATCATACAATCACAATCATACAATCGCAATCCTACAATTACAATCTCCAAAATACAATCTCCCAAATACAATCATACAATCACAATCATACAATCACAATCATACAATCATAATCATACAATCACAATCATACAATCACAATCTTACAATCACAATCATACTATCACAATCATACAATCACAATCATACAATCACAATCATACAATCACAATCATACAATCACAATCATACATTCAAAATCATGCAATCACAATCACACAGTCACAATCATACAATCACAATCATACAATCACAATCATACAATCACAATCATACAATCACAATCATACAATCACAATCATACAATCACAATCATACAATCACAATCATACAATCACAATCATACAATCACAATCATACATTAACAATCGTACAATCACAATCATACTATCACAATCATACAATCACAATCATGCAATCACAATCATACAATCACAATCATACCATCACAATCATACAATCACAACCATACAATCGCAATCATACAATCACAATCACACAATCACAATCACACAATCACAATCATACAATCACAATCATACAATCACAATCATACAATCACAATCATACAATCACAATCATACAATCACAATCATACAATCGCAATCCTACAATTACAATCTCCAAAATACAATCTCCCAAATACAATCATACAATCACAATCATACAATCATAATCATACAATCACAATCATACAATCACAATCTTACAATCACAATCATACTATCACAATCATACAATCACAATCATACAATCACAATCATACAATCACAATCATACAATCACAATCATACAATCACAATCATACATTCAAAATCATGCAATCACAATCACACAGTCACAATCATACAATCACAATCATACAATCACAATCATACAATCACAATCATACAATCACAATCATACAATCACAATCATACAATCACAATCATACAATCACAATCATACAATCACAATCATACTATCACAATCATACAATCACAATCATGCAATCACAATCATGCAATCACAATCATACTATCACAATCATACAATCAAAATCATACAATCACAATCATACAATCACAATCATACAATCACAATCATACTATCGCAATCATACAATCGCAATCATACAATCGCAATCATACCATCCCAATCATACAAACACAACCGTACAATCATAATCATACAATCACAATCATACAATCATAATTATACAATCACAATCATTCAATCACAATCATACAATCACAGTCATACAATCACAATCTTACAATCACAATCATACAATCACAATCATACAATCACAATCATACAATCACAATCATACAATCACAATTATACATTCACAATCATACAATCACAATCATACTATCACAATCATACAATCACAATCATGCAATCACAATCATGCAATCACAATCATACAATCATAATCAGACAATGACAATCATACAATCACAATCATACAATCACAATCATACAATCACAATCATACAATCACAATCATACTATCGCAATCATACAATCGCAATCATACCATCACAATCAAACAAACACAACCGTACAATCATAATCATACAATCACAATCATACAATCACAATGATACAATCACAATCATACAATGACAATCATACAATCAAAATCATACGATCGCAATCATACGATCACAATCATACGATCACAATCATACAATCACAATCATACAATCGCAATCATACAATTACAATCTCCCAAATACAATCTGCCAAATACAATCATACAATCACAATCATACAATCGCAATCATACAATCACAATCATACAATCACAATCATACAATCACAATCATACAATCACAATCATACAATCACAATCATACAATCACAATCATACATTCACAATCATACAATCACAATCATACTATCACAATCATACAATCACAATCATGCAATCACAATCATGCAATCACAATCATACAATCACAATCATACAATCACAATCATACAATCACAATCATACTATCACAATCATACAATCAAAATCATACAATCACAATCATACAATCACATTCATACAATCACAGTCATACAATCACAATCTTACAATCACAATCATACAATCACAATCATACAATCGCAATCATACAATCACAATCATACAATCACAATCATACAATCACAATCATACTATCGCAATCATACAATCACAATCATACCATCACAATCATACAATCACAACCATACAATCGCAATCATACAATCACAATCACACAATCACAATCACACAATCACAATCATACAATCACAATCATACAATCACAATCATACAATCACAATCATACAATCGCTATCATACAATTACAATCTCCCAAATACAATCTCCCAAATACAATCATACAATCACAATCATACAATCAAAATCGTACAATCACAGTCATACAATCACAATCATACAATCACAACCATACAATCATAATCATACAATCACAATAATACAATCGTAATCATACAACCACAATCATACAATCGCAATCATACAATCACAATCATACAATCACAATCATACAATCGCAATCATACAATCACAATCATACAATCACAATCATACAATCACAATCATACTATCGCAATCATACAATCACAATCATACCATCACAATCATACAATCACAACCATACAATCGCAATCATACAATCACAATCACACAATCACAATCACACAATCACAATCATACAATCACAATCATACCATCACAATCATACAATCACAATCATACAATCATAATCATTCAATTACAATCATACTATCACAATCATACAATCAAAGTCATACAATCACAATCATACAATCACAATCATACAATCGCAATCATACAATTACAAACTCCCAAATACAATCTCCCAAATACAATCATACAATCACAATCATACAATCACAATCATACAATCACAATCATACAATCACAATCATACAATCACAATCATACAATCACAATCATACTATCGCAATCATACAATCGCAATCATACCATCCCAATCATACAAACACAACCGTACAATCATAATCATACAATCACAATCATACAATCACAATCATACAATCACAATCATACAATCACAAGCATGCAATCACAATCATACAATCACAATCATACAATCACAATCATAGAATCGCAATCATACAATTACAATCTCCCAAATACAATCTCCCAAATACAATCATACAATCACAATCATACAATCGCAATCATACAATCACAATCATACAATCACAATCATACAATCACAATCATACAATCACAATCATACAATCACAATCATACATTCACAATCATACAATCGCAATCATACTATCACAATCATACAATCACAATCATGCAATCACAATCATGCAATCACAATCATACTATCACAATCATACAATCACAATCATACAATCACAATCATACAATCATAATCAGACAATGACAATCATACAATCACAATCATACAATCACAATCATACAATCACAATCATACAATCACAATCATACTATCGCAATCATACAATCGCAATCATACCATCCCTATCATACAAACACAACCGTACAATCATAATCATACAATCACAATCATACAATCATAATTATACAATCACAATCATACAATCACAATCATACAATCACAATCATACAATCACAGTCATACAATCACAATCTTACAATCACAATCATAGAATCACAATCATACAATCGCAATCCTACAATTACAATCTCCAAAATACAATTTCCCAAATACAATCATACAATCACAATCATACAATCACAATCATACAATCATAATCATACAATCACAATCATACAATCACAATCTTACAATCACAATCATACTATCACAATCATACAATCACAATCATACAATCACAATCATACAATCACAATCATACAATCACAATCATACATTCAAAATCATGCAATCACAATCACACAGTCACAATCATACAATCACAATCATACAATCACAATCATACAATCACAATCATACAATCACAATCATACAATCACAATCATACAATCACAATCATACAATCACAATCATACAATCACAATCATACATTAACAATCGTACAATCACAATCATACTATCACAATCATACAATCACAATCATGCAATCACAATCATACAATCACAATCATACCATCACAATCATACAATCACAACCATACAATCGCAATCATACAATCACAATCACACAATCACAATCACACAATCACAATCACACAATCACAATCATACAATCACAATCATACAATCACAATCATACAATCACAATCATACAATCACAATCATACAATCGCAATCATACAATTACAATCTCCCAAATACAATCTCCCAAATACAATCATACAATCACAATCATACAATCAAAATCATACAATCACAACCATACAATCATAATCATACAATCATAATTATACAATCACAATCATTCAATCACAATCATACAATCACAGTCATACAATCACAATCTTACAATCACAATCATACTATCACAATCATACAATCACAATCATACAATCACAATCATACAATCACAATCGTACAATCACAATCATACAATCACAATCATACAATCACAATCATACAATCACAATCATACAATCGCAATCCTACAATTACAATCTCCAAAATACAATCTCCCAAATACAATCATACAATCACAATCATACAATCATAATCATACAATCACAATCATACAATCACAATCTTACAATCACAATCATACTATCACAATCATACAATCACAATCATACAATCACAATCATACAATCACAATCATACAATCACAATCATACATTCAAAATCATGCAATCACAATCACACAGTCACAATCATACAATCACAATCATACAATCACAATCATACAATCACAATCATACAATCACAATCATACAATCACAATCATACAATCACAATCATACAATCACAATCATACAATCACAATCATACAATCACAATCATACTATCACAATCATACAATCACAATCATGCAATCACAATCATGCAATCACAATCATACTATCACAATCATACAATCAAAATCATACAATCACAATCATACAATCACAATCATACAATCACAATCATACTATCGCAATCATACAATCGCAATCATACCATCCCAATCATACAAACACAACCGTACAATCATAATCATACAATCACAATCATACAATCATAATTATACAATCACAATCATTCAATCACAATCATACAATCACAGTCATACAATCACAATCTTACAATCACAATCATACAATCACAATCATACAATCACAATCATACAATCACAATCATACATTCACAATCATACAATCACAATCATACTATCACAATCATACAATCACAATCATGCAATCACAATCATGCAATCACAATCATACAATCATAATCAGACAATGACAATCATACAATCACAATCATACAATCACAATCATACAATCACAATCATACAATCACAATCATACTATCGCAATCATACAATCGCAATCATACCATCACAATCAAACAAACACAACCGTACAATCATAATCATACAATCACAATCATACAATCACAATGATACAATCACAATCATACAATGACAATCATACAATCAAAATCATACGATCGCAATCATACGATCACAATCATACGATCACAATCATACAATCACAATCATACAATCGCAATCATACAATTACAATCTCCCAAATACAATCTCCCAAATACAATCATACAATCACAATCATACAATCGCAATCATACAATCACAATCATACAATCACAATCATACAATCACAATCATACAATCACAATCATACAATCACAATCATACAATCACAATCATACATTCACAATCATACAATCACAATCATACTATCACAATCATACAATCACAATCATGCAATCACAATCATGCAATCACAATCATACAATCATAATCAGACAATGACAATCATACAATCACAATCATACAATTACAATCATACAATCACAATCATACAATCATAATCATACAATCACAATCATACAATCATAATTATACAATCACAATCATACAATCACAATCATACAATCACAATCATACTATCGCGATCATACAATCGCAATCATACCATCACAATCATACAAACACAACCGTACAATCATAATCATACAATCACAATCATACAATCATAATTATACAATCACAATCATACAATCACAATCATACAATCACAATCATACAATCACAGTCATACAATCACAATCTTACAATCACAATCATACTATCACAATCATACAATCACAATCATACAATCACAATCATACAATCACAATCATACAATCACAATCATGCAATCACAATCATACAATCACAATCATACTATCACAATCATACAATCACAATCATGCAATCACAATCATGCAATCACAATCATACAATCATAATCAGACAATGACAATCATACAATCACAATCATACAATCGCAATCATACAATCGCAATCATACAATTACAATCTCCCAAATACAATCTCCCAAATACAATCATACAATCACAATCATACAATCGCAATCATACAATCACAATTATACAATCACAATCATACAATCACAATCATACAATCACAATCATACAATCACAATCATACAATCACAATCATACAATCACAATCATACAATCACAATCATACAATCACAATCATACAATCACAATCATACAATCACAATCATACAATCACAATCATACATTCAAAATCATGCAATCACAATCACACAGTCACAATCATGCAGTCACAATCATTCAATCATAATCATACAATCACAATCCTACAATCACAATCGTACAATCGCAATCGTACAATCACAATCGCACAATCACAATCATACAATCACAGTCGTACAATCACAATCTTACAATCACAATCATACTATCACAATCATACAATCACAAAAATACAATCATAATCATACAATCACAATCATACAATCGCAATCATACAATCACAATCATACAATCATAATCATACAATCACAATCATACGATCGCAATCATACAATCACAATCATACCATCACAATCATACAATCAGAATCATACAATCATAATCATACAATTACAATCATACATCACAATCATACAATCGCAATCATACAATCGCAATCATACAATTACAATCTCCCAAATACAATCTCCCAAATACAATCATACAATCACAATCATACAATCGCAATCATACAATCACAATTATACAATCACAATCATACAATCACAATCATACAATCACAATCATACAATCACAATCATACAATCACAATCATACAATCACAATCATACTATCACAATCATACAATCACAATCATGCAATCACAATCATGCAATCACAATCATACAATCATAATCAGACAATGACAATCATACAATCACAATCATACAATCGCAATCATACAATCGCAATCATACAATTACAATCTCCCAAATACAATCTCCCAAATACAATCATACAATCACAATCATACAATCGCAATCATACAATCACAATTATACAATCACAATCATACAATCACAATCATACAATCACAATCATACAATCACAATCATACAATCACAATCATACAATCACAATCATACAATCACAATCATACAATCACAATCATACATTCAAAATCATGCAATCACAATCACACAGTCACAATCATGCAGTCACAATCATTCAATCATAATCATACAATCACAATCCTACAATCACAATCGTACAATCGCAATCGTACAATCACAATCGCACAATCACAATCATACAATCACAGTCGTACAATCACAATCTTACAATCACAATCATACTATCACAATCATACAATCACAAAAATACAATCATAATCATACAATCACAATCATACAATCGCAATCATACAATCACAATCATACAATCATAATCATACAATCACAATCATACGATCGCAATCATACAATCACAATCATACCATCACAATCATACAATCAGAATCATACAATCATAATCATACAATTACAATCATACATCACAATCATACAATCGCAATCATACAATCGCAATCATACAATTACAATCTCCCAAATACAATCTCCCAAATACAATCATACAATCACAATCATACAATCGCAATCATACAATCACAATTATACAATCACAATCATACAATCACAATCATACAATCACAATCATACAATCACAATCATACAATCACAATCATACAATCGCAATCCTACAATTACAATCTCCAAAATACAATCTCCCAAATACAATCATACAATCACAATCATACAATCATAATCATACAATCACAATCATACAATCACAATCTTACAATCACAATCATACTATCACAATCATACAATCACAATCATACAATCACAATCATACAATCACAATCATACAATCACAATCATACATTCAAAATCATGCAATCACAATCACACAGTCACAATCATACAATCACAATCATACAATCACAATCATACAATCACAATCATACAATCACAATCATACAATCACAATCATACAATCACAATCATACAATCACAATCATACAATCACAATCATACAATCACAATCATACTATCACAATCATACAATCACAATCATGCAATCACAATCATGCAATCACAATCATACTATCACAATCATACAATCAAAATCATACAATCACAATCATACAATCACAATCATACAATCACAATCATACTATCGCAATCATACAATCGCAATCATACCATCCCAATCATACAAACACAACCGTACAATCATAATCATACAATCACAATCATACAATCATAATTATACAATCACAATCATTCAATCACAATCATACAATCACAGTCATACAATCACAATCTTACAATCACAATCATACAATCACAATCATACAATCACAATCATACAATCACAATCATACATTCACAATCATACAATCACAATCATACTATCACAATCATACAATCACAATCATGCAATCACAATCATGCAATCACAATCATACAATCATAATCAGACAATGACAATCATACAATCACAATCATACAATCACAATCATACAATCACAATCATACAATCACAATCATACTATCGCAATCATACAATCGCAATCATACCATCACAATCAAACAAACACAACCGTACAATCATAATCATACAATCACAATCATACAATCACAATCATACAATCACAATGATACAATCACAATCATACAATGACAATCATACAATCAAAATCATACGATCGCAATCATACGATCACAATCATACGATCACAATCATACAATCACAATCATACAATCGCAATCATACAATTACAATCTCCCAAATACAATCTCCCAAATACAATCATACAATCACAATCATACAATCGCAATCATACAATCACAATCATACAATCACAATCATACAATCACAATCATACAATCACAATCATACAATCACAATCATACAATCACAATCATACATTCACAATCATACAATCACAATCATACTATCACAATCATACAATCACAATCATGCAATCACAATCATGCAATCACAATCATACAATCATAATCAGACAATGACAATCATACAATCACAATCATACAATTACAATCATACAATCACAATCATACAATCATAATCAGACAATGACAATCATACAATCACAATCATACAATTACAATCATACAATCACAATCATACAATCATAATCATACAATCACAATCATACAATCATAATTATACAATCACAATCATACAATCACAATCATACAATCACAATCATACTATCGCGATCATACAATCGCAATCATACCATCACAATCATACAAACACAACCGTACAATCATAATCATACAATCACAATCATACAATCATAATTATACAATCACAATCATACAATCACAATCATACAATCACAATCATACAATCACAGTCATACAATCACAATCTTACAATCACAATCATACTATCACAATCATACAATCACAATCATACAATCACAATCATACAATCACAATCATACAATCACAATCATGCAATCACAATCATACAATCACAATCATACTATCACAATCATACAATCACAATCATGCAATCACAATCATGCAATCACAATCATACAATCATAATCAGACAATGACAATCATACAATCACAATCATACAATCGCAATCATACAATCGCAATCATACAATTACAATCTCCCAAATACAATCTCCCAAATACAATCATACAATCACAATCATACAATCGCAATCATACAATCACAATTATACAATCACAATCATACAATCACAATCATACAATCACAATCATACAATCACAATCATACAATCACAATCATACAATCACAATCATACAATCACAATCATACAATCACAATCATACATTCAAAATCATGCAATCACAATCACACAGTCACAATCATGCAGTCACAATCATTCAATCATAATCATACAATCACAATCCTACAATCACAATCGTACAATCGCAATCGTACAATCACAATCGCACAATCACAATCATACAATCACAGTCGTACAATCACAATCTTACAATCACAATCATACTATCACAATCATACAATCACAAAAATACAATCATAATCATACAATCACAATCATACAATCGCAATCATACAATCACAATCATACAATCATAATCATACAATCACAATCATACGATCGCAATCATACAATCACAATCATACCATCACAATCATACAATCAGAATCATACAATCATAATCATACAATTACAATCATACATCACAATCATACAATCGCAATCATACAATCGCAATCATACAATTACAATCTCCCAAATACAATCTCCCAAATACAATCATACAATCACAATCATACAATCGCAATCATACAATCACAATTATACAATCACAATCATACAATCACAATCATACAATCACAATCATACAATCACAATCATACAATCACAATCATACAATCGCAATCCTACAATTACAATCTCCAAAATACAATCTCCCAAATACAATCATACAATCACAATCATACAATCATAATCATACAATCACAATCATACAATCGCAATCATACAATCACAATCATACAATCATAATCATACAATCACAATCATACGATCGCAATCATACAATCACAATCATACCATCACAATCATACAATCAGAATCATACAATCATAATCATACAATTACAATCATACATCACAATCATACAATCGCAATCATACAATCGCAATCATACAATTACAATCTCCCAAATACAATCTCCCAAATACAATCATACAATCACAATCATACAATCGCAATCATACAATCACAATTATACAATCACAATCATACAATCACAATCATACAATCACAATCATACAATCACAATCATACAATCACAATCATACAATCACAATCATACTATCACAATCATACAATCACAATCATGCAATCACAATCATGCAATCACAATCATACAATCATAATCAGACAATGACAATCATACAATCACAATCATACAATCGCAATCATACAATCGCAATCATACAATTACAATTATACAATCACAATCATACAATCACAATCATACAATCACAATCATACAATCACAATCATACAATCACAATCATACAATCACAATCATACAATCACAATCATACAATCACAATCATACATTCAAAATCATGCAATCACAATCACACAGTCACAATCATGCAGTCACAATCATTCAATCATAATCATACAATCACAATCCTACAATCACAATCGTACAATCGCAATCGTACAATCACAATCGCACAATCACAATCATACAATCACAGTCGTACAATCACAATCTTACAATCACAATCATACTATCACAATCATACAATCACAAAAATACAATCATAATCATACAATCACAATCATACAATCGCAATCATACAATCACAATCATACAATCATAATCATACAATCACAATCATACGATCGCAATCATACAATCACAATCATACCATCACAATCATACAATCAGAATCATACAATCATAATCATACAATTACAATCATACATCACAATCATACAATCGCAATCATACAATCGCAATCATACAATTACAATCTCCCAAATACAATCTCCCAAATACAATCATACAATCACAATCATACAATCGCAATCATACAATCACAATTATACAATCACAATCATACAATCACAATCATACAATCACAATCATACAATCACAATCATACAATCACAATCATACAATCGCAATCCTACAATTACAATCTCCAAAATACAATCTCCCAAATACAATCATACAATCACAATCATACAATCATAATCATACAATCACAATCATACAATCACAATCTTACAATCACAATCATACTATCACAATCATACAATCACAATCATACAATCACAATCATACAATCACAATCATACAATCACAATCATACATTCAAAATCATGCAATCACAATCACACAGTCACAATCATACAATCACAATCATACAATCACAATCATACAATCACAATCATACAATCACAATCATACAATCACAATCATACAATCACAATCATACAATCACAATCATACA
Source organism: Megachile rotundata (assembly GCF_050947335.1). Classification (NCBI taxonomy): domain Eukaryota; kingdom Metazoa; phylum Arthropoda; class Insecta; order Hymenoptera; family Megachilidae; genus Megachile; species Megachile rotundata. Next base: position 95,252 of record NW_027473336.1, on the reverse strand, counting down.
ATCACAATCATACAATCACAATCATACTATCACAATCATACAATCACAATCATGCAATCACAATCATGCAATCACAATCATACTATCACAATCATACAATCAAAATCATACAATCACAATCATACAATCACAATCATACAATCACAATCATACTATCGCAATCATACAATCGCAATCATACCATCCCAATCATACAAACACAACCGTACAATCATAATCATACAATCACAATCATACAATCATAATTATACAATCACAATCATTCAATCACAATCATACAATCACAGTCATACAATCACAATCTTACAATCACAATCATACAATCACAATCATACAATCACAATCATACAATCACAATCATACATTCACAATCATACAATCACAATCATACTATCACAATCATACAATCACAATCATGCAATCACAATCATGCAATCACAATCATACAATCATAATCAGACAATGACAATCATACAATCACAATCATACAATCACAATCATACAATCACAATCATACAATCACAATCATACTATCGCAATCATACAATCGCAATCATACCATCACAATCAAACAAACACAACCGTACAATCATAATCATACAATCACAATCATACAATCACAATGATACAATCACAATCATACAATGACAATCATACAATCAAAATCATACGATCGCAATCATACGATCACAATCATACGATCACAATCATACAATCACAATCATACAATCGCAATCATACAATTACAATCTCCCAAATACAATCTCCCAAATACAATCATACAATCACAATCATACAATCGCAATCATACAATCACAATCATACAATCACAATCATACAATCACAATCATACAATCACAATCATACAATCACAATCATACAATCACAATCATACATTCACAATCATACAATCACAATCATACTATCACAATCATACAATCACAATCATGCAATCACAATCATGCAATCACAATCATACAATCATAATCAGACAATGACAATCATACAATCACAATCATACAATTACAATCATACAATCACAATCATACAATCATAATCAGACAATGACAATCATACAATCACAATCATACAATTACAATCATACAATCACAATCATACAATCATAATCATACAATCACAATCATACAATCATAATTATACAATCACAATCATACAATCACAATCATACAATCACAATCATACTATCGCGATCATACAATCGCAATCATACCATCACAATCATACAAACACAACCGTACAATCATAATCATACAATCACAATCATACAATCATAATTATACAATCACAATCATACAATCACAATCATACAATCACAATCATACAATCACAGTCATACAATCACAATCTTACAATCACAATCATACTATCACAATCATACAATCACAATCATACAATCACAATCATACAATCACAATCATACAATCACAATCATGCAATCACAATCATACAATCACAATCATACTATCACAATCATACAATCACAATCATGCAATCACAATCATGCAATCACAATCATACAATCATAATCAGACAATGACAATCATACAATCACAATCATACAATCGCAATCATACAATCGCAATCATACAATTACAATCTCCCAAATACAATCTCCCAAATACAATCATACAATCACAATCATACAATCGCAATCATACAATCACAATTATACAATCACAATCATACAATCACAATCATACAATCACAATCATACAATCACAATCATACAATCACAATCATACAATCACAATCATACAATCACAATCATACAATCACAATCATACATTCAAAATCATGCAATCACAATCACACAGTCACAATCATGCAGTCAAAATCATTCAATCATAATCATACAATCACAATCCTACAATCACAATCGTACAATCGCAATCGTACAATCACAATCGCACAATCACAATCATACAATCACAGTCGTACAATCACAATCTTACAATCACAATCATACTATCACAATCATACAATCACAAAAATACAATCATAATCATACAATCACAATCATACAATCGCAATCATACAATCACAATCATACAATCATAATCATACAATCACAATCATACGATCGCAATCATACAATCACAATCATACCATCACAATCATACAATCAGAATCATACAATCATAATCATACAATTACAATCATACATCACAATCATACAATCGCAATCATACAATCGCAATCATACAATTACAATCTCCCAAATACAATCTCCCAAATACAATCATACAATCACAATCATACAATCGCAATCATACAATCACAATTATACAATCACAATCATACAATCACAATCATACAATCACAATCATACAATCACAATCATACAATCACAATCATACAATCGCAATCCTACAATTACAATCTCCAAAATACAATCTCCCAAATACAATCATACAATCACAATCATACAATCATAATCATACAATCACAATCATACAATCACAATCTTACAATCACAATCATACTATCACAATCATACAATCACAATCATACAATCACAATCATACAATCACAATCATACAATCACAATCATACATTCAAAATCATGCAATCACAATCACACAGTCACAATCATACAATCACAATCATACAATCACAATCATACAATCACAATCATACAATCACAATCATACAATCACAATCATACAATCACAATCATACAATCACAATCATACAATCACAATCATACAATCACAATCATACTATCACAATCATACAATCACAATCATGCAATCACAATCATGCAATCACAATCATACTATCACAATCATACAATCAAAATCATACAATCACAATCATACAATCACAATCATACAATCACAATCATACTATCGCAATCATACAATCGCAATCATACCATCCCAATCATACAAACACAACCGTACAATCATAATCATACAATCACAATCATACAATCATAATTATACAATCACAATCATTCAATCACAATCATACAATCACAGTCATACAATCACAATCTTACAATCACAATCATACAATCACAATCATACAATCACAATCATACAATCACAATCATACATTCACAATCATACAATCACAATCATACTATCACAATCATACAATCACAATCATGCAATCACAATCATGCAATCACAATCATACAATCATAATCAGACAATGACAATCATACAATCACAATCATACAATCACAATCATACAATCACAATCATACAATCACAATCATACTATCGCAATCATACAATCGCAATCATACCATCACAATCAAACAAACACAACCGTACAATCATAATCATACAATCACAATCATACAATCACAATGATACAATCACAATCATACAATGACAATCATACAATCAAAATCATACGATCGCAATCATACGATCACAATCATACGATCACAATCATACAATCACAATCATACAATCGCAATCATACAATTACAATCTCCCAAATACAATCTCCCAAATACAATCATACAATCACAATCATACAATCGCAATCATACAATCACAATCATACAATCACAATCATACAATCACAATCATACAATCACAATCATACAATCACAATCATACAATCACAATCATACATTCACAATCATACAATCATAATCATACTATCACAATCATACAATCACAATCATGCAATCACAATCATGCAATCACAATCATACAATCATAATCAGACAATGACAATCATACAATCACAATCATACAATTACAATCATACAATCACAATCATACAATCATAATCATACAATCACAATCATACAATCATAATTATACAATCACAATCATACAATCACAATCATACAATCACAATCATACTATCGCGATCATACAATCGCAATCATACCATCACAATCAAACAAACACAACCGTACAATCATAATCATACAATCACAATCATACAATCATAATTATACAATCACAATCATACAATCACAATCATACAATCACAATCATACAATCACAGTCATACAATCACAATCTTACAATCACAATCATACTATCACAATCATACAATCACAATCATACAATCACAATCATACAATCACAATCATACAATCACAATCATGCAATCACAATCATACAATCACAATCATACTATCACAATCATACAATCACAATCATGCAATCACAATCATGCAATCACAATCATACAATCATAATCAGACAATGACAATCATACAATCACAATCATACAATCGCAATCATACAATCGCAATCATACAATTACAATCTCCCAAATACAATCATACAATGACAATCATACAATCACAATCATACAATCACAATCATACAATCACAATCATACAATCACAATCATACTATCACAATCATACAATCAAAATCATACAATCACAATCATACAATCACATTCATACAATCACAGTCATACAATCACAATCTTACAATCACAATCATACAATCACAATCATACAATCGCAATCATACAATCACAATCATACAATCACAATCATACAATCACAATCATACAATCACAATCATACTATCACAATCATACAATCAAAATCATACAATCACAATCATACAATCACATTCATACAATCACAGTCATACAATCACAATCTTACAATCACAATCATACAATCACAATCATACAATCGCAATCATACAATCACAATCATACAATCACAATCATACAATCACAATCATTCTATCGCAATCATACAATCACAATCATACCATCACAATCATACAATCACAACCATACAATCGCAATCATACAATGACAATCACACAATCACAATCACACAATCACAATCATACAATCACAATCATACAATCACAATCATACAATCACAATCATACAATCGCAATCATACAATTACAATCTCCCAAATACAATCTCCCAAATACAATCATACAATCACAATCATACAATCAAAATCGTACAATCACAGTCATACAATCACAATCATACAATCACAACCATACAATCATAATCATACAATCACAATAATACAATCGTAATCATACAACCACAATCATACAATCGCAATCATACAATCACAATCATACAATCACAATCATACAATCACAATCATAGTATCGCAATCATACAATCACAATCATACCATCACAATCATAGAATCACAATCATACAATCATAATCATTCAATTACAATCATACTATCACAATCATACAATCAAAATCATACAATCACAATCATACAATCACAATCATACTATCGCAATCATACAATTACAAACTCCCAAATACAATCTCCCAAATACAATCATACAATCACAATCATACAATCATAATCAGAAAATGACAATCATAGAATCACAATCATACAATCACAATCATACAATCACAATCAGACAATCACAATCATACAATCACAATCATACAATCACAATCATACAATCACAATCATACTATCGCAATCATACAATCGCAATCATACCATCCCAATCATACAAACACAACCGTACAATCATAATCATACAATCACAATCATACAATCATAATTATACAATCACAATCATTCAATCACAATCATACAATCGCGGTCATACAATCACAATCTTACAATCACAATCATACTATCACAATCATACAATCACAATCATACAATCACAATCATACAATCACAATCATACAATCACAATCATACAATCACAATCATACAATCACAATCATGCAATCACAATCATGCAATCACAATCATACTATCACAATCATACAATCAAAATCATACAATCACAATCATACAATCACAATCATACAATCGCAATCATACAATTACAATCTCCCAAATACAATCATACAATCACAATCATACAATCGCAATCATACAATCACAATCATACAATCACAATCATACAATCACAATCATACAATCACAATCATACAATCACAATCATACAATCACAATCATACATTCACAATCATACAATCACAATCATACTATCACAATCATACAATCACAATCATGCAATCACAATAATGCAATCACAATCATACAATCACAATCATACAATCACAATCATACTATCGCAATCATACAATCGCAATCATACCATCCCAATCATACAAACACAACCGTACAATCATAATCATACAATCACAATCATACAATCATAATTATACAATCACAATCATACAATCACAATCATACAATCACAGTCATACAATCACAATCTTACAATCACAATCATACAATCACAATCATACAATCGCAATCCTACAATTACAATCATACAATCGCAATCATACAATCGCAATCATACAATCGCAATCATACAATCGCAATCATACAATCGCAATCACACAATCACAATCATGCAATCACAATCATACAATCACAATCATACAATCATAATCATACAATTACAATGATACTATCACAATCATACAATCAAAATCATACAATCGCAATCATACAATCACAATCATACAATCACAATCATACAATCACAATCATACTATCGCAATCATACAATCACAATCATACCATCACAATCATACAATCACAACCATACAATCACAATCATACAATCACAATCATACAATCGCAATCATACAATTACAAACTCCCAAATACAATCTCCCAAATACAATCATACAATCACAATCATACAATCGCAATCATACAATCACAATCATACAATCACAATCATACAATCACAATCATGCAATCACAATCATACAATCACAATCATACAATCACAATCATACAATCACAATCATACATTCACAATCGTACAATCACAATCATACTATCACAATCATACAATCACAATCATGCAATCACAATCATGCAATCACAATCATACTATCACAATCATACAATCACAATCATACAATCACAATCATACAATCATAATCAGACAATGACAATCATACAATCACAATCATACAATCACAATCATACAATCACAATCATACAATCACAATCATACAATCACAATCATACAATCACAATCATACAATCACAATCATACTATCGCAATCATACAATCGCAATCATACCATCCCAATCATACAAACACAACCGTACAATCATAATCATACAATCACAATCATACAATCATAATTATACAATCACAATCATTCAATCACAATCATACAGTCACAGTCATACAATCACAATCTTACAATCACAATCATACTATCACAATCATACAATCACAATCATACAATCACAATCATACAATCACAATCATACAATCACAATCATACAATCACAATCATACAATCACAATCATACAATCACAATCATACAATCGCAATCCTACAATTACAATCTCCAAAATACAATCTCCCAAATACAATCATACAATCACAATCATACAATCACAATCCTACAATCACAATCATACAATCACAATCTTACAATCACAATCATACAATCACACTCATACAATCACAATCATACAATCACAATCATACAATCACAATCATACAATCACAATCATACAATCGCAATCCTACAATTACAATCTCCAAAATACAATCTCCCAAATACAATCATACAATCACAATCATACTATCACAATCATACAATCACAATCATACAATCACAATCATACTATCGCAATCATACAATCACAATCATACAATCACAATCATACAATCACAATCATGCAACCACAATCATGCAATCACAATCATACAATCATAATCAGACAATGACAATCATACAATCACAATCATACAATCACAATCATACAATCACAATCATACAATCACAATCATACAATCGCAATCATACCATCCCAATCATACAAACACAACCGTACAATCATAATCATACAATCACAATCATACAATCATAATTATACAATCACAATCATACAATCACAATCATACAATCATAATCATTCAATTACAATCATACTATCACAATCATACAATCAAAATCATACAATCACAATCATACAATCACAATCATACAATCGCAATCATACAATTACAAACTCCCAAATACAATCTCCCAAATACAATCATACAATCACAATCATACAATCGCAATCATACAATCACAATCATACAATCACAATCATACAATCACAATCATGCAATCACAATCATACAATCACAATCATACAATCACAATCATACAATCACAATCATACAATCACAATCATACATTCACAATCGTACAATCACAATCATACTATCACAATCATACAATCACAATCATGCAATCACAATCATGCAATCACAATCATACTATCACAATCATACAATCACAATCATACAATCACAATCATACAATCACAATCATACAATCACAATCATACACTCACAATCATACAATCACAATCACACAATCGCAATCCTACAATTACAATCTCCAAAATACAATCTCCCAAATACAATCATACAATCACAATCATACAATCACAATCCTACAATCACAATCATACAATCACAATCTTACAATCACAATCATACAATCACAATCATGCAATCACAATCATACAATCGCATTCATACAATCGCAATCATACAATCACAATCATACAATCACAATCATACAATCACAATCATACAATCACAATCATACAATCACAATCATACAATCACAAAAATACAATCATAACCATACAATCACAATGATACAATCGCAATCATACAATCACAATCATACAATCATAATCATACAATCACAATCATACGATCGCAATCATACAATCACAATCATACCATCACAATCATACAATCACAATCATACAATCATAATCATACAATTACAATCATACATCACAATCATACAATCACATTCATACAATCGCAATCATACAACTACAATCTCCCAAATACAATCATACAATCACAATCATACAATCACAATCATACAATCACAATCATACAATCACAATCATACTATCACCATCATACAATCATAATCATACAATCACAATCATACAATCACAATCATACAATCACAGTCATACAATCACAATCTTACAATCACAATCATACAATCACAATCATACAATCACAGTCATACAATCACAGTCATACAATCACAATCATACAATCACACTCATACAATCACAATCATACAATCACAATCATACAATCACAATCATACAATCACAATCATACAGTCGCAATCCTACAATTACAATCTCCAAAATACAATCTCCCAAATACAATCATACAATCACAATCATACTATTACAATCATACAATCACAATCATACAATCACAATCATACTATCGCAATCATACAATCACAATCATACAATCACAATCATACAATCACAATCATGCAACCACAATCATGCAATCACAATCATACAATCATAATCAGACAATGACAATCATACAATCACAATCATACAATCACAATCATACAATCACAATCATACAATCACAATCATACAATCACAATCATACTATCGCAATCATACAATCACAATCATACAATCACAATCATACAATCACAATCATACAATCACAATCATACTATCGCAATCATACAATCGCAATCATACCATCCCAATCATACAAACACAACCGTACAATCATAATCATACAATCACAATCATACAATCACAATCATACAATCACAATCATACAGTCACAATCATACAATCACAATCATACAATCGCAATCCTACGATTACAATCTCCAAAATACAATCTCCCAAATACAATCATACAATCACAATCATACAATCATAATCATACAATCACAATCATACAATCACAATCTTACAATCACAATCATACTATCACAATTATACAATCACAATCATACAATCACAATCATACAATCACAATCGTACATTCAAAATCATGCAATCACAATCACAGAGTCACAATGATGCAATCACAATCATTCAATCATAATCATACAATCACAATCCTACAATCACAATCGTACAATCACAATCGTACAATCACAATCGCACAATCACAATCATACAATCACAGTCATACAATCACAATCTTACAATCACAATCATACTATCACAATCATACAATCACAATCATACAATCGAAATCATACAACTACAATCTCCCAAATACAATCATACAATCACAATCATACAATCACAATCATACAATCGCAATCATACAATCACAATCATACAATCGCATTCATACAATCGCAATCATACAATCACAATCATACAATCACAATCATACAATCATAATCATACAATCACAATCATACAATCGCAATCATACAATCGCAATCATACAATCACAATCATACAATTACAATCATACAATCACAATCATACAATCACAATCATACAATCACAATCATACAATCACAATCATACAATCACAATCATACAATCACAATCATACAATCACAATCACACAATCACAATCATACAATCGCAATCCTACAATTACAATCTCCAAAATACAATCTCCCAAATACAATCATACAATCACAATCATGCAATCATTATCATACAATCACAATTGTACAATCACAATCATACAATCACAGTCATACAATCACAATCTTACAATCACAGTCATACTATCACAATCATACAATCACAATCATACAATCACAATCATACAATCACAATCATACATTCAAAATTATGCAATCACAATCACACAGTCACAATCATGCAATCACAATCATTCAATCATAATCATACAATCACAATCCTACAATCACAATCGTACAATCACAATCGTACAATCACAATCGCACAATCACAATCATACAATCACAGTCATACAATCATAATCTTACAATCACAATCATACTATCACAATCATACAATCACAATCATACAATCACAATCATACAATCGCAATCATACAATTACAATCATACAATCATAATCATACCCTCACAATCATACGATCGCAATCATACAATCACAATCATACCATCACAATCATACAATCACAATCATACAATCACAATCATACAATCATAATCAAACAATTACAATCATACATCACAATCATACAATCACAATCATACAATCGAAATCATACAACTACAATCTCCCAAATACAATCATACAATCACAATCATACAATCACAATCATACAATCACAATCATACAATCACAATCATACAATCGCAATCATACAATTACAATCATACAATCACAATCATACAATCACAATCATACAATCACAATCATACAATCACAATCATACAATCACAATCATACAATCACAAAAATACAATCATAATCATACAACCACAATCATACAATCGCAATCATACAATCACAATCATACAATCATAATCATATAATCACAATCATACGATCGCAATCATACAATCACAATCATACCATCACAATCATACAATCAGAATCATACAATCATAATCATACAATTACAATCATACATCACAATCATACAATCACAATCATACAATCGAAATCATACAACTACAATCTCCCAAATACAATCATACAATCACAATCATACAATCACTATCATACAATCACAATCATACAATCACAATCAAACAATCACAATCATACAATCACAATCATACTATCACAATCATACAATCACAATCATACAATCACAATCATACAATCACATTCATAAAATCACAGTCATACAATCACAATCTTACAATCACAATCATACAATCACAATCATACAATCACAATCGTACAATCACAATCGCACAATCACAATCATACAATCATAATCATACAATTACAATCATGCGATCACAATCATTCAATCATAATCATACAATCACAATCATACAATCACAATCGTACAATCACAATCGCACAATCACAATCATACAATCACAATCATACAATCAAAATCATACAATCACAATCATACAATCACAATCATACAATCGCAATCATACAATTACAATCTCCCAAATACAATCTCCCAAATACAATCATACAATCACAATCATACAATCGCAATCATACAATCACAATCATACAATCACAATCATACAATCACAATCATACAATCACAATCATACACTCACAATCATACAATCACAATCACACAATCGCAATCCTACAATTACAATCTCCAAAATACAATCTCCCAAATACAATCATACAATCACAATCATACAATCACAATCCTACAATCACAATCATACAATCACAATCTTACAATCACAATCATACAATCACAATCATGCAATCACAATCATACAATCGCATTCATACAATCGCAATCATACAATCACAATCATACAATCACAATCATACAATCACAATCATACAATCACAATCATACAATCACAATCATACAATCACAATCATACAATCACAAAAATACAATCATAACCATACAATCACAATGATACAATCGCAATCATACAATCACAATCATACAATCATAATCATACAATCACAATCATACGATCGCAATCATACAATCACAATCATACCATCACAATCATACAATCACAATCATACAATCATAATCATACAATTACAATCATACATCACAATCATACAATCACATTCATACAATCGCAATCATACAACTACAATCTCCCAAATACAATCATACAATCACAATCATACAATCACAATCATACAATCACAATCATACAATCACAATCATACTATCACCATCATACAATCATAATCATACAATCACAATCATACAATCACAATCATACAATCACAGTCATACAATCACAATCTTACAATCACAATCATACAATCACAATCATACAATCACAGTCATACAATCACAGTCATACAATCACAATCATACAATCACACTCATACAATCACAATCATACAATCACAATCATACAATCACAATCATACAATCACAATCATACAGTCGCAATCCTACAATTACAATCTCCAAAATACAATCTCCCAAATACAATCATACAATCACAATCATACTATTACAATCATACAATCACAATCATACAATCACAATCATACTATCGCAATCATACAATCACAATCATACAATCACAATCATACAATCACAATCATGCAACCACAATCATGCAATCACAATCATACAATCATAATCAGACAATGACAATCATACAATCACAATCATACAATCACAATCATACAATCACAATCATACAATCACAATCATACAATCACAATCATACTATCGCAATCATACAATCACAATCATACAATCACAATCATACAATCACAATCATACAATCACAATCATACTATCGCAATCATACAATCGCAATCATACCATCCCAATCATACAAACACAACCGTACAATCATAATCATACAATCACAATCATACAATCACAATCATACAATCACAATCATACAGTCACAATCATACAATCACAATCATACAATCGCAATCCTACGATTACAATCTCCAAAATACAATCTCCCAAATACAATCATACAATCACAATCATACAATCATAATCATACAATCACAATCATACAATCACAATCTTACAATCACAATCATACTATCACAATTATACAATCACAATCATACAATCACAATCATACAATCACAATCGTACATTCAAAATCATGCAATCACAATCACAGAGTCACAATGATGCAATCACAATCATTCAATCATAATCATACAATCACAATCCTACAATCACAATCGTACAATCACAATCGTACAATCACAATCGCACAATCACAATCATACAATCACAGTCATACAATCACAATCTTACAATCACAATCATACTATCACAATCATACAATCACAATCATACAATCGAAATCATACAACTACAATCTCCCAAATACAATCATACAATCACAATCATACAATCACAATCATACAATCGCAATCATACAATCACAATCATACAATCGCATTCATACAATCGCAATCATACAATCACAATCATACAATCACAATCATACAATCATAATCATACAATCACAATCATACAATCGCAATCATACAATCGCAATCATACAATCACAATCATACAATTACAATCATACAATCACAATCATACAATCACAATCATACAATCACAATCATACAATCACAATCATACAATCACAATCATACAATCACAATCATACAATCACAATCACACAATCACAATCATACAATCGCAATCCTACAATTACAATCTCCAAAATACAATCTCCCAAATACAATCATACAATCACAATCATGCAATCATTATCATACAATCACAATTGTACAATCACAATCATACAATCACAGTCATACAATCACAATCTTACAATCACAGTCATACTATCACAATCATACAATCACAATCATACAATCACAATCATACAATCACAATCATACAATCACAATCATACATTCAAAATTATGCAATCACAATCACACAGTCACAATCATGCAATCACAATCATTCAATCATAATCATACAATCACAATCCTACAATCACAATCGTACAATCACAATCGTACAATCACAATCGCACAATCACAATCATACAATCACAGTCATACAATCATAATCTTACAATCACAATCATACTATCACAATCATACAATCACAATCATACAATCACAATCATACAATCGCAATCATACAATTACAATCATACAATCATAATCATACCCTCACAATCATACGATCGCAATCATACAATCACAATCATACCATCACAATCATACAATCACAATCATACAATCACAATCATACAATCATAATCAAACAATTACAATCATACATCACAATCATACAATCACAATCATACAATCGAAATCATACAACTACAATCTCCCAAATACAATCATACAATCACAATCATACAATCACAATCATACAATCACAATCATACAATCACAATCATACAATCGCAATCATACAATCACAATCATACAATCACAATCATACAATCACAATCATACAATCACAATCATACAATCACAATCATACAATCACAATCATACAATCACAAAAATACAATCATAATCATACAACCACAATCATACAATCGCAATCATACAATCACAATCATACAATCATAATCATATAATCACAATCATACGATCGCAATCATACAATCACAATCATACCATCACAATCATACAATCAGAATCATACAATCATAATCATACAATTACAATCATACATCACAATCATACAATCACAATCATACAATCGAAATCATACAACTACAATCTCCCAAATACAATCATACAATCACAATCATACAATCACTATCATACAATCACAATCATACAATCACAATCATACAATCACATTCATAAAATCACAGTCATACAATCACAATCTTACAATCACAATCATACAATCACAATCATACAATCACAATCGTACAATCACAATCGCACAATCACAATCATACAATCATAATCATACAATTACAATCATGCGATCACAATCATTCAATCATAATCATACAATCACAATCATACAATCACAATCGTACAATCACAATCGCACAATCACAATCATACAATCACAATCATACAATCAAAATCATACAATCACAATCATACAATCACAATCATACAATCGCAATCATACAATTACAATCTCCCAAATACAATCTCCCAAATACAATCATACAATCACAATCATACAATCGCAATCATACAATCACAATCATACAATCACAATCATACAATCACAATCATACAATCACAATCATACAATCACAATCATACATTCAAAATCATACAATCACAATCATACTATCACAATCATACAATCACAATCATGCAATCACAATCATGCAATCACAATCATACAATCATAATCAGACAATGACAATCATACAATCACAACCATACAATCACAATCATACAATCACAATCATACAATCACAATCATACAATCACAATCATACAATCGCAATCCTACGATTACAATCTCCAAAATACAATCTCCCAAATACAATCATACAATCACAATCATACATTCATAATCATACAATCACAATCATGCAATCACAGTCATACAATCAGAATCATACAATCACAATCATACAATCACAATAATACAGTCACCAGCATACAATCGCAATCATAAAATCGCAATTATACAATTACAATCTCCCAAATACAATCACACAATCACAATCATACAATCACAATCATACAATCGGAATCATACAATCACAATCATACAATCACAACAATACAATCACGATCATACAATCACAATCAAACAATCACAACCATACTATCACAATCATACAATCACAATCATACAATCACAATCATACAATCACAATCATACAATCACAATCATACAATCACAATCATACAATCGCAATCCTACGATTACAATCTCCAAAATACAATCTCCCAAATACAATCATACAATCACAATCATACAATCATAATCATACAATCACAATCATACAATCACAATCTTACAATCACAATCATACTATCACAATCATACAATCACAATCATACAATCACAATCATACAATCACAATCATACACTCACAACCGTACAATCATAGTCATACAATCACAATAATACAATCATAATCATACAATCACAATCATACAATCGCAATCATACAATCACAATCATACAATCACAATCATACATTCACAAAAATACAATCATAATCATACAATCACAATCATACAATCGCAATCATACAACCACAATCATACGATCATAATCATACAATCACAATCATACGATCGCAATCATACAATCACAATCATACCATCACAATCATACAATCAGAATCATACAATCATAATCATACAATTACAATCATACATCACAATCATACAATCACAATCATACAATCGAAATCGTACAACTACAATCTCCCAAATACAATCATACAATCACAATCATACAATCACAATCATACAATCACAATCATACAATCACAATCATACAATCACAATCATACAATCACAATCATACAATCGCAATCATACCATCCCAATCATACAAACACAACCGTACAATCATAATCATACAATCACAATCATACAATCATAATTATACAATCACAAACATACAATCACAATCATACAATCACAGTCATACAATCACAATCTTACAATCACAATCATACTATCACAATCATACAATCACAATCATACAATCACAATCATACAATCACAATCATACAATCACAATCATACAATCACAATCATACAATCACAATCATACAATCGCAATCCTACGATTACAATCTCCAAAATACAATCTCCCAAATACAATCATACAATCACAATCATACAATCATAATCATACAATCACAATCATACAATCACAATCTTACAATCACAATCATACTATCACAATCATACAATCACAATCATACAATCACAATCATACAATCACAATCATACATTCACAATCATGCAATCACAATCACACAGTCACAATCATGCAATCACAATCATTCAATCAAAATCATACAATCACAATCCTACAATCACAATCGTACAATCACAATCGCACAATCACAATCATACAATCACAGTCATACAATCACAATCTTACAATCACAATCATACTATCACAATCATACAATCACAATCATACAATGACAATCATACAATCACAATCATACTATCACAATCATACAATCACAATCATACAATCACAATCATACAATCGCAATCATACAATCACAATCATACAATCATAATCGTACCCTCACAATCATACGATCGCAATCATACAATCACAATCATACCATCACAATCATACAATCACAATCATACAATCATAATCATACAATTACAATCGTACATCACAATAGTACAATCACAATCATACAATCACAATCATACAATCACAATCATACAATCGCAATCATACAATTACAATCTCCCAAATACAATCTCCCAAATACAATCATACAATCACAATCATACAATCAAAATCATACAATCAAAGTCATACAATCACAATCATACAATCACAATCATACAATCACAGTCATACAATCACATTCTTACAATCACAATCATACTATCACAATCATACAATCTCAATCATACAATCACAATCATACAATCACAATCATACAATCACAATCATACAATCGCAATCCTACGATTACAATCTCCAAAATACAATCTCCCAAATACAATCATACAATCACAATCATACAATCATAATCATACAATCACAGTCATACAATCACAATCTTACAATCACAATCATACTATCACAATCATACAATCACAATCATACAATCACAATCGTACAATCACAATCGTACAATCACAATCGCACAATCACAATCATACTATCACAATCATACAATCACAATCATACAATCGCAATCATACAATCACAATCATACAATCATAATCATACCCTCACAATCATACGATCGCAATCATACAATCACAATCATACCATCACAATCATACAATCACAATCATACAATCATAATCATACAATTACAATCATACATCACAATATTACAATCACAATCATACAATCACAATCATACAATCACAATCATACAATCACAATCATACATTCACAAAAATACAATCATAATCATACAATCACAATCATACAATCGCAATCATACAATCACAATCATACGATCATAATCATACAATCACAATCATACGATCGCAATCATACAATCACAATCATACCATCACAATCATACAATCAGAATCATACAATCATAATCATACAATTACAATCATACATCACAATCATACAATCGCAATCATACAATCGAAATCGTACAACTACAATCTCCCAAATACAATCATACAATCACAATCATACAATCACAATCATACAATCACAATCATACAATCACAATCATACAATCACAATCATACAATCACAATCATAGAATCACAATCATACAATCACAATCATACAATCACAGTCATACAATCACAATCTTACAATCACAATCATACTATCACAATCATACAATCACAATCATACAATCACAATCATACAATCACAATCGTACAATCACAATCGTACAATCACAATCGCACAATCACAATCATACTATCACAATCATACAATCACAATCATACAATCGCAATCATACAATCACAATCATACAATCATAATCATACCCTCACAATCATACGATCGCAATCATACAATCACAATCATACCATCACAATCATACAATCACAATCATACAATCATAATCATACAATTACAATCATACATCACAATATTACAATCACAATCATACAATCACAATCATACAATCACAATCATACAATCACAATCATACATTCACAAAAATACAATCATAATCATACAATCACAATCCTACAATCGCAATCATACAATCACAATCATACGATCATAATCATACAATCACAATCATACGATCGCAATCATACAATCACAATCATACCATCACAATCATACAATCAGAATCATACAATCATAATCATACAATTACAATCATACATCACAATCATACATTCACAATCATACAATCGAAATCGTACAACTACAATCTCCCAAATACAATCATACAATCACAATCATACAATCACAATCATACAATCACAATCATACAATCACAATCATACAATCACAATCATACAATCACAATCATACAATCACAATCATACAATCACAATCATACAATCACAATCATACAATCACAATCATACAATCACAATCATACTATCACAGTCATACAATCACAATCATACAATCACAATCATACACTCACATTCATACAATCACAGTCATACAATCACAACCATACAATCACAATCATGCAATCACAATCATACAATCACATTCATACAATCGCAATCATACAATCACAATCATACAATCACAATCATACTATCGCAATCATACAATCGCAGTCATACCATCACTATCAAACAAACACAACCGTACAATCATAATCATACAATCACAATCATACAATCACAATGATACAATCACAATCATACAATCACAATCATACAATCAAAATCATACGACCGCAATCATACGATCACAATCATACGATCACAATCATTCAATCACAATCATACAATCACAATCATACAAAAACAATCATACAATCACAATCATACTATCGCAATCATACAATCACAATCATACAATCACAATCATACAATCATAATCATACAATTACAATGATACTATCACAATCATACAATCAAAATCATACAATAGCAATCATACAATCACAATCACACAATCACAATCATACAATCACAATCATACTATCGCAATCATACAATCACAATCATACTATCGCAATCATACAATCACAATCATACAATCACAATCATACAATCACAATCATACTATCGCAATCATACAATCGCAATCATACCATCCCAATCATACAAACACAACCGTACAATCATAATCATACAATCACAATCATACAATCATAATTATACAATCACAAACATACAATCACAATCATACAATCACAGTCATACAATCACAATCTTACAATCACAATCATACTATCACAATCATACAATCACAATCATACAATCACAATCATACAATCACAATCATACAATCACAATCATACAATCACAATCATACAATCACAATCATACAATCACAATCATACAATCACAATCATACAATCACAATCATACAATCGCAATCCTACGATTACAATCTCCAAAATACAATCTCCCAAATACAATCATACAATCACAATCATACAATCATAATCATACAATCACAATCATACAATCACAATCTTACAATCACAATCATACTATCACAATCATACTATCACAATCATACAATCACAATCATACAATCACAATCATACATTCAAAATCATGCAATCACAATCACACAGTCACAATCATGCAATCACAATCATTCAATCATAATCATACAATCACAATCCTACAATCACAATCGTACAATCACAATCGCACAATCACAATCATACAATCACAGTCATACAATCACAATCTTACAATCACAATCATACTATCACAATCATACTATCCCAATCATACAATCACAATCATACAATGACAATCATACAATCACAATCATACTATCACAATCATACAATCACAATCATACAATCACAATCATACAATCACAATCATACAATCACAATCATACAATCACAATCATACAATCACAATCATACAATCATAATCATACAATCACAATCATACAATCGCAATCATACAATCGCAATCATACAATCGCAATCATACAATCACAATCATACAATCGCATTCATACAATCGCAATCATACAATCACAATCTTACAATCACAATCATACTATCACAATCATACAATCACAATCATACAATCACAATCATACAATCACAATCATACAATCACAATCATACAATCACAATCATACAATCACAATCATACAATCACAATCATACAATCGCAATCCTACGATTACAATCATTCAATCATAATCATACAATCACAATCATACAATCACAATCGTACAATCACAATCGCACAATCACAATCATACAATCACAATCATACAATCACAATCATACAATCACAATCATACAATCACAATCATACAATCACAATCATACAATCACAATCATACAATCACAATCATACAATCACTATCATACAATCACAATCCTACAATCACAATCATACAATCACAATCATACAATCACAATCATACATTCACAATCATACAATCACAATCATACAATGAAAATCATACAATGACAATCATACGGTCACAATCATGCAATCACAATCATACAATCGCAATCATACAATCGCAATCATACAATCACAATCATACAATCACAACCATACAATCACAATCATACAATCACAATCATACAATCACAACCATACAATCATAATCATACAATCACAATCATGCAATCACAATCATACAATCACAATCATACAATCACAATCATACAATCACAATCATACATTCACAATCGTACAATCACAATCATACTATCACAATCATACAATCACAATCATGCAATCACAATCATGCAATCACAATCATACAATCACAATCATACAATCACAATCATACAATCGCAATCATACAATTACAAACTCCCAAATACAATCTCCCAAATACAATCATACAATCACAATCATACAATCGCAATCATACAATCACAATCATACAATCACAATCATGCAATCACAATCATACAATCACAATCATACAATCACAATCATACAATCACAATCATACATTCACAATCGTACAATCACAATCATACTATCACAATCATACAATCACAATCATGCAATCACAATCATGCAATCACAATCATACTATCACAATCATACAATCACAATCATACAATCACAATCATACAATCACAATCATACAATCACAATCATACAATCACAATCATACAATCACAATCATACAATCGCAATCCTACAATTACAATCTCCAAAATACAATCTCCCAAATACAATCATACAATCACAATCATACAATCGCAATCCTACGATTACAATCTCCAAAATACAATCTCCCAAATACAATCATACAATCACAATCATACAATCATAATCATACAATCACAATCATACAATCACAATCTTACAATCACAATCATACTATCACTATCATACAATCACAATCATACAATCACAATCATACAATCACAATCATACATTCAAAATCATGCAATCACAATCACACAGTCACAATCATGCAATCACAATCATTCAATCATAATCATACAATCACAATCCTACAATCACAATCGTACAATCACAATCGCACAATCACAATCATACAATCACAGTCATACAATCACAATCTTACAATCACAATCATACTATCACAATCATACAATCACAATCATACAATGACAATCATACAATCACAATCATACTATCACAATCATACAATCACAATCATACAATCACAATCATACAATCACAATAATACAATCACAATCATACAATCACAATCATACAATCACAATCATACAATCATAATCATACAATCACAATCATACAATCGCAATCATACAATCGCAATCATACAATCGCAATCATACAATCACAATCATACAATCGCATTCATACAATCGCAATCATACAATCACAATCTTACAATCACAATCATACTATCACAATCATACAATCACAATCATACAATCACAATCATACAATCACAATCATACAATCACAATCATACAATCACAATCATACAATCACAATCATACAATCACAATCATACAATCACAATCATACAATCGCAATCCTACGATTACAATCTCCAAAATACAATCTCCCAAATACAATCATACAATCACAATCATACAATCATAATCATACAATCACAATCATACAATCCCAATCTTACAATCACAATCATACTATCACAATTATACAATCACAATCATACAATCACAATCATACAATCACATTCATAAAATCACAGTCATACAATCACAATCTTACAATCACAATCATACAATCACAATCATACAATCACAATCGTACAATCACAATCGCACAATCACAATCATACAATCATAATCATACAATTACAATCATGCGATCACAATCATTCAATCATAATCATACAATCACAATCATACAATCACAATCGTACAATCACAATCGCACAATCACAATCATACAATCACAATCATACAATCACAATCATACAATCACAATCATACAATCACAATCATACAATCACAATCATACAATCACAATCATACAATCACAATCATACAATCACTATCACACAATCACAATCCTACAATCACAATCATACAATCACAATCATACAATCACAATCATACATTCACAATCATACAATCACAATCATACAATGAAAATCATACAATGACAATCATACGGTCACAATCATGCAATCACAATCATACAATCGCAATCATACAATCGCAATCATACAATCACAATCATACAATCACAACCATACAATCACAATCATACAATCACAATCATACAATCACAACCATACAATCATAATCATACAATCACAATCATGCAATCACAATCATACAATCACAATCATACATTCACAATCGTACAATCACAATCATACTATCACAATCATACAATCACAATCATGCAATCACAATCATGCAATCACAATCATACAATCACAATCATACAATCACAATCATACAATCGCAATCATACAATTACAAACTCCCAAATACAATCTCCCAAATACAATCATACAATCACAATCATACAATCGCAATCATACAATCACAATCATACAATCACAATCATGCAATCACAATCATACAATCACAATCATACAATCACAATCATACAATCACAATCATACATTCACAATCGTACAATCACAATCATACTATCACAATCATACAATCACAATCATGCAATCACAATCATGCAATCACAATCATACTATCACAATCATACAATCACAATCATACAATCACAATCATACAATCACAATCATACAATCACAATCATACAATCACAATCATACAATCACAATCATACAATCGCAATCCTACAATTACAATCTCCAAAATACAATCTCCCAAATACAATCATACAATCACAATCATACAATCGCAATCCTACGATTACAATCTCCAAAATACAATCTCCCAAATACAATCATACAATCACAATCATACAATCATAATCATACAATCACAATCATACAATCACAATCTTACAATCACAATCATACTATCACTATCATACAATCACAATCATACATTCAAAATCATGCAATCACAATCACACAGTCACAATCATGCAATCACAATCATTCAATCATAATCATACAATCACAATCCTACAATCACAATCGTACAATCACAATCGCACAATCACAATCATACAATCACAGTCATACAATCACAATCTTACAATCACAATCATACTATCACAATCATACAATCACAATCATACAATGACAATCATACAATCACAATCATACTATCACAATCATACAATCACAATCATACAATCACAATCATACAATCACAATCCTACAATCACAATCATACAATCACAATCTTACAATCACAATCATACAATCACAATCATGCAATCACAATCATACAATCGCATTCATACAATCGCAATCATACAATCACAATCATACAATCACAATCATACAATCACAATCATACAATCACAATCATACAATCACAATCATACAATCACAATCATACAATCACAAAAATACAATCATAACCATACAATCACAATGATACAATCGCAATCATACAATCACAACCATACAATCATAATCATACAATCACAATCATACGATCGCAATCATACAATCACAATCATACCATCACAATCATACAATCACAATCATACAATCATAATCATACAATTACAATCATACATCACAATCATACAATCACATTCATACAATCGCAATCATACAACTACAATCTCCCAAATACAATCATACAATCACAATCATACAATCACAATCATACAATCACAATCATACAATCACAATCATACTATCACCATCATACAATCATAATCATACAATCACAATCATACAATCACAATCATACAATCACAGTCATACAATCACAATCTTACAATCACAATCATACAATCACAATCATACAATCACAGTCATACAATCACAGTCATACAATCACAATCATACAATCACACTCATACAATCACAATCATACAATCACAATCATACAATCACAATCATACAATCACAATCATACAATCGCAATCCTACAATTACAATCTCCAAAATACAATCTCCCAAATACAATCATACAATCACAATCATACTATCACAATCATACAATCACAATCATACAATCACAATCATACTATCGCAATCATACAATCACAATCATACAATCACAATCATACAATCACAATCATGCAACCACAATCATGCAATCACAATCATACAATCATAATCAGACAATGACAATCATACAATCACAATCATACAATCACAATCATACAATCACAATCATACAATCACAATCATACAATCACAATCATACTATCGCAATCATACAATCACAATCATACAATCACAATCATACAATCACAATCATACAATCACAATCATACTATCGCAATCATACAATCGCAATCATACCATCCCAATCATACAAACACAACCGCACAATCATAATCATACAATCACAATCATACAATCATAATTATACAATCACAATCATACAATCACAATCATACAATCACAGTCATACAATCACAATCTTACAATCACAATCATACTATCACAATCATACAATCACAATCATACAATCACAATCATACAATCACAATCATACAATCACAATCATACAATCACAATCATACAATCACAATCATACAATCGCAATCCTACGATTACAATCTCCAAAATACAATCTCCCAAATACAATCATACAATCACAATCATACAATCATAATCATACAATCACAATCATACAATCACAATCTTACAATCACAATCATACTATCACAATTATACAATCACAATCATACAATCACAATCATACAATCACAATCGTACATTCAAAATCATGCAATCACAATCACACAGTCACAATGATGCAATCACAATCATTCAATCATAATCATACAATCACAATCCTACAATCACAATCGTACAATCACAATCGTACAATCACAATCGCACAATCACAATCATACAATCACAGTCATACAATCACAATCTTACAATCACAATCATACTATCACAATCATACAATCACAATCATACAATCGAAATCATACAACTACAATCTCCCAAATACAATCATACAATCACAATCATACAATCACAATCATACAATCATAATCATACAATCACAATCATACAATCGCAATCATACAATCACAATCATACAATCACAATCATACAATCACAATCATACAATCACAATCATACAATCACAATCATACAATCACAAAAATACAATCATAATCATACAACCACAATCATACAATCGCAATCATACAATCACAATCATACAATCATAATCATACAATCACAATCATACGATCGCAATCATACAATCACAATCATTCCATCACAATCATACAATCAGAATCATACAATCATAATCATACAATTACAATCATACATTACAATCATACAATCACAATCATACAATCGAAATCATACAACTACAATCTCCCAAATACAATCATACAATCACAATCATACAATCACTATCATACAATCACAATCATACAATCACAATCAAACAATCACAATCATACAATCACAATCATACTATCACAATCATACAATCACAATCATACAATCACAATCATACAATCACATTCATAAAATCACAGTCATACAATCACAATCTTACAATCACAATCATACAATCACAATCATACAATCACAATCGTACAATCACAATCGCACAATCACAATCGCACAATCATAATCATACAATTACAATCATGCGATCACAATCATTCAATCATAATCATACAATCACAATCATACAATCACAATCGTACAATCACAATCGCACAATCACAATCATACAATCACAATCATACAATCACAATCATACAATCACAATCATACAATCACAATCATACAATCACAATCATACAATCACAATCATACAATCACAATCATACAATCACTATCATACAATCACAATCCTACAATCACAATCATACAATCACAATCATACAATCACAATCATACATTCACAATCATACAATCACAATCATACAATGAAAATCATACAATGACAATCATACGGTCACAATCATGCAATCACAATCATACAATCGCAATCATACAATCGCAATCATACAATCACAATCATACAATCACAATCATGCAGTCACAGTCATACAATCAGAATCATACAATCACAATCATACAATCACAATCATACAATCGCAATCATACAATTACAATCACCCAAATACAATCGTACAATCACAATCATACAATCACAATCATACAATCACAATAATACAGTCACCAGCATACAATCGCAATCATAAAATCGCAATCATACAATTACAATCTCCCAAATACAATCACACAATCACAATCATACAATCACAATCATACAATCGGAATCATACAATCACAATTATACAATCACAACAATACAATCACGATCATACAATCACAATCATACAATCACAACCATACTATCACAATCATACAATCACAATAATACAATCGCAATCGTACAATCGCAATCGAACAATCACAACCATACGATCACAATCATACAATCACAATCATAGAATCACAATCATACACACGCAATCATACAATCACAACCATACTATCACAATCATACAATCACAATAATACAATCGCAATCGTACAACCACAACCATACTATCACAATCATACAATCACAATAATACAATCGCAATCATACAATCACAATCATACAATCACAATCATACAATCACAATCATACAATCGCAATCATACAATTACAATCTCCCAAATACAATCTCCCAAATACAATCATACAATCACAATCATACAATCAAAATCATACAATCAAAGTCATACAATCACAATCATACAATCACAACCGTACAATCATAATCATACAATCACAATAATACAATCATAATCATACAATCACAATCATACAATCGCAATCATACAATCACAATCATACAATCACAATCATACTATCGCAATCATACTATCGCAATCATACAATCACAATCATATCATCGCAATCATACAATCACAATCATACAATCGCAATCATACAATTACAATCTCCCAAATACAATCTCCCAAATACAATCATACAATCACAATCATACAATCAAAATCATACAATCAAAGTCATACAATCACAATCATACACTCACAACCGTACAATCATAATCATACAATCACAATAATACAATCATAATCATACAATCACAATCATACAATCGCAATCATACAATCACAATCATACAATCACAATCATACTATCGCAATCATACTATCGCAATCATACAATCACAATCATATCATCGCAATCATACAATCACAATCATACAATCATAATCATACAATTACAATCATACTATCACAATCATACAATCAAAATCATACAATCACAATCATACAATCACAATCATACAATCGCAATCATACAATTACAATCTCCCAAATACAATCTCCCAAATACAATCATACAATCACAATCATACAATCGCAATCATACAATCACAATCATACAATCACAATCATACAATCACAATCATACAATCACAATCATACAATCACAATCATACAATCACAATCATACATTCAAAATCATACAATCACAATCATACTATCACAATCATACAATCACAATCATGCAACCACAATCATGCAATCACAATCATACAATCATAATCAGACAATGACAATCATACAATCACAATCATACAATCACAATCATACAATCACAATCATACAATCACAATCATACAATCACAATCATACAATCACAATCATACAATCACAATCATACTATCGCAATCATACAATCACAATCATACAATCACAATCATACAATCACAATCATACAATCACAATCATACTATCGCAATCATACTATCGCAATCATACAATCACAATCATATCATCGCAATCATACAATCACAATCATACAATCATAATCATACAATTACAATCATACTATCACAATCATACAATCAAAATCATACAATCACAATCATACAATCGCAATCATACAATTACAATCTCCCAAATACAATCTCCCAAATACAATCATACAATCACAATCATACAATCGCAATCATACAATCACAATCATACAATCATAGTTATGCAATCACAATCATACAATCACAATCATACAATCACAGTCATACAATCACAATCATACAATCATAATCATACCCTCACAATCATACGATCGCAATCATACAATCACAATCATACCATCACAATCATACAATCACAATCATACAATCATAATCATACAATTACAATCATACATCACAATATTACAATCACAATCATACAATCACAATCATACAATCACAATCATACAATCACAATCATACATTCACAAAAATACAATCATAATCATACAATCACAATCCTACAATCGCAATCATACAATCACAATCATACGATCATAATCATACAATCACAATCATACGATCGCAATCATACAATCACAATCATACCATCACAATCATACAATCAGAATCATACAATCATAATCATACAATTACAATCATACATCACAATCATACAATCACAATCATACAATCGAAATCGTACAACTACAATCTCCCAAATACAATCATACAATCACAATCATACAATCACAATCATACAATCACAATCATACAATCACAATCATACAATCACAATCATACAATCACAATCATACAATCACAATCATACAATCACAATCATACAATCACAATCATACAATCACAATCATACAATCACAATCATACTATCACAGTCATACAAACACAATCATACAATCACAATCATACACTCACATTCATACAATCACAGTCATACAATCACAACCATACAATCACAATCATGCAATCACAATCATACAATCACATTCATACAATCGCAATCATACAATCACAATCATACAATCACAATCATACTATCGCAATCATACAATCGCAGTCATACCATCACTATCAAACAAACACAACCGTACAATCATAATCATACAATCACAATCATACAATCACAATGATACAATCACAATCATACAATCACAATCATACAATCAAAATCATACGACCGCAATCATACGATCACAATCATACGATCACAATCATTCAATCACAATCATACAATCACAATCATACAAAAACAATCATACAATCACAATCATACTATCGCAATCATACAATCACAATCATACAATCACAATCATACAATCATAATCATACAATTACAATGATACTATCACAATCATACAATCAAAATCATACAATAGCAATCATACAATCACAATCACACAATCACAATCATACAATCACAATCATACTATCGCAATCATACAATCACAATCATACTATCGCAATCATACAATCACAATCATACAATCACAATCATACAATCACAATCATACTATCGCAATCATACAATCGCAATCATACCATCCCAATCATACAAACACAACCGTACAATCATAATCATACAATCACAATCATACAATCATAATTATACAATCACAAACATACAATCACAATCATACAATCACAGTCATACAATCACAATCTTACAATCACAATCATACTATCACAATCATACAATCACAATCATACAATCACAATCATACAATCACAATCATACAATCACAATCATACAATCACAATCATACAATCACAATCATACAATCACAATCATACAATCACAATCATACAATCACAATCATACAATCACAATCATACAATCGCAATCCTACGATTACAATCTCCAAAATACAATCTCCCAAATACAATCATACAATCACAATCATACAATCATAATCATACAATCACAATCATACAATCACAATCTTACAATCACAATCATACTATCACAATCATACTATCACAATCATACAATCACAATCATACAATCACAATCATACATTCAAAATCATGCAATCACAATCACACAGTCACAATCATGCAATCACAATCATTCAATCATAATCATACAATCACAATCCTACAATCACAATCGTACAATCACAATCGCACAATCACAATCATACAATCACAGTCATACAATCACAATCTTACAATCACAATCATACTATCACAATCATACTATCCCAATCATACAATCACAATCATACAATGACAATCATACAATCACAATCATACTATCACAATCATACAATCACAATCATACAATCACAATCATACAATCACAATCATACAATCACAATCATACAATCACAATCATACAATCACAATCATACAATCACAATCATACAATCACAATCATACAATCATAATCATACAATCACAATCATACAATCGCAATCATACAATCGCAATCATACAATCGCAATCATACAATCACAATCATACAATCGCATTCATACAATCGCAATCATACAATCACAATCTTACAATCACAATCATACTATCACAATCATACAATCACAATCATACAATCACAATCATACAATCACAATCATACAATCACAATCATACAATCACAATCATACAATCACAATCATACAATCACAATCATACAATCGCAATCCTACGATTACAATCATTCAATCATAATCATACAATCACAATCATACAATCACAATCGTACAATCACAATCGCACAATCACAATCATACAATCACAATCATACAATCACAATCATACAATCACAATCATACAATCACAATCATACAATCACAATCATACAATCACAATCATACAATCACAATCATACAATCACTATCATACAATCACAATCCTACAATCACAATCATACAATCACAATCATACAATCACAATCATGCATTCACAATCATACAATCACAATCATACAATGAAAATCATACAATGACAATCATACGGTCACAATCATGCAATCACAATCATACAATCGCAATCATACAATCGCAATCATACAATCACAATCATACAATCACAACCATACAATCACAATCATACAATCACAATCATACAATCACAACCATACAATCATAATCATACAATCACAATCATGCAATCACAATCATACAATCACAATCATACAATCACAATCATACAATCACAATCATACATTCACAATCGTACAATCACAATCATACTATCACAATCATACAATCACAATCATGCAATCACAATCATGCAATCACAATCATACAATCACAATCATACAATCACAATCATACAATCGCAATCATACAATTACAAACTCCCAAATACAATCTCCCAAATACAATCATACAATCACAATCATACAATCGCAATCATACAATCACAATCATACAATCACAATCATGCAATCACAATCATACAATCACAATCATACAATCACAATCATACAATCACAATCATACAATCACAATCCTACAATCACAATCGTACAATCACAATCGTACAATCACAATCGCACAATCACAATCATACAATCACAGTCATACAATCATAATCTTACAATCACAATCATACTATCACAATCATACAATCACAATCATACAATCACAATCATACAATCGCAATCATACAAATACAATCATACAATCATAATCATACCCTCACAATCATACGATCGCAATCATACAATCACAATCATACCATCACAATCATACAATCACAATCATACAATCATAATCAAACAATTACAATCATACATCACAATCATACAATCACAATCATACAATCGAAATCATACAACTACAATCTCCCAAATACAATCATACAATCACAATCATACAATCACAATCATACAATCATAATCATACAATCACAATCATACAATCGCAATCATACAATCACAATCATACAATCACAATCATACAATCACAATCATACAATCACAATCATACAATCACAATCATACAATCACAATCATACAATCACAAAAATACAATCGCAATCATACAATCACAATCATACAATCATAATCATACAATCACAATCATACGATCGCAATCATACAATCACAATCATTCCATCACAATCATACAATCAGAATCATACAATCATAATCATACAATTACAATCATACATTACAATCATACAATCACAATCATACAATCGAAATCATACAACTACAATCTCCCAAATACAATCATACAATCACAATCATACAATCACTATCATACAATCACAATCATACAATCACAATCAAACAATCACAATCATACAATCACAATCATACTATCACAATCATACAATCACAATCATACAATCACAATCATACAATCACATTCATAAAATCACAGTCATACAATCACAATCTTACAATCACAATCATACAATCACAATCATACAATCACAATCGTACAATCACAATCGCACAATCACAATCGCACAATCATAATCATACAATTACAATCATGCGATCACAATCATTCAATCATAATCATACAATCACAATCATACAATCACAATCGTACAATCACAATCGCACAATCACAATCATACAATCACAATCATACAATCACAATCATACAATCACAATCATACAATCACAATCATACAATCACAATCATACAATCACAATCATACAATCACAATCATACAATCACTATCATACAATCACAATCCTACAATCACAATCATACAATCACAATCATACAATCACAATCATACATTCACAATCATACAATCACAATCATACAATGAAAATCATACAATGACAATCATACGGTCACAATCATGCAATCACAATCATACAATCGCAATCATACAATCGCAATCATACAATCACAATCATACAATCACAATCATGCAGTCACAGTCATACAATCAGAATCATACAATCACAATCATACAATCACAATCATACAATCGCAATCATACAATTACAATCACCCAAATACAATCGTACAATCACAATCATACAATCACAATCATACAATCACAATAATACAGTCACCAGCATACAATCGCAATCATAAAATCGCAATCATACAATTACAATCTCCCAAATACAATCACACAATCACAATCATACAATCACAATCATACAATCGGAATCATACAATCACAATTATACAATCACAACAATACAATCACGATCATACAATCACAATCATACAATCACAACCATACTATCACAATCATACAATCACAATAATACAATCGCAATCGTACAATCGCAATCGAACAATCACAACCATACGATCACAATCATACAATCACAATCATAGAATCACAATCATACACACGCAATCATACAATCACAACCATACTATCACAATCATACAATCACAATAATACAATCGCAATCGTACAACCACAACCATACTATCACAATCATACAATCACAATAATACAATCGCAATCATACAATCACAATCATACAATCACAATCATACAATCACAATCATACAATCGCAATCATACAATTACAATCTCCCAAATACAATCTCCCAAATACAATCATACAATCACAATCATACAATCAAAATCATACAATCAAAGTCATACAATCACAATCATACAATCACAACCGTACAATCATAATCATACAATCACAATAATACAATCATAATCATACAATCACAATCATACAATCGCAATCATACAATCACAATCATACAATCACAATCATACTATCGCAATCATACTATCGCAATCATACAATCACAATCATATCATCGCAATCATACAATCACAATCATACAATCGCAATCATACAATTACAATCTCCCAAATACAATCTCCCAAATACAATCATACAATCACAATCATACAATCAAAATCATACAATCAAAGTCATACAATCACAATCATACACTCACAACCGTACAATCATAATCATACAATCACAATAATACAATCATAATCATACAATCACAATCATACAATCGCAATCATACAATCACAATCATACAATCACAATCATACTATCGCAATCATACTATCGCAATCATACAATCACAATCATATCATCGCAATCATACAATCACAATCATACAATCATAATCATACAATTACAATCATACTATCACAATCATACAATCAAAATCATACAATCACAATCATACAATCACAATCATACAATCGCAATCATACAATTACAATCTCCCAAATACAATCTCCCAAATACAATCATACAATCACAATCATACAATCGCAATCATACAATCACAATCATACAATCACAATCATACAATCACAATCATACAATCACAATCATACAATCACAATCATACATTCAAAATCATACAATCACAATCATACTATCACAATCATACAATCACAATCATGCAACCACAATCATGCAATCACAATCATACAATCATAATCAGACAATGACAATCATACAATCACAATCATACAATCACAATCATACAATCACAATCATACAATCACAATCATACAATCACAATCATACAATCACAATCATACTATCGCAATCATACAATCACAATCATACAATCACAATCATACAATCACAATCATACAATCACAATCATACTATCGCAATCATACTATCGCAATCATACAATCACAATCATATCATCGCAATCATACAATCACAATCATACAATCATAATCATACAATTACAATCATACTATCACAATCATACAATCAAAATCATACAATCACAATCATACAATCACAATCATACAATCGCAATCATACAATTACAATCTCCCAAATACAATCTCCCAAATACAATCATACAATCACAATCATACAATCGCAATCATACAATCACAATCATACAATCATAGTTATGCAATCACAATCATACAATCACAATCATACAATCACAGTCATACAATCACAATCATACAATCATAATCATACCCTCACAATCATACGATCGCAATCATACAATCACAATCATACCATCACAATCATACAATCACAATCATACAATCATAATCATACAATTACAATCATACATCACAATATTACAATCACAATCATACAATCACAATCATACAATCACAATCATACAATCACAATCATACATTCACAAAAATACAATCATAATCATACAATCACAATCCTACAATCGCAATCATACAATCACAATCATACGATCATAATCATACAATCACAATCATACGATCGCAATCATACAATCACAATCATACCATCACAATCATACAATCAGAATCATACAATCATAATCATACAATTACAATCATACATCACAATCATACAATCACAATCATACAATCGAAATCGTACAACTACAATCTCCCAAATACAATCATACAATCACAATCATACAATCACAATCATACAATCACAATCATACAATCACAATCATACAATCACAATCATACAATCACAATCATACAATCACAATCATACAATCACAATCATACAATCACAATCATACAATCACAATCATACAATCACAATCATACTATCACAGTCATACAATCACAATCATACAATCACAATCATACACTCACATTCATACAATCACAGTCATACAATCACAACCATACAATCACAATCATGCAATCACAATCATACAATCACATTCATACAATCGCAATCATACAATCACAATCATACAATCACAATCATACTATCGCAATCATACAATCGCAGTCATACCATCACTATCAAACAAACACAACCGTACAATCATAATCATACAATCACAATCATACAATCACAATGATACAATCACAATCATACAATCACAATCATACAATCAAAATCATACGACCGCAATCATACGATCACAATCATACGATCACAATCATTCAATCACAATCATACAATCACAATCATACAAAAACAATCATACAATCACAATCATACTATCGCAATCATACAATCACAATCATACAATCACAATCATACAATCATAATCATACAATTACAATGATACTATCACAATCATACAATCAAAATCATACAATAGCAATCATACAATCACAATCACACAATCACAATCATACAATCACAATCATACTATCGCAATCATACAATCACAATCATACTATCGCAATCATACAATCACAATCATACAATCACAATCATACAATCACAATCATACTATCGCAATCATACAATCGCAATCATACCATCCCAATCATACAAACACAACCGTACAATCATAATCATACAATCACAATCATACAATCATAATTATACAATCACAAACATACAATCACAATCATACAATCACAGTCATACAATCACAATCTTACAATCACAATCATACTATCACAATCATACAATCACAATCATACAATCACAATCATACAATCACAATCATACAATCACAATCATACAATCACAATCATACAATCACAATCATACAATCACAATCATACAATCACAATCATACAATCACAATCATACAATCACAATCATACAATCGCAATCCTACGATTACAATCTCCAAAATACAATCTCCCAAATACAATCATACAATCACAATCATACAATCATAATCATACAATCACAATCATACAATCACAATCTTACAATCACAATCATACTATCACAATCATACTATCACAATCATACAATCACAATCATACAATCACAATCATACATTCAAAATCATGCAATCACAATCACACAGTCACAATCATGCAATCACAATCATTCAATCATAATCATACAATCACAATCCTACAATCACAATCGTACAATCACAATCGCACAATCACAATCATACAATCACAGTCATACAATCACAATCTTACAATCACAATCATACTATCACAATCATACTATCCCAATCATACAATCACAATCATACAATGACAATCATACAATCACAATCATACTATCACAATCATACAATCACAATCATACAATCACAATCATACAATCACAATCATACAATCACAATCATACAATCACAATCATACAATCACAATCATACAATCATAATCATACAATCACAATCATACAATCGCAATCATACAATCGCAATCATACAATCGCAATCATACAATCACAATCATACAATCGCATTCATACAATCGCAATCATACAATCACAATCTTACAATCACAATCATACTATCACAATCATACAATCACAATCATACAATCACAATCATACAATCACAATCATACAATCACAATCATACAATCACAATCATACAATCACAATCATACAATCACAATCATACAATCGCAATCCTACGATTACAATCATTCAATCATAATCATACAATCACAATCATACAATCACAATCGTACAATCACAATCGCACAATCACAATCATACAATCACAATCATACAATCACAATCATACAATCACAATCATACAATCACAATCATACAATCACAATCATACAATCACAATCATACAATCACAATCATACAATCACTATCATACAATCACAATCCTACAATCACAATCATACAATCACAATCATACAATCACAATCATGCATTCACAATCATACAATCACAATCATACAATGAAAATCATACAATGACAATCATACGGTCACAATCATGCAATCACAATCATACAATCGCAATCATACAATCGCAATCATACAATCACAATCATACAATCACAACCATACAATCACAATCATACAATCACAATCATACAATCACAACCATACAATCATAATCATACAATCACAATCATGCAATCACAATCATACAATCACAATCATACAATCACAATCATACAATCACAATCATACATTCACAATCGTACAATCACAATCATACTATCACAATCATACAATCACAATCATGCAATCACAATCATGCAATCACAATCATACAATCACAATCATACAATCACAATCATACAATCGCAATCATACAATTACAAACTCCCAAATACAATCTCCCAAATACAATCATACAATCACAATCATACAATCGCAATCATACAATCACAATCATACAATCACAATCATGCAATCACAATCATACAATCACAATCATACAATCACAATCATACAATCACAATCATACATTCACAATCGTACAATCACAATCATACTATTACAATCATACAATCACAATCATGCAATCACAATCATGCAATCACAATCATACTATCACAATCATACAATCACAATCATACAATCACAATCATACAATCACAATCATACAATCACAATCATACAATCACAATCATACAATCACAATCATACAATCGCAATCCTACAATTACAATCTCCAAAATACAATCTCCCAAATACAATCATACAATCACAATCATACAATCGCAATCCTACGATTACAATCTCCAAAATACAATCTCCCAAATACAATCATACAATCACAATCATACAATCATAATCATACAATCACAATCATACAATCACAATCTTACAATCACAATCATACTATCACTATCATACAATCACAATCATACAATCACAATCATACAATCACAATCATACATTCAAAATCATGCAATCACAATCACACAGTCACAATCATGCAATCACAATCATTCAATCATAATCATACAATCACAATCCTACAATCACAATCGTACAATCACAATCGCACAATCACAATCATACAATCACAGTCATACAATCACAATCTTACAATCACAATCATACTATCACAATCATACAATCACAATCATACAATGACAATCATACAATCACAATCATACTATCACAATCATACAATCACAATCATACAATCACAATCATACAATCACAATAATACAATCACAATCATACAATCACAATCATACAATCACAATCATACAATCATAATCATACAATCACAATCATACAATCGCAATCAT
This sequence comes from Megachile rotundata, assembly GCF_050947335.1. Taxonomy (NCBI): domain Eukaryota; kingdom Metazoa; phylum Arthropoda; class Insecta; order Hymenoptera; family Megachilidae; genus Megachile; species Megachile rotundata. Next base: position 55,012 of record NW_027473336.1, on the reverse strand, counting down.
ACAATCGCAATCATACAATCGCAATCATACAATCACAATCATACAATCGCATTCATACAATCGCAATTATACAATCACAATCTTACAATCACAATCATACTATCACAATCATACAATCACAATCATACAATCACAATCATACAATCACAATCATACAATCACAATCATACAATCACAATCATACAATCACAATCATACAATCACAATCATACAATCGCAATCCTACGATTACAATCTCCAAAATACAATCTCCCAAATACAATCATACAATCACAATCATACAATCATAATCATACAATCACAATCATACAATCACAATCTTACAATCACAATCATACTATCACTATCATACAATCACAATCATACAATCACAATCATACAATCACAATCATACATTCAAAATCATGCAATCACAATCACACAGTCACAATCATGCAATCACAATCATTCAATCATAATCATACAATCACAATCCTACAATCACAATCGTACAATCACAATCGCACAATCACAATCATACAATCACAGTCATACAATCACAATCTTACAATCACAATCATACTATCACAATCATACAATCACAATCATACAATGACAATCATACAATCACAATCATACTATCACAATCATACAATCACAGTCATACAATCACAATCATACAATCACAATCCTACAATCACAATCATACAATCACAATCTTACAATCACAATCATACAATCACAATCATGCAATCACAATCATACAATCGCATTCATACAATCGCAATCATACAATCACAATCATACAATCACAATCATACAATCACAATCATACAATCACAATCATACAATCACAATCATACAATCACAATCATACAATCACAAAAATACAATCATAACCATACAATCACAATGATACAATCGCAATCATACAATCACAACCATACAATCATAATCATACAATCACAATCATACGATCGCAATCATACAATCACAATCATACCATCACAATCATACAATCACAATCATACAATCATAATCATACAATTACAATCATACATCACAATCATACAATCACATTCATACAATCGCAATCATACAACTACAATCTCCCAAATACAATCATACAATCACAATCATACAATCACAATCATACAATCACAATCATACAATCACAATCATAGTATCACCATCATACAATCATAATCATACAATCACAATCATACAATCACAATCATACAATCACCGTCATACAATCACAATCTTACAATCACAATCATACAATCACAATCATACAATCACAGTCATACAATCACAGTCATACAATCACAATCATACAATCACACTCATACAATCACAATCATACAATCACAATCATACAATCACAATCATACAATCACAATCATACAATCGCAATCCTACAATTACAATCTCCAAAATACAATCTCCCAAATACAATCATACAATCACAATCATACTATCACAATCATACAATCACAATCATACAATCACAATCATACTATCGCAATCATACAATCACACTCATACAATCACAATCATACAATCACAATCATACTATCGCAATCATACAATCACAATCATACAATCACAATCATACAATCACAATCATACAATCACAATCATACTATCGCAATCATACAATCGCAATCATACCATCCCAATCATACAAACACAACCGCACAATCATAATCATACAATCACAATCATACAATCATAATTATACAATCACAATCATACAATCACAATCATACAATCACAGTCATCCAATCACAATCTTACAATCACAATCATACTATCACAATCATACAATCACAATCATACAATCACAATCATACAATCACAATCATACAATCACAATCATACAATCACAATCATACAATCACAATCATACAATCGCAATCCTACGATTACAATCTCCAAAATACAATCTCCCAAATACAATCATACAATCACAATCATACAATCATAATCATACAATCACAATCATACAATCACAATCTTACAATCACAATCATACTATCACAATTATACAATCACAATCATACAATCACAATCATACAATCACAATCGTACATTCAAAATCATGCAATCACAATCACACAGTCACAATGATGCAATCACAATCATTCAATCATAATCATACAATCACAATCCTACAATCACAATCGTACAATCACAATCGTACAATCACAATCGCACAATCACAATCATACAATCACAGTCATACAATCACAATCTTACAATCACAATCATACTATCACAATCATACAATCACAATCATACAATCGAAATCATACAACTACAATCTCCCAAATACAATCATACAATCACAATCATACAATCACAATCATACAATCGCAATCATACAATCACAATCATACAATCGCATTCATACAATCGCAATCATACAATCACAATCATACAATCACAATCATACAATCATAATCATACAATCACAATCATACAATCGCAATCATACAATCGCAATCATACAATCGCAATCATACAATCACAATCATACAATCACAATCATACAATTACAATCATACAATCACAATCATACAATCACAATCATACAATCACAATCATACAATCACAATCATACAATCACAATCATACAATCACAATCATACATTCAAAATCATGCAATCACAATCACACAGTCACAATCATGCAATCACAATCATTCAATCATAATCATACAATCACAATCCTACAATCACAATCGTACAATCACAATCGTACAATCACAATCGCACAATCACAATCATACAATCACAGTCATACAATCATAATCTTACAATCACAATCATACTATCACAATCATACAATCACAATCATACAATCACAATCATACAATCGCAATCATACAAATACAATCATACAATCATAATCATACCCTCACAATCATACGATCGCAATCATACAATCACAATCATACCATCACAATCATACAATCACAATCATACAATCATAATCAAACAATTACAATCATACATCACAATCATACAATCACAATCATACAATCGAAATCATACAACTACAATCTCCCAAATACAATCATACAATCACAATCATACAATCACAATCATACAATCATAATCATACAATCACAATCATACAATCGCAATCATACAATCACAATCATACAATCACAATCATACAATCACAATCATACAATCACAATCATACAATCACAATCATACAATCACAAAAATACAATCATAATCATACAACCACAATCATACATTCGCAATCATACAATCACAATCATACAATCATAATCATACAATCACAATCATACGATCGCAATCATACAATCACAATCATACCATCACAATCATACAATCAGAATCATACAATCATAATCACACAATTACAATCATACATTACAATCATACAATCACAATCATACAATCGAAATCATACAACTACAATCTCCCAAATACAATCATACAATCACAATCATACAATCACTATCATACAATCACAATCATACAATCACAATCAAACAATCACAATCATACAATCACAATCATACTATCACAATCATACAATCACAATCATACAATCACAATCATACAATCACATTCATAAAATCACAGTCATACAATCACAATCTTACAATCACAATCATACAATCACAATCATACAATCACAATCGTACAATCACAATCGCACAATCACAATCGCACAATCATAATCATACAATTACAATCATGCGATCACAATCATTCAATCATAATCATACAATCACAATCATACAATCACAATCGTACAATCACAATCGCACAATCACAATCATACAATCACAATCATACAATCACAATCATACAATCACAATCATACAATCACAATCATACAATCACAATCATACAATCACAATCATACAATCACAATCATACAATCACAATCATACAATCACAATCCTACAATCACAATCATACAATCACAATCATACAATCACAATCATACAATCACAATCATACAATGAAAATCATACAATGACAATCATACGGTCACAATCATGCAATCACAATCATACAATCGCAATCATACAATCAGAATCATACAATCACAATCATACAATCACAATCATACAATCGCAATCATACAATTACAATCACCCAAATACAATCGTACAATCACAATCATACAATCACAATCATACAATCACAATAATACAGTCACCAGCATACAATCGCAATCATAAAATCGCAATCATACAATTACAATCTCCCAAATACAATCACACAATCACAATCATACAATCACAATCATACAATCGGAATCATACAATCACAATTATACAATCACAACAATACAATCACGATCATACAATCACAATCATACAATCACAACCATACTATCACAATCATACAATCACAATAATACAATCGCAATCGTACAATCGCAATCGAACAATCACAACCATACGATCACAATCATACAATCACAATCATAGAATCACAATCATACACACGCAATCATACAATCACAACCATACTATCACAATCATACAATCACAATAATACAATCGCAATCGTACAACCACAACCATACTATCACAATCATACAATCACAATAATACAATCGCAATCATACAATCACAATCATACAATCACAATCATACAATCACAATCATACAATCGCAATCATACAATTACAATCTCCCAAATACAATCTCCCAAATACAATCATACAATCACAATCATACAATCAAAATCATACAATCAAAGTCATACAATCACAATCATACAATCACAACCGTACAATCATAATCATACAATCACAATAATACAATCATAATCATACAATCACAATCATACAATCGCAATCATACAATCACAATCATACAATCACAATCATACTATCGCAATCATACTATCGCAATCATACAATCACAATCATATCATCGCAATCATACAATCACAATCATACAATCGCAATCATACAATTACAATCTCCCAAATACAATCTCCCAAATACAATCATACAATCACAATCATACAATCAAAATCATACAATCAAAGTCATACAATCACAATCATACACTCACAACCGTACAATCATAATCATACAATCACAATAATACAATCATAATCATACAATCACAATCATACAATCGCAATCATACAATCACAATCATACAATCACAATCATACTATCGCAATCATACTATCGCAATCATACAATCACAATCATATCATCGCAATCATACAATCACAATCATACAATCATAATCATACAATTACAGTCATACTATCACAATCATACAATCAAAATCATACAATCACAATCATACAATCACAATCATACAATCGCAATCATACAATTACAATCTCCCAAATACAATCTCCCAAATACAATCATACAATCACAATCATACAATCGCAATCATACAATCACAATCATACAATCACAATCATACAATCACAATCATACAATCACAATCATACAATCACAATCATACATTCAAAATCATACAATCACAATCATACTATCACAATCATACAATCACAATCATGCAACCACAATCATGCAATCACAATCATACAATCATAATCAGACAATGACAATCATACAATCACAATCATACAATCACAATCATACAATCACAATCATACAATCACAATCATACAATCACAATCATACAATCACAATCATACTATCGCAATCATACAATCACAATCATACAATCACAATCATACAATCACAATCATACAATCACAATCATACTATCGCAATCATACTATCGCAATCATACAATCACAATCATATCATCGCAATCATACAATCACAATCATACAATCATAATCATACAATTACAATCATACTATCACAATCATACAATCAAAATCATACAATCACAATCATACAATCACAATCATACAATCGCAATCATACAATTACAATCTCCCAAATACAATCTCCCAAATACAATCATACAATCACAATCATACAATCGCAATCATACAATCACAATCATACAATCATAGTTATGCAATCACAATCATACAATCACAATCATACAATCACAGTCATACAATCACAATCTTACAATCACAATCATACTATCACAATCATACAATCACAATCTTACAATCACAATCATACAATCACAATCATACAATCACAATCATACAATCACAATCATACAATCACAATCATACAATCGCAATCATACAATCACAATCATACAATCGCATTCATACAATCGCAATCATACAATCACAATCATACAATCACAATCATACAATCATAATCATACAATCACAATCATACAATCGCAATCATACAATCGCAATCATACAATCGCAATCATACAATCACAATCATACAATCACAATCATACAATTACAATCATACAATCACAATCATACAATCACAATCATACAATCACAATCATACAATCACAATCATACAATCACAATCATACAATCACAATCATACATTCAAAATCATGCAATCACAATCACACAGTCACAATCATGCAATCACAATCATTCAATCATAATCATACAATCACAATCCTACAATCACAATCGTACAATCATAATCGTACAATCACAATCGCACAATCACAATCATACAATCACAGTCATACAATCATAATCTTACAATCACAATCATACTATCACAATCATACAATCACAATCATACAATCACAATCATACAATCGCAATCATACAAATACAATCATACAATCATAATCATACCCTCACAATCATACGATCGCAATCATACAATCACAATCATACCATCACAATCATACAATCACAATCATACAATCATAATCAAACAATTACAATCATACATCACAATCATACAATCACAATCATACAATCGAAATCATACAACTACAATCTCCCAAATACAATCATACAATCACAATCATACAATCACAATCATACAATCATAATCATACAATCACAATCATACAATCGCAATCATACAATCACAATCATACAATCACAATCATACAATCACAATCATACAATCACAATCATACAATCACAATCATACAATCACAAAAATACAATCATAATCATACAACCACAATCATACATTCGCAATCATACAATCACAATCATACAATCATAATCATACAATCACAATCATACGATCGCAATCATACAATCACAATCATACCATCACAATCATACAATCAGAATCATACAATCATAATCACACAATTACAATCATACATTACAATCATACAATCACAATCATACAATCGAAATCATACAACTACAATCTCCCAAATACAATCATACAATCACAATCATACAATCACTATCATACAATCACAATCATACAATCACAATCAAACAATCACAATCATACAATCACAATCATACTATCACAATCATACAATCACAATCATACAATCACAATCATACAATCACATTCATAAAATCACAGTCATACAATCACAATCTTACAATCACAATCATACAATCACAATCATACAATCACAATCGTACAATCACAATCGCACAATCACAATCGCACAATCATAATCATACAATTACAATCATGCGATCACAATCATTCAATCATAATCATACAATCACAATCATACAATCACAATCGTACAATCACAATCGCACAATCACAATCATACAATCACAATCATACAATCACAATCATACAATCACAATCATACAATCACAATCATACAATCACAATCATACAATCACAATCATACAATCACAATCATACAATCACAATCCTACAATCACAATCATACAATCACAATCATACAATCACAATCATACAATCACAATCATACAATGAAAATCATACAATGACAATCATACGGTCACAATCATGCAATCACAATCATACAATCGCAATCATACAATCAGAATCATACAATCACAATCATACAATCACAATCATACAATCGCAATCATACAATTACAATCACCCAAATACAATCGTACAATCACAATCATACAATCACAATCATACAATCACAATAATACAGTCACCAGCATACAATCGCAATCATAAAATCGCAATCATACAATTACAATCTCCCAAATACAATCACACAATCACAATCATACAATCACAATCATACAATCGGAATCATACAATCACAATTATACAATCACAACAATACAATCACGATCATACAATCACAATCATACAATCACAACCATACTATCACAATCATACAATCACAATAATACAATCGCAATCGTACAATCGCAATCGAACAATCACAACCATACGATCACAATCATACAATCACAATCATAGAATCACAATCATACACACGCAATCATACAATCACAACCATACTATCACAATCATACAATCACAATAATACAATCGCAATCGTACAACCACAACCATACTATCACAATCATACAATCACAATAATACAATCGCAATCATACAATCACAATCATACAATCACAATCATACAATCACAATCATACAATCGCAATCATACAATTACAATCTCCCAAATACAATCTCCCAAATACAATCATACAATCACAATCATACAATCAAAATCATACAATCAAAGTCATACAATCACAATCATACAATCACAACCGTACAATCATAATCATACAATCACAATAATACAATCATAATCATACAATCACAATCATACAATCGCAATCATACAATCACAATCATACAATCACAATCATACTATCGCAATCATACTATCGCAATCATACAATCACAATCATATCATCGCAATCATACAATCACAATCATACAATCGCAATCATACAATTACAATCTCCCAAATACAATCTCCCAAATACAATCATACAATCACAATCATACAATCAAAATCATACAATCAAAGTCATACAATCACAATCATACACTCACAACCGTACAATCATAATCATACAATCACAATAATACAATCATAATCATACAATCACAATCATACAATCGCAATCATACAATCACAATCATACAATCACAATCATACTATCGCAATCATACTATCGCAATCATACAATCACAATCATATCATCGCAATCATACAATCACAATCATACAATCATAATCATACAATTACAGTCATACTATCACAATCATACAATCAAAATCATACAATCACAATCATACAATCACAATCATACAATCGCAATCATACAATTACAATCTCCCAAATACAATCTCCCAAATACAATCATACAATCACAATCATACAATCGCAATCATACAATCACAATCATACAATCACAATCATACAATCACAATCATACAATCACAATCATACAATCACAATCATACATTCAAAATCATACAATCACAATCATACTATCACAATCATACAATCACAATCATGCAACCACAATCATGCAATCACAATCATACAATCATAATCAGACAATGACAATCATACAATCACAATCATACAATCACAATCATACAATCACAATCATACAATCACAATCATACAATCACAATCATACAATCACAATCATACAATCACAATCATACTATCGCAATCATACAATCACAATCATACAATCACAATCATACAATCACAATCATACAATCACAATCATACTATCGCAATCATACTATCGCAATCATACAATCACAATCATATCATCGCAATCATACAATCACAATCATACAATCATAATCATACAATTACAATCATACTATCACAATCATACAATCAAAATCATACAATCACAATCATACAATCACAATCATACAATCGCAATCATACAATTACAATCTCCCAAATACAATCTCCCAAATACAATCATACAATCACAATCATACAATCGCAATCATACAATCACAATCATACAATCATAGTTATGCAATCACAATCATACAATCACAATCATACAATCACAGTCATACAATCACAATCTTACAATCACAATCATACTATCACAATCATACAATCACAATCTTACAATCACAATCATACAATCACAATCATACAATCACAATCATACAATCACAATCATACAATCACAATCATACAATCACAATCATACAATCGCAATCCTACGATTACAATCTCCAAAATACAATCTCCCAAATACAATCATACAATCACAATCATACAATCATAATCATACAATCACAATCATACAATCACAATCTTACAATCACAATCATACTATCACAATTATACAATCACAATCATACAATCACAATCATACAATCACAATCGTACATTCAAAATCATGCAATCACAATGACACAGTCACAATCATGCAATCACAATCATTCAATCATAATCATACAATCACAATCCTACAATCACAATCGTACAATCACAATCGTACAATCACAATCGCACAATCACAATCATACAATCACAATCATACAATCACAATCTTACAATCACAATCATACAATCACAATCATACAATCACAATCATACAATCACAATCATACATTCAAAATCATGCAATCACAATCACACAGTCACAATCATGCAATCACAATCATTCAATCATAATCATACAATCACAATCCTACAATCACAATCGTACAATCACAATCGTACCATCACAATCGCACAATCACAATCATACTATCACAATCATACAATCACAATCATACGATCGCAATCATACAATCACAATCATACCATCACAATCATACAATCACAATCATACAATCATAATCATACAATTACAATCATACATCACAATAGTACAATCACAATCATACAATCACAATCATACAATCACAATCATACAATCACAATCATACATTCACAAAAATACAATCATAATCATACAATCACAATCATACAATCGCAATCATACAATCACAATCATACGATCATAATCATACAATCACAATCATACGATCGCAATCATACAATCGCAATCATACCATCACAATCATACAATCAGAATCATACAATCATAATCATACAATTACAATCATACATCACAATCATACAATCACAATCATACAATCGAAATCGTACAACTACAATCTCCCAAATACAATCATACAATCACAATCATACAATCACAATCATACAATCACAATCATACAATCACAATCATACAATCACAATCATACAATCACAATCATACAATCACAATCATACAATCACAATCATACTATCACAATCATACAATCACAATCATACAATCACAATCATACACTCACATTCATACAATCACAGTCATACAATCACAACCATACAATCACAATCATGCAATCACAATCATACAATCACATTCATACAATCGCAATCATACAATCACAATCATACAATCACAATCATACTATCGCAATCATACAATCGCAGTCATACCATCACTATCAAACAAACACAACCGTACAATCATAATCATACAATCACAATCATACAATCACAATGATACAATCACAATCATACAATCACAATCATACAATCAAAATCATACGACCGCAATCATACGATCACAATCATACGATCACAATCATTCAATCACAATCATACAATCACAATCATACAAAAACAATCATACAATCACAATCATACTATCGCAATCATACAATCACAATCATACAATCACAATCATACAATCATAATCATACAATTACAATGATACTATCACAATCATACAATCAAAATCATACAATAGCAATCATACAATCACAATCACACAATCACAATCATACAATCACAATCATACTATCGCAATCATACAATCACAATCATACTATCGCAATCATACAATCACAATCATACAATCACAATCATACAATCACAATCATACTATCGCAATCATACAATCGCAATCATACCATCCCAATCATACAAACACAACCGTACAATCATAATCATACAATCACAATCATACAATCATAATTATACAATCACAAACATACAATCACAATCATACAATCACAGTCATACAATCACAATCTTACAATCACAATCATACTATCACAATCATACAATCACAATCATACAATCACAATCATACAATCACAATCATACAATCACAATCATACAATCACAATCATACAATCACAATCATACAATCACAATCATACAATCACAATCATACAATCACAATCATACAATCGCAATCCTACGATTACAATCTCCAAAATACAATCTCCCAAATACAATCATACAATCACAATCATACAATCATAATCATACAATCACAATCATACAATCACAATCTTACAATCACAATCATACTATCACAATCATACTATCACAATCATACAATCACAATCATACAATCACAATCATACATTCAAAATCATGCAATCACAATCACACAGTCACAATCATGCAATCACAATCATTCAATCATAATCATACAATCACAATCCTACAATCACAATCGTACAATCACAATCGCACAATCACAATCATACAATCACAGTCATACAATCACAATCTTACAATCACAATCATACTATCACAATCATACTATCCCAATCATACAATCACAATCATACAATGACAATCATACAATCACAATCATACTATCACAATCATACAATCACAATCATACAATCACAATCATACAATCACAATCATACAATCACAATCATACAATCACAATCATACAATCACAATCATACAATCATAATCATACAATCACAATCATACAATCGCAATCATACAATCGCAATCATACAATCGCAATCATACAATCACAATCATACAATCGCATTCATACAATCGCAATCATACAATCACAATCTTACAATCACAATCATACTATCACAATCATACAATCACAATCATACAATCACAATCATACAATCACAATCATACAATCACAATCATACAATCACAATCATACAATCACAATCATACAATCACAATCATACAATCGCAATCCTACGATTACAATCATTCAATCATAATCATACAATCACAATCATACAATCACAATCGTACAATCACAATCGCACAATCACAATCATACAATCACAATCATACAATCACAATCATACAATCACAATCATACAATCACAATCATACAATCACAATCATACAATCACAATCATACAATCACAATCATACAATCACTATCATACAATCACAATCCTACAATCACAATCATACAATCACAATCATACAATCACAATCATGCATTCACAATCATACAATCACAATCATACAATGAAAATCATACAATGACAATCATACGGTCACAATCATGCAATCACAATCATACAATCGCAATCATACAATCGCAATCATACAATCACAATCATACAATCACAACCATACAATCACAATCATACAATCACAATCATACAATCACAACCATACAATCATAATCATACAATCACAATCATGCAATCACAATCATACAATCACAATCATACAATCACAATCATACAATCACAATCATACATTCACAATCGTACAATCACAATCATACTATCACAATCATACAATCACAATCATGCAATCACAATCATGCAATCACAATCATACAATCACAATCATACAATCACAATCATACAATCGCAATCATACAATTACAAACTCCCAAATACAATCTCCCAAATACAATCATACAATCACAATCATACAATCGCAATCATACAATCACAATCATACAATCACAATCATGCAATCACAATCATACAATCACAATCATACAATCACAATCATACAATCACAATCATACAATCACAATCATACATTCACAATCGTACAATCACAATCATACTATTACAATCATACAATCACAATCATGCAATCACAATCATGCAATCACAATCATACTATCACAATCATACAATCACAATCATACAATCACAATCATACAATCACAATCATACAATCACAATCATACAATCACAATCATACAATCACAATCATACAATCGCAATCCTACAATTACAATCTCCAAAATACAATCTCCCAAATACAATCATACAATCACAATCATACAATCGCAATCCTACGATTACAATCTCCAAAATACAATCTCCCAAATACAATCATACAATCACAATCATACAATCATAATCATACAATCACAATCATACAATCACAATCTTACAATCACAATCATACTATCACTATCATACAATCACAATCATACAATCACAATCATACAATCACAATCATACATTCAAAATCATGCAATCACAATCACACAGTCACAATCATGCAATCACAATCATTCAATCATAATCATACAATCACAATCCTACAATCACAATCGTACAATCACAATCGCACAATCACAATCATACAATCACAGTCATACAATCACAATCTTACAATCACAATCATACTATCACAATCATACAATCACAATCATACAATGACAATCATACAATCACAATCATACTATCACAATCATACAATCACAATCATACAATCACAATCATACATTCAAAATCATGCAATCACAATCACACAGTCACAATCATGCAATCACAATCATTCAATCATAATCATACAATCACAATCCTACAATCACAATCGTACAATCACAATCGCACAATCACAATCATACAATCACAGTCATACAATCACAATCTTACAATCACAATCATACTATCACAATCATACAATCACAATCATACAATGACAATCATACAATCACAATCATACTATCACAATCATACAATCACAGTCATACAATCACAATCATACAATCACAATCCTACAATCACAATCATACAATCACAATCTTACAATCACAATCATACAATCACAATCATGCAATCACAATCATACAATCGCATTCATACAATCGCAATCATACAATCACAATCATACAATCACAATCATACAATCACAATCATACAATCACAATCATACAATCACAATCATACAATCACAAAAATACAATCATAACCATACAATCACAATGATACAATCGCAATCATACAATCACAACCATACAATCATAATCATACAATCACAATCATACGATCGCAATCATACAATCACAATCATACCATCACAATCATACAATCACAATCATACAATCATAATCATACAATTACAATCATACATCACAATCATACAATCACATTCATACAATCGCAATCATACAACTACAATCTCCCAAATACAATCATACAATCACAATCATACAATCACAATCATACAATCACAATCATACAATCACAATCATAGTATCACCATCATACAATCATAATCATACAATCACAATCATACAATCACAATCATACAATCACCGTCATACAATCACAATCTTACAATCACAATCATACAATCACAATCATACAATCACAGTCATACAATCACAGTCATACAATCACAATCATACAATCACACTCATACAATCACAATCATACAATCACAATCATACAATCACAATCATACAATCACAATCATACAATCGCAATCCTACAATTACAATCTCCAAAATACAATCTCCCAAATACAATCATACAATCACAATCATACTATCACAATCATACAATCACAATCATACAATCACAATCATACTATCGCAATCATACAATCACACTCATACAATCACAATCATACAATCACAATCATACTATCGCAATCATACAATCACAATCATACAATCACAATCATACAATCACAATCATACAATCACAATCATACTATCGCAATCATACAATCGCAATCATACCATCCCAATCATACAAACACAACCGCACAATCATAATCATACAATCACAATCATACAATCATAATTATACAATCACAATCATACAATCACAATCATACAATCACAGTCATCCAATCACAATCTTACAATCACAATCATACTATCACAATCATACAATCACAATCATACAATCACAATCATACAATCACAATCATACAATCACAATCATACAATCACAATCATACAATCACAATCATACAATCGCAATCCTACGATTACAATCTCCAAAATACAATCTCCCAAATACAATCATACAATCACAATCATACAATCATAATCATACAATCACAATCATACAATCACAATCTTACAATCACAATCATACTATCACAATTATACAATCACAATCATACAATCACAATCATACAATCACAATCGTACATTCAAAATCATGCAATCACAATCACACAGTCACAATGATGCAATCACAATCATTCAATCATAATCATACAATCACAATCCTACAATCACAATCGTACAATCACAATCGTACAATCACAATCGCACAATCACAATCATACAATCACAGTCATACAATCACAATCTTACAATCACAATCATACTATCACAATCATACAATCACAATCATACAATCGAAATCATACAACTACAATCTCCCAAATACAATCATACAATCACAATCATACAATCACAATCATACAATCGCAATCATACAATCACAATCATACAATCGCATTCATACAATCGCAATCATACAATCACAATCATACAATCACAATCATACAATCATAATCATACAATCACAATCATACAATCGCAATCATACAATCGCAATCATACAATCGCAATCATACAATCACAATCATACAATCACAATCATACAATTACAATCATACAATCACAATCATACAATCACAATCATACAATCACAATCATACAATCACAATCATACAATCACAATCATACAATCACAATCATACATTCAAAATCATGCAATCACAATCACACAGTCACAATCATGCAATCACAATCATTCAATCATAATCATACAATCACAATCCTACAATCACAATCGTACAATCACAATCGTACAATCACAATCGCACAATCACAATCATACAATCACAGTCATACAATCATAATCTTACAATCACAATCATACTATCACAATCATACAATCACAATCATACAATCACAATCATACAATCGCAATCATACAAATACAATCATACAATCATAATCATACCCTCACAATCATACGATCGCAATCATACAATCACAATCATACCATCACAATCATACAATCACAATCATACAATCATAATCAAACAATTACAATCATACATCACAATCATACAATCACAATCATACAATCGAAATCATACAACTACAATCTCCCAAATACAATCATACAATCACAATCATACAATCACAATCATACAATCATAATCATACAATCACAATCATACAATCGCAATCATACAATCACAATCATACAATCACAATCATACAATCACAATCATACAATCACAATCATACAATCACAATCATACAATCACAAAAATACAATCATAATCATACAACCACAATCATACATTCGCAATCATACAATCACAATCATACAATCATAATCATACAATCACAATCATACGATCGCAATCATACAATCACAATCATACCATCACAATCATACAATCAGAATCATACAATCATAATCACACAATTACAATCATACATTACAATCATACAATCACAATCATACAATCGAAATCATACAACTACAATCTCCCAAATACAATCATACAATCACAATCATACAATCACTATCATACAATCACAATCATACAATCACAATCAAACAATCACAATCATACAATCACAATCATACTATCACAATCATACAATCACAATCATACAATCACAATCATACAATCACATTCATAAAATCACAGTCATACAATCACAATCTTACAATCACAATCATACAATCACAATCATACAATCACAATCGTACAATCACAATCGCACAATCACAATCGCACAATCATAATCATACAATTACAATCATGCGATCACAATCATTCAATCATAATCATACAATCACAATCATACAATCACAATCGTACAATCACAATCGCACAATCACAATCATACAATCACAATCATACAATCACAATCATACAATCACAATCATACAATCACAATCATACAATCACAATCATACAATCACAATCATACAATCACAATCATACAATCACTATCATACAATCACAATCCTACAATCACAATCATACAATCACAATCATACAATCACAATCATACAATCACAATCATACAATGAAAATCATACAATGACAATCATACGGTCACAATCATGCAATCACAATCATACAATCGCAATCATACAATCAGAATCATACAATCACAATCATACAATCACAATCATACAATCGCAATCATACAATTACAATCACCCAAATACAATCGTACAATCACAATCATACAATCACAATCATACAATCACAATAATACAGTCACCAGCATACAATCGCAATCATAAAATCGCAATCATACAATTACAATCTCCCAAATACAATCACACAATCACAATCATACAATCACAATCATACAATCGGAATCATACAATCACAATTATACAATCACAACAATACAATCACGATCATACAATCACAATCATACAATCACAACCATACTATCACAATCATACAATCACAATAATACAATCGCAATCGTACAATCGCAATCGAACAATCACAACCATACGATCACAATCATACAATCACAATCATAGAATCACAATCATACACACGCAATCATACAATCACAACCATACTATCACAATCATACAATCACAATAATACAATCGCAATCGTACAACCACAACCATACTATCACAATCATACAATCACAATAATACAATCGCAATCATACAATCACAATCATACAATCACAATCATACAATCACAATCATACAATCGCAATCATACAATTACAATCTCCCAAATACAATCTCCCAAATACAATCATACAATCACAATCATACAATCAAAATCATACAATCAAAGTCATACAATCACAATCATACAATCACAACCGTACAATCATAATCATACAATCACAATAATACAATCATAATCATACAATCACAATCATACAATCGCAATCATACAATCACAATCATACAATCACAATCATACTATCGCAATCATACTATCGCAATCATACAATCACAATCATATCATCGCAATCATACAATCACAATCATACAATCGCAATCATACAATTACAATCTCCCAAATACAATCTCCCAAATACAATCATACAATCACAATCATACAATCAAAATCATACAATCAAAGTCATACAATCACAATCATACACTCACAACCGTACAATCATAATCATACAATCACAATAATACAATCATAATCATACAATCACAATCATACAATCGCAATCATACAATCACAATCATACAATCACAATCATACTATCGCAATCATACTATCGCAATCATACAATCACAATCATATCATCGCAATCATACAATCACAATCATACAATCATAATCATACAATTACAGTCATACTATCACAATCATACAATCAAAATCATACAATCACAATCATACAATCACAATCATACAATCGCAATCATACAATTACAATCTCCCAAATACAATCTCCCAAATACAATCATACAATCACAATCATACAATCGCAATCATACAATCACAATCATACAATCACAATCATACAATCACAATCATACAATCACAATCATACAATCACAATCATACATTCAAAATCATACAATCACAATCATACTATCACAATCATACAATCACAATCATGCAACCACAATCATGCAATCACAATCATACAATCATAATCAGACAATGACAATCATACAATCACAATCATACAATCACAATCATACAATCACAATCATACAATCACAATCATACAATCACAATCATACAATCACAATCATACAATCACAATCATACTATCGCAATCATACAATCACAATCATACAATCACAATCATACAATCACAATCATACAATCACAATCATACTATCGCAATCATACTATCGCAATCATACAATCACAATCATATCATCGCAATCATACAATCACAATCATACAATCATAATCATACAATTACAATCATACTATCACAATCATACAATCAAAATCATACAATCACAATCATACAATCACAATCATACAATCGCAATCATACAATTACAATCTCCCAAATACAATCTCCCAAATACAATCATACAATCACAATCATACAATCGCAATCATACAATCACAATCATACAATCATAGTTATGCAATCACAATCATACAATCACAATCATACAATCACAGTCATACAATCACAATCTTACAATCACAATCATACTATCACAATCATACAATCACAATCTTACAATCACAATCATACAATCACAATCATACAATCACAATCATACAATCACAATCATACAATCACAATCATACAATCACAATCATACAATCGCAATCCTACGATTACAATCTCCAAAATACAATCTCCCAAATACAATCATACAATCACAATCATACAATCATAATCATACAATCACAATCATACAATCACAATCTTACAATCACAATCATACTATCACAATTATACAATCACAATCATACAATCACAATCATACAATCACAATCGTACATTCAAAATCATGCAATCACAATGACACAGTCACAATCATGCAATCACAATCATTCAATCATAATCATACAATCACAATCCTACAATCACAATCGTACAATCACAATCGTACAATCACAATCGCACAATCACAATCATACAATCACAATCATACAATCACAATCTTACAATCACAATCATACAATCACAATCATACAATCACAATCATACAATCACAATCATACATTCAAAATCATGCAATCACAATCACACAGTCACAATCATGCAATCACAATCATTCAATCATAATCATACAATCACAATCCTACAATCACAATCGTACAATCACAATCGTACCATCACAATCGCACAATCACAATCATACTATCACAATCATACAATCACAATCATACGATCGCAATCATACAATCACAATCATACCATCACAATCATACAATCACAATCATACAATCACAATCATACAATCACAATCATACATTCACAAAAATACAATCATAATCATACAATCACAATCATACAATCGCAATCATACAATCACAATCATACGATCATAATCATACAATCACAATCATACGATCGCAATCATACAATCGCAATCATACCATCACAATCATACAATCAGAATCATACAATCATAATCATACAATTACAATCATACATCACAATCATACAATCACAATCATACAATCGAAATCGTACAACTACAATCTCCCAAATACAATCATACAATCACAATCATACAATCACAATCATACAATCACAATCATACAATCACAGTCATACAATCACAACCATACAATCACAATCATGCAATCACAATCATACAATCACATTCATACAATCGCAATCATACAATCACAATCATACAATCACAATCATACTATCGCAATCATACAATCGCAGTCATACCATCACTATCAAACAAACACAACCGTACAATCATAATCATACAATCACAATCATACAATCACAATGATACAATCACAATCATACAATCACAATCATACAATCAAAATCATACTACCGCAATCATACGATCACAATCATACGATCACAATCATTCAATCACAATCATACAATCACAATCATACAAAAACAATCATACAATCACAATCATACTATCGCAATCATACAATCACAATCATACAATCACAATCATACAATCATAATCATACAATTACAATGATACTATCACAATCATACAATCAAAATCATACAATCGCAATCATACAATCACAATCACACAATCACAATCATACAATCGCAATCATACTATCGCAATCATACAATCACAATCATACTATCGCAATCATACAATCACAATCATAAAATCACAATCATACAATCACAATCATACTATCGCAATCATACAATCGCAATCATACCATCCCAATCATACAAACACAACCGTACAATCATAATCATACAATCACAATCATACAATCATAATTATACAATCACAAACATACAATCACAATCATATAATCACAGTCATACAATCACAATCTTACAATCACAATCATACTATCACAATCATACAATCACAATCATACAATCACAATCATACAATCACAATCATACAATCACAATCATACAATCACAATCATACAATCACAATCATACAATCACAATCATACAATCACAATCATACAATCGCAATCCTACGATTACAATCTCCAAAATACAATCTCCCAAATACAATCATACAATCACAATCATACAATCATAATCATACAATCACAATCATACAATCACAATCTTACAATCACAATCATACTATCACAATCATACAATCACAATCATACAATCACAATCATACAATCACAATCATACATTCAAAATCATGCAATCACAATCACACAGTCACAATCATGCAATCACAATCATTCAATCATAATCATACAATCACAATCCTACAATCACAATCGTACAATCACAATCGCACAATCACAATCATACAATCACAGTCATACAATCACAATCTTACAATCACAATCATACTATCACAATCATACAATCACAATCATACAATGACAATCATACAATCACAATCATACTATCACAATCATACAATCACAATCATACAATCACAATCATACAATCGCAATCGTACAATCACAATCATACAATCATAATCGTACCCTCACAATCATACGATCGCAATCATACAATCACAATCATACCATCACAATCATACAATCACAATCATACAATCATAATCATACAATTACAATCGTACATCACAATAGTACAATCACAATCATACAATCACAATCATACAATCACAATCATACAATCACAAAAATACAATCATAATCATACAATCACAATCATACAATCGCAATCATACAATCACAATCATACAATCATAATCATACAATCACAATCATACGATCGCAATCATACAATCACAATCATACCATCACAATCATACAATCAGAATCATACAATCATAATCATAAAATCACAATCATACTATCACAATCATACAATCACAACCATACAATCGCAATCATACAATCGCAATCATACAATCGCAATCATACAATCGCAATCACACAATCACAATCATACAGTCACAATCATACAGTCACAATCATACAATCACAATCATACAATCGCAATCATACAATCGCAATCATACAATCACAATCATACAATCGCATTCATACAATCGCAATCATACAATCACAATCATACAATCACAATCATACAATCACAATCATACAATCACAAAAATACAATCATAATCATACAATCACAATGATACAATCGCAATCATACAATCACAATCATACAATCATAATCATACAATCACAATCATACGATCGCAATCATACAATCAAAATCATACCATCACAATCATACAATCACAATCATACAATCATAATCATTCAATTACAATCATACTATCACAATCATACAATCAAAATCATACAATCACAATCATACAATCACAATCATACAATCGCAATCATACATTCACAATCATACAATCACAATCATACTATCTCAATCATACAATCACAGTCATGCAATCACAATCATGCAATCACAATCATACTATCACAATCATACAATCACAATCATACAATCACAATCGTACAATCACAATCATACTATCACAATCATACAATCACAATCATGCAATCACAATGATGCAATCACAATCATACTATCACAATCATACAATCACAATCATACAATCACAATCATACAATCACAATCATACAATCATAATCAGACAATGACAATCATACAATCACAATCATACAATCACAATCATACAATCACAATCGTACAATCACAATCATACAATCACAATCATACAATCACAATCATACTATCGCAATCATACAATCGCAATCATACCATCCCAATCATACAAACACAACCGTACAATCATAATCATACAATCACAATCATACAATCATAATTATACAATCACAATCATACAATCACAATCATACAATCACAGTCATACAATCACAATCTTACAATCACAATCATACAATCACAATCATACAATCGCAATCCTACAATTACAATCTCCAAAATACAATCTCCCAAATACAATCATACAATCACAATCATACAATCATAATCATACAATCATAATCATACAATCACAATCATACAATCACAATCTTACAATCACAATCATACTATCACAATCATACAATCACAATCATACAATCACAATCATACAATCACAATCATACAATCACAATCATACAATCGCAATCATACAATCGCAATCATACAATCACAATCATACAACCACAACCATACAATCACAATCATACAATCACAATAATACTATCGCAATCATACAATCACAATCATACCATCACAATCATACAATCACAATCATACAATCATTATCATACAATCACAATCATACAATCACAATCATACAATCGCAATCATACAATCACAACCATACAATCACAATCATACAATCACAATCATACTATCGCCATCATACAATCACAATCATACCATCACAATCATACAATCACAATCATACAATCATAATCATACAATCACAATCATACAATCACAATCATACAATCACAATCATGCAATCACAGCCATACAATCAGAATCATACAATCACAATCATACAATCACAATCATACAATCGCAATCATACAATTACAATCACCCAAATACAATCGTACAATCACAATCATACAATCACAATCATACAATCACAATAATACAGTCACCAGCATACAATCGCAATCATAAAATCGCAATCATACAATTACAATCTCCCAAATACAATCACACAATCACAATCATACAATCACAATCATACAATCGGAATCATACAATCACAATTATGCAATCACAACAATACAATCACGATCATACAATCACAATCATACAATCACAACCATACTATCACAATCATACAATCACAATAATACAATCGCAATCGTACAATCGCAATCGAACAATCACAACCATACGATCACAATCATACAATCACAATCATAGAATCACAATCATACACACGCAATCATACAATCACAACCATACTATCACAATCATACAATCATAATAATACAATCGCAATCGTACAATCGCAATCGAACAATCACAACCATACGATCACAATCATACAATCACAATCATAGAATCACAATCATACACACGCAATCATACAATCACAACCATACTATCACAATCATACAATCACAATAATACAATCGCAATCGTACAACCACAACCATACTATCACAATCATACAATCACAATAATACAATCGCAATCATACAATCACAATCATACAATCACAATCATACAATCACAATCATACAATCGCAATCATACAATTACAATCTCCCAAATACAATCTCCCAAATACAATCATACAATCACAATCATACAATCAAAATCATACAATCAAAGTCATACAATCACAATCATACAATCACAACCGTACAATCATAATCATACAATCACAATAATACAATCATAATCATACAATCACAATCATACAATCGCAATCATACAATCACAATCATTCAATCACAATCATACTATCGCAATCATACTATCGCAATCATACAATCACAATCATATCATCGCAATCATACAATCACAATCATACAATCGTAATCATACAATTACAACCATACTATCACAATCATACAATCAAAATCATACAATCACAATCATACAATCACAATCATACAATCGCAATCATACAATTACAATCTCCCAAATACAATCTCCCAAATACAATCATACAATCACAATCATACAATCGCAATCATACAATCACAATCATACAATCACAATCATACAATCACAATCATACAATCACAATCATACAATCACAATCATACAATCACAATCATACATTCAAAATCATACAATCACAATCATACTATCACAATCATACAATCACAATCATGCAATCACAATCATGCAATCACAATCATACAATCATAATCAGACAATGACAATCATACAATCACAACCATACAATCACAATCATACAATCACAATCATACAATCACAATCATACAATCACAATCATACTATCGCAATCATACAATCACAATCATACAATCACAATCATACAATCACAATCATACAATCACAATCATACAATCACAATCATACTATCGGAATCATACAATCGCAATCATACCATCCCAATCATACAAACACAACCGTACAATCATAATCATACAATCACAATCATACAATCATAATTATACCATCACAATCATACAATCACAATCATACAATCACAGTCATACAATCACAATCTTACAATCACAATCATACTATCACAATCATTCAATCACAATCATACAATCACAATCATACAATCACAATCATACAATCACAATCATACAATCACAATCATACAATCGCAATCCTACGATTACAATCTCCAAAATACAATCTCCCAAATACAATCATACAATCACAATCATACAATCATAATCATGCAATCACAGTCATACAATCAGAATCATACAATCACAATCATACAATCACAATAATACAGTCACCAGCATACAATCGCAATCATAAAATCGCAATTATACAATTACAATCTCCCAAATACAATCACACAATCACAATCATACAATCACAATCATACAATCGGAATCATACAATCACAATCATACAATCACAACAATACAATCACGATCATACAATCACAATCATACAATCACAACCATACTATCACAATCATACAATCGCAATCGTACAATCGCAATCGAACAATCACAACCATACGATCACAATCATACAATCACAATCATAGATTCACAATCATACACACGCAATCATACAATCACAACCATACTATCACAATCATACAATCACAATCATACAATCGCAATCATACAATTACAATCTCCCAAATACAATCTCCCAAATACAATCATACAATCACAATCATACAATCAAAATCATACAATCAAAGTCATACAATCACAATCATACACTCACAACCGTACAATCATAATCATACAATCACAATAATACAATCATAATCATACAATCACAATCATACAATCGCAATCATACAATCACAATCATACAATCACAATCATACTATCGCAATCATACTATCGCAATCATACAATCACAATCATATCATCGCAATCATACAATCACAATCATACAATCATAATCATACAATTACAATCATACTATCACAATCATACAATCAATATCATACAATCACAATCATACAATCACAATCATACAACCGCAATCATACAATTACAATCTCCCAAATACAATCTCCCAAATACAATCATACAATCACAATCATACAATCGCAATCATACAATCACAATCATACAATCACAATCATACAACCACAATCATACAACCACAATCATACAATCACAATCATACAATCACAATCATACAATCACAATCATACTATCGCAATCATACAGTCACAATCATACAATCACAATCATACAATCACAATCATACAATCACAATCATACTATCGCAATCATACAATCGCAATCATACCATCCCAATCATACAAACACAACCGTACAATCATAATCATACAATCACAATCATACAATCATAGTTATGCAATCACAATCATACAATCACAATCATACAATCACAGTCATACAATCACAATCTTACAATCACAATCATACTATCACAATCATACAATCACAATCATACAATCACAATCATACAATCACAATCATACAATCACAATCATACAATCACAATCATACAATCGCAATCATACAATCGCAATCCTACGATTACAATCTCCAAAATACAATCTCCCAAATACAATCATACAATCACAATCATACAATCATAATCATACAATCACAATCATACAATCACAATCTTACAATCACAATCATACTATCACAATTATACAATCACAATCATACAATCACAATCATACAATCACAATCATACAATCACAATCATACAATCACAATCATACATTCAAAATCATGCAATCACAATGACACAGTCACAATCATGCAATCACAATCATTCAATCATAATCATACAATCACAATCCTACAATCACAATCGTACAATCACAATCGTACAATCACAATCGCACAATCACAATCATACAATCACAGTCATACAATCACAATCTTACAATCACAATCATACTATCACAATCATACAATCACAATCATACAATCGAAATCATACAACTACAATCTCCCAAATACAATCATACAATCACAATCGTACAATCACAATCATACAATCACAATCATACAATCACAATCATACAATCACAATCATACAATCACAATCATACAATCACAATCATACATTCAAAATCATGCAATCACAATCACACAGTCACAATCATGCAATCACAATCATTCAATCATAATCATACAATCACAATCCTACAATCACAATCGTACAATCACAATCGTACAATCACAATCATACAATCACAGTCATACAATCACAATCTTACAATCACAATCATACTATCACAATCATACAATCACAATAGTACAATCACAATCATACAATCACAATCATACAATCACAATCATACAATCACAAAAATACAATCATAATCATACAATCACAATCATACAATCGCAATCATACAATCACAATCATACAATCATAATCATACCCTCACAATCATACGATCGCAATCATACAATCACAATCATACCATCACAATCATACAATCACAATCATACAATCATAATCATACAATTACAATCGTACATCACAATAGTACAATCACAATCATACAATCACAATCATACAATCACAATCATACAATCACAAAAATACAATCATAATCATACAATCACAATCATACAATCGCAATCATACAATCACAATCATACAATCATAATCATACAATCACAATCATGCAATCACAATCATGCAATCACAATCATACAATCATAATCAGACAATGCCAATCATACAATCACAACCATACAATCACAATCATACAATCACAATCATACAATCACAATCATACAATCACAATCATACGATCGCAATCATACAATCACAATCATACCATCACAATCATACAATCACAATCATACAATCATAATCATTCAATTACAATCATACTATCACAATCATACAATCAAAATCATACAATCTCAATCATACAATCACAATCATACAATCGCAATCATACATTCACAATCATACAATCACAATCATACTATCTCAATCATACAATCACAGTCATGCAATCACAATCATGCAATCACAATCATACTATCACAATCATACAATCACAATCATACAATCACAATCGTACAATCACAATCATACTATCACAATCATACAATCACAATCATGCAATCACAATGATGCAATCACAATCATACTATCACAATCATACAATCACAATCATACAATCACAATCATACAATCACAATCATACAATCATAATCAGACAATGACAATCATACAATCACAATCATACAATCACAATCATACAATCACAATCATACAATCACAATCATACAATCACAATCATACAATCACAATCATACTATCGCAATCATACAATCGCAATCATACCATCCCAATCATACAAACACAACCGTACAATCATAATCATACAATCACAATCATACAATCATAATTATACAATCACAATCATACAATCACAATCATACAATCACAGTCATACAATCACAATCTTACAATCACAATCATACAATCACAATCATACAATCGCAATCCTACAATTACAATCTCCAAAATACAATCTCCCAAATACAATCATACAATCACAATCATACAATCATAATCATACAATCATAATCATACAATCACAATCATACAATCACAATCTTACAATCACAATCATACTATCACAATCATACAATCACAATCATACAATCACAATCATACAATCACAATCATACAATCACAATCATACAATCGCAATCATACAATCGCAATCATACAATCACAATCATACAATCACAACCATACAATCACAATCATACAATCACAATAATACTATCGCAATCATACAATCACAATCATACCATCACAATCATACAATCACAATCATACAATCATTATCATACAATCACAATCATACAATCACAATCATACAATCGCAATCATACAATCACAACCATACAATCACAATCATACAATCACAATCATACTATCGCCATCATACAATCACAATCATACCATCACAATCATACAATCACAATCATACAATCATAATCATACAATCACAATCATACAATCACAATCATACAATCACAATCATGCAATCACAGCCATACAATCAGAATCATACAATCACAATCATACAATCACAATCATACAATCGCAATCATACAATTACAATCACCCAAATACAATCGTACAATCACAATCATACAATCACAATCATACAATCACAATAATACAGTCACCAGCATACAATCGCAATCATAAAATCGCAATCATACAATTACAATCTCCCAAATACAATCACACAATCACAATCATACAATCACAATCATACAATCGGAATCATACAATCACAATTATGCAATCACAACAATACAATCACGATCATACAATCACAATCATACAATCACAACCATACTATCACAATCATACAATCACAATAATACAATCGCAATCGTACAATCGCAATCGAACAATCACAACCATACGATCACAATCATACAATCACAATCATAGAATCACAATCATACACACGCAATCATACAATCACAACCATACTATCACAATCATACAATCACAATAATACAATCGCAATCGTACAATCGCAATCGAACAATCACAACCATACGATCACAATCATACAATCACAATCATAGAATCACAATCATACACACGCAATCATACAATCACAACCATACTATCACAATCATACAATCACAATAATACAATCGCAATCGTACAACCACAACCATACTATCACAATCATACAATCACAATAATACAATCGCAATCATACAATCACAATCATACAATCACAATCATACAATCACAATCATACAATCGCAATCATACAATTACAATCTCCCAAATACAATCTCCCAAATACAATCATACAATCACAATCATACAATCAAAATCATACAATCAAAGTCATACAATCACAATCATACAATCACAACCGTACAATCATAATCATACAATCACAATAATACAATCATAATCATACAATCACAATCATACAATCGCAATCATACAATCACAATCATTCAATCACAATCATACTATCGCAATCATACTATCGCAATCATACAATCACAATCATATCATCGCAATCATACAATCACAATCATACAATCGTAATCATACAATTACAACCATACTATCACAATCATACAATCAAAATCATACAATCACAATCATACAATCACAATCATACAATCGCAATCATACAATTACAATCTCCCAAATACAATCTCCCAAATACAATCATACAATCACAATCATACAATCGCAATCATACAATCACAATCATACAATCACAATCATACAATCACAATCATACAATCACAATCATACAATCACAATCATACAATCACAATCATACAATCACAATCATACATTCAAAATCATACAATCACAATCATACTATCACAATCATACAATCACAATCATGCAATCACAATCATGCAATCACAATCATACAATCATAATCAGACAATGACAATCATACAATCACAACCATACAATCACAATCATACAATCACAATCATACAATCACAATCATACAATCACAATCATACTATCGCAATCATACAATCACAATCATACAATCACAATCATACAATCACAATCATACAATCACAATCATACTATCGGAATCATACAATCGCAATCATACCATCCCAATCATACAAACACAACCGTACAATCATAATCATACAATCACAATCATACAATCATAATTATACCATCACAATCATACAATCACAATCATACAATCACAGTCATACAATCACAATCTTACAATCACAATCATACTATCACAATCATACAATCACAATCATACAATCACAATCATACAATCACAATCATACAATCACAATCATACAATCACAATCATACAATCGCAATCCTACGATTACAATCTCCAAAATACAATCTCCCAAATACAATCATACAATCACAATCATACAATCATAATCATGCAATCACAGTCATACAATCAGAATCATACAATCACAATCATACAATCACAATCATACAATCACAATAATACAGTCACCAGCATACAATCGCAATCATAAAATCGCAATTATACAATTACAATCTCCCAAATACAATCACACAATCACAATCATACAATCACAATCATACAATCGGAATCATACAATCACAATCATACAATCACAACAATACAATCACGATCATACAATCACAATCATACAATCACAACCATACTATCACAATCATACAATCGCAATCGTACAATCGCAATCGAACAATCACAACCATACGATCACAATCATACAATCACAATCATAGATTCACAATCATACACACGCAATCATACAATCACAACCATACTATCACAATCATACAATCACAATCATACAATCGCAATCATACAATTACAATCTCCCAAATACAATCTCCCAAATACAATCATACAATCACAATCATACAATCAAAATCATACAATCAAAGTCATACAATCACAATCATGCACTCACAACCGTACAATCATAATCATACAATCACAATAATACAATCATAATCATACAATCACAATCATACAATCGCAATCATACAATCACAATCATACAATCACAATCATACTATCGCAATCATACTATCGCAATCATACAATCACAATCATATCATCGCAATCATACAATCACAATCATACAATCATAATCATACAATTACAATCATACTATCACAATCATACAATCAAAATCATACAATCACAATCATACAATCACAATCATACAACCGCAATCATACAATTACAATCTCCCAAATACAATCTCCCAAATACAATCATACAATCACAATCATACAATCGCAATCATACAATCATAATTATACCATCACAATCATACAA
Organism: Megachile rotundata; assembly: GCF_050947335.1. Classification (NCBI taxonomy): domain Eukaryota; kingdom Metazoa; phylum Arthropoda; class Insecta; order Hymenoptera; family Megachilidae; genus Megachile; species Megachile rotundata. The sequence continues at coordinate 22,121 of NW_027473336.1, read as the reverse complement.
TCACAATCATACAATCACAGTCATACAATCACAATCTTACAATCACAATCATACTATCACAATCATACAATCACAATCATACAATCACAATCATACAATCACAATCATACTATCACAATCATACAATCGCAATCGTACAATCGCAATCGAACAATCACAACCATACGATCACAATCATACAATCACAATCATAGATTCACAATCATACACACGCAATCATACAATCACAACCATACTATCACAATCATACAATCACAATCATACAATCGCAATCATACAATTACAATCTCCCAAATACAATCTCCCAAATACAATCATACAATCACAATCATACAATCAAAATCATACAATCAAAGTCATACAATCACAATCATGCACTCACAACCGTACAATCATAATCATACAATCACAATAATACAATCATAATCATACAATCACAATCATACAATCGCAATCATACAATCACAATCATACAATCACAATCATACTATCGCAATCATACTATCGCAATCATACAATCACAATCATATCATCGCAATCATACAATCACAATCATACAATCATAATCATACAATTACAATCATACTATCACAATCATACAATCAAAATCATACAATCACAATCATACAATCACAATCATACAACCGCAATCATACAATTACAATCTCCCAAATACAATCTCCCAAATACAATCATACAATCACAATCATACAATCGCAATCATACAATCACAATCATACAATCACAATCATACAACCACAATCATACAACCACAATCATACAATCACAATCATACAATCACAATCATACAATCACAATCATACTATCGCAATCATACAATCACAATCATACAATCACAATCATACAATCACAATCATACAATCACAATCATACTATCGCAATCATACAATCGCAATCATACCATCCCAATCATACAAACAAAACCGTACAATCATAATCATACAATCACAATCATACAATCATAGTTATGCAATCACAATCATACAATCACAATCATACAATCACAGTCATACAATCACAATCTTACAATCACAATCATACTATCACAATCATACAATCACAATCATACAATCACAATCATACAATCACAATCATACAATCACAATCATACAATCACAATCATACAATCACAATCATACAATCGCAATCATACAATCGCAATCCTACGATTACAATCTCCAAAATACAATCTCCCAAATACAATCATACAATCACAATCATACAATCATAATCATACAATCACAATCATACAATCACAATCTTACAATCACAATCATACTATCACAATTATACAATCACAATCATACAATCACAATCATACAATCACAATCATACAATCACAATCATACAATCACAATCATACAATCACAATCATACATTCAAAATCATGCAATCACAATGACACAGTCACAATCATGCAATCACAATCATTCAATCATAATCATACAATCACAATCCTACAATCACAATCGTACAATCACAATCGTACAATCACAATCGCACAATCACAATCATACAATCACAGTCATACAATCACAATCTTACAATCACAATCATACTATCACAATCATACAATCACAATCATACAATCGAAATCATACAACTACAATCTCCCAAATACAATCATACAATCACAATCGTACAATCACAATCATACAATCACAATCATACAATCACAATCATACAATCGCAATCATACAATCGCAATCATACAATCACAATCATACAATCGCATTCATACAATCGCAATCATACAATCACAATCATACAATCACAATCATACAATCACAATCATACAATCACAAAAATACAATCATAATCATACAATCACAATGATACAATCGCAATCATACAATCACAATCATACAATCATAATCATACAATCACAATCATACGATCGCAATCATACAATCACAATCATACCATCACAATCATACAATCACAATCATACAATCATAATCATTCAATTACAATCATACTATCACAATCATACAATCAAAATCATACAATCACAATCATACAATCACAATCATACAATCGCAATCATACAATTACAATCTCCCAAATACAATCTCCCAAATACAATCATACAATCACACTCATACAATCGCAATCATACAATCACAATTATACAATCACAATCATACAATCACAATCATACAATCACAATCATACAATCACAATCATACAATCACAATCATACATTCACAATCATACAATCACAATCATACTATCACAATCATACAATCACAATCATGCAATCACAATCATGCAATCACAATCATACAATCACAATCATACAATCACAATCATACAATCACAATCATACAATCACAATCATACAATCATAATCAGACAATGACAATCATACAATCACAATCATACAATCACAATCATACAATCACAATCATACAATCACAATCATACAATCACAATCATACAATCACAATCATACTATCGCAATCATACAATCGCAATCATACCATCCCAATCATACAAACACAACCGTACAATCATAATCATACAATCACAATCATACAATCATAATTATACAATCACAATCATACAATCACAATCATACAATCACAGTCATACAATCACAATCTTACAATCACAATCATACAATCACAATCATACAATCGCAATCCTACAATTACAATCTCCAAAATACAATCTCCCAAATACAATCATACAATCACAATCATACAATCATAATCATACAATCATAATCATACAATCACAATCATACAATCACAATCTTACAATCACAATCATACTATCACAATCATACAATCACAATCATACAATCACAATCATACAATCACAATCATACAATCACAATCATACAATCACAATCATACAATCACAATCATACATTCACAATCGTACAATCACAATCATACTATCACAATCATACAATCACAATCATGCAATCACAATCATGCAATCACAATCATACTATCACAATCATACAATCACAATCATACAATCACAATCATACAATCATAATCAGACAATGACAATCATACAATCACAATCATACAATCACAATCATACAATCACAATCATACAATCACAATCATACAATCACAATCATACAATCACTATCATACAATCACAATCATACAATCACAATCATACAATCGCAATCATACAATTACAATCTCCCAAATACAATCTCCCAAATACAATCATACAATCACACTCATACAATCGCAATCATACAATCACAATTATACAATCACAATCATACAATCACAATCATACAATCACAATCATACAATCACAATCATACAGTCACAATCATACAATCACAATCATACAATCGCAATCATACAATCGCAATCATACAATCACAATCATACAATCGCATTCATACAATCGCAATCATACAATCACAATCGTACAATCACAATCATACAATCACAATCATACAATCACAATCATACAATCACAATCATACAATCACAATCATACAATCACAATCATACATTCAAAATCATGCAATCACAATCACACAGTCACAATCATGCAATCACAATCATTCAATCATAATCATACAATCACAATCCTACAATCACAATCGTACAATCATAATCGTACAATCACAATCATACAATCACAGTCATACAATCACAATCTTACAATCACAATCATACTATCACAATCATACAATCACAATAGTACAATCACAATCATACAATCACAATCATACAATCACAATCATACAATCACAAAAATACAATCATAATCATACAATCACAATCATACAATCGCAATCATACAATCACAATCATACAATCATAATCATACCCTCACAATCATACGATCGCAATCATACAATCACAATCATACCATCACAATCATACAATCACAATCATACAATCATAATCATACAATTACAATCGTACATCACAATAGTACAATCACAATCATACAATCACAATCATACAATCACAATCATACAATCACAAAAATACAATCATAATCATACAATCACAATCATACAATCGCAATCATACAATCACAATCATACAATCATAATCATACAATCACAATCATACGATCGCAATCATACAATCACAATCATACCATCACAATCATACAATCAGAATCATACAATCATAATCATACAATCACAATCATACTATCACAATCATACAATCACAACCATACAATCGCAATCATACAATCGCAATCATACAATCGCAATCATACAATCGCAATCACACAATCACAATCATACAGTCACAATCATACAGTCACAATCATACAATCACAATCATACAATCGCAATCATACAATCGCAATCATACAATCACAATCATACAATCGCATTCATACAATCGCAATCATACAATCACAATCATACAATCACAATCATACAATCACAATCATACAATCACAATCATACAATCACAAAAATACAATCATAATCATACAATCACAATGATACAATCGCAATCATACAATCACAATCATACAATCATAATCATACAATCACAATCATACGATCGCAATCATACAATCACAATCATACCATCACAATCATACAATCACAATCATACAATCATAATCATTCAATTACAATCATACTATCACAATCATACAATCAAAATCATACAATCACAATCATACTATCACAATCATACAATCGCAATCATACAATTACAATCTCCCAAATACAATCTCCCAAATACAATCATACAATCACACTCATACAATCGCAATCATACAATCACAATTATACAATCACAATCATACAATCACAATCATACAATCACAATCATACAATCACAATCATACAATCACAATCATACTATCGCAATCATACAATCGCAATCATACCATCACAATCATACAAACACAACCGTACAAGCATAATCATACAATCACAATCATACAATCATAATTATACAATCACAATCATGCAATCACAATCATACAATCACAATCATACAATCACAGTCATACAATCACAATCTTACAATCACAATCATACTATCACAATCATACAATCACAATCATACAATCACAATCATACAATCACAATCATACAATCACAATCATACAATCACAATCATACAATCACAATCATACAATCACAATCATACAATCACAATCATACTATCACAATCCTACAATCACAATCATGCAATCACAATCATGCAATCACAATCATACAATCATAATCAGACAATGACAATCATACAATCACAATCATACAATCGCAACCATACAATCGCAATCATACAATTACAATCTCCCAAATACAATCTCCCAAATACAATCATACAATCACAATCATACAATCGCAATCATACAATCACAATTATACAATCACAATCATACAATCACAATCATACAATCACAATCATACATACACAATCATACAATCACAATCATACAATCACAATCATACAATCACAATCATACAATCACAATCATACAATCACAATCATACAATCACAATCATACATTCAAAATCATGCAATCACAATCACACAGTCACAATCATGCAGTCACAATCATTCAATCATAATCATACAATCACAATGCTACAATCACAATCGTACAATCGCAATCGTACAATCACAATCGCACAATCACAATCATACAATCACAGTCGTACAATCACAATCTTACAATCACAATCATACTATCACAATCATACAATCACAAAAATACAATCATAATCATACAATCACAATCATACAATCGCAATCATACAATCACAATCATACAATCATAATCATACAATCACAATCATACGATCGCAATCATACAATCACAATCATACTATCACAATCATACAATCAGAATCATACAATCATAATCATACAATTACAATCATACATCACAATCATACAATCACAATCATACAATCGAAATCATACAACTACAATCTCCCAAATACAATCATACAATCACAATCATACAATCACAATCATACAATCACAATCATACAATCACAATCATACAATCACAATCATACAATCACAATCATACAATCACAATCATACTATCACAATCATACAATCAAAATCATACAATCACAATCATACAATCACATTCATACAATCACAGTCATACAATCACAATCTTACAATCACAATCATACAATCACAATCATACAATCGCAATCATACAATCACAATCATACAATCACAATCATACAATCACAATCATACTATCGCAATCATACAATCACAATCATACCATCACAATCATACAATCACAACCATACAATCGCAATCATTCAATCACAATCACACAATCACAATCACACAATCACAATCATACAATCACAATCATACAATCACAATCATACAATCACAATCATACAATCGCAATCATACAATTACAATCTCCCAAATACAATCATACAATCACAATCATACAATCAAAATCGTACAATCACAGTCATACAATCACAATCATACAATCACAACCATACAATCATAATCATACAATCACAATAATACAATCGTAATCATACAACCACAATCATACAATCGCAATCATACAATCACAATCATACAATCACAATCATACAACCACAATCATACTATCGCAATCATACAATCACAATCATACCATCACAATCATACAATCACAATCATACAATCATAATCATTCAATTACAATCATACTATCACAATCATACAATCAAAATCATACAATCACAATCATACAATCACAATCGTACAATCGCAATCATACAATTACAAACTCCCAAATACAATCTCCCAAATACAATCATACAATCACAATCATACAATCGCAATCATACAAGCACAATCATACAATCACAATCATACAATCACAATCATGCAATCACAATCATACAATCACAATCATACAATCACAATCATACAATCACAATCATACAATCACAATCATACTATCACAATCATACTATCACAATCATACAATCACAATCATACAATCACAATCATACAATCACATTCATACAATCACAGTCATACAATCACAATCATACATTCACAATCGTACAATCACAATCATACTATCACAATCATACAATCACAATCATGCAATCACAATCATGCAATCACAATCATGCAATCACAATCATGCAATCACAATCATACTATCACAATCATACAATCACAATCATACAATCACAATCATACAATCACAATCATACAATCATAATCAGAAAATGACAATCATACAATCACAATCATACAATCACAATCATACAATCACAATCATACAATCACAATCATACAATCACAATCATACAATCACAATCATACTATCGCAATCATACAATCGCAATCATACCATCCCAATCATACAAACACAACCGTACAATCATAATCATACAATCACAATCATACAATCATAATTATACAATCACAATCATTCAATCACAATCATACAATCACAGTCATACAATCACAATCTTACAATCACAATCATACTATCACAATCATACAATCACAATCATACAATCACAATCATACAATCACAATCGTACAATCACAATCATACAATCACAATCATACAATCGCAATCCTACAATTACAATCTCCAAAATACAATCTCCCAAATACAATCATACAATCACAATCATACAATCATAATCATACAATCACAATCATACAATCACAATCTTACAATCACAATCATACTATCACAATCATACAATCACAATCATACAATCACAATCATACAATCACAATCATACAATCACAATCATACAATCACAATCATACAATCACAATCATACAATCACAATCATACAATCACAATCATACTATCACAATCATACAATCACAATCATGCAATCACAATCATGCAAATCACAATCATACTATCACAATCATACAATCAAAATCATACAATCACACTCATACAATCACAATCATACAATCACAATCATACTATCGCAATCATACAATCGCAATCATACCATCCCAATCATACAAATACAACCGTACAATCATAATCATACAATCACAATCATACAATCATAATTATACAATCACAATCATTCAATCACAATCTTACAATCACAACCATACACTCACAATCATACAATCACAATCATACAATCACAATCATGCAATCACAATCATGCAATCACAATCATACAATCATAATCAGACAATGACAATCATACAATCACAATCATACAATCACAATCATACAATCACAATCATACAATCACAATCATACTATCGCAATCATACAATCGCAATCATACCATCACAATCAAACAAACACAACCGTACAATCATAATCATACAATCACAATCATACAATCACAATGATACAATCACAATCATACAATGACAATCATACAATCAAAATCATACGATCGCAATCATACGACCACAATCATACGATCACAATCATACAATCACAATCATACAATCGCAATCATACAATCACAATCATACATTCACAATCATACAATCACAATCATACTATCACAGTCATACAATCACAATCATGCAATCACAATCATGCAATCACAATCATACAATCATAATCAGACAATGACAATCATACAATCACAATCATACAATTACAATCATACAATCACAACCATACAATCACAATCATACAATCACAATCATACTATCGCAATCATACAATCGCAATCATACCATCACAATCATACAAACAAAACCGTACAATCATAATCATACAATCACAATCATACAATCATAATTATACAATCACAATCATACAATCACAATCATACAATCACAATCATACAATCACAGTCATACAATCACAATCTTACAATCACAATCATACTATCACAATCATACAATCACAATCATGCAATCACAATCATACAATCACAATCATACAATCACAATCATACAATCACAATCATACAATCACAATCATACTATCACAATCATACAATCACAATCATGCAATCACAATCATGCAATCACAATCATACAATCATAATCAGACAATGACAATCATACAATCACAATCATACAATCGCAATCATACAATCGCAATCATACAATTACAATCTCCCAAATACAATCTCCCAAATACAATCATACAATCACAATCATACAATCGCAATCATACAATCACAATTATACAATCACAATCATACAATCACAATCATACAATCACAATCATACAATCACAATCATACTATCACAATCATACAATCACAATCATGCAATCACAATCATGCAATCACAATCATACTATCACAATCATACAATCAAAATCATACAATCACAATCATACAATCACAATCATACAATCACAATCATACTATCGCAATCATACAATCGCAATCATACCATCCCAATCATACAAACACAACCGTACAATCATAATCATACAATCACAATCATACAATCATAATTATACAATCACAATCATTCAATCACAATCATACAATCACAGTCGTACAATCACAATCTTACAATCACAATCATACAATCACAATCATACAATCACAATCATACAATCACAATCATACATTCACAATCATACAATCACAATCATACTATCACAATCATACAATCACAATCATGCAATCACAATCATGCAATCACAATCATACAATCATAATCAGACAATGACAATCATACAATCACAATCATACAATCACAATCATACAATCACAATCATACAATCACAATCATACTATCGCAGTCATACAATCGCAATCATACCATCACAATCAAACAAACACAACCGTACAATCATAATCATACAATCACAATCATACAATCACAATGATACAATCACAATCATACAATGACAATCATACAATCAAAATCATACGATCGCAATCATACGATCACAATCATACGATCACAATCATACAATCACAATCATACAATCGCAATCATATAATTACAATCTCCCAAATACAATCTCCCAAATACAATCATACAATCACAATCATACAATCGCAATCATACAATCACAATCATACAATCACAATCATACAATCACAATCATACAATCACAATCATACAATCACAATCATACAATCACAATCATACAATCACAATCATACATTCACAATCATACAATCACAATCATACTATCACAATCATACAATCACAATCATGCAATCACAATCATGCAATCACAATCATACAATCATAATCAGACAATGACAATCATACAATCACAATCATACAATTACAATCATACAATCACAATCATACAATCACAATCATACAATCACAATCATACTATCGCAATCATACAATCGCAATCATACCATCACAATCATACAAACACAACCGTACAATCATCATCATACAATCACAATCATACAATCATAATTATACATTCACAATCATGCAATCACAATCATACAATCACAATCATACAATCACAGTCATACAATCACAATCATACAACCACAATCATACAATCACAATCATACATTCAAAATCATGCAATCACAATCACACAGTCACAATCATGCAGTCACAATCATTCAATCATAATCATACAATCACAATCATACAATCACAATCATACAATCACAATCATACAATCACAATCATACTATCACAATCATACAATCACAATCATGCAATCACAATCATGCAATCACAATTATACAATCATAATCAGACAATGACAATCATACAATCACAATCATACAATCGCAATCATACAATCGCAATCATACAATTACAATCTCCCAAATACAATCTCCCAAATACAATCATACAATCACAATCATACAATCGCAATCATACAATCACAATTATACAATCACAATCATACAATCACAATCATACAATCACAATCATACAATCACAATCATACAATCACAATCATACAACCACAATCATACAATCACAATCATACATTCAAAATCATGCAATCACAATCACACAGTCACAATCATGCAGTCACAATCATTCAATCATAATCATACAATCGCAATCCTACAATCACAATCGTACAATCGCAATCGTACAATCACAATCGCACAATCACAATCATACAATCACAGTCGTACAATCACAATCTTACAATCACAATCATACTATCACAATCATACAATCACAAAAATACAATCATAATCATACAATCACAATCATACAATCGCAATCATACAATCACAATCATACAATCATAATCATACAATCACAATCATACGATCGCAATCATACAATCACAATCATACCATCACAATCATACAATCAGAATCATACAATCATAATCATACAATTACAATCATACATCACAATCATACAATCACAATCATACAATCACAATCATACAATCACAATCATACAATCACAATCATACAATCACAATCATACAATCACAATCATACAATCACAATCATACAATCACAATCATACAATCACAATCATACAATCACAATCATACAATCACAATCATACTATCACAATCATAAATCAAAATCATACAATCACAATCATACAATCACATTCATACAATCACAGTCATACAATCACAATCTTACAATCACAATCATACAATCACAATCATGCAATCACAATCATGCAATCACAATCATACTATCACAATCATACAATCACAATCATACAATCACAATCATACAATCACAATCATACAATCACAATCATACAATCACAATCATACAATCACAATCATACAATCATAATCAGAAAATGACAATCATACAATCACAATCATACAATCACAATCATACAATCACAATCATACAATCGCAATCATACAATTACAATCTCCCAAATACAATCTCCCAAATACAATCATACAATCACAATCATACAATCAAAATCGTACAATCACAGTCATACAATCACAATCATACAATCGCAACCATACAATCATAATCATACAATCACAATAATACAATCGTAATCATACAACCACAATCATACAATCGCAATCATACAATCACAATCATACAATCACAATCATACAATCACAATCATACCATCACAATCATACAATCACAATCATACAATCATAATCATTCAATTACAATCATACTATCACAATCATACAATCAAAATCATACAATCACAATCATACAATCACAATCATACAATCGCAATCATGCAATCACAATCATACAATCACAATCATACAATCACAATCATACAATCACAATCATACAATCACAATCATACAATCATAATCAGACAATGACAATCATACAATCACAATCATACAATCACAATCATACAATCACAATCATACAATCACAATCATACAATCACAATCATACAATCACAATCATACTATCGCAATCATACAATCGCAATCATACCATCCCAATCATACAAACACAACCGTACAATCATAATCATACAATCACAATCATACAATCATAATTATACAATCACAATCATACAATCACAATCATACAATCACAGTCATACAATCACAATCTTACAATCACAATCATACAATCACAATCATACAATCGCAATCCTACAATTACAATCTCCAAAATACAATCTCCCAAATACAATCATACAATCACAATCATACAATCATAATCATACAATCATAATCATACAATCACAATCATACAATCACAATCTTACAATCACAATCATACTATCACAATCATACAATCACAATCATACAATCACAATCATACAATCACAATCATACAATCACAATCATACAATCACAATCATACAATCACAATCATACATTCACAATCGTACAATCACAATCATACTATCACAATCATACAATCACAATCATGCAATCACAATCATGCAATCACAATCATACTATCACAATCATACAATCACAATCATACAATCACAATCATACAATCATAATCAGACAATGACAATCATACAATCACAATCATACAATCACAATCATACAATCACAATCATACAATCACAATCATACAATCACAATCATACAATCACAATCATACTATCGCAATCATACAATCGCAATCATACCATCCCAATCATACAAACACAACCGTACAATCATAATCATACAATCACAATCATACAATCATAATTATACAATCACAATCATTCAATCACAATCATACAATCACAGTCATACAATCACAATCTTACAATCACAATCATACTATCACAATCATACAATCACAATCATACAATCACAATCATGCAATCACAATCGTACAATCACAATCATACAATCACAATCATACAATCACAATCATACAATCACAATCATACAATCACAATCATACAATCGCAATCCTACAATTACAATCTCCAAAATACAATCTCCCAAATACAATCATACAATCACAATCATACAATCATAATCATACAATCACAATCATACAATCACAATCATACAATCACAATCATACAATCACAATCATACAATCACAATCATACAATCACAATCATACAATCACAATCATACAATCACAATCATACAATCGCAATCCTACAATTACAATCTCCAAAATACAATCTCCCAAATACAATCATACAATCACAATCATACAATCATAATCAGACAATGACAATCATACAATCACAATCATACAATCACAATCATACAATCACAATCATACAATCACAATCATACAATCACAATCATACAATCACAATCATACAATCACAATCATACTATCGCAATCATACAATCGCAATCATACCATCCCAATCATACAAACACAACCGTACAATCATAATCATACAATCACAACCATACAATCATAATTATACAATCACAATCATACAATCACAATCATACTATCGCAATCATACAATCGCAATCATACCATCACAATCAAACAAACACAACCGTACAATCATAATCATACAATCACAATCATACAATCACAATGATACAATCACAATCATACAATGACAATCATACAATCAAAATCATACGATCGCGATCATACGATCACAATCATACGATCACAATCATACAATCACAATCATACAATCGCAATCATACAATTACAATCTCCCAAATACAATCTCCCAAATACAATCATACAATCACAATCATACAATCGCAATCATACAATCACAATCATACAATCACAATCATACAATCACAATCATACAATCACAATCATACAATCACAATCATACAATCACAATCATACATTCACAATCATACAATCACAATCATACTATCACAATCGTACAATCACAATCATGCAGTCACAATCATGCAATCACAATCATACAATCATAATCAGACAATGAAAATCATACAATCACAATCATACAATTACAATCATACAATCACAATCATACAATCACAATCATACAATCACAATCATACTATCGCAATCATACAATCGCAATCATACCATCACAATCATACAATCACAATCATACAATCACAATCATACAATCACAATCATACAATCACAATCATACAATCACAATCATACAATCACAATCATACAATCACAATCATACAATCACAATCATACTATCACAATCCTACAATCACAATCATGCAATCACAATCATGCAATCACAATCATACAATCATAATCAGACAATGACAATCATACAATCACAATCATACAATCGCAATCATACAATCGCAATCATACAATTACAATCTCCCAAATACAGTCTCCCAAATACAATCATACAATCACAATCATACAATCGCAATCATACAATCACAATTATACAATCACAATCATACAATCACAATCATACAATCACAATCATACATACACAATCATACAATCACAATCATACAATCACAATCATACAATCACAATCATACAATCACAATCATACAATCATAATTATACAATCACAATCATACAATCACAATCATACAATCACAGTCATACAATCACAATCTTACAATCACAATCATACAATCGCAATCATACAATCGCAATCATACAATTACAATCTCCCAAATACAGTCTCCCAAATACAATCATACAATCACAATCATACAATCGCAATCATACAATCACAATTATACAATCACAATCATACAATCACAATCATACAATCACAATCATACATACACAATCATACAATCACAATCATACAATCATAATCAGACAATGACAATCATACAATCACAATCATACAATCACAATCATACAATCACAATCATACAATCACAATCATACAATCACAATCATACAATCACAATCATACTATCGCAATCATACAATCGCAATCATACCATCCCAATCATACAAACACAACCGTACAATCATAATCATACAATCACAATCATACAATCATAATTATACAATCACAATCATACAATCACAATCATACAATCACAGTCATACAATCACAATCTTACAATCACAATCATACAATCACAATCATACAATCGCAATCCTACAATTACAATCTCCAAAATACAATCTCCCAAATACAATCATACAATCACAATCATACAATCATAATCATACAATCATAATCATACAATCACAATCATACAATCACAATCTTACAATCACAATCATACTATCACAATCATACAATCACAATCATACAATCACAATCATACAATCACAATCATACAATCACAATCATACAATCACAATCATACAATCACAATCATACATTCACAATCGTACAATCACAATCATACTATCACAATCATACAATCACAATCATGCAATCACAATCATGCAATCACAATCATACTATCACAATCATACAATCACAATCATACAATCACAATCATACAATCATAATCAGACAATGACAATCATACAATCACAATCATACAATCACAATCATACAATCACAATCATACAATCACAATCATACAATCACAATCATACAATCACAATCATACAATCACAATCATACAATCACAATCATACAATCGCAATCATACAATTACAATCTCCCAAATACAATCTCCCAAATACAATCATACAATCACACTCATACAATCGCAATCATACAATCACAATTATACAATCACAATCATACAATCACAATCATACAATCACAATCATACAATCACAATCATACAGTCACAATCATACAATCACAATCATACAATCGCAATCATACAATCGCAATCATACAATCACAATCATACAATCGCATTCATACAATCGCAATCATACAATCACAATCGTACAATCACAATCATACAATCACAATCATACAATCACAATCATACAATCACAATCATACAATCACAATCATACAATCACAATCATACATTCAAAATCATGCAATCACAATCACACAGTCACAATCATGCAATCACAATCATTCAATCATAATCATACAATCACAATCCTACAATCACAATCGTACAATCATAATCGTACAATCACAATCATACAATCACAGTCATACAATCACAATCTTACAATCACAATCATACTATCACAATCATACAATCACAATAGTACAATCACAATCATACAATCACAATCATACAATCACAATCATACAATCACAAAAATACAATCATAATCATACAATCACAATCATACAATCGCAATCATACAATCACAATCATACAATCATAATCATACCCTCACAATCATACGATCGCAATCATACAATCACAATCATACCATCACAATCATACAATCACAATCATACAATCATAATCATACAATTACAATCGTACATCACAATAGTACAATCACAATCATACAATCACAATCATACAATCACAATCATACAATCACAAAAATACAATCATAATCATACAATCACAATCATACAATCGCAATCATACAATCACAATCATACAATCATAATCATACAATCACAATCATACGATCGCAATCATACAATCACAATCATACCATCACAATCATACAATCAGAATCATACAATCATAATCATACAATCACAATCATACTATCACAATCATACAATCACAACCATACAATCGCAATCATACAATCGCAATCATACAATCGCAATCATACAATCGCAATCACACAATCACAATCATACAGTCACAATCATACAGTCACAATCATACAATCACAATCATACAATCGCAATCATACAATCGCAATCATACAATCACAATCATACAATCGCATTCATACAATCGCAATCATACAATCACAATCATACAATCACAATCATACAATCACAATCATACAATCACAATCATACAATCACAATCATACAATCACAAAAATACAATCATAATCATACAATCACAATGATACAATCGCAATCATACAATCACAATCATACAATCATAATCATACAATCACAATCATACGATCGCAATCATACAATCACAATCATACCATCACAATCATACAATCACAATCATACAATCATAATCATTCAATTACAATCATACTATCACAATCATACAATCAAAATCATACAATCACAATCATACTATCACAATCATACAATCGCAATCATACAATTACAATCTCCCAAATACAATCTCCCAAATACAATCATACAATCACACTCATACAATCGCAATCATACAATCACAATTATACAATCACAATCATACAATCACAATCATACAATCACAATCATACAATCACAATCATACAATCACAATCATACTATCGCAATCATACAATCGCAATCATACCATCACAATCATACAAACACAACCGTACAAGCATAATCATACAATCACAATCATACAATCATAATTATACAATCACAATCATGCAATCACAATCATACAATCACAATCATACAATCACAGTCATACAATCACAATCTTACAATCACAATCATACTATCACAATCATACAATCACAATCATACAATCACAATCATACAATCACAATCATACAATCACAATCATACAATCACAATCATACAATCACAATCATACAATCACAATCATACAATCACAATCATACTATCACAATCCTACAATCACAATCATGCAATCACAATCATGCAATCACAATCATACAATCATAATCAGACAATGACAATCATACAATCACAATCATACAATCGCAACCATACAATCGCAATCATACAATTACAATCTCCCAAATACAATCTCCCAAATACAATCATACAATCACAATCATACAATCGCAATCATACAATCACAATTATACAATCACAATCATACAATCACAATCATACAATCACAATCATACATACACAATCATACAATCACAATCATACAATCACAATCATACAATCACAATCATACAATCACAATCATACAATCACAATCATACAATCACAATCATACATTCAAAATCATGCAATCACAATCACACAGTCACAATCATGCAGTCACAATCATTCAATCATAATCATACAATCACAATGCTACAATCACAATCGTACAATCGCAATCGTACAATCACAATCGCACAATCACAATCATACAATCACAGTCGTACAATCACAATCTTACAATCACAATCATACTATCACAATCATACAATCACAAAAATACAATCATAATCATACAATCACAATCATACAATCGCAATCATACAATCACAATCATACAATCATAATCATACAATCACAATCATACGATCGCAATCATACAATCACAATCATACTATCACAATCATACAATCAGAATCATACAATCATAATCATACAATTACAATCATACATCACAATCATACAATCACAATCATACAATCGAAATCATACAACTACAATCTCCCAAATACAATCATACAATCACAATCATACAATCACAATCATACAATCACAATCATACAATCACAATCATACAATCACAATCGCACAATCACAATCATACAATCACAGTCGTACAATCACAATCTTACAATCACAATCATACTATCACAATCATACAATCACAAAAATACAATCATAATCATACAATCAAAATCATACAATCACAATCATACAATCACATTCATACAATCACAGTCATACAATCACAATCTTACAATCACAATCATACAATCACAATCATACAATCACAATCATACTATCGCAATCATACAATCACAATCATACCATCACAATCATACAATCACAACCATACAATCGCAATCATTCAATCACAATCACACAATCACAATCACACAATCACAATCATACAATCACAATCATACAATCACAATCATACAATCACAATCATACAATCGCAATCATACAATTACAATCTCCCAAATACAATCATACAATCACAATCATACAATCAAAATCGTACAATCACAGTCATACAATCACAATCATACAATCACAACCATACAATCATAATCATACAATCACAATAATACAATCGTAATCATACAACCACAATCATACAATCGCAATCATACAATCACAATCATACAATCACAATCATACAACCACAATCATACTATCGCAATCATACAATCACAATCATACCATCACAATCATACAATCACAATCATACAATCATAATCATTCAATTACAATCATACTATCACAATCATACAATCAAAATCATACAATCACAATCATACAATCACAATCGTACAATCGCAATCATACAATTACAAACTCCCAAATACAATCTCCCAAATACAATCATACAATCACAATCATACAATCGCAATCATACAAGCACAATCATACAATCACAATCATACAATCACAATCATGCAATCACAATCATACAATCACAATCATACAATCACAATCATACAATCACAATCATACAATCACAATCATACTATCACAATCATACTATCACAATCATACAATCACAATCATACAATCACAATCATACAATCACATTCATACAATCACAGTCATACAATCACAATCATACATTCACAATCGTACAATCACAATCATACTATCACAATCATACAATCACAATCATGCAATCACAATCATGCAATCACAATCATGCAATCACAATCATGCAATCACAATCATACTATCACAATCATACAATCACAATCATACAATCACAATCATACAATCACAATCATACAATCATAATCAGAAAATGACAATCATACAATCACAATCATACAATCACAATCATACAATCACAATCATACAATCACAATCATACAATCACAATCATACAATCACAATCATACTATCGCAATCATACAATCGCAATCATACCATCCCAATCATACAAACACAACCGTACAATCATAATCATACAATCACAATCATACAATCATAATTATACAATCACAATCATTCAATCACAATCATACAATCACAGTCATACAATCACAATCTTACAATCACAATCATACTATCACAATCATACAATCACAATCATACAATCACAATCATACAATCACAATCGTACAATCACAATCATACAATCACAATCATACAATCGCAATCCTACAATTACAATCTCCAAAATACAATCTCCCAAATACAATCATACAATCACAATCATACAATCATAATCATACAATCACAATCATACAATCACAATCTTACAATCACAATCATACTATCACAATCATACAATCACAATCATACAATCACAATCATACAATCACAATCATACAATCACAATCATACAATCACAATCATACAATCACAATCATACAATCACAATCATACAATCACAATCATACTATCACAATCATACAATCACAATCATGCAATCACAATCATGCAAATCACAATCATACTATCACAATCATACAATCAAAATCATACAATCACACTCATACAATCACAATCATACAATCACAATCATACTATCGCAATCATACAATCGCAATCATACCATCCCAATCATACAAATACAACCGTACAATCATAATCATACAATCACAATCATACAATCATAATTATACAATCACAATCATTCAATCACAATCTTACAATCACAACCATACACTCACAATCATACAATCACAATCATACAATCACAATCATGCAATCACAATCATGCAATCACAATCATACAATCATAATCAGACAATGACAATCATACAATCACAATCATACAATCACAATCATACAATCACAATCATACAATCACAATCATACTATCGCAATCATACAATCGCAATCATACCATCACAATCAAACAAACACAACCGTACAATCATAATCATACAATCACAATCATACAATCACAATGATACAATCACAATCATACAATGACAATCATACAATCAAAATCATACGATCGCAATCATACGACCACAATCATACGATCACAATCATACAATCACAATCATACAATCGCAATCATACAATCACAATCATACATTCACAATCATACAATCACAATCATACTATCACAGTCATACAATCACAATCATGCAATCACAATCATGCAATCACAATCATACAATCATAATCAGACAATGACAATCATACAATCACAATCATACAATTACAATCATACAATCACAACCATACAATCACAATCATACAATCACAATCATACTATCGCAATCATACAATCGCAATCATACCATCACAATCATACAAACAAAACCGTACAATCATAATCATACAATCACAATCATACAATCATAATTATACAATCACAATCATACAATCACAATCATACAATCACAATCATACAATCACAGTCATACAATCACAATCTTACAATCACAATCATACTATCACAATCATACAATCACAATCATGCAATCACAATCATACAATCACAATCATACAATCACAATCATACAATCACAATCATACAATCACAATCATACTATCACAATCATACAATCACAATCATGCAATCACAATCATGCAATCACAATCATACAATCATAATCAGACAATGACAATCATACAATCACAATCATACAATCGCAATCATACAATCGCAATCATACAATTACAATCTCCCAAATACAATCTCCCAAATACAATCATACAATCACAATCATACAATCGCAATCATACAATCACAATTATACAATCACAATCATACAATCACAATCATACAATCACAATCATACAATCACAATCATACTATCACAATCATACAATCACAATCATGCAATCACAATCATGCAATCACAATCATACTATCACAATCATACAATCAAAATCATACAATCACAATCATACAATCACAATCATACAATCACAATCATACTATCGCAATCATACAATCGCAATCATACCATCCCAATCATACAAACACAACCGTACAATCATAATCATACAATCACAATCATACAATCATAATTATACAATCACAATCATTCAATCACA